>NC_047543.1:600000-1200000 GCF_012275295.1 Melopsittacus undulatus | reverse complement strand
GTGAGTGGTTAATGACCTGTGGAGAGGTGAACACAAGCCAGGAGCCCAGTTCCCTGTGCTGCCATATCACCTCCTGGCCATTCAAATGGGTATGCAAAGCATAAGCCCTCTGTGCAGTTGGAGCACGGACTTAGTGTAAGTTCAGAGTAGCTGCTCTGTGGAGAAGGGGGCAGTGAGGAGGGAGGAAGAGGCCTGACGTTTGCTGAGGTGTCTCTTGCTCTCAAGAGAGCAATAATTGGATCCCGTTATGACCACAGCAGAGCTTGCAGGAGCTCTTCTCTATGTGTGGGTCTCCCAGCAGAACACGCTGCAAGGATTTCACTTCCTGCTGCAATGCTGCAGTGCCAAATCCAGCAGAAATAAAAGCATCTTTTGCATTAAGTTGTATGCAAAGATGTGCAGAGCCCTTGGCCATGGGCCAGTGGCTGGGACTGAAGAAACTGGACCTGAAACTGCTTTGTCCTATGGAAAACCACCAAGGAAAGTGCGACTTAAGGCAGGTGCCTTCCGTGTTGGCATCACCACTAGATGTCAGTGCCTGAAACTGCTTCTTCACCCTCAGCAAGCCACTGAAACTGGGGAAGAGAGGGAGCAAAACTGGTGTGGCTTCTGCTCAGGAGGATCTCTGCTGGGGTTAAGCCCCCTTCAATAAGCTGCTTACAATAGATTTGTAGTCTCTTCACTCTGACAGACGTTTATAGCAATTGGTGACTTGAAATTTCATGTTAAATCACACTAAAGGGATTGGTTTTTTTTTAATGCCTTGGTTATTGAATATATGCAGGTGCCACATTGCCACTGATGCATGTTATTTGTTGTGCTGCATTCCTGCAGGGCTGACTTACCTGCTTCAGTGTATTTTAAAGCACATGAGAGAAGCACTATAATGAAAATACACCAGAGGGGTATGTGAAGTGCTGTACTTGAATACGTCTTCCTTGCTTTTAGGTACAATCTCAATGCAGCTCTGGGGGCTGAAGTTGCAGAAGGACTTAGTAATGAGGAAGTGCTGCAGATATCCAGAGCACTGGTGTCCAGAGATGCAGACCCAGGATGGTGGCAGCTGCTTTTACTTTCCTGTCTTCAGAAGGTGAGTAGAGGTGGCTTCCCTCTGGTTTGGGCTCTAGCTTAATGCTTGGGCTTTAGGGAGGTGTAGCTGATAGAGCAGAATCAGAGAACTTCTTGAGCCAAGCACAGAAAGCCTGAAGAATTCCTCATCCAATTTAATGTGTCATAAAGACTGGGAGTTAGTCAGTCTCTCACAAGGGCACTTTTCCTGTAGGATAACTGAGGGCTGCTCTTTGCTGAGTGTAGTTTTGGACAGGGCCTGAGCAACCTGATCTCCACTGGCCTGGCTCTGAGCAGGGTTTGGAGCCTGTCCCTCACTGAGAGGTTCGAAGTTGGTTCTTGGCAAAGGATGCTCCATGATGTGCAGGCAGGTTCAGTGCAGATCCCTGTGTACAAATGGTAGGAGGTGCAAGACACAGAATTGAACCTGCTAGAAAGTCTGTGGTTTTGAGTCTTTACTTCTGTTTGCAGTTGAAGAGGCCAGTTCTGCAGTGGGCCTTGGTAGCCTCGAGAAGCAAACCCACCAGCATCAGGGCTGTTTAATTCACTCCCTTGTGATGCTGAAGCCATCCAGCCTCTGGCATTTATTTGCAGATTGGCAGAGCAGTTTTTACTTCTGCATTAGAAAAACCTTCCATCAGCTGGTGCCCATCAGGAGGACCCCAGTTTGGAGGGGTTTGGGTTGCCGACAGCTCAGCAAACAGCTGGATGTGTCTGTGTTGGTTTTCATAAAGCTGCTTTTCAATTGAATTGATGCTGACTTGTATAAATAAGCACCAAAGCCCCATGGACAGAGAATCCTGGCCATGTACCACAGTGAAGGTCTTTGGGAACACAACTGGCTGCAGATGGATTGGGGTGTTTTGGTAAACTTGAAGGGAATCCATGCACTCACTGTTTCCCTGGGGCTCTGGCATGCAGGCATCCCAGCAGAGCTGTGTTTGCTGGCAGCAGGAGCAAGGTCAGTCCTGTTTGGCCTAAATCTTTCTCTTCTTTTTAATTGTAATGGAAAAAAGACCTAACTTGAGTTCTGCTGAAAGCAGAAGTTTCTCAGTTACAGCTGAATATAGCTGCACTTCCTGGTTCCCTGTCTCCCCTGAGTCTCACAAGATAATCTAATTACTAAATAGTTGCAATAAAGCCCCATTTTGCCCTGGCAGGACTAATGCCTATTAACATGCCAGATATTTTTATGCCATCCTCATCCTGTTCCTGCCAAAATGGGTAATTTCTTTGGCTTTTCTTGTCTGCTTTTGAATTTTGGATCTGCTCCTTTAATACGTTCCTTCCAGTCTAGGCAGAGCTCTCCAACTGACTGGCACTGATGTTAGTGCCTTGCTTCCTAATCAATCAAGTCTGCTGCATGCTTCCTTAAAGGAAAACTCTGTTCATCTTGTTCAGCTCAATGACACAGACTTTCACAGGTCTAAGAAACATTTGTCACCAAAATGACACTGATGTGGGAAGTGAAGGTGAAACTTTATCCTGTTTGGCATCTTTGAGCCCATCCTGTGGGCAGTCCTATTTCATAAGGTGTCTGTGTGAGACTTTGTAGCTCAGTTTCCAGCTGACGTGAATATCTTGGTTGTAGGAAGAACTTTGGGGGTATGAAGAAGGGGTTGCATGTGTGTAGTAGGGACAGAACTTGCCTTTGCTTACTCCACTAATGAAAGAGGGGTTTCCAGAAGCAGGAAGGCAGCCCTGAGCTGCCAGGCTGATGGCTGAACTGGAGCTGTAATTGCTGACACTCCTCTGTGTAAACTGCCTGTCCTAAAACTGGAGAGCTGATTTAACAGCCATTCTCCTGAGCAAGCTGGCATCCCTTCCTGGAGAACATCTCGTGCAAAACTTCTGCAAGTGTAGGATGAAAGGATCCCAAAGAAGATCATAAATTCCATCCCTGGTGTGTCTTTTTCCAGCAGGAAAAGCTGCAGGGCCAGAGCAGTGGGATGATCAGATGGCTCTCAGAGTGGGTAGAAGGAACCCAAGCAGCAGTGGAGGATGTTGCAGCAGCAGGTATGAGACATGTCTGGTACAGCTGTAGTTTTGAGTCCCTTGCCTGGTCTGAATTGGTTGATTGACTTGCCCTGCTTGTATTCCATTCCATGCTCTGATGGCAGTGCTGGCTTCAGTGACTACTTTTAAGTGCACTCTCCTGCTGGTGTATTGATGATTCATACTATTAGGAGAAGCTTCTGCCTTGCCATGCCTTAGTGAAAATGATAGATTTCATCATGTCTCCTTACTCCTAGCAGGGCTTATGCTCTGTTTCCAAAACTCCCACTGTTTTCACTGCAGGCATGACCAGACTGTGAGATGCTTGGCTGGTCTGGTGAATAATCTGTTAGTCTCTTTTAATAAACTGCAGTTTTATTTGTCTTGCTGCCGTTTAGAGCTTTTCTGTCTCAAAACATTCGAGTGCAGAAACTGCCCAGCAGTGAAACGCAGCCATCTCTCTTGGGGATAGAGTGGGAAGCAGACAGGCATTTTACTCCACTGTTCAGAGAGGAATTTTGTTCAAGGACAATGAGGGAAAGTTTAGCTTGTGTGCTGAATGACCCTTTGATCTTCCACGTTCATGCTCAGCTGATCAGGACTTTAAATCTAAGCTCTGTCTCCCTCCTACCCATAGCAAACAGCCAGAAATATAATCTCATTTAGGACTTGAGCACTGGACCAGAATGACAGGACTGCAGTGGCAACTGGTCAGCCTCACATGTGTCCTGTTTGCCTGTCATTTCCTCAAGTGACCCTAATGTAGAACTGAAGAATGGGGGAGAGCAGTTCTGCAGGGCATAGCAGGGTCTACTCAGAGGTGTCCAATGGGAAGGGAAGGCCAGCTACACAAACATAGTCTCCTGTAAACACTGAGGGACAGGGCAGTGCTGGAGCATTAAAAGGTGACTTTCAGGAATGTGCCAAATAGGTCAGTCCAGAGCCATGAGATGGATTTGATCACTGGGAAGCTGTGTGGTGGTTGCTCATTGTTTGCTGTGCTTTCTGAGGCTCTGAGAACAGTTCTCTGGTGTGGGGTAGCTCAGCTCTCCTGTGCCAGGAGAAACTGCAGGGGCAGAAGCAAAGGAAAAGAGCAGGCAGAGGATGAGGAGCAGTTGGATCCTTCATGTGCAGCCCTTGAGAGGTTGTAAGAAATGGTGTTACTTCTGCTACTATGCAGCACGTCACTGGGAGCCTGAACTACAGGGAGATGACTGCAGTGTGTAGGCCAGAGTGGAGCCTGGAGGACTTCAGTTTTCTCTCACTTACTCTGTGGTGTGTCTGTGGGGAGGGTTACGGAAAGGCTGCTCTTGTTGCAGATAAACTTGGCTGGCTGATAATGTGCAACTCAGCTGAGCTGGAATGGCTGTAGCCCATTTGATAGGTGACAGTTGGTGCTTTCCTGCCTCATCCTACATCCTACAGCAAAATGTGTGGGTTTAAACCTTGAGGGAAGCATTTGGTGAAAGCAAAACTTGGGCTTGAGGCAGAGTGGAGCTTAGCTCAGGTGGTGATAAACCACTTGGTTACAGTATTCCTTTGCTGTGTTTGTAGCATGAGGTGTGATGAGAACAGGCCCAGCTCTGTGACCTCCTTTATGCTAACCCAGAGGAGTTTTACACTGTTCCAGCTGTGGGTATTGGGTTCCAGTTGCAGTCTTAAAAAGGCAGAGAAACTGAAAGGTGAATTTGAATTTCTAGGTTGGAAGGACTCTGAAGGGTTCCTCAAATAACTGCTGTGGGCCTTGGGAAGGAAATGCTTTCAGGAGGAGTGGTATTGCATCAGGGTCTGGTTTTACCTTGTTGCTGCAGTGGGAGCTGGGATGGGAAGAGCTTCGAGGAGAGGAGACATTTAACGACCCTCTGAATGAGGAATTTTAGGTTGTAAGGCTAAATGACCAGAGCAACTTGACCTGTCCTCAGGGGAATGCTGGTAACTCTGAGAAAGGGATATACCCTAACACTGTTGCTGTTCTGGAATGTTCCCATAGCCTAGCACAGTCCTGAGCAGGGATCCTTGTGCCTCCTTCTGTGACTGGGTTTGTCTTATCAGAGATCTCACAGCTCTCCTTGCTGGAAGAGATAAGGAAGATTAGTTCCATGGGTGGCATCTTATTTGTTTACTGAGCTCTCATAACCAAAGCTGTGGTTTCTGTGGTCTCTTTGTTCTGTCAGGAGGTACAGGAGGTACCTCCCGTCTTTTCCTTCAGTAACTGCAGCGTTGCCCTATGAGCCACCTCTTCCCTGCAGGGTGTTTCTAGAAGCAAGGAGGCAGCACTGTCCTATTCCCCTCTGTTCCTTAATGACACGCAAATAGAAGCAGCCTCATGAGCAGAGGTACTGGACGATGATGGGGAACGCTGCTCTGCAGTGATAGCCCAGCTGCCTGCTGCTGCCACCACCTCTCCTCTCCAGACAGCTTGGCATGAAGCCCGGGCTGCTTTGCTACCTCGTGCCTTTCCCTCTCTTGTTATCGAGCCATGCCACAGCTTCCCAGGCTCCTGGGTTAGAGAGATCAAGCCTCACCCTTTGCACTTGGGCAGATGCTTCCTTCAGCCTGCATACCTGTGTCCATCGGGATGCAGAATATAGGCCTGGACCCACAGCAGATAGAGTCTGCTTGTAAGTGAAGTGTGGATATGGAAGTGGAAAGGGTGAAACACAATGTCCTTTGAGTTGTTCAGCTTGGAAGAGAGAAGGCTCCTGAAGGGAGACCTTAGAGCAGCTCCAGTGCCTAAAGGGGCTGCAGGAAAGCTGGAGAGGGGCTTGGGACAAGGGATGTAGGGACAGGCCAAGGGGAATGGCTTGAACCTGCCCAAGAGAGGGGAGACTGAGCTGAGCTCTGAGGCAGAAGCTGTTCCCTGTGAGGGTGCTGAGGCGCTGGCACAGGGTGCCCAGAGCAGCTGTGGCTGCCCCATCCCTGGCAGTGCTCAAGGCCAGGTTGGACACAGGGGCTTGGAGCAGCTGCTCCAGTGGAAGGGGTCCATGTGCATTACAGGGGATTGGAGCTGGAGGAGCTTTAAGGTCCCTTCCAGCACAAACCGGTCTGTGAGTGGGCCGGGATGCCTGCAGGGGACACACGGCTGGAAGCTCACTCAGCACTAAAGCCTCCGTTGGGGCTTTCCACGCGGGTTATGCTTTAAAGGCAAGGAGCAGCCGCTGGGCTCGGAGCCGAGCTCCGCGTGGGAAGAGCCCCGGGAAAGCCCTCGGCCCCTTGCAGGCAGCGCCACGATCGCGCCTGGGTTCCGGCTTCCTTCCGCCCTCTCTGTGTCCGGCCCTGCCCCGCTGCCCCAGGGCTGCAGAGGGCACCGGGACCAGGGCACCGGGACGGGACCAGGGCACCGGGACCAGCCTCCCTCGGCCCGGACGCCGAACACTAACACCCGCGGGGCTTAGAGGAGCCTTGCGATTGGTTGATCCGCAGCGGGGCGGGCGTTACCCACCAATCCGCTCTTGCGATTGGTTGTGCGCAGCTGCGGGGTGGGAACGGCTTGAGCCTCTCCTTACTCTTTGATTGGCTCTGGCGTGAGGGGCGACGCCTCTTTAGACCGGCCGCGTTTGCGATTGGCTGCCGTGACAGGGCGTGCGGGGGCGGAGCTGGCATAGTGCTCTCATTGGCTTCCGCTAAGGAGGGCGGGGCGTGTGGCTGCGGGCAGCCAATGACCGTCGGGCTCGCCCCGTTGGCCCCGCCCACCCCCGGAGCGCTGATAAGCGGCGGCGGCGGCAGCACGGGGCCTCAGAGCGGCGGCGGGGCGGGCATGGCCGGGGGGCTCCAGCCGCTCCGCGCCACGGTCCCGTTCCAGCTGCAGCAGCGCCGCGGGGGCAGGGCAGGTAACGGGAGACCCGGGGCCGGGCTCCGGAGCAGCACCGGGAGGAGGCCGCGGGTGAAGCGGCTCGTTCCCAGCACCGGGGCCCGTGCGGTTGGTGCCGTGTGCGCTGTGCGGGGGGAAGTGAAACACAACGGAAGGACGGGAGCGGGGGTTCGATGCCAGGGCCGGTGAGCGGAGGGAGCCCCGGAGGGCAGGACGTGTCGGTGCTTGCGGCCACCGCGAGCTGCCGGTTTGGGGGTGGTTCCCCCGCTAAGAAAAGCACCCAAATCCTGCGTGTGATGCTGCTGGTCCGGCTTGGTGAAGGGCAGTTGGTGCTGCGCTGATGGCAGCGGGTCCCTCATTGCGGTACTGAGTTTTCTGACCGTTGCAGGAATGCCCATTGAAATGCAGCTTTTGGGTGACCTAATCATAGCCTCTGCCTTTTCTTCGTGTGTGTGACTTGTGGCTGTTGGTGGGGTGGATGCTGGGCTCATGCTTGGCTGTTTGCTGGTTCCAGAAGTATTAAAATAACAAAGAAACACTTTTGGGGGGGGTTTAAATATAAGATTAAACAGACTCATGGGGCCAGAGGGGACAGTCAGTCCAGCTTTGGCCAGCTGATCTTTGTGGCATTCAGAGTGCTTGTCCCTTGCTTAAAGCAGCAGGTCTTTAATCTGCTTTGCAGAGGCCAGAGCTCATCCTGCAATGAGAACTGATGGCCCTCAACTGTCTTGTGTTTCCCTACTTGGGACTTGGCGTCATTCCTGCCCCTGGCAGGGTTCATATTGATCACAGGAGCTATTAAAAAGCATTTGGCTCCGTTTCCATTTGAAACAAGTTAATGAAATACATTTTTTGGAGTGCTGGTGAATCCTTCCCTCAGCACTGCTGAGCTGGAGGTGAAGCTGCACTTAATGGGGTAATTACTCAGTAGCTTCTGATGTTATAAAGAAAAGAGAGGAAATCTCAAAGCCTGCGGGCTCCGGCTTGCATTGGAGCCCTGCAGTGTACCTGCAGCTTTCTGAGGGCAGAGCAGCTGGAGCTCTGCTGCCACGAGCCAGAATTGCTGCTCTTCATTTCTTCCTGGCTCTGTGCCTCCTGTTCAGCTCGAGGAGCTGGGCTTTTTCCTCTCAATCACAGTCATTTCATCCAGACTTTTGGAAGTGCTCACATTTCCATTGCCTCTTTGTAAGCTCCACTTTGCTGCCTGCCTGTGTGGGAGCTGGAGCAGTAAACTGGCAGTGTTTAACCAAAACCTGGTATCCTGGTGAGTCATCATCTGACACTTTTCCTCCTACCTTTTAGGAGCCCAGCATGGAAATCTATTGCTTTAGCACCTCTTTCCTCACTTGACTCTGCTGCTTTTCCGGATTGCTCTGGAGCTCTGTGCTGCTGGAGAGGGGTTTTGGAAGAAGAGGTGCAGGGTGAGCTGGGTCTGATCCTGCAGCTGCTCTGATCATAGAGGATCCCATTGAGATGAGGAGCAGCTGCTGAGGCTCTCAAAGGGCTTCTGTTCCAAGGAAGAGCTGGGGGATGCCAGGAAGGAGGCCTAAGAATACTTTAAGAGAACGTAACTTGCTGTTTAGTGATCCAGGCTGTGGTGATGGGTGTCAGTGGGGTCAGTGTCTGGGGTTCTTTTCATTCCTTCTCTCTTTAGTGATGCAGCAGGTTTGTGTTTGTAATTGAGCCTCTTCAGGTGCAGGCCAGGCCCATCCCTGTTGCATCCTTTGTTTTGCCAGCTTAGGTGGCTCCTGGCAGCTCCTGGGGTAGCTGGAGCCCTGCAGCTGCTCTAACACTGCTGAGGTTCCATATTCCCTGGGCTGGGATGAGCTTAGTGGGGTAACAGCAGTGCCTGTGCTGTTTGCAGTCAGTTTGAGCTGTCCCTGCCATGGCAGCATCCTCCAGAGGAACCAGGAAACTCCCAGGTCCTTTACCCTGGGTGGGTTCTTATTTCATAGAATCCTGGGCTGGGTTGGAAGGGACCTTAAAGCTCATCCACCAGAGCAGCTTGTTCCAAGCCCCATCCAGCCTGGCCTTGAATGCTTTGTGACCCTTTCTTTCAGCTGGGGTTGCCCAATGCAGCTGCATGGACCAGAGCAAAGGTTTCCCCATGATGGGGAGTGGAGAACTGAAGGAACCCACTTGTGTAGAGCAGTGGTTCTGTTCCGGGTGTGGTGAGCCCTGCACTGCCTGACTGCTCACTGGGAATCCAGCCCCCAGTGCTTGGCCTAGCCCTGGCAGAGGAATGATGTTGAGCACCGCAGTGCAATGAGTTCTCTGTGTGTAAAGCTTGGATGGTGAAATCCTGGGTAAGCAGCAGCGCTGGCTGCACTGAGCTGATCTTGGCACTTCCCTTGTGGCTCCTGCAGCTCAAGGTGAGAGTCCTGGGTTAGTGGGATTCCCAGTTGGACAAGAAAGGTCTCCAAGAAAGACCAATAAATTCCCCCTTGGAATCTGTATTAAACAGGCTTTTTTGCATTAAAAGTGAAACTTGTGGTGCTGCCATTGAAACCACCTGATGATGTGGGCTTGGCTCTCCAGGAAATTACAGCAGTCTCAAAGGAGATTGTGTGGTTGTTAAATAATGGGAGGGAATGGTTTCCATGCTTGTCTGAAAGCTGCTGCATAACTGGGCAAGCTGCTGCTCCTCCCTGTGCCTCAGTTTCTCCTGGAATCATTCAGGAACAGGAATAACGGAGTTTGTACAGTTCCTGCCATGCTTGAGCCTGAGGCTGCTCTGTGCAACTCTTGCATGCATAATGCTGTTGTGCTTACACTCTTTAGGCTAGCTGTAACCCTGAGCTTCTGTTAGCTTTGGTGTCCTGCTCCCCAGCTAGAAGAGGCAGCAGGAAGGTAGCAGAAGGTCTATCACATGCGATACTTCTCTGGCTGAGAAGTTGTTTCAGGAGCTTCTCATGGGCTTTGGCTCCAGGCAGATGGCTTTACTGCAAGCAGCCAGGAAGAGAGCTTGTCATCCAGTGTTAGTGTGATTGATGTGGTTCTGTCTGTGTGAGGGACAGGAAACCTTCTTTTTCCTTGTTTCCCACCTTTGTAACTGTAGAAATACCAAAGATGTTTTATTCAGTTTTCATTTGACTTTGTTTTATCTCTACTGGAAGATTTCCAAGGCCTCAACAATCAAAGGTTTCTCATCCTCAGAGTGAGATCCCTGCCTTGTGCAGTCATCCTGGTGCCCAGATGCTGATTTAAGCAGGGTTAACAAAGAAGGGGGAAAACCCCAACCCACAGCTCCAGATTCATTGCCTGGGTTTCACTCTTCTGATAGAGGTGACATGGATGAGCCTGGCAGCGCCTTAGCCATGTGTGTGCTCCGGGAGCAGAGTGAGCAGGTCCTAAAGATCTAATGTTTGAACAAGGTTTTACTTGTTTCTAGACCAGTCTTTTGCTCATGAAAGGCTGCTGCCCATCTGCTTGCTTTCTGCTTGCTCTTCCTGCGATGTCATTGTGCAAACCAGTGCAGAAGCACTTCCAGCCCCTGTCAGTGGGTGAGAGATGGGCTTGAAGGTCCCACCAAAGCAGTGTCCTGCATTGGGCTCGCTGGAGGAGCTGTGCACTTCAACCTGAGGCCTTGAGGATGTTGGAATTCCTCAGATTGTTTTCTCATTTGGAAAGCAAACGTTGAAAGCCTGAAGTTAAAGGTGAAGAGTTCAGCTCTTTCCCTCCATCACGGGGGGTTCAGCTTCAGGCTTGGAGCTGTGTTGAAGGGAAATGCTCTTCAACAGCATCTGCATCCAGAAACCTCGAAAGACAGCTTGAACTGCTGGTGTCCCCTCTTCATTCCTTTCAGTGCTATCTGCAGATGCTGTGGCCTTTGGGCAGCTCTCTCCAGCTGGATTCAACACAGCTTGGAACCAGGGGAGTGATTACAAAGGCCGGAATTGCTTCCTTTGTGCTCCAGGGCCAGTTGTGAAGCCCTTGGGGCCGGTTCAGCAAAGCCCATGGGGGGCAGGTTCCTGCTGTATCAGAAGGGGCTCCAGCTCCTCAACCAGCTGTAGGACCCTCTTTGCCCCTGGAATGTCCCCCTTGGTGGTGACTCCTCTCTGTGCCAGTCAGGAGCTGAAGCAGAGGAAGGCTCTCATGGGGTTTCTTTGAGGACTGTGCTTGGGAAGAGCAGGTACTTTCTGGGGCGGTTTGGGCTCTGGGTGTGTGTGGTTTGGGCAAGAGGCAGGATGGGCAGACACTGTGGTTCAACCACAGCTTCTGCCTGTCCGCCGGAAGGCGCAGTGGATTTCAGTGTGCTGAGGGCTTTGAGGGCTTTGTTTCTGTGGTGCAGTTGACTCAAAGCAGCAGAGAGCTGTGAAATCCCATCCTGGTGTGGGTGGGAGTTTCCTTTCAGTTGTAAATCTGCTTTAAGAGCAAAGGGTTTGTGAGTTTAAGCTATGGCCAATGTGTCCCTTGCTGGAGCTGCAGCTTGGAGCAGCCTGGTCTGGTGTGAGGTGTCCCTGCCTTGAGCAGGGGTTTTGTGCAGACCCCTCCGCTAGTGAGGACTTAGAGCCTTGTTTGTCCTTTGGTGCCTTGAGTAAGCACGTTCTGGAGGCTCCTGATCTCCTCATTGCTGGTTAAAGCTGGAGCTCTCCCCCTTACAAAGACCTGCCTGTAGCTGGCTCTGTGGAGAGGATCTTTTCCTCTCCAGCTTCCGTGACCTCCCCTCCCAGCACCTTTCCGGCTCTTGATCTCCTTTGCTTCTCTCTTGGGTGTTAGCTCTGACCGTGCCATGAATTCCTGTGAAATGCCTCTGTGTTTTCCAGCACATCTGCAGATTCCTGCAGTGGTCAAACCAGGATTTCAGATTTCATGAAGAACAAGGAAATGGCCCTTTCATCTCATCCTGGGATTCCCAGAGGAAAAGCTTTTATTTCTGGCCAAATCCTGCCTTGCTTTCAGGTGGTGTGATAGGTAAGGTCCTCTCGGGGAATGCAGCAGCAATGCTTTGGTGTGCCACCAGGACGTGCCTGTGCCGACTGCAGTGGATGGGTTCCTGCACCTTCACATCCCCTTTTGGTGTGGAGAGAGGCACAATGCTGGAAAGGCAGTTCTTGAATTCCCTGTGAAGATTGAGTCTGTGCTCTGGTAAAGATGGGGACTGCTCAACTGCAGGGAAACTGCAGTGAGATTTAAATGTGTTCTAATGGTGAAGCTTCAGTTCTGGTCTTGGTTTCACTCCCACTTCTGCTGCTTGGGAATGCCTGGTTGAAGTGGGTTTGGGCCTCAGAAGAGCAGTTTGCTGATCAGGTATCATTGTGCAGGGTGAGGTGAAGTGGGATTCCCTGTTCTGAACATCCTCTGCAAGTCCTGCCTGTGTCTGCTCCAGTTGCATCTGAAGACAAGGACAGGAGAGGGGAAGCTGTTGGATTTCTTGCTGTGGCTCAGCCTCACCTCCTGCTCTGCCTGCTCAGAAGCTGTGGCCAAGACCTGCTCTACACCTGAGCTGTGGGTTTGAGCCATAGCTCGGGAAGCAGGATGGTTCTGAAGATGTACCCAGGGTGCTTTTAGTGCTCTGCCATGGTAGGAATGCTCATTTCCTTTCCACCGGGGGAGCTGCTGCCCTGGTGAGCACCACAGCAATGCCAGCATTTCTTGTACCACCTGAACTGTGTCTGAGTGGCTGCTGTGCAGCAGGAAAGTTATTTCTATAGAGATCTCCAGGCAGAGAGGGTGGGAGGATGTGGCAGATGCAGGGAGCGGTGCTGGGCTGCAGTGGGGACACTGACACCCATCCAGCTGCCTGCTTTGATGGAGATACTTTATCTAACAGTAAAGTTGCTGGCACAAGGTCCTGCTGTGATCATAAGAAATTAAACTTAGGCCTTTGTTATCTCACTGCACCCAAAACTGGGGCATCGTCTGAATAAGATGTGTTAGAGCATGAGGAGATCAGGCTTTAGACGGGGAAGCTGACACTGATGTGAAATACCAGTGTAACAGTAATCTCTGTTCCACTGGGGTGGCAGATACTTGCACAGGTTAGTTACTGACAGAGCTGCTTTGGTTCCATCCTGGCATGGCTCTCCCTGCCACATCCAGTAACTCAAACCCTACATCCAAACCCATTTGGTCCACCTGAATATTGCAGAATGCAGGGCAAGCTTCTGTCTGTGGCAAGCCTCTGCCCATTGCCCCATGGTTAACTGGGAAGCTGCTGCTATTTAAACACAGACTGTTGGTTTTGTGCTTCCTCTCTTGAAGTTAGACCTTTGCAGGGATGTACTCCACAACTATCAGGCTCGGAACAACGTGTCCCTGAGCTTCTGATACTGAAGGTTCTGTTTCCCCAGGGTGAGATCTGCAGAGGGCAGGAAGGAAGGAAGAACATTTTACAACTCCAGGTAGTAAGGGGAACTTTAGTTTTGTGTGCCATGATTGTCAGGTCCGGCTCTCAGTATTCCTGAGTGAAAAGTGACCCTAGGAGTTGCATTTAGTTTACTGCAGACTCCTGTTTTGCCTTTCTAGATGCTGAGATTGGCTCTAGAGAGACTGAGGCATCTCTGAGCTCACTGCTGCTGTGGCTGGGACAGAGCAGGGACACTGCACATCTGAAGACTTCCTGCTTTCCACCAGCCTGCACAATGTGTGCCTGCACAAAAGCCCTGAGCAGTGTTTGGAGGCAGCCAAATGGCTCCTGGAGATAGGGCTCTGTTATCTGCAGCAGCTTCAGTGTCACACGGGAAGGAACAGCCCCACAACCTGACACTTCTCAGCTGTGGAGCTGGCCTGGACCAGCTCCAGAGCCTGTGGCCAGGTGGCAGCTCTGCAGGCTCAGTGCAGAGCGATGATAATAGCACAGGGACTGTAAACAGGACACTCCACCCTGCCTCAGTGCCTCAGGCACTGTGCAGGCAGCCTCTGCACCCAGCAGCACCCTGCCCTTCCCTGGACTGTTCAGTGGCAGAGCTCTGTGGAAAGGAGCAGCAGTTGTTGCTGTTCATGCATCAATAGCATGAATGGTGGTCAACCATCACAGCTGTCACTGTAGGAGGCCAGGTCTCCTCTGCTCTCAGCCATAGAATCCACTGTGATGGAAAAGACCTTCAAGTCCACCCCTAAACCATATCAGTTGTGTCTGTTCTTGAGCTCTTTCAGGCTGGTTTTGCCCACAGTGCCCATGTTGGAGGCTTGGACTACAAAGGTGACCCCAGTCACTTGGGATGTTCTGGTTTTATCAGAGAGCTTTTGGGGTCCATGGACTGTCAGAGCAGTGTGGGATGGGGCTGCCCTGCTGCAGGAGGGTTCAGTTCCTCTGAGCAGCAGGAGAGGAAGAGACAGATGCAGTCACATGTAGTGGAGGTACAAGTGACTTTGCCTGTGTGGGCAATGAGGCATTGAAGAGGAAGCCACAAATACTCCTGGGTTTCTAAACTGGAGCTCATGGTACTTGTTAACTGTTGGGAGCAGGGAGTGTGCCTGGAACTGCACAATGAGCCTTTAATCCAGTGTGGCCCTTGTGAGGTGTGGCTGTGCAGGGCCTGATGCTTCTCTTGCACTTCCATGTGGCTTTTAGTTCCTGCTCTTCCCTCACCTACAGCTTGAATTCCACTGCTCAAAAATGTGATTTTAGCTGATGAAAAAGATACATTCACTAGGCCATGTCCAGGCCTGTTAACTGTGACACTGCTGAGCCTTGGCCTTGGAAGTCTCACGTTCTTTCCTCCCCCTGTGCAGCCAGTGTTCCCTGTGCTGCTGCCCTGGAGAAGAGCTGCCCTCCCCGGCAGCCCCGTGTGCGCCGCACGTCCTCGCTGGACACCATCGTGGGCTCCTACCTGCTGGGACAGTGGCCTCGGGATGCTGAAGGAGCTTCCACCTCATGCATGAGTGACAAAGCTACCCAGGTAAAACCACCTGCGGACTGCCCTTGAGGTCTGTGGCCCGGGACTGCAGTGAGCTGTAAATGGGGGTGAATAGGGAAGACACTGACCTTCCACCCATCCAGCTGCAGCTTTCTAGGAAGGCTTTTCCCCCTTTTGCTTCTCAGCTTCACTTGATTCCACTTTGATGCAGAGTTAGAATTTCCTTGGCCTTGTTTGGAGGCAGATGGCCTCTGGCTCCCTTCTCCAGCACTGGCTCGATGCTGCTTTAGTGTTTCCTGGCTTGTGGTCCTGGGCCAAGTCCTTATATAAAGCTCTTGGGCTGCGTGCCACAGGCTGTGAGGAGTCAGGGATGCTCCCACCACGGGCTCACTGGCACAGGCAGCTCTGCTGGAGGATGGAAGAGCTCCAGTCCTCGAGGAACTCTTAGCAACCTGTAAATATTGCTCTATGGCAGCAAATGATGCCATATCTGCAGAGGTGGAGGAATTCAGGAGGATAAGGGCATCGGTTTGCCCAATGAGTGGTTTATTCAGCACATTGAGCCTCTGAACTCCCTGTTTGAGCTTTGCTATTCCACAGTTTATTGCTGGGCTGTTTGCAGGAAATTCTCCATTGGATTCCAACTTCCATTGTCCCTTTCCAAAGTGTTCTTGCCTGCTTTTGTTCCAGTTCTAGTGCCCAGGAGCTCTGCTGAGGGCAGAGGCCATGCTGGAAAGGAAGGGAAAGAATTTGCCTGACTTGATTCCTAGGCAGGGAAGCTCTGGCCTTATGGTGGGAACACTTAACCCCAGTGCTTTGGGACTAATGAGTTTCTCTTGCAGATGGCCCGTTTGGGGAATAGGTTGGAGAATAGGGACACCTTCTTCCTAGAATGGAAGCCATTACTATGTTAATTCCTATGTGGGCATGGAGCTGAGCACTCCTGGCAGGGAATAGGTGCTGCAGCCGTTCAGCATTACCTGCAGGAGCCTTGCAAATGGCAGCTTCACCTTGCACAATGCCTGTGAAATGAGCACTGATCTCCACTGCTTCACACACAAACCCCTCTGTGCTTGGCTGGTGATAGCTGAGAACCTCCTCATAACCCTGGCACTCTGCTGCTCCTGCCCCGTTCTCAGGCTCAGGAGCTCCCAAACCTGGGCCTCTCTCTGTCATCAGCACCCGTTCATCCCCTTCACTGAGCTCCTGCAGAGCTCTGTCTGGCTGCTGCTCAGTGTGGGGCTGAGGGTGCCAGCCCCGCACAGGGGCAGAGCTCGTGGCTCTCTGGTGCTGTGCAGAGCACTTTGTTCTCCCTCCCGTCTCGGAGGAAGTGGTTTTGTCACAGTACAAAAGGTTCTGTAACTTCCTCCTGCCCTCAGAGCTGGGACGTGTCTGTGCCCTCAGCTCTGCAGCCTTCCCACTGCAAGCAGCAGCTTTGCTTCCTTTTCAGGCCTGAGTTGTCTTGTGCACCCTGGTGCTCAGGTGTCCTCAAGCAGGGCTCAGGAGGCTCCTGTTGGCTTGAGGGCAGTTTCTGTCCCATGCTGCAAGGCAGGGCCATGCCTGGCAGCTGGAGTTCAGCTTCACACACACCTGCTTCTTGCAGTAACATGGGGCAGGGCTGCGGTCTCATCCCTGAGACCTGTGCCTCTTGTCCTTATGTGTGTGATCTCCCGGGACACACAGTGACACAATGCGTTGGGATAACGGCCAAATGATGGTGTTGGAGTTGTTCAGGGGAGAGTGTTTGAGGTAGGAAATGAGCTCAGATGTGCCATGTGCGAGGCTGGTCCTTGCCATAGGATTTCCTATCACGTTGGGCTGCTCCTTGGCTCAGTCTGGCGCAGGTCAGGGTGGCTGTGAGTGCTCAGAGCAGGACCTCAGAGCAGTGGTTCAGGCTTGCTCTTCTCTCCAGCCAAACTGGGGTGTCTGCTGCTCACAGGCATTGCAAAACAGAGATGTAGGCAACAGGGAGCACAATGCTGCTTACAGTGCTGCTTACAGAAGGGGCTTCATTCAGAGCCTGTTTTGTCTGCCTGGAGATCACCTGTATCCCTTTCCAGAAGGGAAAGCTGGTGCCTCTCTGGGTAACTTGCCTTCTTCCTTTGGTTTAAACAGACTCTCAAGCCTGTTTTGAGAGCAGCAGCTTCTATCATCCAGATTCAAGAGGCTTGTTTAAAGCAGCTGCTGTTCCTGCAGTAGCCTCTGGGGAGATCAGCTCAGCTGCTCCGAGAGGAGCCGTTCTCAGGCCCTTGCACCTCCTGAGCCTGGAGGAGGCAAATGTTATCCAAAGCCTCCCACAGAAATGGCAGTGACACGGGGGGAGCATTCGGAGAGGCACTGGAATGGGATGTTGGGTTGGTCTCAAGCACTGTGCCTGTGGGACTGCTGGGATCCTGCTGAGGTCAGGGGGAGGAAGTTCACACCCTTTGCTGATCACATTAACAGCACTTTCTGATTCCCATTGATACTCAAACCATGCCTGGTGCTTGGCCAGCAGCTTGGGAACGTGGTGCTGAGGCTGCTCTGCATGAGGAGGCGCTTGAGACCTGCAGAGGCACCCGAGCTCCTCCGGCCCCGCTGCAGCCAACCTCTGGTTCTGGTTGTGCCTTTGAGCCCTGGGCTGGGCTGAGGTCTCAGGAGCACTTTGTGTGCTCTCCCCCTCGGGTGAGGCTTTTCCTCTGGGTGCTGCTGCTCCACACAATGAGTGCCTCGAGCATGAAACCCTGCAGCCCAGCAGCACAGTCCTGCTGCCTTCTTTCTGCAGGGTGATGCTCTTTATCTCACATAGTCAGGGTTGGAGAGGAGCTTCAGATCATCAAAGGCACTTGTGGTGATTGTCCACCAGCGACAGGACATGGGGTGATGGGTTCAAAGTGAACCAGGGGAAGTTCAGGTTAGATCTGAGGCAGAAGCTGTTCCCTGGGAGGGTGCTGAGGCGCTGGCACAGGGTGCCCAGAGCAGCTGTGGCTGCCCCATCCCTGGCAGTGCTCAAGGCCAGGTTGGACACAGGGGCTTGGAGCAGCTGCTCCAGTGGAAGGGGTCCCTGCCCTGGCAGGGGTTGGAGCTGGAGGAGCTTTAAGGTCCCTTCCAACCCAAACCAGGCTGGGACTGATTTGGGGATTACTACATTGGGGAGGCAAGAAGAGGCCAGTGAATGGGCAGAAGTGATCACTTGTTCTTAGGCCTCCAGCACAGTCTCTAAAGCAGTAAATGTGATTATTCTCAGCCATGTTTCTCATCACTTCAGACTCCAGTGTCCTGGCACGATGTGGAAGTGGGGAAAGCCAACTCCAGTGCTCACAAACGTTCCGCTTCTTGGGGTAGCACAGACCACCGCAGAGAGGTAAACTACACCCCTCCCAATGCTTGAGCAAGGGCTGTGCTGGTTCCTAATGTACAGGAGGCTGCTGCTGGCAAGGGAGGGCAGTGGGAGGCCAGGAGACTACTGGAGATGAGACCTTAACCCTTCTTGTCATCCCTGACGCTCTGTGACCCAACTAAAGACTGGTCTTGGTGGCTTCTAGCAGGCAGCTATTGTAAAGCAGCTCCACTGCAGCTCAGCACATTGCTTGTCAGTGTCGTGGTATCTGTGGGTTCCAGGTGGTTCCCAGCTTTCTATAGGTGGAGGAAAACCCAGATCCTCTGGAGGAATGGTGCTGGGCACTGCACCAGGGCCGTCTGTGATGAGGCCTTTTGAGGGCTTCTGCTCCATCCCTCTTGAGGAGGCCAAAGCTGCTCCTTGTGGTCGAAGCCATCTCAATTTTGGCACTTCCTTGTGGGTGGGAGGAGAGGGATTGGGCCCGATCCCGTTGGGTGGAGGGCTCTTGGCTTGCCTGGTTCTAGCTCCAGCTCTGTTTGCAGATTGCCAAACTGAAGCAGCAGCTGCAGAGGACAAAGCTCCACGGCAGAAGTGGCAGAGAGAAGGAGAAGAGCTCCCGAATGCAGGGGGACCACAGTGTCCTCCCAGCCCTCCGGGTACGTTCCTACCTCCCCACGTGTCCCAGCTGCTCTGTGCCTCAGGAGGCCCCTGTGCTGTGATGTGCAGCCAGTGACTGTCAGGCTCTGGTCAGCCTGAGCCTCGGGAGTTGCTGTGGGAGCAGGATGGGTTTGTGCAGGTACAGCTCCCAACTCCTCTGGCTCTGGGCTGTGTTGCAGGACTCTCCTTTGGGCTTCCCTTCTCCATCTCCCATTTTGAGGCTTAGCCCCTGCTTGCACAGGAGCCTGGAAGGCCTAAACCAGGAACTGGAGGAAGCATTTGTGAAGGAGCAGGGGGAGGAGGAGCTGCTGCGGGTAAGTGAAGCTCCCAGGGCTGCCCTGGACCCTCTGCATGCTCTTGGAAATCCCTTCCTCTAAAGACACCTCCTGTATCTGCTGCTTGGCCACAGGACAGGCTCTGGCTCTGCTTTCAGTCTGTCCTAGGATGTAATGGTCTAAACTGGGTCAAGTGGCTCCTTAAACCTCGCTGGTGCTGTGAGAGATCAGCCAGTAGCAACCTCAGGGTGGCTGACTCCTCACTGACAGCTTTAAGACACTCAGAGTGAGGTCCAGAGGCTCCTTTGCACTGGGCAGATGTGGGAGAAGTGACTCCAGATGGCTTGGAACTGAAGTGTTACAGGATCCAGAAGGACCCTTGTCCTTGGAGCAGGGGCTCTGCCTGTAGCTGGATCCAGCACCCCAGGCAGCTGCTCTCTGTAGCTAAAGCTGCTCTTAAACCCCTTCCCTGGTGCCAAGGGGCTTTCTTCCTCCTCTAAGACTTTGCTTCCTCCCTAGATCCTGGATGTCCCAGATGGGCACAGGGCACCAGCGCCTGCCCAGAGAGGCTCTGGAGCTGCGTCCCTGGTGCTGGAGCCTGGCGGGGGCAGCTGGAGCAGCCTCTCCCCTTCCCCCTCGGTGCCTCTGCACCTCTCCCCACACCCCCTGGGGAGGCTGCCCACGGAGGAACCTTCCTGTGCAGTGGATGAGCTGCAGCCAGAGCCCAAAGAGAAAGGTAAGAACCTGGAGCAGAGGGGTTGGGAGCTCGGGAGGCAGAGGGGGGCAGTGGCTCCTCCCTGTCTGTGCTGGCTTGGAGGCTGCAGCAGGGATGGGAGAGAGGGTTTTGGTCATGGCTAAGTTGTGGTGCGTGGCTTCCAGCAGGAGATGGGGGGTGAGCTGGGAATGACACAGGAAAGGTTGGGGCTTTGAGTACTGCAGCCTCCAGCCCGGGGTCTGAAGGAGCGCGGTGAGGTTGGGGCACTGCTGGGTTCTTTTAAACATGGCTCCAAATGTGCCTTTTCTTCCCTATCAGAGGGCAGCCCCTCCCCAGTGTTGGCCTTCACATCCTCCCCTCGCCCCAACCACAGCTGCGTGTTCAAACGGGAGCCTCCGGAGGGATGCGAGAGGGTCCGGGCCT
This sequence comes from Melopsittacus undulatus, assembly GCF_012275295.1. NCBI lineage: Eukaryota > Metazoa > Chordata > Aves > Psittaciformes > Psittaculidae > Melopsittacus > Melopsittacus undulatus. Next base: position 1,179,935 of record NC_047543.1, on the reverse strand, counting down.
TTGAAGAAGCTTCGTAAGTACCAGGAGTTGGTGTTGGCAGCCCTGGGCTCGAGGATGGTCCTGCAAGAGGCTGTGGGGATGGGGGCAGCTGAGGGTCTGCTGCTGCAATCACCCCCCCTCAAAGCAGGGAGCAGCCACTGGGGATGCATTCCTGAGCAAACTGGGGCTGCTCCGGGCCGGGTGCGGAGCAGGAAGCTGGAATGCTGACCCTTGGGAAGGGTCTGCTGGTCCCATCCCCTCCCAGGCAGTGGGTGGTGATCAGCAGAGCCCTTGAGGAGCAGCAGCAGTTGTACAGAGCAGGCTCCTTGTGCTGCTGTCTCCCCGAGGGGGCTCAGCTCCCAGTCAGGCCCTCTGAAGGATGCTGCAGCTCTGAGGGTTCTCCCTATGGCTGCTCCATGCTCCTGGGAGCATCTGTCCCCAGTGCCATCCCCTCTGTCTCTCTGCAGCTCCCCCAGCCCTGAGCAGCCGTTCCAGCCTTCCTGCCCAGACAAGAACAAGGTGCATTTCAACCCCACCGGCTCTGCCTTCTGCCCCGTCAGCCTGGTCAAGCCGCTCTTCCCAAACGTGGGCTTCCTCTTCCGGAGCTTCCCATCCTCCTCCAGCCCCACCACGGGCACACTGACGTCCTGCCAGCCGCCAGCCCCATTCCTGGGGCTGCGGAAGGACACTGCGGGCGGCAGCTTCAGCGTGGCCACAGCTCCTGCCCTGAGCTATGAACCCTGGAAGCGTGGTCAGGCCGAGGACAGCGTCGTCTTCCACAGCTCCCTGGTGGTGTGAATCCTCTGGGAGCGCAGCTCTTCCAGCCGCTGGAGATTGGTGCCTTGAGGGTGGGATGCGACAGCCACGGGGCAGCCCTGATGCCAGAACTGTGAGGCATGGAGCGCCTTGGGATTCCTGGCTGCTGGAGAGGCTCCTTTCCCTCAGCCTCCCCTTGTCAAAGCACTTTCCTGTCATCAGTTGTCCTTGTTTCCTGTATGGTTGTTTTGCTGGTGCAGAGGAGCAGAGGCAAAGTTGGGCTCCGGCAGGATTTAGGTGCCCATTCCTGAGCCGTGGGGCGCAGGAAGGGGGAAGAAAGGGCCTGTGGGCCCCCTGCCCTCGGCTGTATCAGCACTGTCAGTGCAGCCCCTCTCCCCCAGCACAGGTGGGGCTGGGGAGCAGCGGCTCCCTGGACACCTCAGACCCCCAGACAAGGCGGAGGCTTTGGGAATGTGGTGTCTGTGCTCCGGGAGCTGATGGGAGCCGGTGGGAAGGAGCCACATGGGGCTGTTGGGTTTCCTTGTGCCTGAGCAAGTGTTCCAGGTGCCTTGGCAGGAAGAGGGGATGGAGGTGGAGACGGTCCCTGCTCAGGGGGTGCTGCTGCTGGGGGGGAGCGGGGCAGCCTCTGCCTGTACCTGATGTAAAACTTCACTGTTTCTGCAGCTCCTCGAGGTCCCTGTTTTGGGTCTGTGTTTGCAGCAGTTACCGGGGGGGGGAAGGTTCCTGTGCCCCTGGCAGAGAACAAATAAACACGTCCCCGTTAACCCCGTTCCGGGGCCGTTTCCATGCATTGAGCACCGGATGGGGCAGGGCGGGCGCTAGGACCGCGCAGGGGAGCCAGCCCCCTCGCTTGCGCATGCGCACACTACCAGCGTCCCTCCCGTGACGAGCGTAACCCCGCCCGCAACGGCTCCGTTAGTTCCGGCCGCTGACTCGCAGCCAATCACCTCGCTCCACATAGTGTTACGTCACTCCGGAGCCGCACTCAAGAAAGGCCCCCAACATGGGGCTGCCCACGGCGCTGCCTGCCCCGAGCGGTGCCCCCGGCGGGGAGCGCGGCCGAGCCGCGGTCCCGGGGCGTCCCCGGGGGAACCGGTCCCGTCCGTTCCGCTCGGTCCGAGCGGCCCCGGAGCTCCCCGCTCCCCTCCGGCCTTCGCGGCGGGACAGGCACTGCGGCGGGCAGGCGCGGGGGGGGGGTCCTGCCGCGCGGGCGGGCGCAGGCCGGGCGTATGAGGCCGGCGGCTGCGACGGGCGCGCTGCGGGATGCGGTGCTGGACGTGGCACCGGCGCTGAGCGGCCCCGGAGCGGACATGGGGGGGGGAGGGGCCCTGCCCGAGCGGCTCCGGCTCCCGGTGTGCGGCCTCGGCGTGTTCGCCTGCTACTTCTACTACGGCATCCTGCAGGAGAGCATGTGAGGGGGGGGAGGGGGTACCGGGGCCTGCAGGAGAGCATGTGAGGGGGGGGGGATGTGAACCGGGGCCTGCAGGAGAGCATGTGAGGGGGGGAGGGGGTACCGGGGCCTGCGGGAGAGCATGTGAGGGGGGGGATGTGAACCGGGGCCTGCAGGAGAGCATGTGAGGGGGGGAGGGGGTACCGGGGCCTGCGGGAGAGCATGTGAGGGGGGAGGGGGCACCGGAGCCTGCGGGAGAGCATGTGAGGGGGGAGGGGGCACCGGGGCCTGCGGGAGAGCATGTGAGGGGGGAGGGGGTACCGGGGCCTGCAGGAGAGCATGTGAGGGGGGAGGGGGCACCGGGGCCTGCGGGAGAGCATGTGAGGGGGGAGGGGGCACCGGGGCCTGCAGGAGAGCATGTGAGGGGGGAGGGGGCACCGGGGCCTGCGGGAGAGCATGTGAGGGGGGGGGGGATGTGAACCGGGGGGGGGGATGTGAACCGGGGGGGGGGATGTGAACCGGGGGGGGGGGGTTCGGGTCCTGCCGCTCCCGGCGCCGCCTCACGCCCGTTCCGCTCCCGCAGCACGCGCGGCCGGTACGGGGAGGGACCGAAGCAGGAGCGGTTCCGGTTCGCGCTGACGCTCGTGTTCATCCAGTGCGTGGTGAACGCGGCCTTCGCCAAGCTCCGTGAGTGCGGCCCGGGGGGGGGGGGGGGGGGGGGCGGTCATGGGGCCTGTGGGGACGGGACAAGGGGAATGGCTTGAACCTGCCCGAGGGGAGACTGAGCTGAGCTCTGAGGCAGAAGCTGTTCCCTGTGAGGGTGCTGAGGCGCTGGCACAGGGTGCCCAGAGCAGCTGTGGCTGCCCCATCCCTGGCAGTGCTCAAGGCCAGGTTGGACACAGGGGCTTGGAGCAGCTGCTCCAGTGGAAGGGGTCCCTGCCCATGACAGAGGTTGGAGCTGGAGAAGCTCAAGGTCCCTTCAGCACAAAGCCCGCTGGGTTCTCTGAGGTGTTTCCCAGTGTTTCTCTGACCCCCCCTCCCGTTCTCCGCAGTGATCCATGTGTTCGATGCTGTCAGAGTGGATCGCACCCGGAGCTGGCTCTATGCCGCCTGCTCCCTCTCCTACCTGGGCGCGATGGTGTCCAGCAACTCGGCTCTGCAGTTCGTCAGTTACCCCACGCAGGTGAGGTCCGGGGGGTCCTGTGCTGGCCTCTCACTGCTGCAGTCAGCAGAGAGCACTTGGGGAGCTCAGACAGGAACAGCAACCCCTGAAATGGGGACTTACTGTTGGGCTCGAGGGGGTCCCATGTGGGGGGTGTGATGCCTCTGTGGAAGCACCTGGTGTGTTTTAGGAGGGTGCATCCTGTGCTGTCACCTCCCTGCTGCCGCCATCTCTGAAGGATGCTCTGTGGGTATTTAACCCTGTGCTTCCTTTACAGGTCCTTGGCAAATCCTGTAAGCCCATTCCAGGTAAGGAAGCTTCTCCTTTCTCTCTGTACACTCAGGGGGCCCTCTCGTACCCTTAACCAGGATCTCACCCACCAGAACAGCTCCTCCCCTCTTCATAGCTCCAGCACTGGCAGAGCAGATCCCGCTTTAGCTGTGGGTTGGGCTCCCCTCAGGGCCTGGGGAGCACTTGGTGACCTTGCCTCTTTCCAGTCATGCTTCTAGGAGTGACTTTGCTGCGGAAGAGGTATCCCCTAGCCAAGTACTTCTGTGTCCTCCTGATCGTGGCCGGTGTCGCCCTCTTCCTGTACAAGCCCAAGAAGGCGGCTGGGAGCGAGGAGCACAGCTTTGGCTACGGAGAGCTCCTCCTGGTGAGTCCACGGCAGGGCCGGGGAGGAGAGGCCACAGCAGCACAGATAAGGCTGTGTCCTTTGGACCTGGAGCGTGTCCATGAGGTGATGTGGAAAGGTGTCCACAGAAGGACGCTGGGATGGAGGGGAGCGCTCCAGAGCCATGGAATGAGATCAGGGCGAGAGCATTTGCACCCCTTCTGGCTGCAGTTTTGAGGCCATGCGGTGCTGTTGGGTGTGTGATTGGGATGTAAAAGCTGGGGAATGGTCAAGGTTTTTGTCCTGGAGAAGGGATAAAGAGGGAAGGTTCCTTCGCTGCCTCTTCCCTCAGCTGCTGTCGCTGACCCTGGACGGGCTCACGGGTGTGTCTCAGGACCACATGAGAGCTCACTACCAGACGGGTTCCAACCACATGATGCTGAACGTTAACCTCTGGTCCACCTTGTTCCTGGGGGCTGGTAAGGAACGCGCTGCAGAAACCGCCTTGCCCAGAGGCTGCCCAGCGGCAGGGGCCGAGCTCCAGCAGCGGGGCCGGAGCCCCCTTTACAGAGCCCTTCAGGGAGCCCTTTGGGGTTGGCTGGGGTGGATGTGGCGCTTGGGCTGTTCCGTGCAGCGCTGCTCATGGCCACCAGAGGGCATCGCCGCATGCGGAGCGCAGCGCCCGGCGCTGGCTCCGCCTCGGTTCCTGCCCCCTTGCCCGACACAGAAGTGAGCATCAGCTCCACCGGAGCGGCTCCGTGCGAGCTGAATGCGCTTCAGTGATGGCTTCACTCCGTAACCAGCGAGGTGCCGGCTTCTCCTCTCGGTCCGCTGTGTTGGGAGTTAGTCCTCCCCCTCGGTAGCTGCTGCTGTGAGCTGGGATTGCACCTCAGGGCTCTGGCTCCTCGGGCTGCCTCTGGGCTCAGGATTCTGGATCTTTGTTGCAGGGATTCTGTTCACTGGGGAGCTCTGGGAGTTCCTGAGCTTCACGGAGCGATTTCCCAGCGTCATTTACAACATCCTGCTCTTCGGCCTCACCAGTGCTCTGGGTCAGGTAAATTCACCTCCCTTGGTCTCCAGGCTGCACCCCCAGAGCGTGAGCAGCCGGTGGGGGGGGATCCTGCCCCTCTGCTGCGCAGGGCTTGGGGCTGGATGAGCTTTAAGGCCCCTTCCAACCCAAACCAGGCTGGGATTCTCTGTTTGCCCAGCTGGGAGATGGGCAGGAAGAGCTGCCTCCCGTTGGGATGCTGCGGGTGGTGCTCGCGTTCTGGCCTGGCTCCCTTCAGTGTGAAACCAGTTTGAGTTGTACCCAGATAATCAGGATTTGAAATAAGACTCGGCTCTGGCTCGGTGGTTTTCACCTGAAAGCAGGATCTCTGTTGTACTGTGCCTGCTCCCATTGACAACAGGCATCTCTGCCTCTTGTAGAGCTTCATTTTCATGACCGTGGTGTACTTTGGTCCTCTGACGTGTTCCATCATCACCACAACCCGCAAGTTCTTCACCATCTTAGCGTCCGTCATCCTCTTTGCCAACCCCATCAGCTCCATGCAGTGGGTGGGGACGGTCCTTGTGTTCTTGGGTAAGTCTGGAGAGCAAAGCCCTGAGCTGAGCTGAAACCGCTGGGGTGCAGTGGGGGCAGAGCCAACAGAATACACTGGTCTAAAGCAGATGGGGTTGTATGGGAAGCCTGTTGGTGGAGGGTCCATGGGGCCTACAAGGCTGCTGGAGAGGGGCTCTTCATCAAGGGACTGCAGTGATAGGACAAGGGGTGATGGGTTCAGGCTGAACAAGGGGAGGTTCAGGTTGGAGATAAGGCAGAAGCTGTTCCCTGTGAGGGTGCTGAGGCGCTGGCACAGGGTGCCCAGAGCAGCTGTGGCTGCCCCATCCCTGGCAGTGCTCAAGGCCAGGTTGGACACAGGGGCTTGGAGCAGCTGCTCCAGTGGAAGGGGTCCCTGCCCGTGGCAGGGGTTGGAGCTGGAGGAGCTCAAGGTCCCTTCCATCCCAAACCATTCCATAGTTCAGGAGTTGTTCTCTCTTCTTTGCAGGCCTCGGGCTCGATGCCAGGTTTGGGAAGGGAGTGAAGAAGACGTCGCATTGAGGAGAGGGTGATCACTGCCCTTGGGATGGACTTTTATTTATTGTCTTGTACCTCAGAATGGGTTGTGCCCCGGGCTCAGGACGGGAGCCAGGAGGAGCCTGGCTCTGGCTGTTGCTCGGGTTTGTGCTTCAGAGTGTAACAGTTCCGTTCTGGTTGTGATTGAGCTGCCTTTGTTCTGTTTCTGTAACCAGAGCTGCGCCCCCAGGCCCCCGCAGCAGGATGCAGCCCTTGCCTTAACAGGGAAAACCCAACCTCCATGTCTTTATTAAAGAAAAGGAGATCATGGCCACCTCTCCCGAGCCTTGATTTCAGGAACTGTGGCAGCTCCTGGGGACACAGCACAAGGAAAGGGCTGCTCCTAGAACCCAGATAAGGGTGCCTGTGTTGAAGACACCCCCCTCCTCTGATGGATTGTGTGCTGGTTCTGGTCCGGAGCTGCTGGATGTTCTTCCATGGAGCATAACCACAAAGATGCATTCAATCCTTCACTGGTCCTTCTAGAGCAGAAGCAGCTCTTGGTGTATGTAGAAGTTAACAGGAACCCAGTTTAACCAGTGGGGCCTCCCCAGTGCTGAGGGACAGGACCCTCTGCTGCTTCACCCAGACCCAGGGGGCTGGCAACAGCTTCCAGACCAGGAGAGGGCCCTTGTTAATGAAGCACCATCCGGATGAGTGCTGTGTGGGGAGAAGCTGTTGTCCCAGCCATGCCTTTAGAGCAGGATCCTCCACCAAGCACTTGACACGTTCCTCACAGCTGCCACTTGGGCTCCATCTGCTCCGTGGCTTTGGCCTCTTGCCCCTCCAGATGGGATCTGGAGCTCTCTGCTGTTGTCTCTGTCTCTCCATCCCCTGTTCCCCCCACCCCTCCAGTTCTTTTGGCCTCCAATTTGGTTTTCATTGAATCTGTTCTACCCAAACTGCTCGTTCCCTGCAGGATTAGGCCCCAGGTTATGGGAGGGTTTTCCTCTGCCACCTTCCCCTCTTCGCTGGCTGATCCTGTCCTAAAGATCAAGGGATCAGCAGTGAACACACACGTTCTCAGTAGTGAGAATCCTGCAGGGGCAGACCCAGAGCAGAGACTGCTCTTCCTGGTGCAGCTCGAGGAGAAACCACATCTTTAACCAAACCCCCCCCAGACCAAAGACTGTGATTCCTTGTGAAGCAGCCCCCCCTTCCTGAGGAGCTGTTGCCCACAGGCTCAGGTCTGTGCCCTTTTCCACGCTGCAGCAGAAAGAAGGAAGCTGGGAGCTTCCTTGGGTGTTTTCTAAGCTGAGATTTGTCTTTACCAACATCCTCCCAGTGTCTGCATTCAGAGCACAGATCTGCAGCTCCTCTGCCAAGAAGAGGGATATGAAAGGAGATTTTCCCTCTCTGGCCTGCTGCAGGCTCCATTGACCCACTTCAGCTCTGGAGCCTCTCCCTGCTTCTTGCTGCACCCCTGACTCTCGGTCAATGAGGATTTCTGCAACGCTGCCTTCCCCGCACACCTCAGGTACCGCAGGGGGTCCGGGAGGGAGGCAGGGATCAGCTCTGGCTGTTGCTGCCTGCAGTGAGCAGAGCTGCTGGGAGCCTGCAGCAGCCTGGGTACCACTGCCCACAGTGAGCAGAGCTGCTGGGAGCCTGCAGCAGCCTGGGTACCACTGCCCAGGGCCTTGGGCATGTGCTGGAGCTGGAGGCAGGTAACCCCAGGGGAAGCAGGTGAGGATGCACTAAAAGCTTCATCCTCTGTGTTCCTTCCTCCTGTTCGGACGGGAGCTCCTCTCCCAGGCGCCTTTTGCACAGGGAATGAACATGATGATGTTCAGTGTCTTTGGCACAGGGGTCCTCAGAAGCAATGCTTGAACTGGGGAAAGGGTCAGGAAAGTCTCTGTCCTCCAGTAAGAGACAGCAATGTACAAAGTGTTGGCAGAGCTGCCTCTCGTTCATGCAGATGCTGCCTCACCTCCAGGCTGTGCCAAGGATCCTCAACTGCTGCTGCCAGCTCTGACTTGGCTCATTCAAAGGAGTCTGTGCAGTATCAGCAGCTTAGAGCCCACAGGGGGGTCAAGCACAGGCTCTCTCGCAGCAGTTGGGGCTTCAGCCCTTCTGCTGTCACTTGCTTTGTGTCTCTGCTCCCTTCAGACATTCCCCACTTTAGCAGCAGGGTGCAAAGGGAGTTAAATCAAGGTTAAGTTTGTTCCTTCTAGTGCTGGGGGCTCAACCTCTCCGTTCCTGCAGCTCTGAGCAGGAGGTTTGGGTGTCAGTGGCACTCTCCCCACCAGACGGGTTTTGTACAGGGTCAAACGTTGCCCTTTGCAGCCGAGGTGGAGCTGGTGGCTGGTCTGAGCGCTCCCTGTGCCGTGTGCTGAGCTTGGGCTGCCTTGCCAAGGAGCTGTTAAAGGCAGCGCTTGTGGTTTGCTCCTTCGTGGCAGATGGGACTGGGCTTTCTCTGAGCAGAGGACGAAGGGCAAGCAGCTGAGTCACAGATGAATGTCCAAGTGTCTTACACAAAGCCCTGCGAGTGCACAGCACAAAGGTCAGGCTCAGAAGCTATAAAGAGATTCCAGCTCCATTCTGCTTTGTCCTGGCAGCAGAGCCCCAGCCCCGAGGCCGGGCATGACTCAGGCAGTTACCAGCAGGGGGAAGCCTGATTTCAATCCCCTTCAAGAAAGGCAAGGAGAAAACCAGCAAACAAAGCAGCTCCTCTTGAATCGGTGAAAGCATCACCTGGAAACCAGGTTTTATTCTGCTTAATTCTTTCTGGCCATCAGCAGAGATCACCCCGGGGGCTTTCAGACAATCATCAGCTCTTCTGCACAATGGCCTTCATTACAGATACAGCTCCTCCAGCTCCAGCCCCTGTGTCCAACCTGGCCTTGGACTCCTGGGTTGGAGCTGGAGGAGCTTTAAGGTCCCTTCCATCCCAAACCAGGCTAGGATTCCATGAATGCTTTTAAAACCTTCCTCATCATCACAGTTCAGTCACAGGAAGCTCATGACCTCTTCCTGAAGCTTTCCTGAGCAGTTAACCTCCTTTAACAAAGAGCAGAACTGTCCAGGAGCAGCAGGGATTTCATACCCAGAACCTGCTGAAACGCTGACTGCTTCAGCAGAGTCTGGCCTGCAGGGTCAGGGGAGCAGGCTCAGGTCCTATACTGGGTCTGCACTTACTCCAAGAACAGCACCAATGTGCAGCATTGGGCATTCCCAAGGACAGCTCTAGCAGCGCAGACCAGACACTGAAGAATGGAACCAGGTCAGTCATGGAAACCTTCCATCACTTGGAACGGGAGTCTTCAGCTTGTCTGAAACTGGGAAATGGAAAGAAGTGAACTATTCCTATAGGTACATGTAATTTTGGGGACAAGATTTCCATCATGCTCTTTGTGGACTGTGATTTGGTGCTGTGCAGGTGGGAGCAGCACCTCATGCTTTGTAACCAAATGTTGTTGTAATTTCCCCTTTGTATTTAAAGCCATCACTAAGGTGTCTTGCAGTGGCCTGGAACACCAATGGGGTGAACACCAGACCCATCTGTCCTGGCCTCTCCCCACTGGCAGCAGCAAACTGTCCTCCAAGGGACTGCTTCCCAGCTAAAATGAAACATTACAAGGCAATAAAACCCTCAGCCCTCCCAAGTGCACTCGAACAGCAGGGATCATTGCCTCCAGTTTCTGCAGAGCTAGAGACAGGAGCCAGTTGAGTTTATATCCTCTGGAAGCAAAACTGCTTGATGTTCATTTGTTAAACTGCTCAAAATCACTTCTTAGAAGCTTGCAAACTGCTTTCAAGGCAAAGGCTGCCTTATTCCTTAGCAGCTTTGAGGGGCTCACTCTGCTTTCAAGCTGAATTTGCAGCCTGCTCTGATTTAGTTCATTCTCAGAGCTGGAGTGTCCCCTTCTGCCGAGGTCGAGAGCTCTCATTCACTCAGTGTTCGGCTCTAACTCCTTGTCTAACAAACTCCTTGTCTCACGATGAAGAGGCAACACCAATCTGGATGAGCAGATTCTGCCCCTGCTCCAGGACCTGCCCATAACCTCAGGTGTTCCAGTGATGACTCTGGGGTTTATGTGTGGCTGAGCAGCTACACTGGAGCTGCAGACAGGGAGTGTTCCCCTGGGGAGCTGTGGAACTGGGCCCTGCACACCCAAAGCACAGCTTGATCACCAAGGTGTGCATTGAACGAGGCCTGAGATGCAGCACGTTGGGCACTGCAGTGCCTGGTTTTGCCATCAGCTTCACTCTCTCTGGTCTGATGGATTAGAAGTTCTGGAGGGATGAGGCAGGGAGCTGGGAGCATGAAACAGCGTGAGCTTTGTCTCCTGAGGAGCACTGATTGAAGAGCATATGATCACACACTTGAAGACTACAGCATGCGGGGCTGAAATACTGCATGGCCAACCCTGCTTTTGGCTTTTCTCATGGCTACTGAGTGCTTGGCTTTGGAAACATGGTGTAGAAAACAATTGTCTATGCAACAGCTGAGTGCATCTTCAAATGGAATGAAACACCTGGATGCTCATTACTGCCATTTGGGTTGCAGCAACTTGATGCCATAATGGTCCTTGCAGCACACTGCTAATGAGAAGGTAAACCCAAAGAACTGATGAGCTCCACATTAAGCTCTTCAGTTGTGTAAGAATGTTCTGGAGCAGCAGGATTTAAGGCACAATCCTCACTAGAATTTGAGCAATAAAGAGCATATAGACAGCTAATGTTAACCTTTATCATGGTGTCAAGCATATACACATCCTCTTCCATCAGCACTAAAAACCAGAACAAGACTGAGCTGTTGCTTGATCAGGAATTCCAACACTGAGTAATTGAAACCTCCTTGTGGATACCTTAAAAATCCTTTGCTGTTATTCCCTGCAAGGTGCAGACCAGAAATGTGCTTTACATTCTCCCTTTACAACATCGCTTCTCTTCATTGGTCCCTACTTTTTCTTTACTGGATCTGCTTCCTTTTCCTGCTTCTTTTTCTCTTTTTCTTGTTTTTCAGCTGTTGGAGCCCTCTCTGCTCCTTCTTTCTCTCATGCTCCATTGCACAGAGCAAATCTTACCCTCAGTTTTCAAGGCTTCTGTCCAATTATCTCCCTGTACCTGCAGAAGGGGGAAGAACAGTGATAAAACCTTTACAGGTGCTTGCAGTCCGTTGCCACTTCTCCCCTAAGGCTGTTGGGATAAGGCTGAAGATGAATTCTTGTTTGTGGAGCAAAAGCTGGTTTGGATAAATGGGAGGACTTGTGACAATGTTCTGGGCTCCTCCGCTCTGCAGGTGCTGGCAGAGTTAACAGCATCTTGGAGAAAGGAAAATCATTTCACAGACCATTAGGGCTGGTGGGAAGCAGCAGGATCAGGTTTTAATGAATACAGGATCAAAAGCATCTTAAAGCAAACCAGCCCTGAAAACAAGAGCAGGCTCATCAGGGAAGACAGGAGATGCTTCTAACGAGAAACAAAGCACCAACTCAAAGGCATTAGGGAGTCACTTTCTCATAATAGTGCATTTTAAAGTATAATTTACTCTTCTAAAACATTAGCTTTGATACTTTTCCAGTGCATGTAAAAATAGTGCTATGAGCAGCTTCCCTGCAATTAAAATCTCCAAGTCAGAGTTCTTCCAAAGGAGGTCAAGATTCGTTTGTTTTCTCCCAACTAAAAGCAGATTTAATCACAGCCACAATGCCTAAGTTATCTTACAGCATCCCAAAGCCAGGAAAGCAAATCTGGACAAGGAATGTGCTCAGACCTGAAAAAGGTTTGGATGTGGAAGAGGGAACGATCCCTTTTCCAGGCATTTCCTTGGTGCTGATCACTATGGCTTTGTACTGAATTTATGCTGTATGGACATGGTGGCTGTGCTGGCACAAGGTTCTCCCTTCCTGCCTCCAGGGCCATAGGTGCTGCTGGATCCAAATGCAATCAAGGTGGGAGACAATTGCTCTCTGCAATGACAGTTCTGAGGACAGGGAACTTTCAGGTCTGAAAGGGCAACACAGTGTAGTGACCTGTCATTTTATACATCTGTTGGAAAAGAACTGATTTCAGTCATGGGTTTGAATGTGGATGCTTAAACCCCATCTAGCTCCTATGCTTTTCTGGATTCTGGCTTTGAAACTGGAAGCAAAGTTTCCCAACTTTGCCTTTTTTTTTTTACCTATCCATATATATGAAAAACCTGCTTAACTTCTCTCCCTCTTTAACCATTTGTAAAGATGGGTAATATTTAACTTACCCTCCTATTCCATGCAACACTGAAGATTCCTGACTTTATAGTGGAGGCAAGTGGGGATGCTGCGCTCAGTCTCTAGCTCAGTACTTGCTGTTCTGCTGCAACAGAAGCAGCTCACCAGCTCCCTTTCCCTGGAGGATGCTCCGACTTCCATGGTTCAAAGAAGCTTTTCCTTTCATCACAAACCATAGCAGCACTTCCTGCCCTCCCGTGTGCCCTGCCTGTGCCAAAGCTCTTTTGACAAGGTAAATAACACCGTAGGCTTTGTGCTGGGCTGGGTCACAGCACCACGCTTGCAAGAGGATGGAGATTCCCAAGTAGAACCTCTTTGATCCTGGCTTTTTTAATTGACTAGGACACAAACACGGCTATTTCACAATGCAACCATAAAAGGCTGCAATATAAAGCTTCATTTTCTGACTTAAACTGAACCTAAACAGGAACCATACCTTCAACCCAAGCAAGGATTCCATTGCAGGTTGTGACTATAGCCTAGCATTCTTCCTGCATTACATAGGGCACATGAGCTCTGTAGGTGTCTCACTGGTATAAGGAGAGGTGAATCAGGCACCTTGCAGTGTTTGGGTGACTGTTGCATGTATAAAAACCTCATTAAGTCTCTGCAGTGACTGGGGGTGGCTTTGTTTAGAGTGGGTTTGTTTGGTTTTGTTCCAAAGATGGCAAATCCAGGAAATCATTAGATAACTGTTTTCATACCCTCCCAATCACCAGGAGCCTCTATGAGCTTTTAATTAGTGCTGCATTTTCAATAGCTCTGGAGCTGTACGTGGTGCAGATTCCTTCCTGGATAACAGGCAGATAATGATGAGAATCCTGGTTTTCAATCTCTCACTAAAGGGATGGCTGATGTATTTAATCAGGCTGTCGGAACGCTGGCAGCTCGCTCGGATGCAGCCTCTCTCTAATTACATCGCTAGAGTTATAGTGAATTGCAAGGGGAAACGTAGGAACAAAATCATTAAAACCAAAGTGGAAGTGAATGTTCAGAAGCAGGAGCTGTTTCATGGGCATCAAACATCAAACCCCAGCTTCCACGGCCACAGAAGCTCCAAACCTGGATGTGCACTTCTGCTCATGCAGAGTAAACCAACCTGTGTTGGAGCAGCCACATAGCCAGAGTGAAGCTGGTTGAGAACTGGCTGCTCTCACAAGCTAGAGTCAAACCACACACATCAGCATGGCCCCATGCAGGCTGTCAGGGTTCCAGCACCGAGGAATGGCTGCACCATCCCCTTACAGAGCTGTGTTAAGGACAGAGGGGTCTGTGAGGAACAAGTGACAGCATCTTCTATCTGCCACCACAGCACTGACCCTATGGAGTTTACACAGGGAGGAGAGGTGGAATCCCAGCTCAGAGCAGGGTCACCTCAGAGACCCCACAAGGCCTTATTCAAGTGGGCCTTGAACCCCTTCAATGGAGACCACAGGATCCCTCCGGCAACCGGCCCAGGGCTCAGGGCAGGCACAGGGAAACCACTCACACACCCACCGAACCACAGCCACTGGTGCCCCTCATCCTGCCCCACAGTGAAGTCCTGGTGCCATGGGCTCGGCAGCGCCATGCTGGGGCCATCCCGGCACCGCGAGCCCGGCCTGGGCCCCTCACTGCAGGGGGAACATTGAGCAGGGCCAGAGGAGGGCAATGGAGCACAAGAGAGATGGGGAATGGCGGAGGGAGCTGGGGGGTCAGATAGAGAAGGCTCAGGGGGGACCTGATGGCTCCTTCAAACTGCCTGACAGGAGGATGGAGCCAGGCAGGCTCCTGCCTCACCGCTGAGGGTGCGGGACGGCCCCGGGGCCTGCGGCTCTGCTCTGCCGGCTGTGGAGACGGCGATCTGTGCCAAATAGAGAGCTAGAGAACCTGAGGGGATCCGTGCCAAATAGTGAGCCACAAAACCTGAGGGGATCCTTGCCAAATAGTCAGCTATGGACTCTGAGGCGCTCTTTGCCAAATAGAGACCTAGAGAATCTGAGGGGCTCTTTGCCAAATAGTGAGCTATAGACTCTGAGGCGCTCTTTGCCAAATAGAGAGCTAGAGAACCTGAGGGGCTCTTTGCCAAATAGTGAGCCACAAAACCTGAGGGGCTCTTTGCCAAATAGAGAGCTAGAGAACCTGAGGGGCTCTTTGCCAAATAGTGAGCCACAAAACCTGAGGGGATCCTTGCCAAATAGTGAGCTATCCGTTCTGAGCGGACACCCAAGCGCTCCGCCGCGCTGCCAGATTGTGATCCACCGGACGGTTATGGCGGAACGCGCATGCTCAGAGGGCGGGTGCATGCGCGGAAGCGAGGCTGACAGGCGGCAGGGGGCGCGCGCACCGGCCGGCGGTTGTTGGGGGGGTAGTTTTGAGCATGCGCAGTGGTCACGAGCCGCGCGCTGGGGGAGGAGGCGCTGTGCGCGTGCGCGAGAGGGAGGGTGGGGGGGGGGGGAACGGCCTCCGTCCGCTGCTTCGTCAGCGCCGCGCATGCGGACGAGGCTGCTGCGGGGACCTGCGGAATAATGAGCCACTGAGAGTGCTGCGGGGGGCAACGGGCCGGGAAGACATGCTGCCAAATAGTGATCCCCGGCCGCTGGTGTGCTCGTAGCGGGGCTGGCCGCGGAGTGAGGCGGGGGGGGCACAGCTGGCGGCCGCCATCCCCACCCAGCGCACCTGCCTGCGCCTCGGCCTGCGAGCAGAGCCTCGGCCGCAGCACACACCGCGGGGCCCGAGGTAGGAGCTGGGATCGGCCCCTCTGAGGGGGGGTGAGGGAGCAGGGCCTGAGGGGAAGGAGGAGGGGAAAGGGCAGGGAAAAGTTGGGGGCAGGCCTGGTTCGGGGGTTCCCGACGATCCCCAGGCCGGGGAGAGGTTGTGGTGCCCGGAGCTGAGTGTGGGAACACGAGTGGGAGAAAGGAAATAAGGAGCGGAAGAGCTGAGGAACAGCCGGGCCGGGAAGGGTGACAGGTTGTGGCTGTGCCGCTGAGGGCTGCCGGGCACCTTCCGCCAGCACCGGGAACTTGGGCTTCGGCTTCGTTGGATCTCGGCTGTCTGGGATCAGGACGGGGATTCCTTCGCTGTGTCTCAGGCCTGTGGTGGTGTTTAAAGGAAATGGTGCATCATCCTGCAGTATGGAAAGGCACAAGAATTCCCTTTCGCGGTTAGATGTGCCACTGGTGCGGTTTGATGGAATCTAATACTTGCTAAAAGCGTTATCTTGGTTAGTGATAGATGCCATTATAAAGGTACAATATTATTCCCGTAGTATTTGGGAGGCTGCCTGTGAAACTTGGCTTTTTGTGAGCAGAGTTTTTAGAGGGGGAGAACCACAGAATATAACGTTATTTGTTGTCGTTTTCCTCCAGCTCAGCAGTGTTAAACGTGTTTACATCTGTGGTGGTAGAGCAGCATCATGACATAACGAAAGGGAATACTGGTTTTGTGATTGCCTTTAGTGTGCTAAGTGCTTATGTTTGGGTTGTTTTAATGTGAAACCCTATGGAATTGTGTAAAAGAGTTACACTTATGCTTTATAAAACAGAACTTTCTGGTTATTAATACCCCCCCCAATGACTTCAGTTAACATGTAACTGGCTCGCTCCTTTTCCAGTGACGTTTTGTACCCAGATGCCAAGAGTGCTTTGGTTTCCTTATTCCACTTGTTTTGTTGTGACCTGAAGAAAAAGCAGCTATTTGTTTTCCTCGTGGTAGTTGGTGGTGGATGGGTATGGAGCCCACATGAGAGCAGGAGTGCTTTGCAAGCTGTCAGCCTGTCACTCTCAGTAGAGGACAGTAATACAGAGCTGTACCCACCAGAAGACTGTAGTAACTGCTGTCAACTCTGATACCTCGATTCACTTGAGTGTGGTTGCCACTGTTGTAAAACTAATCGTGTTTCCTCCCCCAAAACTCGAGGACTTAGGTGCAGATACGTATCACGGAGGGTGTTGCAATGGGGTTTGGTGTGGCACATGGTGAGCAGTAACCTCACTTAAAAACTACTTCCTGTGTAATGGATCTTCCAGTTAGCTGATGTTTTAACATGGAGAAGGTACCAGCACCGGCGATAGCATTGGCTTGGTTAGGGGTGATAAATGGTCAGAGCAATCCCCCTCACCAGTCTGCTCTATTTCCACTGAACCTGAGAAGGGTAGGGGGAAGTTTAGGGTTAATCTGTGAACTGAGACAGGCCCAGTGTTAGGTCTGTACTGTGAACCCGAGTTTGTTGCCCTGTGTGATTTTTCTAGACACCAATCCAGTTTACAATAAGAGGGACTTACCAGCTTTATTCTTGGCACACTCTTGCGTTCAGCATTGAACTGGTGGGGCTTGGTGAACTTGAAATCATCTGTTTCATTTCTTCCTGGGCATCATTTCTGCACAATTGGACATAAAAGCTGGGGCAGATACCTGTGTTTTGTACACTCGGGAGCTGTTGCTGTGTTAGGGATTGTGTTCATAGTTCCATGCTTGGAAATACCCACTGTAATTTGGGAAAATTCCTTCTCTCCTCCCCAGCTTTAGCTCGATTTTCTGCACGATTGGAGTCTTATGTAAGATCTCGCTGTATTCCTCCAGCCTCTGACTGCTGGTGTTTCCTACTCAGCACAGAGAGGAAATACAACAATGTGTTGCTGCTTGATTCTCAGTTGATAAGCTGCTGCTGCATTCTGCCTTGTACTTTGTTCTTGGGAGCCCTCTTAAATAAAGCATGTGTCCCAAGCTCTAGAATCACATGAGGGTACAGGAAACTAGTGTGAGATCAAAGTATTGATACCCTTAAGGAAGCAGAGAAGCTGTTGTTTTTCAGAAGCTATATTAATGTGTCAGAACTTCTTTTCTTGGTCTCATGGCCCTTTACTAAACTCTGTAGGAGCATTTTGGAAGGAAGGAGTTGAGTAATTCTGGAAGTCTCTTCCTCTTTGCTGATGATCATAGCTGAGAAGTCAAGAAAATACATAGCCCACATGAAATGTAATTTGTGGGGGTTTTGACTGGGGCTATTTTCTCCAGTTTTAGGACTGAGAGGATGCAGAACCACTGACTGTAGCAACTGCCTGGAAAAGACTTGGGAGTTCATTGTTGTAGTGTGAGTAAATTCCTTGGCTGCAGACAGGAGTTGCACCGCTGTGTTCTCTGGCCCTACAGATTTCTTTAAGCATCTGTAGAGTTTATAATGTCAGGACCATGGGAGGGGTTAAACACTCCAACACTGAATTCATAACTGGAATAGGTACTGCTTTAGCCATTGATACAGTAGAAGGCAGTAGGATACTGGTGACTTCAGATGCACTAGAGGAAGAGTGTTACCATTTCCATATTGAGATCTCAGTTCAGCTTGTGTTGTAGGTCTTATTCCATAGGTTATGTTATATGAGTGTGGACTTGAAAAATGGCTTTCTCTAGCAATGCAGCCTGTATGTTGTGCATTTTAAATGGGGGCTGATGTAATGCTTGGGCTGTGAATCATACACAGGAGTGTTAATGCTTTTAAAAATTGATCCAGCTTCTGATGACAGAAATAATTGTTTGGCAAAAAAAAGATGTCTGTGCACACCTTGGAGAGACTCACCTACAGCAAGAGGCAGAATATTGGGTTTAACTGTGCTGTTTTAAAAGTACTTTAAATATTGAGGCATCTGGCAAGTACAGTAATACTGCTTCTGAAAACATGCTGGAAGAGTTAACTCTGAACACTTAAATTTGTCCATATTCAGAACCATTTCATGTCACATCATCTGTAAACTCATAGGTGGACACGAGGATATTTAAATTGCTGCCTGATAGTTTAAGGTTCTCTTAGTTAGGAGTTAACAGTGAGTTCATAGCAGTATAGTTGGGACACGTGTGATCCCAGCCATGCCAGTGACATCTACGCAGCATCAATCTGCTATGTGATGTTTAAAATGGAAACTGCCTTCTGATAGCAAACACAACTTAAAGAATATTTTATCTTTGAATCATGAATATGCAGGAATGGCCCTTGTAGAAATGAACTAAATGATTTGTGGGATATAAGCAGTGATGTGTAGTTGGTCAGGTTGGTTTGATTTCCTCCTTTCCATTAAGTCTAAGTCCTCATCTTTCCCAGTAAACAGCTATCTCCCAGATCAGTCTATCATGTGAATATCTCTGTTTGGGCTGTGACAAGGACTGATAGTAAGCATAATTGCATGGGCAGAGAAGATGGTCTGGAAAAACTTAACTGATCTTGGAGCCAAACAAGGAGTTTGCTGCCAGGACTTAATCAGCTGGAGTCTTTTCACTTTAGAACATGTATATTTTGAAGTGTGGCTTTAGTTACTGTTCTGCCCACATTCTTTGCTCGTCACTGCAGAAATTTGTTCATAAATCAGATCATAATTGTATGTAGCAACTTTACTCAAATAGCACTCATGTACTAGGAGGAGACTTCCCAAGATTGTTAAGTTTTGTTTCTTCTGCTTGGGTTTGGAAGCTACTGAGGCCTCAGTTATTTTGTCTTCAAAAGAAATCCTTTTTCATTTCAATTTTTCATTTCAAGTCATGGATTTGTCTTCGTGTCTGAAAGAAGAGCTCAGCTGACAGCCCTGGGTTTAGAGCCATGCTCATAGCAGTGAGACTGGAGTGCAGGTGGAGCCGCACAGACCAAGTCCTCTGGAGCTGCTGGGTAGCAGTGCAGAGAGGCTGCCTGGCTGCCTCCCAAGCGCTGCTGCATAAGAGGCTAGAACAGACGCTGACTACATAGTTGTCAGTTAACATGGCTAGAACCATGCTTACAGCCGTGGGGACTGTTACAGAATGTTGCCTGTCCCCTTCTCCTTCCCCAGGATTCCATTAGCTTGAGGTGAAGACATGATACAGCATCTCCTTGGCTGCATGGAAGGCAAGCTCTCGTGCACTGGGTATCCTGCCCTCATAAAACTGCCTTTGTCATTTCATAGTTCTATTAAATGGCACCACTATATTGGTGCCTGCATTTCCTTCAGCTGCTTTTTTTGTGTAGAAGTGTGCAGCTTCAACCAGTTGTGCTTGAAAACCACATGTATCAGTTTGCTGGATTTCTTAGAAGCACTTGTGGGCACTAAATGAAATTCGGAGAACGGTTACTTCACTCCTGCATTTGAGAGAGACAAAGTGCTTAACATTTCCTGTTAGCTTGTGGGGCTTTTGTGCTCATTTGTTGCCCAAAGAGAACAGTGTGTCAGGGGGGGTGTTGGAGTCTAGAACTTGTGAAGACTGCCGTCAGATGTTGTGTTCTGCCTCACTGCGCTCTGCTCTCTAGCAAGGGAAATGGCTGTCGTTTAAATACAGTAATAACAGGGAGTGCAAGGACAAGCATTAGAGTAGATTATATTCAGCTATATCCTGGGAATGTTCTGCACTATCCTTGCTTTAGGCTGGCACCAACCTTAACCAAACCTGCACATGTGGTAACAGTCCCAGTATTAGAAAGAGTTGTAACTTCTGTGACTTTGAGTTGGCTCTTGCCTAGCAGATAATCAATATTTCTCCTTAGATAATATTGCCCAGTAGCTTATTGAGCTTTACTATTGATGGGGAAAATAGGAGGAAGAATTGTTCAAGTGGTTTTACAAGAACAGAAGGGGGAAGAAGAAGAAAACAAAAGCAACAAGAACTGGCCACACGTCATCTCTAAATGGATTATTGGAAAGCCTAATTCCCAGAAGGATAATGGCAGAAAGTGTGTTTCAGCTCAAGCTGGGCTTGATAATCTCTTAGAAATATTAAGATGGCACCTGGAATATGTGATGAGAGGACTACCAGGTGGTTGAATTAGTGGGAAATTCATCTAAATAAAGGGCTCCAGAGGGAACTATAGTCTTGGTGGTCTGCTGGAGGTCAGCTCTGCAGTCTGCTGGCCCAGGTCCTTGGGAAGTTCTTTGGGGAAGAGCAGTGTTCATGGCATTACCTTTCCATTTGGAAGACTTCCATGCTATGGAAGTGCACATGGTTTACTTGTCTCAAGGAATCTGCTAAAATGGCAACTGAGCTACTTGACAAGTGACAGGTAACAATTTCCCCTACAAGTAGGAACTGGAGCTGTAAAATACTTCTTATGGTTTGCCTGTGAGGGAGAATCTGAAATGAGAGAGTTCACAGGCAATAACAAACCCCTTCTCTTCAAAACTAAGCTCAGGTTTCTTACTGAAGACAGGAGTCTGCTTGGGCTCATTGTTTCTGTACTGCCTTCAAGTAACATTTTTCCTTGTGAGAGGAAAGAAATGAGCAGGAATGGATTGGCAGGGATGAAGAGCAAAGAGGTGAAAAGGAGCATTTGGAGAGAAAGAAATGAGAGCTTGCTTGCCTCTGAACATGCTTCTGAACTGAGTTATCAAATTAGGAGGAAGATTAACTTCTAAGGAGAAAGAGTCTTGAGATTTAAGCTTTAAGCATCTCAGGATGTACCTCAAGAGGATTAAATATAGAAGCAGAAAGAGTTAAAGAAGAGGCAAAGCAAACATGCGGTGACCAAATCACAATGTCCCTAAAACTACAAATACAGTTTGCTTTTAAGACTGAGATTACTTTTTATATTTACTGGTGTGGATGTAATTCCAGATACTTTGGGTTATTTCTAGGTAGGGTTGGATGTGACTTAAGGGGGTACAGGTTTCTACATGTGTTCAAACACTGGCAAGAAGCAGTGTTAGAAGACCAGAAATCCAGCTGAAGGATTGAAGAGCACAAGTTTCTGTCTTTCTTTCTGTCTTTCTGTCTTTCTTTCTTTCTTTCTTTCTTTCTTTCTTTCTTTCTTTCTTTCTTTCTTTCTTTCTTTCTTTCTGTCTTTCTGTCTTTCTGTCTTTCTGTCTTTCTGTCTTTCTGTCTTTTTCTGTCTTCTGGTGATATTTGGGGAGGAGGATGTGCTACAGCTAAAAACTGGTGTTCCTTTGTTTCCACAATCTATGTCAGACGTGCAGTTCTCCTCACAGCACTGATGTTCTGCTGACTCTTGTCCCAGCCCTTCAGACTTTGTACAAATTATTATTTTTGGAAGTGACCAAACCTATTTTTAATATATTTTTCCCCCTTGTTTTTTAATGGGAAAATTGGCTTAGGAGGAAAAACAAATTAAAACCATTCCAAGAATGGAAAATCATAGAATGGTTTGGGTCAGAAAGGGCCTTAAGGTCTTCCAGCTCCAACCCCTGCCACGGGCAGGGACCCCTTCCACTGGAGCAGCTGCTCCAAGCCCCTGTGTCCAACCTGGCCTTGAGCACTGCCAGGGATGGGGCAGCCACAGCTTCTCTGGGCACCCTGTGCCAGTGCCTCAGCACCCTCACAGGGAACAGCTTCTGCCTTATCTCCAACCTGAACTTCCCTGGTTCAGTTTGAACCCATCACCCCTTGTGCTGTTGCTCCAGTCCCTGATGAACAGTCCCTCTCCAGCATCCTTGTAGCCAGAAGCTGCTCTGAGGTCTCCTCACAGCTTCTCTTCTCCAGGCTGAGCGGCCCCAATGTTCTCAGCTGGAGCTGCTCCAGCCCCTGCTCATCCTCGTGGCCTCCTCTGGCCTTGCTCCAACAGCCCCATGTCCTTTTTATGTAGAGGACACCAGAAGTGCACACAGTGCTGCATTAGAAGGAGGAACAGGACATGGCAGGTTTGAAAGCGTGCCTGTAAGGATATATTTCAGTGACCTTTTACTTCCCCTGTTCCTGTGCTTGCTGAGCAAAGCAAGAGGCAAGCTTTTCCTTACTGCTAACTTCTGCAAAGGACACTGCTGGATATTACCTGTTTATGCCCACTATGATTTACTGCAGCGGTAAAAGTACCAGTAATGGCATTTGATGGTCAACTGCCGTATTGAGCTCTGGGTATACTGGCGTTTAACATCTCTTTTTAACCGTATTTAACTGCCTCACAAAGCAGCTGTAGAAGCTCTGACACACCAGACTAAGTGTCTTATCCAGAGAACAGAAAAATCTTTCAAATCTCCAACCTTTGGGCCATTTAAAAAGCATAACTGGCATGCAGCAATTCTATTAGCAGGCTGTCATAACTTTTATTGCCACCTGCCTAGCCAAGCCATCTGGGAGGACAGGATATGAGAGATAAAAGTGGCAGTTACTCAGAGGACATTATGTAGTCCAATGTATCTCAAGCTCATACAGTTGCCTTGCCTTTTGCACCACAGAAGCTTTCTAGAGCCTCTTTGCATCTCGAAGATGGTATCGCTTCGAATCCTGTTGAGTACAGAAAATAGCTGTTAACGTTTCAATTTGGCCATCACATGGTTATCTGTTTCCTTCCCCAACAGCCTTCTGGAGAGCAGCTCCTTGAGACTGGTGAAACACATGAATCGGGGGTTAACTTCTGCCCTCCACCCAGGAAACCCTTCAACTTCTCAGGGTGTTCCAGCAGGCTTGATGAATGTGCCGTTGTAACATACAAAGTTGTTGTTGTCTTCTCTTTGCCTCATCGTTAATCCTTCATATTCAGGCCATAAAGGGGAAGTGTTATCACTAAATTTCCCAATTTGTCTTCAAGAAGGCCCCACTGGAGTCTTTCAACCACGTAATTACACAGAAGTGTTAAACCACTTCTGTAATCTGTGTGTGGAGACATTGAATTGCTTCAGTTTACTTGGAAGTAAAAGTTCCTCCTCTAGAAGAATGCTTAGTGTTGATAAATACCTTATGTGGGACTTGATTCCGGGCAGGAGCAGCCTTGTGACCTCACAGGCACTGCCAAGATGCTGCTTGGGCACTGATTGCTCCACAAAGGTCTCACCAGAGCTTTGCGGTGTCTTGAAGTGATGGCTTGTGCACAGCACCCATGATGGGAAGAAGACCAAGTAGGTGGTTGTGGCTTGAGGTTTAATTAACTGTGTCCAGCTCTGGGGAGCAGCACAAGAGGGACCTGGAGCTGCTGGAGCGAGGGCAGAGGAGGCCATGGAGCTGCTGCGAGGGCTGGAGCAGCTCTGCTCTGGAGCCAGGCTGAGAGAGCTGGGCTGGGGCAGCCTGGACAAGAGAAGGGGAGAGCTGAGAGCAGCTCCAGTGCCTAAAGGGGCTGCAGGAAAGCTGGAGAGGGGCTTGGGACAAGGGATGCAGGGACAGGCCAAGGGGAATGGCTTGAACCTGCCCAAGAGAGGGGAGACTGAGATGAAGTATTATTAAAATCTGAAATGACTGAAACTAACAACAACTGTAGCAACAAACAAAACCTGATTTCACTTTATTCATTGTTTCTTCTTCTGGTCAGACCCTTCAGGCTTAGCTCCTTGTTGCTCAGGTTGATGTCAGTGAGGAGTGAGCTTAAGAAACTTCATCCTCTCCCTGGCTACTTGTTCTCCGCTCATGAGTGTGTGTCCCATGTGTTTGTGCCTGTGCTATACAGCATCACTGGAACAATATAGATTAAAAATAGCTGTGAACAGAACAATGGAACAGCCTGGGGGGGAGCTGAGCAGTGCTGCTGTGAACCCCAAAGGGAAGAAAGAAGCTTGGGTCTCTCCTGCTCCTGGGCTAAAACCAGCAATAAGGTAGCATTCCCCCAGCCCTGGAGAGGAGGAAGTGGGTTTTGCTGCTTGTGCTGGAATTCCAGGTTTTATCTGTCCCAGAAAGACCCTGGAGATGCTTCACTGTCTGCAGACAATAAAGCAGTGATGGTCTTGGAGACAAGACTGAATGTTGCCAGCAGAAGGGCAGTTAGCTCAGTATTCAGAAGTGTCTGCCAAGTTCGGCTTAATTTGAATGACACAGAGTGGAGGAATTGGGGTAATTTTAAGTTTCAGGTAATAAAACCTGCAGCAAATGCCTGAAGTACAGATTGATGTCCCTGTCTTGTCACCCCCTCATCCACTTGCAGAGCACAATGTGCAAATATAACAAGTTTGGGAAGCAGTTTGATGTGAGAGCTCTCAGTTACCATCAGTGCTGGCCCTCTGCAGGTCGTGTTGTCCAAGTCGTTGTTTGCCCCTGAGCTTTGCTCCAGGAAATGCATTTCCATGGAGTTAACTTGCATCTCTGTAGGGTGCTCCACTTCTTTCTTAGCTCCTGATAGCCGGTATCTCTTCTTCAGTATTGACATGAGCTCACTTGTGCTCTTTCAAAGGAAATGAAACCAAAGAAACCCCCACTTCTGGTTTGTACAGTTAGCTAATGTGTGTGTGCTGCTATTGCCAGGTGCTTTGGGAGGGTGCACAGAACTCACAGCCATAGACTGGTGTGAGCCTTGCTTGGGAGAGGTCTGGTCTGCATCCAGAAGGAGAGAAATGATTCCCAACACATTCCCTAGCAGCAGCCAGGTTTCAGGAGAAGATTTAAGCTTAAGAAATCAGTCTGTAGATGTGGAGTCACTGAACCTAGGGCTTCATTTTGCTGTTGAGCTTGGATTGCATGTTGCTACCTGTGGCTCTTTCAGATGAAGAACGTCAGTTGTCAGATCTGCACTCTGATAGTCTGAGTCTCTCAGAATGAAAACAGTGGGTCAGTAGTGAGTTGGAATGGTGGCCTCAGAGTAAAGTAGTAAATTCCGAGTCAAGTGGGAGTCTTGGACTCCCTAAAACAAGTGATGTGCTGGGGTTATTCCTGGAAGGAGCTGCACATTGAAAGGATGAGTGGAGGTGGTATATCCCCTCTCCAGAAAACATATGGCAACACTTGGAAATGTGTCAATAGAACAACACATTTTGAAGGGGGGAGGGAGAAAGCAGGATGATGGCTTTAACGTGTGTGTCCCATGGGGTTTACCAGCACTCCTGAAGGTTGTATTCTTTATTCTCAGTGGTTTTCCTTCTCCCTCTTGCTGGGACAGACAGGGTGAAGCTCCGTTCTGAATTTCTTCTGCTGAGTGGTGAAATCCTGTTGAGTCTTCAAACTGGCGATGTCAAGAGTGCCGAGTCCTCCCCCTCCGGCAGAAATGTCGAGTGGACCTGTAGCAGAAAGCTGGTGCTACACTCAGGTAAGGCCCCACTCCGCTGAGATGCTCTTGACACAACACGGTTAGAACCTTGTGGTTAGGAAGTGAATCAAAACAAGTTTTGAGTCTGGAGTTCAGAGTCTGGCAGTGTTCAAGGCCAGCTTGGACAGGGCTTGGTGCAGCCTGGTCTGGCTGAAGATGTCGCTGCTCATTGCAGGGGGGTTGGACTGGGTGAGCTTTGAAGGTCCCTTCCAACCGAGTCTATTCTATGATGCCATGGTTCTCCAAGGCAACAGACTGTTGCCCCCTGTACTTGGCAAGGAGAGCTTTGGGGAGGTTGGAGTGGTCCAGCTGCCTCTGTGGCTTGTGCTTGGGGGTTATTTGTCATGGAAATGACTCAGTGAAACTTGCAGGTTTTGTGGTTTTTGCCCTTAAGATGGACAGGGCGAATGAGCACGACTGTAAACCACTTCTCCTCTGTTTTAAGATCAAGGTAGTGAAGTTTTCCTACATGTGGACCATAAACAACTTTAGCTTCTGCCGAGAAGAAATGGGTGAGGTCATCAAAAGCTCAACCTTTTCATCTGGAGCCAATGATAAACTGAAATGGTAAGGAATAGAGCAGAGAAGTTCACCTTCTTCTACAACTGTGTGAAAGAACTGTGTGTTTGGGGTTTTAGAACAGAGAAAAATCTATAAAATACATCTAGAAATATAGAAGAAAGTATTTGTAGTGCACAGATGGGCTGTTTCTTCCTTGACTGTACAACGTGTGCACAGAGAAGGTGCTGTAGCTTCGGCGTTGTGTTTGGGCACACAACACAACTGCTATTTGCAGTGTTTGCTAATGGAAACCATCAGCATTAATGGAAACCCATAGCTGGAAGGGAGATCCCATCCTGCCTTGAAGCTGAGACTGCTGTGGAGGATTAGTAATGTCTTAATTTGGGTTTTTTCTGGACTGAGCTTTACGAGGCAATGCAAGCCCACAGCCAGTGTGTTCAAGCTCTGTCAGCCTCCCACTTGCAGTCCCTAATACCCCATGTTGTTAAAAAGGTAATTTTTGCCTGCACTCTAAATCCTGCAGTAGAAGACTGTTGCTACTGTATTACCTTGCTCTTCATGGCAACTCTTTGGGAATTAGGAGACTTAACATAGAAGTGATGGAAGTAACAATGTTCTGTGACTGCTTCTGCCCTGGAGTTTCTGCTTCTTAAAGCTGACATTCTTTTTGCCCTTTCCTTTAAAACTTTCCTTACCTTCCTTAAGTTCTCCTTGAGAACCTCCTTTAAACCTCCTTAGGACAGATTGCAGCAAATCAGACACTAAGAGTGTGTCTGTGATACAGTTTGTGCTCCCTTCCTTTGGGTGGCAGCCCTGTGCTTTCTTTGGGCTGCTCTTCACTATTACTTTACAACCTTTGCAGGGCAGAGCTCAGTCAATGTCTAGATCTTTCTGCTTTTTTGTCATTATAGCTTTGAGCTGTTAGTCATTTGGCCTAGATCTTGCTTTTGGTAAGATTCTGTGGCAAGTTTGAGGTCATGGAAGTGCTTATGAGTTAAGCTTCTTCCTGCACTTACTACATTTTCTTTCTTGCCCTAGTATTATGGTGTTTGAGAGACCATCAGCTTTCCAGAACCCCATTTTAACTTTCAATTGCTTCCTGTGGAATTCTTACCAAGCATTTCTTTGGATTTGTTGCACTTCCTCAGAGCCATTGCCTCCATTCAACCATTTCTTTCACTTTCCTTTTGTGAAAATTGATATCCAGGGCTCTTTTCAGTAATTTAAACCCCTTCCTCTTTTCCCCCTGTAGTTTGTTGCTTTGCTCATAGTTCCTGCCTGTATATTATTATCTGTCATGGAAATGTAGCATGAGTCTGAGTGCAGTGTGCAGTTCCATTCTATTTACCCATCTACTGTTTCAGTGTGGCTGTTAAACAGAACTGATTTGCTGTACATTTGATGGTGAAAACTCTACAGTGCCCTTTTTTTGAAGGCTGGGAATGACCTGCCAGACCTGGCCCTGGCACCTGACTCAGATCCCTGCTTTTACAGGTGTTTACGTGTGAATCCCAAAGGCTTGGATGAAGAAAGTAAAGATTATCTCTCCCTCTATCTGCTGCTGGTGAGCTGTCCAAAAAGTGAAGTTCGAGCCAAGTTCAAATTCTCCATCCTGAATGCTAAAGGAGAAGAGACAAAAGCAATGGGTGGGTAAAAACTCACATCTTGTCTGCTGGGGTCAGGTTGGTGTTAGCTGTTTGATGAGGCAAGGCTCAGCTGGTGTCTGAAGCACCATCTCTCTTTCAGAGAGCCAGCGAGCGTATCGATTTGTACAAGGCAAGGACTGGGGATTCAAGAAATTCATTAGAAGAGACTTTCTTTTGGATGAGGCCAATGGACTTCTTCCAGATGACAAACTCACTCTCTTCTGTGAGGTAAGTCTTCCTGTGCCGCTGAAAGAGCAGCACTTCCATTAGCTGGAGGTAGATGTGACCTGGTTTTCTCATCAGTGCTTTTACAGAGTCAGAGGTGTCAGGAGAAATCCTGCCTGGGTTTATGGCACTTAGTTTTTATTTGGGTTTGTGTGTGTGCTTCCGGTGGCTGCTTCTGGGTGTGATTCATGGTGATTCACTCCCATGCATTTGTGTGTTACTTTAGATTTGTCTTTTACCTGGGGTGATGATAGGAATGAAGCGTGTTTGATTATCATTTCACTTGTGGTTTAGTGTTATCATCCATCTGTTTCTACTATTTAAGTGGAAACTCACTTGGGATAATAACCAGCCGTAGCTCTGTGGTGGCAACTGGCCTGCCTATTACTTGCCTGCTGTATAAAGGAGGAGTTTTCTTTCTTCCCCTCAATGTATCTATAGAGCCAACAACAAGAAAAACAGAAGAAAAAGGAATGTTATAGGAACCACTATTTTCTCCTCATTGTGTTTGTATTTTTCTCTCAACTGCTTACAGAACGATGATTTCAATAGTACTAATTTCAGACAAAGATGCAGTTATTTCTGCAGCTAGATGTTTTAAATGAGCAAATTGAAACTCTCCAGGGTCTGCAGAGCTTCTGCTGCTGCCTTCACTTCTATTGTCTTTTTAACTGCAGAATACCTCCTGTAGCTGTGATTTTTGCCAGAAGACAGGTAGAACAAGTTGTTCTCTCTTTGGATCTCTTGCAGTGTTGGTTTTGGTGGGAGTCCTTTCTTTTGCTGTGTATTCTGTCAGGAGTGAAGGAAATGCTTCAGAGCTATTCAACAGTTAGATTTTTTTGGAGGTTTTTCTACCTTGGGTTTGTTGTTTGGGTTTTATTTTCACTTTTGCTTGGCCACCATAGGCATTTGTGTATTTAGCTTCTAAAGGACCAGTAGCAAAATAGTTACTGTCATGGAGAGAGCTCTTCCTTGAACACTTGATCTCGCCCCTCTGCATTGCTCTCGTGACACCCCAGTTACAGCACTGTGTGCAGTTCTGGTGTCCTCAGCATAAGAAGGACATAGAGCTGTTGAAGAGAGGAGGCCACAAGGATGCTCGGGCTGGAGCAGGTCCTCTATGGAGCCAGGCTGAGAACATCGGGGCTGTTGAGCCTGGAGAGGAGAAACTGTGTGGAGACCTCAGAGCAGCTTCCAGTGTCTGAAGGGGGCTACAAAGATGCTGCAGAGGGACTCTTCATAAGGGACTGTAGTGACAGGACAAGGGGTGATGGGTTCAAACTGAACCAGGGGAGGTCCAAGTCAGCTCTGAGGCAGAAGCTGTTCCCTGTGAGGGTGCTGAGGCGCTGGCACAGGGTGCCCAGAGAAGCTGTGGCTGCCCCATCCCTGGCAGTGCTCAAGGCCAGGTTGGACACGGGCTTGGAACAGCTGCTCCAGCGGAAGGGGTCCCTGCCCATGGCAGGGGTTGGAACTGGAGGAGCTGTAAGGTCCTTTCTAACCCAAATTTTTCTATGCTTCTGTGAATATGGGAGGAGGACAGTGTCTTGGCTCCCACCTCTGTAGGTCTGGCAATTGCTCTTTCCTCCATGATGAAAGAGCCAAAAAACTCCCAATTGTGGAGTGAAACTCCAAAATGAATGTCTGAGAAGGAAATTTGCAAGGTGCAGTGTAGCTAAACCTGAGCTCCACCAGTAGTCTTGGCAACTGGTACTAATTCAAGTCACTTCACTCCTTACTGAACTACTCCTTTGAAAAGCTTCAGCTCGGTGGTTTTGTTTGTTCTGGATGAAGAGAGAACTTGCTGCTGCCTTCACTTGGCCTTGACGTCTTCTGTTTTCTCTTTCAGTTCATCCTCCACTTGAGCATGTAAGAAATCTGTTTAGTGATAGCAGAGGGAAGGTTTTGCTGTCTGGAAACAGTTTGGCAACAGCTTTCACCAGCTTCCTTTTGGGGTTTTATTCCCCCCACTCTTTCTATTTTTTACTTCTCCTTCCTGAGCCTACAAGTCTCCTTGCATGTAAACCAATGTGCCATATGCTCTCCTAATGCTTCCCTGCTGGCCACAGGTGCCAAGTGATGCTGCTCACATCTGTACTTTCAGCAAGCGTGTTTTGCATGTAGAAACTCTCCAAGGAGTTAACAATACTTGATGTTTGTTAGGTGGGGATGTGTTGGGAGTGTTCTGGAGACCAGAAGGTTGTCTCTGCTGCACCTTCTCATTGCATTATTAAAGGAAAAAGGTCTTTTCCTCTCTGCTCATGTCTGGTGCTGAGCACAGATGATGTCTTGCTGCAGACGCCGTTAGGGCAGAGAATGATGTGTCTTGTCAAGTGTTTCACATCTGACCTCACTTAGTTGTCAGTTGGGAGATTTCTCAACTGCTGTTTTGCAGGTGGGGTTGACTGTTCATATCCCAACTGCATCACTCTTTGCTCTTTCAATTCTCTTCTAACATCATAGGCAGATACCCTGTAAAGCTCCATAAAGAATGGTGTTCCCAAAGTGACAGGAACAGCTCTCTTCTGAGCTCAGGAGCATTGCTGCCCTTGCTGAGATATTGAAAACACCTTGAGCAAAACCTTCCCTTCTTTCTAACTCCTTATGTAAAAGGCCATGTAATAGATTTTCATGTGAGTCATAGACTTTCTGTCATCTGTGGAGAGGATTTATTTGTTGATTTGAGACACAGGTAGCAAGTGGGTTTTTGGCTGGTCTCTAATCAGTACTGGATTCCAGCAAGGGATCTACAGCCTGGAATTCCTTTGAATGAATCTGATCAGCTTTCAGCCATCAAGTCCATGTTGCTGGTCTGGGTGGCACAGGGGAAGACCAGAATGTAGCTGTCAAATCCATGAAGAGGAACATTAGTTTCCTCATATTTGGCAGGGGGTTGGAGCTGGATGATCTTTAAGGTCCCTTCCAACCCAAACCAGTCTGGGGTTCTGTGATTCAGCTCTGGCTGACCATTAGTGTCCTTTGGCAAACAGCATCTGATACGTGTTTTCGTTTGGGTGTTTAACTGTGGCTGCCCTCAGAAACCCACTGGAGGTTTGTCAGGAGTTGGGGCTGTCAGGAGACAACTTCTGTCATGTCACTTCATCATTTCCTCTTTTATATAACTGTGAAGCTTCCTTTGCTGACCCTTGTTCTTCTTTGGCCATTGGTTATTAATAGAAGTGAAATTTAGCTTGGACTTAACAGCAAATCCAGGAAAGAGTCTCACGTAGCTTCCCTGTCAGTCACCTTCTTCCTCGACTCTCTGTTAGAGCAGGGTAGTGTCAGGCACTCTGATCTCTCCTTACCAGAGTCTGCTGTAGAAGGTTATGATTTACCCTGTGTTTAATCATAATGGTTTAGTGCTGAACTGGCTTCTAACACTTCCCTTTGTGAAGGTTCCTCATCAGCCAGCATGGATGGTCCCTGCCTAACCCTGTGTGCTTTAGAGAAGGGGATAAGGAATCTGCCTTCCCCAAACTTCCAGATTACTTGACACAAAGCTGCTTTTCTTTAGCTTACTGTTTCTTCTAAAGCACATTTGGTAATGTGATGGAAGGAATTTAGAACCAGAAGCAGTAAGAGGGGTCAGACACTGCCCTGCATACAGGTGTGGATGCGGTGCTTGGTTGTCGAAGCTCCGTGTATGCTTCATTTTCATTTGTCCTGCTGTCTGTATTGCATTATTGATTGGGGAGGGTTTAAGAGTGTTGAGAAAAGGAAAAAACTAGGTCAGGGGTGGTATCTGTAAAGGCAGAAAAATAAGGTTTCACTTCCATAGGAAATCATCTAATGAAGTAAGGATGAAATTGCATAGATGTGCTGGTAGTTTTCACCTGCCCTGGAAACAAAAGCTTCCTGTAGGGAGATCAGTTGTTACAGCATGTTTGAGCTTTGGGGTTCTTTGCTCTCCTTTCCCCTCCAGGTGAGCGTGGTGCAGGACTCTGTCAACATCTCTGGCCAGAACACCATGAACATGGTGAAGGTGCCCGAGTGTCGCTTAGCAGATGAGCTGGGAGGACTCTGGGAGAACTCGCGCTTCACTGACTGCTGCCTGTGCGTGGCAGGCCAGGAGTTCCAGGCTCACAAAGCCATACTGGCAGGTTGGTATTGACTGGATGGGTTTTGTGGACTAGGAGACAACAGCCTGATGGCAAATGGTTGTTTCTGAGTTGCTTCACCTTTAAAGGAGGCTTCTGCAGCTCTTGTAACTGCAGAGCTGTAGTATGAGACAGTTGTGATCTGCTACAGGTGGAGAAGAAATATGTACTCCATTTTTATTTGCCTGTCTCCTTCTATGGGGAGAATGGGAAGAGGATTCTGTTGTGGCTGTAGTGTACTCTGATGTATTCCTTAAAGCACTTGTAAGGAGCAGTTAGCACATTTCCAGAGGAAACTCCAGAAATGTTCCTTACCATGTACCCTTCAGCCTCCGTTGAAAGGACTTCTGTACCCAGTTTGAAGCTAAATCAGCCATTTACTGGATGGCAAACCCTGAACTTCTGTACCACTTGTATCTAACTGGGGTTTCTGTTCCTCACCTCTAGCACGTTCCCCGGTCTTCAGTGCTATGTTTGAACATGAGATGGAAGAGAGTAAAAAGGTGAGTTGAAGGAGGAAGAACTTCTTTGCCTAGGTGAATAGCTCTGTAGTCAGCTGTTAGCATCACTGGTCGCATCTGACTTAGGTGGGGTTTGCGACTGTTGTCACCTTTTAACTGGTTTTCTCATATCAGATGCAGGTCTCTGCTTCAGCTGTCCTCAAGGGAGGAAGAAAGAGATCAAGAGGCAGTTGTTGCCTTTGTAACTCATGGGGAAAAAGTCTGGGGTGGGATAGAGAGAAGGAGAGAATGTGAAATACAACATACAGAGTTTTTCGTACTCCATCCACATGATTTCCTTCTTCTCTTTCAATTAATGCACATTCTCAATTGTTGGGCATTTCTGAAGGCTGGAAGGGCTTGGGTGGAAGGAAACCTTTTGCTTCTTGTCAGGATCTTAATAAGCTTCCTTTTCCTGCTACAGAATCGCGTTGAAATCAATGATGTGGAGCCTGAAGTGTTTAAGGAAATGATGTGCTTCATTTACACGGGGAAGGCACCAAATCTGGACAAAATGGCTGATGACTTGCTGGCAGCTGCTGACAAGGTATGGTTGGGACTTAGGGGTGTTCAGAGAGCCAGAAATGACACGTGCCTTGCTTTACAGAGTGCTCCTTGGCTGTTGCTTATAGGTGAACCTGGATGTAGTATAAGATAGGCTGCATATGTGATACCTATAGCTGTATAGATACATATCTTAACATATAACAATCAGGAATTTCTGTCTCTGTTGCTCATTTTTAAGCGTTTTCTTGACATTTCAGATGTGTCTGTATTCAGCGTGACCTAGCATAAGAGCTGGGGATGAGAAGAAAATAACACTGTGAGCCTGGTGGTACCTTTTTAGGGTGATTATTACCAAATCTCCAATGTAGTGTTCTGTTTTGGCAAACAGGGTGTGCTTCTCCTGCTCTGCCTGGTAGCTGCACCTTCAAGAGATGCTCTAAAGCGATGGATAGCCAAGAGTGGGAAGGTGGTGTTTGTTTTCTTCTTGCAGTGGCAGTCCCTGCTGTTAATGGCGAGAAGGGGTGCACTGGAGGAAGCCCTGCTGCCTAACCCAGCTGTGGTCTTGCAGGGTCCTTGCCAGGGAGGTGTTGGGGATGGTCTGACTGAAGGCTGCTGGTAGTCCCCATGTAGCAGTGCTGTGGCCTTGCCAGCCAGGCAGCTGCTGCCTCCTTCCCTTTGCAGCCCCAAGGACAGAAGAGTGCTCTGCTGGCCAGTGAGCTGTCTTAACCACTGGAAATTCCTAATACATAACCAAAACTGTATTTCCTTTTTCTTTTTTTTTCTCTTAAAAGTGAACTTAGTGCTGGTGAAAGATGCCAGTTTGACAGCACTGGAGACTAAAGTCCTGACTTTATCCATGGAACAGGTTCAGCACGGGTAGCAGCAGTGCAAGATTCTCCACACTGCCCTGCCAATGTGCCTCAACTCTGACCTGGAGGGACCACCTCTAGGGGTGAGACCGTAGTTCAGTCTCCATGCTTCTTCAGTCCTTGGATTCTCTTGTGGGTGCCAGTTAGGATGGTGGATTCTAAGATGTGGATGCATGTAACCTTGTTCCACGCAACCACCACATGGCCATCAGATTCCCTGTCACTGCAGACCTGGGCTTCATCAAAACTGCTGATTTGAGAGGTGAAATGCTCCATATGCCATTATTAGGCCACTGCAACTAGAGTAAAAATGGGAAATAATGCAAGGAGATTCTCTGCTTGATTATAATCATTGCCACATATTTTAGTCAATATTTAAAGAGTACTGAGAGCTCACATCTTTAACTGAGACAAGTGGAAGTAAGAAGCAGTACATTAAGGGCAGAGTAGGCTTTAACTTTCAGTTCCTTGGCTTTTAATGTAGGGTGTTGGTTTTTTCCCCCTTTTAAACTAATTGGGTGTCTTTTAAAAGCAGAAATAAACCCTCTTTGACGAAAGCACATAAACCATCTCATACTTGCTCAAGAGACTGAAACAGCTTCTTCTGAGTTCCTCCTGTCTCTTAGGGAAAAGATGTAATTAGACCAAAACCAAAACAAGGCACATCTCCTCAGCCCAGGAGATACTATACCAGCCTCTTGGGTAAGCACACTATTAGGTAGGGTGTTCTTTTAAAGTGTAATTAAGAAAGGAGGGAGTTTGGGTACCTGAGAGACCAGAATGGCAACTTCTGCCCAACTGTGTAATTAGAAGCTGAGCTATTTGTAGTGAAAATCGACATAAAAGTTGTAGATGCGTGGAGGAGGATATTCAGTTGACAAAAGGAATGCTTTTACCTTTGTTTGCTGCTGGGTTGAGCTACTGATGGCCAATAATAGAAACTCATGGCTTGCCCCTCATTTGAAACTGGTTTAGTTATTGAAACAGATGAAGCAAGGAAATTCGATTTACTTTCTGGGATGTTCAGGGGGGGGTAAAACTGTCCTGGTTGTGAGTGCCATGCCTCAAGTGAAGCACTTGTTATCATGGAGTCCTAAGTGGAAAAACTGTTTCTGTTGTCTAAATTTAGGCATCTAAATTTAATCGAGATGGGATGAAAACCTCAATCAGAATATAAAATCAATGTCTAGTAATAGCCCTCATCAGAGGCAGCACTCCCAGCATCAGGCAGCTCTCTGGTCAGATTCACAGAGCAGTCCTTACAAAGCCAGGATCTCTTCCAAATGTGGCCTCGCATCCTGAAGAATGTCACCCCAGGGTTGTCCAAAGAAGCCTCATAAACACTATGAAGGATGCTCTGGAATGCAGTTCTATCACATAAATAAATCTGAAAGATTATTTTGATGATATAGAAATGTCACTCAATTTGAAATCATAACCTGAAGTCTTAGCTGTGCTTAATCTTTAGGACAACTTCTGTAGTGCTAATGTCATAACTCATCTAAGAACTGCATTAGAATTGACTGCTCTCTAGTGCCTGTGAAATGTAATCATGGGATCTAGACTATTCAGAATTACTCAGAAATACTCATTTCTTTCATCCAGAGAGCTGCAAACCCCAGAATCGGCTCACACATGCCAAGAGTGTCACAAGTATTGTGCAGTTCCCAGCTATGATATTCCACAAGACTGAGGTTTGGGGCTTGGGTTTGAGTTCTTGATAACAAGTGATCTTAATGTGCAGGTCACTCATGCAAAGAAATTGAGTGAAAACTGCCTAAACATCCCTGGAAACACCTATGGAGCATTCACTGTCAGATAGGTCTTCCCATTGAACCTGAGTAGTACTGTCATGCAGTAGCAGAGTGAGAATAAAGATTTGCCTTTAGTGTTCTGTGCCTTGTAGTAACTGGGATAGTAAGTATTACAGGTGACCTGAAACTCTCATTTCAAAGCATGAACACAGCACCACTAAGGCTGTAACACAAGGAGGCCGGGCTGAGTTATGGTGGGTATGTTTCCTCTCCATTGCTTTCCTCAGGGTGGGCACATCATGATTCTGCTCTTTATCTCTTTTTTTTGCTGTCACTATTTCTTTGAGTACAGTTCAGGTTTATATAGCAAAGCACATTGCTCTGCTCAGCATAATAGAGTAGTTTGGTACTGAAGGGTGAAGGAGCACGAGTAAAGCTTCACATCAGGCCTGATTAAGTATGTTCTCCTTTGTAACTGTACCTTGGCTTGTATTTTGCAGTATGCTCTAGAACGTCTGAAGGTGATGTGTGAGGACGCCCTGTGCAGTAACCTGTCTGTGGAAAATGCAGCTGAGATCCTCATTCTAGCTGACCTACATAGTGCTGATCAACTGAAAACTCAAGCTGTGGACTTCATTAACTAGTGAGTTTACTTGTGGTCCAGGATGCAGTAAATCTAGAGGAAAGTGTTTATTAGCAATAGGGGTAACAACCTGGGGACTGACACATGCAGGGGAGATTCTTCTCTATTATTTCTCTTTGATAGCTCCCCATTGTGGTCCTGCATTTAGCTGGCATCTTGGAAGTGGCATTGCCCTAAAGGCAAATTAGTCTTGTCCTGCTGGGACTGTTCAGAGTGTGCAGCAGGGCTGTTTCTGTGAGCTATTATGGATCTCTTCCTAAGATCACAAGCAGTTTTAGGTAGTAGAATATCAGGTAGTTCCTGATGTTGAGGGACTACTTGCAACTTATAATAGGAAGACCCTTTTCAGTAGGTGTAAAATAGCTACCAACTACTTTGATGTCTGGAAACGTTTTTAATCTCATTTGTCAGTTCATGCAGCTTTTCTCAGTGCTTTAAAATACTCCTGTGCTGAGTTGTCGGGGTGGATGAGCATTGTGTTCCTGCTGTCCTCCACCTGGGATCACGTATGTTTGAGCTTTTCATCCTTCACTTGAAGGCCTTTCCAGCATAGAGCTGTGCCAGCAGAGCCAAAGCTTACAGTCCTCCACAAAAGCTGTTTAACATACACACAGAGTGACTCCAAACCAGTGCCCTGAAAATGGGAGGTTTCTCAGGCAGGTGGAACAGATCTATTTAGTGAATGCTTCTTATCCCCAGTTGCTGACTTAGATCTCTTCTCTCTTCTTCCTAGTCATGCTTCTGACGTCATGGAGACATCAGGCTGGAAGTCTATGGTAGTGTCACATCCCCATTTGGTGGCTGAGGCGTATCGCTCTCTGGCCTCTGCACAGTGTCCCTTTCTGGGACCCCCACGTAAGCGACTGAAGCAATCCTAAAGTCACCTTTGTCACACCACCCCGTGTTTTTCTGGAAGCAGCATCATCCGTTGCTGCTGTAACCTTGACCACCAGGTAGACAGCGAAATCTGTGGAGCTTTTACTCTGTTGTTGGGGGGAAGAGACTGCTTCGTGACACCCAGACTTTTTAAAACAGCACCAAGTAACTTGGGGAGAGGGGGGAGGGTGGGCCTGGGGCTCTGGGGCTGTTCAACCTAACAAATCCCTGTCGCTGCATCGTCTGTGTGTTCCCTTCGACTTGGCTGAGTCAATTAAGTCCAGGGTTCGGTTTAGGCACCAACCCAAGTCGGAATAACCCAGCAGAGGTCCTGGGCAAAACCACGTCTCTGCGTCTGGCAGCACAGAACAAATCGTCAGATGCCTGGAGCAAGAGGACATTTTAGCTTTGGAGAGCATTGGAGGGTTAAAAAGAATTCCCAGGGGGGTTCTGGAAAGGAAAGACCTGATGGGAGCTCCAGTAGTATTTATATCAAAACAAAAGAGAATTTAAGTCCTTCCAGCTGAGCTAAACCGGGACATTTGTGTAACTCCTTATTGCCATCCAGCAACAAGAAGATCAGTTTCTCTGTTAGTAGCACTTGTATGTTAACTGCAAAAACAAAACCCAAGAACCCCCCCCCCCCCCTTTATGACAGATTGAAGTGCAAGGGGACAGTGAAGGGCTGTGTGTTCTGGAGGGGTGAGAGCCTGAAGGCAGCCTGTGAGCAAGGCTTGGTTGGGAAGGACTCTAGAAGCTCCTGGCTGCGGAGCGTGCTGTCTGACGAGAACAACGGTTCCTGGTTTTAGGTATTGTGGGAAATGTTTCTGGCATTTTTCCCTGCTTTATTTCCCCCCTCCCCCTTTTTTTTCTACAAAAGACAAAAAAGGAGCAAAAAACAAGACAAGATTTTATTGTTGATGAACGCTGCGTCGAGAGTCCCTGTCCTGAGTCGCTACATGATTCTTAACAACTGTTTGTACCTGACTTGCTGACTGTATCGGAGCCAGTCCTGTTCCTTTCTATTAGTCACTCTTCTTACAGGGAAGAACTTTCAAAATAGCTGGTAACTTTTTTTGTTTTATTTTTTTTTCTTTTGGAAAATATAAATAATGACTATTTTGTACTGTGTGGTACCTGTGGTCTCTTCATTGCTGGGGGTGGCTCGCTTCTAAAACTGCCCACTTGAAATCCACCTCCTTTCAGTCTCCTGCCATGCACTGACAGTGCCACGCTGCTGCTGGAAGTCAGGTAGGATTCAGGAAGGAATGTTGCACACTGGAGCAAGTCCAGAGGGGGCCATGAGGATGAGCAGGGGCTGGAGCAGTTCCCTTGCAAAGACAGGCTGAGAACATTGGGGCTGTTCAGCTTGGAGAAGAGAAACTGCGTGGAGACCTCAGAGCAGCTTCCAGTCCTGAAGCGGGCTACAAGGATGCTGGAGAGGGGCTCTGCATCAGGAACTGCAGTGACAGGACAAGGGGTGATGGGTTCACACTGAAACAGGGGAAATTCAGGTTGGAGATAAGGCAGAAGCTGTTCCCTGTGAGGGTGCTGAGGCGCTGGCACAGGGTGCCCAGAGAAGCTGTGGCTGCCCCATCCCTGGCAGTGCTCAAGGCCAGGTTGAACAGAGCCTTGGGTGCCTTGGTCTGGTGTGAAGTGTCCCTGCCCATGGCAGGGGGTTGGAACTGGATGATCTTACGGTCATTTCCAACCCTGAGTATTCTGTGACCTGTGGTCCTTCATTCTGCCTGATGTGGGAAGCGAGAACAGTGCAAGCCACCGTCTGCTGCATCAGGTGGAGGTGCAGTGCAGGATGGCTGTGTAGAATGCACCCATCCACGTGTGTCATCGTGAGCCCCAAATCTCCAAAGAGGTTAGACTGAAATACACAGTGGCAAATGGAGCTGATGTGAAAATGCTGCTGTCAGGCACGTAATGGATTACAGGGAATAACTCTTGTTTTGTCTAGGAAAT
Source organism: Melopsittacus undulatus (assembly GCF_012275295.1). Classification (NCBI taxonomy): domain Eukaryota; kingdom Metazoa; phylum Chordata; class Aves; order Psittaciformes; family Psittaculidae; genus Melopsittacus; species Melopsittacus undulatus. Next base: position 1,141,190 of record NC_047543.1, on the reverse strand, counting down.
GGATCAGGTAGCTGTTGGCTCTCATTTTTCTGTTACCATCCTTCCATTCCCAGCCTCTTGTCCGCTGGGTGAAGCACATATCTGTTCATTCACTTATTTCATCTATTTTTATCAGATGGTGACTCATGAGAGGGTCTCTGCCCCTTTTTGTTTCCCCCCCCCGAGGTGCTCGTCACAAACACACATCCCTCTGTACAGTAAAGCCTTCCCTTTACGTGCCTCACAAATTCCCATATTGCATCTCCTGCGTGAATGCCACTAATTCCTTTTCTATTGGATTTAACGTGCGTTTCCTTTTAAGTAAGCAAAGCATTTAGTCATAATGAGGTTCTGTGCACTGCCCTGTCACAACTCAAACCAGCATTTCCAGCTTCTAATTGCAGCCAGGCATGAAAAGTTCAGTGCCAGGGAATTGCAGAAGTTGGCTCTGTGGCACTGAGATGCCCAATGACGCTGCAGGAGCTGCGCTGTTTACCGAGAGCTTCCAACCTGACCCGGACCTTTGAGCCTCATCACGTCAGCAACCAACTGTTGGAGGAGCAGCCCTGGCTCCTGGGAAGCAGGCAGGGAATGGGGGTTCACATTGCCCTTGCTGGGAGGGATTTGCAGGGAAGTGATGCAGCTTTGGCAGTCTCCTTCCCTGGAGGATGGGGAGATACCTGCAGGGGAATGATCTGTCCTGGGGCTCATCTGTGCCAGTGCTTCCTGCAGAGCCAGGCTGCAGTTGGAGAAGGCGCTGTCACGGAAGGTCTGAAAGGAAGCAAGTGGCTTGTTCACGTTGTTCCAGCTGCAGGTGAATTAGGATTTATTTGTCAGCTTCACCTTCTCTACCTTTTGGGTTGTTTGTTTTTTCTTGTAAATGATACGGCTGAAGCCATCTGGTGATAACAACATCAGAGCTAGAGCATACTGTTCATAAACCTCCCACTGACATCCTCCCCTCCCCACATCTGAAATGTAATTCAAGTCAACTCACAAGCTGTGGCATGTGTTGTTACTGCAGAGCTCTCGCTGCCAGTGGAACAGTTGGAGATTGGAATTCCACAAGGAGATGGCAGATATATCAAAACAACCTTTCAGAGATGCTCTCCCGGCTCCTGTGAACCGCAGCCACCACCGGCCCCCGTTCAGGATGCAGGTTGGACCCCGCGCTCGCGCTTCTAATGCCTCCTCTTCCCCTCCTCGTGGGGGTTCCAGGGGGATGTTTCATCCCTGGGTGAGCTCTTTCATGTGCTGCCTTCTCCCTATTATCTCCTTGCTCCTGCTTCCTCTGCTCGCTTTTGTGCTGACCTGAAGGGGCTGCAGCCTTCATCTGGGTGCGGGGAGGAGAGGAGGGAAGGCAAAGCTCTGCTGCAGGGCCTGACCTCCTCCCGCAGCAGGAGGATGTAGTGTGCCCTACACCAGGCACAGGCGGCTCTCTCCAAACACCCAAACACCAAGTATTTCTTCCTGGCCAAAAAGATCTCTTTCTGGCTGCCCCTTGGGCTTTGTTATTACAGACTCGGGTTCTTTTGAGGTGTTTTTCTTATTGTGTGAGTTTTTCCAGATGAAAGGAAACAGCTTGTGTGCTTATGAGCAGAACAAACAGCAGAGTGGGGCGAGCTGCTGTGCTTTGAAACTCTCTGTGCCTTTGTTCTGCTTCTCAAACTGCTGTTAAGGACACACAATACCCGCTCGCTCCTTCTTTTTCCCCCCACGCTGCCTTGAAGGAGGCAAAGATTTTCTTTCTCTCTTAAACTTCTTTCAGGTTTCACAACTTCTGTGCAATTTACTTTGCTAAAATCATTATCTGGTTCAGGCAGCTTTGGGCCGTGCGGTTTTCCCTCCTTTCATGGCTGCCATTGGACTGGGGTTGCAGAATTCCATCACTCCCTTCTTCCTAATGCCTTTCCTTGCTTAATCTAATATGAAGCTATTTAATTACAGAGGGGCTCGTTCTGGGTGGTTGTTGTTTTCTCCTGCCCTGCTGCCCACCTGGATCTTTGGCTGCAGCAAATATTGCCTTGGCAATCCCAGGTCCTTTTGTGTGTGTTCCATCGAAAGTCAACTTTCAATGGGCTGCTGGGGCCGATGGGTGCAGAGCAAGAAGGGGAACAACAGGCGAGTGCTGGCTTGACCTGCCCAGCAAGAGAACAGCAAATGAAACCAGGAGACAGCAGGGAAAAACCCAACTATCAGCCCATGAAATAGGTGGGGAAAGAACCTGCAGTCACCTGGAGGACTCTTGGAAGATCCTGATGCTAAATAAAGCAGCACAAGTGGACTTAAAACCCGGTTGATGTTGGGTAGTGCACAGGTGAGAAACTTCAGCTGAGTGCTGGGGTAAGGCTGGGTTTGGGTTTTGTGTCTTGCTCCTGCTGCTGTATCCGACTTTGTCTCTGAGCCTGAGTTATTCGAATCACTTGAGGGAATGTGTTGATTGCTGCGTGAGTCGGGAAGGGATGGAGGGAGGGTTGCAGTTATTCCATCACACCATGAGAGGTCCCAGGCAGGAGAGGTGCAGGGGATGGGCTCCTCTGAGTAATCGAACAGCATCAATGGCCCAAAAAAGGCAGTTAAATGAGCTGGGGGATAATAAAGTGGATGGGAACTGGAACTGGAACACTTCCACCCCCCCTTCAGAAGGGAAATGATGTCCCATGTTCCTCTGGAGCATTTAATCCAAGTGCAGGGATGTGACTGAGCTCTGCCATCGGAAACGGAGCAGAGATTGAAGAGGAATCGTTGACTCTTGCCGCTGGGGAGCAGTGTTGAGGACAGGACCTTTCAGCTCTTTGTACCGAGCTGCTTATGAACCTTTCTGAGCCTTGAAGCAGCCGAAGTGCCCATCCAGGAGTAATGGGGTGAAACCCATTCTCCAACTGGCGTTGTGCTTGTCCTGGAAGGCTGTGGAGCTCATCCCTGAGCATTCGGAGGCATTTAAAACCTCCTAGAGAAGGCACTGACAAACAGGGATCTGGTTCTGGCACGGAGGGAGGTGGGTGTGCTGGTCCTCAACAGGGACTAGTGTGGCATCCTAGAGAGCAGCATCCTGCAAGGGTGCCTGCAAACCTTTTCCTTGCTGCTGCATCTCGTGTGATAGCTGGAGTGCTTTCTAGCTGCTCTTAGGTAAGGTGAGATGAAGCAGGTTAAGTTTTAACTTAGGCCAGTTTCATCTCATAATGGAGATGGGTCCTTTTCTCCTACCTAGACCTAGATATTTCAGGTCTGTTCCCGCACTGTTGTGCCCTTTGCACTGGCTCTGCTGGGTCTGCAGCTGCTCCAACACTGGCAGCCACCATAAAACACTTCAACCCAAATGAGCAGGGGATCCTCTGGGTTGCAATAATGACTCTCTCCAGAGGATGTGTAATTAAAACGCCTTTTCTTTCCTCTCCTCTGCCCAGGATGATGCCACTCCTGCCTCGGGTTCTCCTGCATTATAAACGCAGAGCACCTCGCAGCTTTGGTTTCAGTTGTGCTGTGCCAGATGGTGAGCCCTGAACGGGGCAGCAGCAGCACTCAGCTGGGGCCTGGAACCAAAATGCTCTTTAATGAGTTCGGTTTCTTTCTTGGTGCTGAAGCCTCAGAGCAAGGATGAAAAAGGAGGTGTTTCACATGCAGTAAGTGTTTAAATAGGCCTTTTCCTGCCTCTCGCACCACAGCAGTAGCTCCATCCCTTTCCAGGGCTGCTGGGACTTCTAAACCAGCTCATTCTGTGAGGCTGTCATTGTTGTGGGTGCTTTAGCGTGGAGCTGGGCTATTGGACATAAGTGGTGTTTTTGTTCCATTGATGAGTGGTTTCCTTTGGGAATCTCATCCATAGGTTCTTTGACATTGTGGTTCTCCCAGATTCAATCTAACCAATGCCTTTTACCCACTGCCTGTGAGCCAGCAGAGATCATGGAATTACAGAATGGTTTGGGTTGGACAGGACCTTAAAGCTCCTTCATTTCCAACCCAGGGACACCTTCCACTGGAGCAGGTTGCTTCAAGCCCCATCCAGCCTGGCCCTGAACACTGCCAGGGATGGGGCAGGTACAGCTGTGCCAGGGCCTCAGCACCCTCATAGTGAATGATCAGGCTCTCCAGGATGAGGATAGCCACGAACCCTGTACGGTCATGCAGGATTTCCAAACCTGCCTGTAGGGAAAGAAACTGCTGACCAACATTGACTGTCATTGGGAAGTGTCTGCCAGGACTGATAGCTGCTCAGACAACCTTGCACTTGTGTCCATGTTTTTTATAGCCCTACTATAATAGGTAATCAAAGTATATTAATGGAATTAAGTTCCATCTGTCTGAGTTAAGCAAGCCAACAAGTCCCTTAATTAAGATCTCATGTTTGCTAGAACAGAGGCTGCAAACACAGAGCTGGCCACCAATGGCATAAGCAAATATCTCTCTTTTCCATGACAAAGTGCCAGAGCATCCAGTGGGCTGAGGAGCTCAGGATCCAATCTGCAAGGTAAGCAGCACCTGCTTGCGGGCTGACAACTGCAAGAATGGCTGTTTCTTCCTCTGATAGCTGAGGAAAACGAGCTGGTTGCAACCATTCTGAGGCACTGGGAGGCAGGCAGCAGCAGCAGGAAGGGGCCAGGCTGTGCCTGATCACGTCTCAGCGGGACAGTGTCTGATATTGGAGGCAAGAGAAGAGAAGTGAGTTAAAATCTGTCTTCAGGCTGCAATTTCCAGAGGTTTATAAAGCACCAAGTGGATCCTCAAACTGATTTGCAGGCGCTCCTGGGCTCTCCACCATGGGCTGCCTGCGCTGCTGTAGTTACCCATCAATCCCACGTGCGTGGCGAGTCCAGTGAGGGATCTCCTTTTAGATGCTGTAGGTTCACTGGTGTGGTTGGCATTGCTGGGATTGTTTTCTGAACAAGGCATAAAACCTGAGAGCCCCTGTGCCCAAAATGAAGGATTTCCTCATTTGGGATTCATCTGTTTAGGATTTTCTTGCTGCTCATAAAGGAGTTCCCCCTGATGGAGGGTTTGGGGGGTGCCCAGGAGGTCGTGTCCCTGTTGGTGCATGGGGAATGTTCAGGAGGAGCATATAGCATTGGGGTACACCCCGTGGTCTTTCCAGTGCACTGGTGGGAACCCGGGTGGGATGAGGCTGTTGGTCTTCCAGGAGGACTGGCAGGAGTGCAGGGAAGAGGGGAGCCACTGGGCCGGGACAAGGTCCTGGGTCCCTGCTGAGGATGCAGGCGCGTCCCTGATGGGTGAGATGCTTTGAATGGACCACAGAAGGTGATTTTTCTTGCCTGTATGGGAAGTATCCCAGTGAGGAGCCTGGATGAAAGTGGTCGCTTCCTGATGCAGTTTGAAAGCAGGGAGACATCTGCCACAGATCAGAAGAGCCTGGCAGGTGGAAAACACCCCAGCCCCCCTTCTCCCTGCCTTTATCCTGCCTGGAGCACAGCTCTGCTCCCCACGACACTGCCACGGGCTCTGCGCTGCTCAGCACCACAAACCAGAGCATGGGAGGGGGTGACACCAACCTCCCCTCCCTCAATCCGCTGCATTCCTTCCCCTGAAATCCCACATTGCTGCGGGAGCAGGGAACGTTCTGCAGCTCAGGAGCACACGAGTGAGGCCTGAATTATTCAGCATCTTTTTTAGTGCAGGCAGGTGTGGGGTTTGAAGTGGGTTGAGTTGGGAATTCTCTGCAGAGGAGCGAGGGTCTGGTGGGATTTGAAGGAGCTGGACACGTTTTCCATTCCTGTGCTCCCCTTGCTGCCTCTTGACAGCTTCCCTCTGCTTTGAGGCCTGGATGCTTGTTCCTGTGCTCTCCATCCCCCGTGTAACTTCCCCCTCTCCCTCTGTGTCACTGCCTCACCTGATGAGACGCCTGTGGATGCTGCTGTAGCCAGCGCTGACAGCGGGTTTGATGCTGTGGTCCCTGGTCCTCGGGGACTCGCAGCCTCCTGCAGGCACTGACAGTGCACTTCAGACCATCGTGAGCCACCAGATGCTGCTGCAGCTGGGAACGGAGCTGCCACGGGGAGGGCTGGCTTTGGACAGGGGTTAAGGGCTGGGGGGGGGTTGGTTTGTGCCTCTGTGGGGTTTGATGCATTCAGTCAGGTTTGCTGTATTCGATGCTGTTGAGAAGGCAGGAGGTGGTTTGTGTGTGAGTGCTGGAGCAGCATCCCCTTCATCCCGAAGGGAGAGGACAGGGATGGACATACAAGTGACTCAGTCTCCCCATCCAGGTGGATCTGGACCAGTGCTGCCCTAAAAGCTCTTCCCCACCAGCCCTCCACCCACTTTGTTGCAGGCGTTTGGGGCTGTCTGTGTGTGAGCATCAGAGCCTGTTCTCCTCCAGGATGTGCTCAGCTCCATCCCACCCAGGCTTTGGTGGTGGTGGCTGATCCCTGCCTGCCCATGGGGAGTGCTCAGGGTTTGTGACCCCAGCTGCTTGGCCCATCCCTGCACACACACTAATTCAGAGCTGTGATTGCAGCCACCCTCGCACCCAAATGCTCCGGGGTCATTTTGTGCAACCCAAGTAAGTCGGAATTATCTGTTCAGCACAAAAATTGGAATATTTCAGTCTTAAAATCACTATTTTTGTACTCAGCTTTTCTTGTCTCTTTGTTTGCAATCTAACAAGCCAGGTTGGACACAGGGGCTTGGAGCAAGCTGCTCTAGTGGAAGATGTCCCTGTCCATGGCAGGAGGCTGGAACTGGACGAGCTTTAAGGTCCCTTCCAACATAAACCAAGCTGGGATGCTATGAAGACATGAGAGGGAATCCTCACCGTGATCCAGATGGTACCAGACGTGCTCCAGGATGGCAAATGGCAAACCAATGAGCAGCCAACTTGGAGGCCTGGAGGAGAAGGGGTTACTGCATCACATCTCCCTCCTACTCTTTGGCCACAAGCCTTGAGGAAACAAGACATTTGGGTAGCAGATGGGTGCTCTGGTAGGTCTGGAAACCTCTCAGGCAGAAGCAAATCCTCCTTTGCAGCAGGAGACTTGGGCCTCACTCTGCAGAACAGCAAGTACAAGCCCAGCTCCCCAAGGGAGCAGATTGCCCTGTTCCTCCAGGCGCTTGGCTGGGATCCATCCTGCCACCAGTGCGCTCCACAGCAGAGCAGCCAGGCTGTGCCTCACCCCCAGCAGTGTCTGATGCCCTCAGGTAGGTGAGGGCCGGGACAGGGATGCTGAAGGGCTGATTTGCTCACCCACCAGCAGGGAAAAGGCACTGATGGGTACATGGTGCTTGTGCCATGAGGGTGGCAGCTCCTTGCAGGCAGAGCAGCGCACGGGGAGGGAAAGCAACCGGGGACCTGCTGCTTTTGGAGGCTGGTGAAGGCACAGGAAGATGGGGACGCGGCAGCTGGTGCTGGGCTCTGGCAGCGGGAGGATGGAAGTGGTTCTGTTTGGGTTCTGGGGCTAATTGGCAAAACTGTAATAATTCTTAGCTCAAATAGATGCTGCATTCAGCCTGCTTGCAGCTTCAGTCTTCCGCGTGTAATAACAAGTCATAACACTGGGGAGTTCATGAATAATCATTGCTGCTTGCATCCCCTTCCAGGGGAGGGCTTCCAGAGAGCAGCCTCGCTCCATCCCCAGAAGGCAAATGAATATTATCTTCATAAAGAGAGATAAGGCAGGCGAGACAAAGGCCTGGAATAACTTGGTTAAGTTTATCAGCAAAGCCAATAGCACCATCAGGATTTATGCCCAGGAATTAAGCTTCTCAGCCCGCCTGGGGACTGGGATGTCTGCCCTCAGCACAGCCCCAACACTGGCACCACAAACGGGCTGTGAGGAGGAGAAACCCTTCCATTAGCAAAGATGAGACAGAGCCGTGGGGAAGAGACTTTGAGAGGACTTGAAAGGTGCATCAGCTCCTGGGGAAGATGGGGAAACGTGGTCTGGAACAGGACCGTGGGCACCAGCACTGCCCCAGCTCTGCTGCTTGACCCATCCTGAGCTCCCTGCCACAGCCCTAACAACACGATCGGATCCAAAGCTGCTTTTTGTGCACCCAGAAGAGTAGAACCAGCACCATGAATGCATCCAGGAGCTTCCTGGGGCTGCTGAAGTGGGGTTGGCCGGGCTGGGAGCCTCATGGCGTTTAAATCAGGAGGATTTTGTGGGAAGAGGAAACCAGCATTAACAAACTGCAGAGAGCTGATTGCTGGAGATGGAGAGCAGCCGCTGCCATAGAGGACAGCAGGAGGTGGGTCCCATCAGGGCTTCTGCTTTGGAGACAAAGAGATCAGCCATCCACTGGGTTCTCCAAGATGATGAGGGGCTGCTTTTGATAACTGGAGATGGGCTCTGACTGTGACTGCTCCTGCAGCCCTTGGCTGAGCCCTGGTGTCATGGAGGGGTTTGGAGCCATTGCCCACTGCTTCCTGTGCCACGGAGCCTGCAGCTCCAGGAGCTTCACCTCCATCTGTTTGATGGCCATGGGCAAAGAAAGGAGGCCCCAGGTCCTCGTGTGATGCTCGAGGAGCAGGAGCAGCCTCCCCTGTGCACAGCACCCCCGGAGCACAGCATCCTCTGTGGGGAGCAGCCACCTGCACCCTAACACAGTGGTAGGAGCTGAGCTGGACCAAGGGCTCTGCCTTGCATCCCCCTGCGGTGGGGGGAGCGGGGTTCTGGTGGGGAGGTGTCTGTGTGTCCCTGGCATGGTTTGGCCTCCAGCTCAGTGAACCCCTCAGGGTTGCTTGTGCCTCTGCCAGCAGGAATGCTCCTCTCCCAAGCCCCAGTAATGGCCTGTCCTGGTCTCCTAGTAACTGCGCTGCCGCATCACTTTGGACAATGGAGCATCCTTTGTAGCCTGGCTCTCTGCTCCCGCTGCCTGCTCTGTTCCTTCCAGTGGCAATTGTCTGAAATGTCTCCAAATGAGCAACTTTGGGCTGGGCTGTTTCTGTTTGGTTTGTCTGTGCTGGCTTCAATGGGGCTTTTTGTGTCCCTTCCATAGAGCAGTGTGAATCCTTCAGGAGTGTGCTTTTGGGAGAGAGCTCCTGGGGGCTTCCCCCCTCTCCCAGTACCAGATGTCACTGCTGTTACTTGCCAAACCCGTGCTCTGAAAGCACTTTAAACTTCGTTGTGGGAATGAAGGAGTTTCCTTATTGATTATTGCACTAAAAGGCTTTCTTGCTCAGTGTAGTTTGGAGCCGACCTCAGCCTAGATGTAAAAGTGCATAGAAAGAAACTTTGCCAGCAGCCAGCAAAGCTCTCCAGGCTGTGGAGAAGGGATTGGACTTGGGAAAGGTGGAGGACAAAACCTGCCCTGCTGGTCCTGCCTCGGAGCTGTGCTGGGCTGCAAGGGGAGCTTTGGAGCTGGGGATGTGGGGAGTTTGGGGGGGGAAGGAAGGGCTGGGAAAGGGGAAGCTGCTTTTGTGGGGCTTTTCTTTAGGAGGGAATATGTCCACCTAAACGGGAGCCTGACGTTTGGATGTGTGGGGAAAGAGAGGAGGTTGGGAATACCCATTGGTGGTGCAGAATGAGCCCATGCACGAGCAATAGCAACCAAGCATCAGTCCTGGCGAAGCCCAAAGCTGGACCCAGTGCCCTGGTACTATGAGGGGTGGGTTTGGATGCATCTGACCAGAGCTGCATTTGGGCACGTTCATGGTGGTGCCTTGTTCCCACCTTCCCCCCCTGCAGCTGCTTTTCCTTCTCCCCAAGAGCAGCCGGAGCTCCCCCAGTAACAACACTTGCCCTGCCCCAGTGCCACAGCTTTATTCCCCCCAGGACAGCGTTGGGCTGTTGTTACCGGGGGTTCTTCCCCTTCCAAGTGCACTGAATGCTACAGTCAGACCCTGACCCTCTCGTACACACACGTCCGCACCGAGGAGCCCACTGTGGCTGCGGGAGCTGATGGAGCAGGAGGAGATGAAGGGGAAGCGCATGAATCACAGCACGTCAGGGGAAGCTCATGAATCAGCCCTGGCAGCAGACCCGGCTCCGCTCCAGGCTGCTCCCACTGCGGCCCCTGCCCACTGTGAGCCCCATGGGCTGGGGAGCAGCCTCCTGCCCACCCCGGCTCCCTCTTGCCATCCTGGGAGCCCTGTGCATCCCGGTGCAGGGACGCTCGGCTCCGGCTCCTGCTGCTGTGGATGTGTGGAGATGATGTGAGTGGCCATGGGTGTCCCACAGCCACAGAGGGCATCGGGTGCTGTTCTCCTGGCTGAGGTCTTCCTCTGGCTCCAGGCTTGTGTAAACCTGCTCCTGGAGCCCTCGTTGCCTGGTCCCCAACCTTTTAGAGCCACGTGGCCTAGATCCAGGTGAATCCATTATTGCACAGAGAAACTCAAGTCCAGGTTGTGGCTTTGTGTCCTGTTCCCTGTATCCTAAAGCCACATCCCAGCCTCCAAAGAGCACGGATCCAGGCCAGGATTAGCGATGCTGGAACCCCATAGCCTAAAATTCCACCTCTTGCCATTGGAGCCTGTGGGGGGAAAGGCAAAATCCTCCTCTTCCTTCCTTGCTGGGGAGCTCCACACACCTGCCCCTGCTTCCAAACCCATCCCCATCCCTCCCTCCCCTCCCCAGCACCCGCTCGTCACCAGGGCATCCGAGTGCCTCATCCCGAGGGATAGTAGGGAGCGTCGCTGTGGTAGTTGTAGTCAGGACACACTTTCTGCACCAGCCTGTAGTCTGTGCTGTAGAAAGTGATGTAGACGCAGATGACTTTGAAGGGCTTCGAGCAGACCCAGGAGACGTGGCTCTGGGTGTGCTCGTGGTAGCAGGTCTTGGATGGGTCGTAGGTGCAGAGCGTGGTCTTCTTGGCGCGCTCGACCTTCTCGTACTCCACGCGGCAGTTGAACACTTTGGACTCTTTGGCCTCGATGAAGATTTGCTGCTCCAGGTCAAACTCCACGGCCTTGGTGGGGGGCACGAGGCTGACGGAGATGTTCCCCTGCCCGGTGGAGTTGTGCTGGAAGAAGACGTTGACGGAGCCGTTGCCGTGGTCCACGACCTTGCCGGTGATGAGGAGGTTCAGCTTCACCGTCTTGATGTTGGAATAGAAGTCACCCCAGCCAAACAGCTTCCTCAGCTTGCCCGATGCCGGCGCCAGGTCCCGCTGGCCCCGGGGCTGTGGAGCCTGGTCCCGCACGGAGGCACCGTCCAGGATGTGCCAGAGCTGCCGTGAGCTGCTCCCCAGCGCCAGGAGGGTCCCGTTCTGCAGCAGGGCTGCAGGTACCGGGGAGCTGGGGGGGAGCAGCCCCCGAGCTCCCTCCCGGGGGTTGGGTTCACGTCTCTCTGCGCCGTTCCCTGGCTCCTGGCCACAGATCACCTGGACACAGCCATGGGGGAGAGTGAGAAACGAGGGGAGGCTCTGCCCCCCCCGCCCAGGGTCACCCCCCTTCCCCAGCATGACCCAGCTCATCCTTCGCCCCTCATTCTCCCTGTCTCCCTTTCCTGTCGCCTTCCCCCTGCACTCCTGTGCTTCCCTGGCAGTGGTTTTCCCGGTTCTCATCCTCCCCTCACAGGAGATTCCTTCCAGGGAATCACAGAATCCCAGCCTGGCTTGGGTTGAAGGGACCTTAAAGCTCCTCCAGCTCCAACCCCTGCCATGGGCAGGGACCCCTTCCATTGGAGCAGCTGCTCCAAGCCCCTGTGTCCAACCTGGCCTTGAGCACTGCCAGGGATGGGGCAGCCACAGCTTCTCTGGGCACCCTGTGCCAGCGCCTCAGCACCCTCACGGGGGTGAAAGGAGCCGGGAAGGGTCCCTTTGCTCAGGCTGTAACTCCTGTGAGGGGGTTCCGCACCCCACGGCCCTTGCACCCATCCCGCTGCTGACAGCAGCTCCCATGGACCCCCCTGCCGACCCCAAACCGCACCATGGTCCGGGGGACTCGGAGCGGGGTCAGCGCAAGAGCTGAGCTCTCACCCCTTCACCTCCGACACCCCCAGGGGCTCCTGCCCCCGCTCTGCGCTGCCTGCACCCGGCCGGGCCCCCCCCGGCAGCACAGATGGGCTCTGTGGGGGCTGCCAGGCTGTGGGCACCCAGCGGGCGGGGGGTGCCTGGGCAGGAGGCGGGCGCTGCAGCCCCATAGCCGGGTGCTGGGGTCCCCGCTGCGGTCCCAGGGGGATCGGGATGAGCCTCCCCCCCCCCATAGCAGAAGTTTTGGGACGCTCCGGGGTATCCAGGGGCAGATGCGGAGGGATCGATGCTGTTGATGCCGGGGTCTGCCCCCCCCCCCCCCCGGCTGTGGCACCGCGACCCCCCCTCCCCTGCAGCCCCCGTTCCCAGCGCTCACCAGCAGCGAGGCGCTCCCCTGGATGAGGAGGGCGATGCAGCTCCGCGGGAGATGCATCTTGCAGCCGCCGCCTCCGCCGGAGCCCCCGGTTCACCCCGGCCCCGGTGCGGCCCCGAGACCGCTCCCCCCCCCCCCTTCCTTCGGTTTGAAGCGAGGGACGTCAGCGGCGAGCGGGGCTACCCCGTTAGAAACCGCTTGCGAGGGGCTCCCCCCGCTCCATGGTGGCTCCGGCAGCTCCCACCCCCTTGTGCCGGACCGGGCGGCGGGAGGCGGCTGCCTCCTCCCTGCCTGTCCCCTGCCTGTCCCCTGCCCGTCCCCTGCCCGTCCCCTGCCCGTCCCCTGCCTCTTCCCTGCCTGCCCCTCGCTGCCTCGTCGGAGACTCAAAGAAACTCCGCTCCCTCCATCCCCTCCTCGCTCCCTCCCCTGCAAGCGCTGGGAGCAGAGCAGCACCTCCGCCTGTAACCCCTTGCTGCCCGCAGCACAGGCAGCCCGGCCCCGGGGGGGGGCCGGGGGCTCTGCGGGGCCGGAGGCCCCACTGAGGGGTCCTGCACAGGGGACCTCAGAGAGGGGACGGTGGAGACCGGGGATGGAGAACGGGGGGGACCCACCGGGGTCAATGGCTCTGCCCTTAGGGCCGGATGGATCTGTCCTGAGGAGAGGACTTGGGGGGGTTGGTCCATGAGAAGATCCCCAGGACCCGGCTTCAGTGAGGGCCGGAGCCAGAACCCCCCCGTGTGCTGGGGGGGAACCTGCCCCTCTGCTGCAGGAAGGGGAGACCTGAGAGCAGCTCCAGGGCCTAAAGGGGCTGCAGGAAACCTGGAGAGGGGCTTGGGACAAGGGATGTAGGGACAGGCCAAGGGGAATGGCTTGAACCTGCCCGAGGGGAGACTGAGCTGAGCTCTGAGGCAGAAGCTGTTCCCTGTGAGGGTGCTGAGGCGCTGGCACAGGGTGCCCAGAGGAGCAAGGAAACACAGGTCCTGTTCCCCCAAGCGAGCCGGGTTCCTTTCCACCTCGGTAAAGGGCTGATGGAGCTGTGCTCGAGGAAGCAGAAGGAGCTGCTTTGCTGTTCCAGGAAGCTCTGCTCGGGTGAGTTGTGTCCCACTGAAGTTGTCCTTTCCCCACCTTTCAGCAGCAGAAGTGGCATCACCGAGAAGCCAGGGGCAGGGTTAGAACTAAACCCAGTATTCTCCTACCCGCTAGGAGACAACTCCTCATTTACCTCCTTTTCCTTCCTCTCTGCATCCTGCTCCTGCCCCCCCTTTCCCTGGGCTGTTTTGGAAAGCAGGATCTCACAGCGGCACTAAAGATGGAACAAACTGCGGGGGAAGAGCAGGTTGTGAGGGGCAGGATGCTCGCACCGAGCCCTGCTCGCGCTCCCATCTGCACAGCAAAGTGGTCCAGGTCTGACTGCGGCTGCGGTGCTGGGAGCGCACAGGGAAGGGGGGAAGTGGGTGACAGATCCCTGCAGGTACCTGACAGGAGGATGGAGCCAGGAGGGGCTGGGCTCTGCTCCCAAGGAACAAGGGATGGGACAAGAGGAACCGGCCTCAAGCTGCACCAGGGCAGGTTTAGATGGAGCTGAGGAACAATTCCTGCCCCACAGGGTGCTCAGGCATTGGAACAGGCTGCCCAGGGCAGGGCTGCAGGCACCGGCCCTGCAAGTGCTCACACACCCTCAGTGCTGTGGGTTAGGGGTGGGCTTGGCAGTGCTGGGCAAGGGTTGGACTGGATGGGCTTAAAGGGCTTTTCGTTTGACTCCATGATTCCAAGGTGCCTTCCTGCAGCGCTGCCGCATTGGCAGCGTGATTCCGGGTGGGAATCCCCTGTTAGTGTGATACCATTGGAATTACCTGGGCTTGGATCAATTCTTGCTATTGAGCAATGTGCTTGGTGCTCCAGGAGTGATGACATCTGGGGGCACAGGAAGACACCCCATTAACACCAATGGAGGGTGAGGAGCCCGATGAGCCCCATTCCCAGGGAAGGGAGCAAAGGAGGGATGAATCCCTCAACAAAGGCTTCCTGGTAGGCAGGGCCATTAAACTCCAGAATATTCATCCAAGAGCAGTGCAGGAAGGACCCTGGAGCCTCCTAAACCAGGCTGAACTGAAGGATATACAGCAGCACTGGCGCTGCCCCGGCCCCAGCGGTGTGCTGGCCACCTTCAATAGGCTGCACGTCTCTAACTGCTGTGATTTCCATAATGATCCTCCTAAAACTTCCCAAAGCCTGTGCCATGCCCTGCTTGTCAATCACTGCAGGCACTGCATCTTCTGCACAGCCTTCCCAGAGCCATCTGTGCCGCATGGGACCGGCTCCGCAGCAATAGCTGGATGCATCCCACCTATTGCTACCCTGGCTGTGGGTGGTGGGATGCTTCTGGCCCTGGTTCCAGGTTGGCTCCTCAGGCCTCGGGGAGGCTGAGCTGAGGTCAGCACAGGGACAAGGAGGAAGAACAAGGGATAAGAATGATTGAAGGTGACTTTCTGGGCTTCCTGGTGTTGGGAGGGAGCTGGGGACCGGAGTGGCACAAAGCAGGGCTGATTTAGGGGCTGCTGTAGCTCCTCTTGTGCTCTGATGGCTCCCTCTGGAGCTGCTCAAACAGCCTGAGCATGGTGAGCATGGGGCTGGTGCTTCCCTGCCTCCCTCATCCAGGCCAGGGATGTGTCCATGGGGGTCTGTTCAGCCAAAGTGAGCTTGGGGGTGGGAATAACCCCATGCAGGCAAGCCCCAAGGCAGTTTTCCTTCTAAACACCCGTGAGTGTAATCCTGGTGCTGCCAGCCCGGGTGGGATGTGGATGGGAGGAGGTGATGGGAACGGGTGCTGCTTCCCACAGTGTTAAAGACAACTCTGGTGCCTCTGCTCTGTCCCCAGGAGGATCCCATGGGTGAGACTGGGGGTGCTGGGGCTCTTCCTGCTCCATTCATAGAATCACAGAATCCCGGCCTTGGGCAGAGCCAGGGATGGGGCAGCCACAGCTTCTCTGGGCACCCTGTGCCAGCGCCTCAGCACCCTCACAGGGAACAGCTTCTGCCTTACCTCCAACCTGAACTTCCCCTGGTTCAGTCTGAACCCATCACCCCTTGTCCTGTCTCTCCGGCCCCTTAATGCAGTGCCTGGCACAAGGCTCCAGCTGCTCCAGCTGATGCTCCAGGGGCTGCTCCAGAAACACACCCTGAGATCCTGCCTATTCCCCAAACCCAACATCCCCCACGTGCTCCTGGTCCTTGGGAAACCATTTCCCTTCCCAGCTCCAGGGGATCCGGCTCTCTTGGAGCAACAATTCCCCATCCCTGGCAGTGTTCAAGGCCAGGCTGGACACAGGGGCTTGGAGCAGCTGCTCCAGTGAAAGGGCTTCACACTACGTGTTCTTTAACGTCCCTTCAACCCACAGCAGGCTGGGATTCCATGGGTCTGTGTTGGTGCCACTGCAGTGAGCAGGGGCTGCCTTGGAGGTGCTGCCAGGCCCTGATGCTGCTCAGCCCCGCTCCCTGCCTCCTTTCCTGGGTTTCTATTGCCCTCTAGTGGGACCTTGTGCTGGAAGATGGGCTCATCCTGGGGGTGCTGGGGAGGGGAATTCAGCTCTTGCCTGTACATAGATAGATAGATAGATAGATAGATAGATAGATAGATAGATATGATTGAAGGCTGCAGTGACCCAAGGTTCAGGTATGTGATGGTGGGGAGGCCAGCTGCTGGCAGCATCACCACCAGCAGTGGCAAGGAAAAGGGTTTTGCCGTTATCTGCAGCTGAGCATCTCCCTCCGTAACGTGCCCCAAGCACCCCCATCCACAGAGGCAGCTTTGGTGACACGGGACCCTGGTGGCTTCTGCTGGGAGAGGTGACCTGAAGGATGCTCAGCAAAGGGTGAGGAAGGAGCCGTGTGACCGGATGGAGCTGCCGATGGGTCTGGTGCCCCCTAAGCCCCCGAGCTGCAGCTAAAGCAGAGCTGTCAGGACTGTGAGTGCCAGAGCCCAGCCCTGGGAGGGAGGATGCTCTGGGAGAGACAGCAGAGACCGGGAGGTCAGGGAGGGCTCATCCAGAGCAGCACGGGAGCAGAGCAAGAGCGGAACCCAAGCCCTCAAGCGGCTGCCAGCCGGGAGGGAAGGGGGAGCGTGGATTCAGGTGCTGATGGGAGGGAACCAGAGCCCGAGGAGCAGTGTCCCTGACAGAGCCTTTCCCCCCCCCCGTTTCCCTGGGGAAGCTGCTGCCATCCCGATGTTTGCTGCAGCCCGAGGCTGTTTGGTCACAGCAATGAGATTCCAGCTCCGCTGAGCTCTGCCCCCCCGGAGCTGTCGGGAGCAGGGATGAGCTCCCGATGTGCCGGCACCAGGTGGATGCTGTTGGCCCCAGCACCCATGGGAGGTGGTGGATCCAGGCACACCCACACCAGCCTCTCCCGAGCAGGGCTCAGAGGAGCTCTCCGGGCTGGTCAATGCGGTTATTCCCCATGGATTCGGGCTAAGGCAGGATCCTGGTGCCAGGAGCTGCTTCTGGCTCCATCCTCTGCTGCCTGTGCAACACATGCAGATTGTCCCCCCCCAGTTATCCCAGTGTGCTCATGGACACGGTGCGGCTCCATTTTTCCCTTATACAAGTGCATATGGAAGGGATGTTTGTGCTCTGGGCTCCAGTTCTTCTAAAGCCATCGTCTGGATTCAGAGGGATTTTGGGAGCCGATGGACCCATCTCCAGCCCCTCTCTGGATGCAGCTGAGCCCCCCAGCCAGGTAGGATCCGTCTGTCCGTGGCTGTAAACTGGCTCCCTCCAAAGTTCAGCTTTGAGTGCATCAGGGTGGATCCTAAACCAGAAATCAATGTCATTCCAGGGAAAGTTCTCTCTAAACCCTGCTCCCTGCACAGCCCCAGCTCCCTGCCCTCTTCCAGCTGGACACGTGGATCTTTCCCCTCCCTTTCCAGTCAAGAAGAACCATTCCCAAAAGTGTCAGAACCTCTTGGCTGAGGCTGCAGGAGCCTGGTTGGGGTTTTAATTGGGGAGAGCAGTTGGGGAAGGAATTGCCTAAAACCAGGGCAAATCTGGGGGTTGTGTGAAACTGGAGCCCAATATCTCACAATGTGGCTGCAATTGGGGATGCACCACTGCATCCCAAAGGAATCAGTGCATTGGGGAGCAGCTCTGCTCTGGAGCCAGGCTGAGAGAGCTGGGCTGGGGCAGCCTGGACAAGAGAAGGCTCCTGAAGGGGAGACCTGAGAGCAGCTCCAGTGCCTAAAGGGGCTGCAGGAAAGCTGGAGAGGGGCTTGGGACAAGGGCCTGTAGGGACAGGCCAAGGGGAATGGCTTGAACCTGCCCAAGAGAGGGGAGACTGAGCTGAGCTCTGAGGCAGAAGCTGTTCCCTGTGAGGGTGCTGAGGCACTGGCACAGGGTGCCCAGAGAAGCTGTGGCTGCCCCATCCCTGGCAGTGCTCCAGTGCTTCCAGTGGAGCACGGGGGGGGCAGAGGATGCTGCTTCCATCGTGCGGCTGCAGAGGGAAGCAGGGAGCTGCTGCTGCGGGCACCGCCTGTGTCCGGGTGCACCGGGGTGCGGGCGCAGCGAGCCCCGAACCGCTCTGGCCTGGGAGCAGCGGATGCTGCCCAAAGCCCTGGGTTGCTGCTATGGGGGTTGGTGCCTTTTCATCCCATCGCCTTTGTTCTCCTCTGTTGTGGCTCATTTGCCTTTCTCACGCCGAACAAAGACATCTCTGGCATCAGCAAGGGCCCCGTTGGTGCTGGGAGAGCGGGCATGGACCCAAGGGTGCTCAGCTCCAGCCTAAGGGACCCAGTGCGTCCCCGCTGGCCAGGGACGGGTGGCTCTGGGCTCCCCACTCTTTGAGGCTGAATTTCATTAAAAGAACTGAAGAGGCAACGGGAACCTCCCTGGGAAAAGCAATAATCCAGGGAAGACAGAGCTCTGCCAAAGGAGTGCCTGGGAGGAGATGAGGGTCAGAGCCTTCTGCAGCTCTTCTCTGTGTTTTGGGTGGAAAACGCAGGATTTGGCTCTCATTTTACCTGCAGCTCCTCCCATAGCACAGCAGAGGGGCTGATACGGCCCCAGTGCCTCAAACCCATGGACCTCAGGGGGAAAACGTCCTTTTTTCCTGGCTGTTGAGGTGATTCCAGGCTCTCTGCTGCTGCAGCCCTGCACGAGGTGACAATTCCCATCTCCCAGTTTCTCCTTGCTGCGGAGCAGGACAGAGATGAAGAGCTCCTTTCTGCTGGGCTCAGCAAACAGCAGCGCCAGTGGCTTCCCCGTGACCTGAAGTGATAAATTGGACATGAAAAGGGTTCAGGTCGCAGGCGCATTTTCCTGGGTCATGTCCCATATTTACATCATGGAAAGGGTGATAGAAACGCGATGGGATCTATTGGCGCAAGAAGTGCAGGGCTTGCAGCCGTCAGGGTTTCTTGCCCAGCCCTTGGAGCACGGCAGGGCCGGATGGAATTAAAGCGATCACTAGAAACGCTGTGATGCCTCTGGCCGGGGCTGAGCTGTGAATGCTGCTGTGAGGATGGAGGGGAACAGGGAGGATCTCGCATGCAGAACGCTCCCTGCTATTCCAGTCTGGACAAAGAGCCTGAAATCTTTCCAGTTTGCTGCTCAAGCTGCAAGGAATGGGGGGGGGGGGGGGGGGGGGGGAAGCCTCTTAGCAGCAAATCTCAGCTGCTCAAAGCTCTGCTTTGGACCCAAAAGAGCAATTGTCTGCAGCTCGGCTGCGTTGGGATGAGCTGCTCCCCCCCCCACGTGTCGCCTGGTACCTGCTGGAGCCAAGGGGGTTGTGCTGGATCTCACCTTGTGTTCTAAACGTGCTGCAGACACCTGATGGTGGCAGGGGGAGGGCTGGGGGGGAGCAGTGTGTGTCTGACAGCACAGGCCTCAGGAATTCACACAGCTCTGGTAGGGAAACCTCCACTGCGCAGCCACGATTCCTGGTGAGGGCCCAGCCGTGAGCAGGGCTGAGGGCCTCAGCCTGAGGACACAGAGATGCTGGAGCAAGTGTGGAGGAGGCCACGAGGATGAGCAGGGGCTGGAGCAGCTCCTGTAGGAGAGAGGATGGGAACATTGGGGCTGCTCAGCCTGGAGAAGAGAAACTGAGTGGAGACCTCAGAGTGCAGTGTCTGAAGGGGGCTGCAAGGATGCTGGGGAGTGGATCTTCATTAGGGACTGTAGGGACAGGCCAAGGGGAATGGCTTGAACCTGCCCAAGGGGAGATTGAGCTGAGCTCTGAGGCAGAAGCTGTTCCCTGGGAGGGTGCTGAGGCGCTGGCACAGGGTGCCCAGAGAAGCTGTGGCTGCCCCACAGCCTGGATGAGCTTTAAGGTCCCTTCTAACTCAAACCAGTCTCTGGTTCCATGGGAAGGCAAAGCCCCAGGAAAGAGCAGGATCTCAGCCACATCTCACCCCATGGGGAGCCCCCAGAGGCAGGGGCAGGACCTGTCAGTTAAAACCCTGCAGTCGGTTATTGAACGTGATACCCCCCCCCCCCCCCCCCCCCCCCCCCCCCCACTGCCTTATCCCTGCCAAAAAGCAACGAATCCAGCCCAAAAGCTTAAATCTCCCCCTTGGCACCTGCACTTTGAGCCCGGCCGCGTCCCGGCGGAGGAGCGGGTGGTGAAGGCAGCAGGTCCCTGGACAGGCTCTGATTGATGAGAGCCATTTCCCTGCCCTAGGGGCCGCAGCTTTGCTTGTTCAAGGGCTTTGGGGGAATCGCTTTCAAGTTCAGCGGGGTCTGAGCCTTCCTGCTCTGCCTGCGCAGGCTGGGAGGTCAATGGGGGGGGGGGGGGGGAACAGCTTTTAACAGGAAAAGAGGCTGTGACCCTGTTCTCAGCGCTGCTTTAGGGGGGCAGAGCCCATTTTACCCCCAAACCGCCCCGTTTGCTCTCTCCAAGCCCCTTCCCTGCAGCCGGAGCTGCTGTGCCTGCCGCGGGAGGAGGCAGAGCCCTGTGTTGTGTGAGCCTGTGTTGACAAGCTCAGACTCCGCAGGGAATAACCCAGATGGATTTGCTCTAGGAAAGCCGTGCTTCGGATAACGATGCGGCTTTCCTCATTACCCCAATGCCGGATCCCAGACAGAATGGAGCAGCGCGTGGATTAGGGCCAGTGTGAAGCAGCTGAGGCTCTGGGGCCATTGATGCTCTGTCCGATCGCCCCGAGGGCTAGCAGCAGCAAAGGGGGCAATTCATGGGAGCGAGGGAGGAAGGAGGATTCATTAGGTCAGAAACTCTCCCAGTGAATGCAAGATTGTTTTTGTTCGTTCCCAGCTCCCTGAAGCCAGAGATGAGCCTCGGTGGGTGCTGGGGGATGCTTGCTTAGGGGGTCATCACTTGGGAAAAGCACAAAGCAGGAGCATAGGGAGGCTGTGGGCACTGTGGGTGCCTCTGTGGGGTGGTTTATGCCCCTTCTCAGCTTGGATGAGACCGTATCTTCGTGCTGGTGGGGGGCTCACACGTGTCCCTCATCCATAGGCAAGTGGCTGGGGTCAGGGAGCAGGTCCCCACCGGTGACCACCTCTTCCTAAAAGCTGGAGTTTATGGAGCCATAAACCCTGGGAAGATGCAGCCTTGAGCCCTTTCTCTGCCAGCGCCTGTTTATGCATTTGATCCAATTACTGCTTAATGCAAAATGCATCAGGAGCCCTTGGAGCAGGGACAGGAACCCACGGCTCAGCTTTGCCGTCCTCATCAGCAGAGCTGCCCCCGTAGGACAATTCCCAACATCAGCTCCATGGCTTCATGAGAAGATTTCTTCTTTCTTCCTTTATTTGTTTTAACTTCATTCCAACCAGTCGCTGCTTCATTTTTGCTCTGATTAAGGAACAAACCCCATGGCTGGAGGCTGAATTGGCTTCACTGATGCATCCCGATGCTGCCTCTCAGCTAGGATGTTGCTGCTAGATTAAAAGCTTTGGCACCAGGGAACTGGGGCTGCTTTCAGGCTGACCCACCTCAAAGCCCCTAAACCATGGGGATGCATAAACCACCACCAGCATCGTGGTTCCCATCCCTATCCCAGCAGGGTCTGTGCCCGCGGCTGTCTCTTGACCTGAGACAGGAAAGGAGCCGCTCCTGCAGCTGAGCCTTGTTGTGGCTTCTGAGGTTTTAGCAAGTTAAAGCAACAAATTGTCCATTGAAGTGAAACCCACACTGCAGAGCCCCTGGGAGCCCCACATCCCCAGCCAAAATCAGCGAGAGAAATCAATCACTGATAGGAAGTGAAGCCAGCTCCAGAGCTCCCTTCTTCCCTCGGCAGAGCCCTGTCTGGGGGCTCTGACTGCTCCATCCTTGTCTCTAATGTGGACACATCGCTAGGGATGGGGATGCATTTCCTTGTGCCCACAGCCAGCTCTTCCCCTGAAGGAGAGGCTGAACTGGGACCCTGTGATCCCAGCAGAGATGCACCCTGTGGGGGATGGACCCCAGGCCTCCCATGCGCCAGGCGAGGAATTTCTCCAGCCTAATTGGATTTGCTCTCCCTGTTCCTGCAGCTTGTGCTGCTTGTGTTGTTATTTATAGGAAACATCTGTCAGTGTCAGCCAGCCCCGAGGTGGGAAATGGGGCTCGGGGCTCCCCTTGCTCTGTGCGGGGCCCAGGGAAGGCGGAGGGGACCTCACTGAGACCCTTGGGGAGGGCTCACGGGTGAGGAGCTGCCCACGGGAGGCTCCTTGCACCCAACAGCAGGGGAAGGGCTGGGTAAAAGCCACCATTGCCTGAACCCAGCGGGTAAATCCTGGCTGCAGTAAAGCCCTGCAGGGAAGCAGGAGCTTCCCCCCCCCCATCCGGCTGAATGGGCAGGGATTGGTTTTCCAGGTAGAAGCAGACCCACGGGATGGGAGGGTGCTGGAATGCTGACTGAGGCAGTTCCTGCAGCTGAGATTAACCCGGGTAATTCATCTCGGGGACTGAATGTGGTAGAGGTCAATGCTTTCAGAGCTGGGTGGGAGATGTGGATGAATCGCTTTGGAGATGTTCCTTCTCCCCATCCTCTCCCTGCACCCACTTCTGCTCCTCTTGGATGGGTTTGGGAAGCTGCTTCTCCTCTTTTCTGTTTCCAGGGGCTGTGGATGAAAGGGTTTTACTGGAGATGGCAGCACAAGAGACAAACCCTCCGTCTCCCATACCCAACAGGGCTGGGGCAGGGATGTGAGCCGGGATCCGGGGCCAGCTGCACGCAGCCGATGGGATCACCCGGCTGCAAATCCCTGGATGCAAAATTGCTTTGATGGGTGGGAAAAGCAGGGAACTGAGGCAGGTGAGTCGGGTAAGATCACCCAGCTGGAAATCAGGTGCATCCTCTCCAGTGCTCCGTTAACCCCAGTGCATCCCTCTTCCTCCCTGGGCACCTCTCTGGAAGCTTTGCCCTGCATGTAACAGAGCAAGGAAGAGCCAAGCTCCCAAACGTCTTTTATCCTGATGCTTTTGGGTCTCAGGAAGTGCTGTAAGTGAACACAGGGAGGGATGTGTCACCTCTGGGGGGTCTTGGTGCCTTCTCCTTGTGATAGCGTGAAACAGAGCATCATTCCCAGGCTGTGGAGCCGACACACGATGCTCCTGGGGTGTTCCCATTTGTATCATGGGGCCCTGCTGGCAAAAGCAGCTCTTGGGCTGTGAACACAGGATTGGTTCCTGATAGCAAAGTGATTTCCAGGGAGGCTTAGGCCAGGCAGCTCCAGGGCTGCTTTTACGTGAGGGCCTGATGGTTCTTAATTTGTCTGGAATTTACTGTAATGCCATTAATCCTGATGGGCTCGTGGGGTATTTCATGCAGAGAGTTTAAGTGCTTCCGTGGGTTTTGTTCCCCTGGAACTGCGTCTTTGGCTGCACGGTCACAGGGGCTCCTGTTTCAATGGAAATCTCAATGAGTTTCCCCCCTCCCTGCAGCCATACTCTCCCCATCATCCCCTTGGGAAAGGCTTCCCAGGCTCGTCCAGCATCCCTATCCCGAGGTTTCAAATTCCCCTTCTCTTTTCCAGCTCTGAACATCTTTCATCTCCTTTCTTTCCGAAAGCCATGGAATTGCCCGTGTCCTGCCTTGCTGCCCATGCCAGCTCTGCCTTGTCCTCAAGGGTCAGCCTTTCCATGTCATCCTTGCTTTGATTCCTCACTTCATGCCTTGTGGCTGGCAAGCGGAGCTGCAGACATGTGTTTCTGTTTAGGTGGCCTGACAGCTTGAGGTTTCCAGCTTTCTTAGTGGGAAACACAGCTCCAAAAGCCTGGAAACGTGTGAAGGGTGCAATGTGATTCCAGCTGCGTTCCGCTCCCCCCCTCTCTGTCCCTGCAGGGAGAGTGCAGCTGATGCCAAAGCAGGGGAGGGAGGGAACCAAACCCAAACCTCCCAGGGAAGCTGGAAATCTGTGTAGGGCTTTATCCAAAGATCGATCCAATAAATCACAGGCTGGGACTGTGAGAGCAGCAGGTTCCTTGGGACCGGATCCCAGGCCCACGGCTGGAGCAGCCTGGCTGGGCTGTGCACATGGGCGGGAGGAAAAGGCCGATTGCTAAATGCTGGGGGGTGCATGTGCTTCCCATGGCCCCCTCCAAAGGGCTTTCAGCCCCGTGTGGGTAAGCAGAGCTGCCTCAAGGCTTCCCCCACCCCAATGCAGAGCATCCCGGGCTGCACGCAGCTCCTTCCCTGCCATGCTCGGGGCTCGCAGCATCCCCATGGATGGGGCTGGCAGGAGACAAAGAGCCCTTTGAGGTGCTGGGAGCTGGGAGCCCAGGGCCGGCCCTGCCCTTGGGGCTGCCCCAGTTCATGGCTTTATCCCTTATCTTCTGCCTTTGCCCAGGCGGGAGCTCCTCAGTGGGAAGCGGAGCCGGGTGCTGGGGTTGTGGCTGGATGAGGGCTGGATGAGGGCTGGATCATGGCTACCCCAATGGTGATGTGGGACCTGGTGTGAGTCTCAGCGCAGCCGCAGGGGTCCTGTCCCTTGTTCCCTGCGTGTCTGGATGGAGAGGGACACCCCTCCAGCATCCCTTGGCTGGAGGAAGGCGAGCGGTGGCCTCTTGTGACCCTCGCACTGAGCCAAGGCTCGGGGCTTGGCTCCTGCTCCGGCTGAGCACATGGAGCCATTTCCTTCCCAGCTGAACAAGTCTTTCTGGGAATGAGGGGGAGATGGGTTCTTCCCGCTCCTCCCAGAGCGCTTGGGAAGAGATGGGTCTGGAAATACCCCTCGACATGAGCACCCCACATTGCCTACGTACGTGCAGCCGAGTGATGCTGACCACATGGGATGTGATGACTTGTGATGGGAGCAGGATGGGAGCCCCAGTGCCTGTGGGGGGTCAGGAGCACAGAGCAGGGCAGGAGGCAGAGCTGCTGGGAGGATGCACCCGGGTTAGGGAATAATGGAGAATATTGATGGGGCTCCCATCCCTCTGTTCAGCATCACCCCAGGCAGGGGCAGCCAGGGCACAGTGAGCACAGGGGCTCCTGCCGGAGTGGGTCTTACACAAGCAAGCACGGGGGGGCAGTGGGCTCCTGGGGGAGGAATCGGGTGCTTGTGGCTCTGCAGGAAGGGCCCTGGAGGAGAGGCTGGGGCTGAGCTCGGGCTCGCTCCAACCCGGCTGCGGTTTGGGGCTGGGATGTCTCTGTTGGACACCCACGGCGCTGGCGGCTGCGGGGGCAGGCTCAGCACAAGGCAGGCTCTGAGCCGAGGGCTTTGCCCTGTGAATGGGTTCTGCTCCGGTTGGAAGTCGTGCCTGGAGGCTGGATGCGCATCCCGAGGGATGCCTGGAGGAGCTGGGTGGTCCTTGCCCAAAGCCGGGGCTGTCAGTGGCAGGAGCTCTGCCAGCGCCTCCTCCCTTCCCTCATCAGCAGCATTACCCACACTCTGGGCACCCAGGAGGATGTCATTTGTTCCTCCTGCTTATCCTTCCTTTGGAAGTCGTAATCCCCCCATCTGACCCTGCAGCCAACAGCCATGCCCTGGGGAGCAGCTCCTGCAGCCAGCCCAGAGCCAAAGCCCTTCCCAGCTGCCCCAGTGATGGGGGAGCCTCAACCATGGTACAGGCATGGAATCGATTGGGCTCGATGCCTCCTCGCTGCGAGGCCGGCAGGAGAGCAGCATCTCCTCATCCTCTCCATTGCAAGTGTTACCTAGGGCTGCTTTCCCATAGGGAATCAGAACAAACAGCTCCTGCAAGATGCTTTCTCCCTGTTTCCCTTCAGTTAGTGGGATTCGGAGCTGGGATCTGGAGCAGAGCTCTGCTATTGGCTTGGCTTTGCAAAGACAACCAAAAGGTGTTAAGTGCTTGTAATCTGAGCATAAACATGACCCTGCCGTGTGCAGTTGCTGGCTTGTTTAATGCTTTCTGAAGTGCTTTAAGAAAACCACTTCTGCCCAGTGCAAGCTTCTGGGATCCGGGCGCCAGAAAGCCTTTAACATCATTAATCTTCCCGGATACGATGGGAAATACCCTGATACAGGCCATGATTTTGTTATTAGCTTATCACTCATTTCACTGTTCTCAGCCTCCTTTTATCCCCTTTTCATCCCTTTTATCCCCCGTTAGAATAAACCTGGCACATCCCAAGTGCTGGAGTGGGAGCAGAGGCTGGATCCATGGAGGAGCTGGGTTCCCACAGCCCAGCCACCACCATCCCCACAGAGGGGATGCTGCAACACGAGCAACCAACACCATGGAGGCAACGAAAGCCCAGAGGGCAAAGCAGGAAGAGCTGGAGAGGAGCCGGGGCTGGAGGATGTGGGTTTCTGTCCCCATCTCCCAGGGATCTTCGGTAGGTCGGGGACAGCAGATCCCAAAGGGATTCTCATCTTCCTGGGGGTTGCCATCCCTGCAGGGATCCCCGGCTGCTTCTGGTTGTTGTATCCCTGCAGGAGGCTGAAGGGCACGTCCCAAACACGTGTATGAGTGTGGCTCGTGCCCCAGCTGCCATGGGGGAATCTTTCCTTTCCCGTGCTCATCCGAAGCTGCTTTGCTGTTGTTTGCTTGCTCATCGCTGGAAGCAGAGGTCTGCCTTGCTTCCTTTCATCTCTCCCATTGCTCTGCTCCAGCCAGGGGCAGGCAGATTGATTGCTCCTAACAAACATCTGTGTTAACTCTTCCCACAGCCATCGGGAGCAGCGTGGCTGGCCCCAGGCCGGCTCTGGAGCTGCATCCCCTGCTCCCGGCCCGAGCAGCTGATGGTGCAGAGCGCTTTGCCATATTGCAGCCCGGGTGGGATGGTCGTGCTGCTGCCAGCAGGGACGTGAGCTTCCTCTGAGGATGTACACACGTGTTGTGCTGCACGGATCCCACTTTCCCACGTTGCTGTCCCATCCATCCGGTCCCCCTATTTACCTGCCACCCCCCAGGCTGGGAGCTGTGCCAGGAGGAAAGGCGATATCCGTGTCAGCAGCCGCAGTTGCTGCTGCGAGAGCGCAGATGGATGGAGCAGATCCGCTCCGGTTTGGTCTCCAGAAGCTGATGGAGCTGCTGGGGCAGGTGTTGGGTCAGCACCTCCTGTGGGAGCCCTCCTACAATCCCAGACTGGTTTGGGTTGGGAAGGACCTTGAAATGGTCCAGGGGCAGGGACACCTTCCACCAGAGCAGCTTGATCCAAACCCCATCCAACCTGGCCTCGAGCACTGCAGGGATGGGGCAGCCACAGCTCCGCTGGGCTCTCCTTGCTGGGAAGAAGAGGGAAAGATCTTTCCCTGTACCCTGCTCTTAGGTGACTGGTGCCATAATTGGGTCTAAATTGATCCCAACCATTTCCTGTAAGTGTCTCTGGAATACGTTTCCCAGATCAATGGTTGTCACCAGCAGTGGCTGGGAATTCTGCAGCCCTAAGCAGAGCTAGGAGGAGCATCTCATTGAAGCTGCAATGCCTTCCACTGATCCCAGTTAATCCTGGTTTGAGCAAGGATCCGCTTTATTCTTGGGTGCTGATGCTCTGGGCATGGATCTCTGGTGCGAAGCACAGGCCTTTCCCAGATTAACTGGGACAGGGAGTGGAGCTGAGGAAATATCCATCCTGGAAAGGAAACGGATCCCAGTGCAGAGCCTGCCCTGCTCAATGCAAAGCTGCTCAGACCCTCGGCCGCAGATTTATCGGCTCTTGGATGCAACTCTCTCCTGTTATGTGCCTTCCAGGGGCTATTCTACAATGATTTCTTGCCTTCACCTTCTCACCAGCTCTGTGCATGGTGTTTACTAAGTGTATTTTAATGTATCCACCTTTCACCTCTTGACTAGACACGTATTGATCCAGTATAGATCCCTGGGAAATGGGGATGGGGAGCTGCAGCCCACCCCAGGCTGGGGAGAGCGGATGGTGGCAGCTGGGGATGAGCCCAGAGCATAGCTTAGCATGGAGAAGATGGGGTTCCTACACCCCAGCCATGCTAGGAAATGGGCTCAGGAGCCTTAAATACAGATAATGGCCATGATGCTGTTGGGGGTGCCAGGAACTGGGGAGAGGAGCTCTGCACTGTGGCTCTGCAGCATCCGCAGGGCACGGCAGTGGCATTTATCCACAATCCGAATCCAATCAGAGCCATTTCTGATCCTATGGGAGCCCAGAGCTGGTACCTGGTACAAGCAAATCCTTTGGGATGCTGTGTTAGTCCAGCTGCATCACCTGGACCCCTTTTCATTTCCCAGGCATAAAGCACAAGGTGGAGCATCCTAAAACCCCTTTATCCAGGGATATTCCTGGGACAAACATCAACATGTCCCAGTGCCTGGAGGAGCTCCTGGAGCAGTTTTCTTTCTTCCTCTGTCAGATCCTACAGGTGATGCTGGGGCAGTGTTTGTGAATGGATGCAGCAATGCCCATGCACGGTGCAGGCAGCACAGCCATGCACTGGTGCCTGTGCTGCCGAGCAAGGAACATGTGCAGCCATAAGGCACAGCCTGGGGAATGGGGCCAGGCCAGTCTCCCAAAGAGCATCCGAGCATGAAGCTCCCATAGGATTGCCTGCACCCAGCCCCACATGGGCAGCACCGTTATCCCCAGCTCAGCTTTTCCCTTCCTTGCTCCACATTTTCCCTCTCTCGAGGGCCATTCCCCAGCATGTGGTAAACAGGAAGCTGGGTTTCCATTTTCACCCCGAATCTCCCCAGAACGGGGCAGCTTTGGTAGCACTTTCTGTTTATTTGTTCCTTCCTTTCGTTGGGAACGGGCGAGTTTGCAGCTGACAGAAACCAGGGGAAGAGTCAGCTGCTCAGAGCTGGAATTCTGCCTTTCCCTGGAACCCCACAGCCTCCTCCCGAGGGGATCCGGGCTGCGAAATGGGATAATGTTTCCTCTCATTCCCACTTGTACCAGTGCTGGGCTTTGTTTGAGAGAGGTGATGATTTACCCACAGCCATCCCCGGGCCGGGGGCCTGGGGCCTGATTTATGGAGCAGTTAAAGGACTTGGGTTTGTCTTCATCACTGGGTGTGTTTTTTGCCTCTTCTCCTCCCAGTAAAGCTCAGAAACGTTCCTCTCCTTCCGGAAGAATTCCCAACCCAGCACAAAACCCTTCCCAGCCTGCAAAGCACCATCCTGAGCCCTGCTTCCCACGCTCCACACAGCCCCAGCCAGAACCCGCTGCCCATCCCTGCGGATGGGATCCCAGCCTGGGGACAGGGATCTGCCACCTTCCTTGCATCACCCAGGGGATGGTTAATGATCCGCATCCGGACCCTGATCCCGCTCACCTGCATCCCCCCGGGACTCCTGCATCCATCCCTGCATCCATCCCGGGCTGCTGGGAGGGAAGCAGGTGTAGTCTGAGTTCAATTGATTTGAGATCATGGTGGGAGCTGTGGAATATTTCCTAGGGAAAACGACCTCTTTGGGTCCTTTGGGAAGCTCTGGCTGCATTCAGGTGGGGGAGGGAGGGCTCTGTGAGTTCACTTCAATTAGGGATATAACAAAGCTGTTCTCCTTCCCCCTCCAGCATAGGGAAGTGTGGCATTGAGTGTAATGGCTTTAACCTGCTGCTTGTTCAGCTGAGCCTCCTCCCATCCCAAATATCCCATGAAGGCTTGTGGTGGCAGGAGCAGGGAGAGCAGGATGTGGGAAGCTCCTGGAGCTGCAGGTAGGTGTGGGGTAAAGCCAGGCACTGGCTCACACCTTGGGGTGCCTTTGCTGGCAAAGAGGGAAGGAAACTCAAAAGAACCCAGTGCAAACCTTCCCCTCTGCGAGCGCAGCAGCATCTTTGGAATGAGGGTACCCTGTGCCCTGGAGCATCCCCACTTCTGGGCTAACCCATTCCTGTCTGATTCCCTTCCCTCTGACCCCACTGCCTGGACACTGGAGCCACTTCCCAAGGAAGGAGCTGCTGCTCTTCCTGGAAGGTGCAAGGGAAGCAGAGCCAAGCTCCAGCCCTGCCTGGGATGGGTTTGCATATGGGTGCAGGTTGTGCCGTGCGTGCTCAGTGCACATGCGGTCTCCTCGCTCCTGCTTCCTGCTCCGGCTGCTTGTGGCTGGGATGAGGCAGAGATTCCTGCACCCAGATAAGGGTTTGAGGTCAGGTTTTCAACCCCCTCTTGGGTGTGGGAGAAACCCAACCCCATGTGAAAGTCGTTGCGGTTTCAGCTCCGTTACGAGCATGGAACTCGGAGCAGATTCCTGCTGCAGGGCCAGGATCCGGCTCCTTTCCCCCTTTTCTGTTCATTCCCTGCAAGCTCTTTGAACACTGTCTATTTTTGGTGCCTTTCCTCCAGCCAAATGAGTCACCTGAGGGCTGAAATAGTTCCCTGATAAGCCTCAGTTTTCCCCTTGCTTTGCTCCCGAGAGCAGGCAGCTGCTGGTCCTCATGGAAAACCTTGCTGGAGCCAAGTGCTCCACAGCTGGTTCTCACTAGGGCATTCCTCAGAGGTGGATTATTTGTCATTCCCCAGCCTCAGGATAACGATCCCTTAATGCGTTTTTGTCGGCCAATGAAGGAACAAAATGGTCCCATGTGTTTTGACAGCAACGGTGCTCTTCCGGGCATGCAGATGGGATTTGGGCTCTCCTTCAGGCCTGGCACAATCACCTGCATTGGAGAATGCTGCAGCACCAAGTGTTAAAGCCTTTCAGCAGGACAGGATGGGTCAGCAGTGTGTTAAAACCAGGGACTACCGAGAGACAGATGGGAAAGGGAAGGGAAAAGTGAATGTTTCCGACCCGCTGGTGGCCGCCGGGATCTCCTCCTCTCCCCCCTTCCCAGCTCGTGCTTCCTGGGAATCTTGAGACCACATTTGTGCTGGGCTCTGGGCTGGATCAGAGGCAGTCCCACAGACTGCGGTTCCCTCTGTGCACGCTCGGTGCTGTGCAGCCGCTGGGCTGGGGGCAGATGTTCTCATCCAGATCCAGATGTGCGGCACAGAGCTCTTGCCTTCCCCCCATAGCTCCAGGCCTTTGCTGGAGCATCTGTGGGGAACGAAGTCATCCTTGTGGTGGGTTTCTGAGGAGGAGGGACTGCTCTGTCATGGTCCCTTCTCTTCCCCTGGGAGGAGCAGTCCAAGCCTGGTGCCAGCTTCTGGCAGCAGAAATGGGGCTTTTTGCCCTTTTCTTGTTGTTTCTGCTGTTGCAGTGCCCTGGAGCCAGGCAGGGGTTGAGGATGAGGGTTTGCCACATGCCTTGGTGAGGGATGCACCTACAGCTGCCATCACCCCCCAGACTGCAACAGCAGCATCCTATAGTTATAGCCTGACCAAAAGCCTCCTTGGCAGCCCAGAGGCAGCACTGGAGCAGGAGGAGCATCTCTCCAGCATCCCTGCCAGCAGCAGGGTCCTGCAGGGACACTGGGTCCTTGGCTGCATCACCCTTCACTTCAGAGCCAAAACTCAGTGCTGTGGTTCCCGGAATGGAGGAGCCAGCGGTCAGGAGCTGGAGTGGGATTTGGAAGCCCTACCTCGAGTTCTTGCTCTGTCAGAACATGTGGAAGCCAGTGGCGCACGTTGGGGTGATGCAAACACACGTGTTAAAGCTTCAGGGAAGGTCCAGGGCTCTGGTGGGGGCTGATGAAGGTGTCCCTGCAGCACACAGCTTCAAGTGAGGGGTCACATCCATCAGAGCTGCTGGGAGAACTGCGCTGCAAGGAGAGGAAAAAGCTCTTTCTCCTGTTCTTGCTTACCCAAACCCTCACAGCCTCAGCTGGGAACGCCAGAGGAATCGGTGCCTGCAGCAGGCTCAGGCTTGGATTTGTTTTTTATGGCTTCCTGTCCTCATGGGAAAGGAAAAGTTCTTTGGGAATGCCATGGATGAAACCCAAGGGGTGGGCAGGAGCTATGGGGGCAGCCAGAGGCAATATTTCTCCTCCCTGCAGGAGGGATGCTCTGGAGGCTGTTTGCCTTTGATTCCTTCTCCCCACTGCAGGGAAGAGCAATTCTCCTTTCCATAAACCCCCATTATCTGAGGGGACTTCCAGGAGCTTCAGAGAGGGGACAGGTTTCTCTTGGGATCAAGTCATCCTTTCAGTGGGTTGCCAGGTCTCTGATGAGCAGCACTGATGCTCGCTCCTGGACCTCAGCTCCATCCCCATAGCCCTGGAGGAAGATGCTTTCTGTGCTCTGGTTCCACACGGCAGGACCCTGTCCCCAGGCAGGCTGAGACAAGGAGCACTGAAACCCCCTCGCATGGAGTGATGGAGGTGCCTACAGCCCCATTTCCCAGTGCTCTGCTGGCAAAGGGGCCTTGGAGGAAAGCACAGAAACCCTGAGCTTTGCAGCTCCCTCATCCCAGACAAATGCTGCTTCTCCTGAGGAAAAGGCAGCGTTTCTGGAGCTGAGTCTGGCCAAGGCTCAGGAACTGGACTGGGACATGGGACTGAGCAGTGCTCGGTTGGATCCACACTGGTTTTTCCTGCCCAAACCCTGTTCTGAGGCTCCAACTGTGCTAAGAAATAACCTTTCCCCAGAGCCAAGGGTGCTGCTGTGGCCAGGGGATGCTTTTCCTCCTGCCCTGGCAGAGCACAGGCCCCGGGCTGCTTTCCTGCCATCAGGAGATGCTTCCCAGGCACTGTGGGACTATGAGGGGCAGCTGAGCCTGGGGTTTGAGGGCAGCAGAGGCATTAACCTGTGTTAAACCACTGCAGTGAGCTCCCTGGGATGCAGCCTGCTTCCCCAGGGTGCTCCCATTGCCAGGATTGCCCAGGGTTTCACTGCTTGGCAAAGCTGCTGAGTCCATTTCATTGGATGTAATGTGCCAAAGGAGTTCCCATGACATTCCCCATCTCCAAAGGGGCACCAGGGCTTAGGGAAGAGAGGGAAGAGCTGTTCTAGGCCCAGGAGAAGGGGAATGGGTTTTGTTTCACCTGAGACCCTGTGACAGGAGGGAGCAGGAGCTGCAAGGAGGCAGAAGGCTCTGCAGGAGCCTGGGTTTGGTGCTGGTCCTTGTGTCCCTGCCGGCCCCGATCTTATCTGGGGGCAGGGGTTATCTCTGCTCCCCCGGCCTGGGGAGGAGATGAAAGCACCACGAGCCAGGCTGCGTCCCCATCCGGGCACCCCCAGCCCCTGTCACCAGCACCTTTGTCCAAGGGTAACCGAAGCCGGTGCCGGCGCAGCCGGGGGGGAGAGGGATGTAATTCCATAACTCGACCTTCCCACCCGGACAAAGGGGGGGATTGCAGCAGGGAGGTGTGGAAAGGCCGGGACCCCCCTCGCCTCCCCTTCCCCATGATGACACTGAAGGAAACAAGCACTCCCCTGGTGCGGATGCTCTGCAGCTCTGATTCACCAGTCCCTCCAAGCCAGATCCCCCAACCTCTGCATTCAGCCACTGCTGCTCCCCCACCTCCAGAGCTTGGTCTCTCTGATGTTCAGAGCCAAATGCTTTATATGTTCCTAGCATCCATTTATCTCCCACCTCAGCATCTTCCTTCTCCACCCATCACTAGGGCTTTGCACTGCCCCCCCCTCTGGCTGAGCAGCAGGGGAAGAGCCCTGTATCCATAGGGCTGGTGGGGAGCCCTTGGGGCTGGCAATGGAGCCCAGCCTGGGCAGGAGGTCTGGGATGGGAAGGGAAAGGGGAGAGGGAGGAGGTGGCTGGGTCAGGGGCTGCTGCTGGAGGGGATTTAAGGCTCAATGTTGAGTCAAGAGGAGGAAATTAGAATCAAATCAGCTTCTAGCGCCTGCTGGAAACAGGGCAGGATTTATGGCTGGGAAGGGGCAGCCAGAGCCTCCCCTGAGGCTCCTCATGGGCAGTGGAAGGGGTTGTGGTCCCTCATTGCTCCTCTCCCACTGCTGCAGAGTGGGGGGCTGAGAAAGGGCTTGTGCTGGACGTGACCCCATCACTGTGAGGACCAAAGGGGCCCTGTGAGCTCTGGGGTCCCATCGCTGGCTCAGGTCACACAATCCCAGCCTGGGTTGGGTTGAAGGGACCTTAAAGCTCCTCCAGCTCCAACCCCTGCCATGGGCAGGGACCCCTTCCACTGGAGCAGCTGCTCCAAGCCCCTGTGTCCAACCTGGCCTTGAGCACTGCCAGGGATGGGGCAGCCACAGCTTCTCTGGGCACCCTGTGCCAGCGCCTCAGCACCCTCACAGGGAACAGCTTCTGCCTCAGAGCTCAGCTCAGTCTCCCCTCGGGCAGGTTCAAGCCATTCCCCTTGTCCCAAGCCCCTCTCCAGCTTTCCTGCAGCCCCTTTAGGCACAGCCCATGTGTGCAGATACTTCAGGTTCCAGCAGGTTTTAGCCCTCCCAAAGCCATTTTGGTGCCTGTAGCCTCAGGTCACTGGAGTGGCCAAGGGACAGTGAGGATGCTGGTGCCCGGCGTGGTCCAGGCACATGGATGCGATGCTGTTTCCCTTGGGCTGTTATGGAAACTCCTGGTTTGAGTTTCTCCTGGCTGCTGGCGCTGGTTTATCCCCCCCAGCTCTGCAGCCCTTTTATGCCTCTGGATTTTTGACCCTGCTGCTGTGTGTGTGTCGCTTTGGGTGTTTTCCAGGCTTGAGCTGAAGCATCTCTCCAGAAAGCCCTGATGATTCCAGGCTGAGGAGCAGGTCTGCAGCAGTTAGAGATGGAACAAACCCCTTCCAGCTACAGCATCACATGAGGGAAATGGGAGAATTTGTGTGGGATGGAGCTTGAGCTTCAAGCCAGGCTGGACCTGCAGTGAGAGGCTTCCCCCCTGCTCAGGGGCCTCAGTGGGCTCACATCAGATTGATGGATATTAGTGAGAATTGGGGTTTAGCCATGAGGTGACCCAAATGTGGCAGCAAAGGGACACGAAGGGATGCAGGGAGCTGGTGGGGACACCAAGATCTGCCTCCGGTTTGCCTGCGAGCACCAGCCCCTTCCCAGGAACCTGTCCACCGGAGAGGGGATCCGAGGGGTGCCCAGGGATGGGAAGGGAGCTCATCCATGGGGTCAGTGCCGGCACATTGGGGTTGGCTGCTGTTTGCTGCCTTCCCACGGCTCTCCTGGCTCCCAGCCCAGCCTCCCGAGCTGGAAAACCAGGGATCTGGGTTTCCAAACACCTCATCCGCAGAGCAGAGCCTGGGCTCCACTCCTGCCTGCTGCGGAGCCCAGCCAGAGCTGCGGAGCCCAGCGCCAGGAGCGGAGGCTGCGCTCCCTGCGCTTGGTTCATTCCCATTGTGCGCCCCATGAAAACCCTGACCCGGTTTCCTGCTTTGGTTTGTGCCTGGATCAGAACGATCGGAAAAGGATAAAATATTGGGTTTAAAGTGAGTGATTGAACCATTGAACCAGCCTGAGACTTGGGTCTGAGGGGGGTTCAGGTGGGGAAACTGAGTCACAAGTGATGGCCAAGGGGAGCTGATGAACTGGAATGCATTGCCCGGGGGTTTTCACCTCTCAATGCAGCTAAAACCTCTTCAGCATCCTCCCAGTCCAGGTCTCAGCCTGGGTTTGGACCCAAGTGCTGCAGTTTTCCCAGGATAGGGCTTGGAGAGGAGCAGGGGACCCTGGAAGCCGCCTGTGAAGCCGCAATGTCCTGGCGAAGCACATCTTCAGTGTGCTTGGGAATTACAATCTCCTTCATCTGCTCCATCCTGCCTTGGAAACGGGAGAAAGTCAGTTCCTCCAGAGCCCTGGAAGGCTTTTTCCTGCTCTTGGTGGTTTTGTCTTCAGCTGCTTTTGGAAGGAAACCAACCCGACCACTTTGAGTCCCTGTAATCCATCCCCCCTTCCCCTTTCATTCTGCAATAAAGGAAATCATTAAAGGACCAGGAAAATGAACCTTTGGCAGGGTTCCTACCAGGCTGCTCAGCTCGAGGGTGCTGCAATGGGCCTGGAGCCTTTCACAGAGGCAGGGGAGAGATGCAGGGAGCTGCTGCAGTTCCTCTGCCAGGGATTTGCCCACTCCTGTGGCTCTGCTGGAGCAAAGCACAGCTCAATCCCTGCATGGCTTCGGATGGAGCCAGCCTTTGCCAGGAGCCCTCCATGGCAGTGGTTACCAGCCTGCAAGGATGCTCTGAAGGAAACCAGACTGCTTCCCTCCATGCATCCCGCATGTATCCATGCATCCCTCAGCTGTCCAGGCTGGGGGTCACTGTGGGGCTCCCTGGGCAGCTCCTCTGTGCCCTCACTCTCCTGTTGCTGGACTGCACAGGGTTTTCCCAGCATGTTTTGGGCAGCATCTTCCACTCCCTATGCCCCTGTGCACTGAGATCATTCAGCAGCACCTGTGTGTGCTGGGGGGGATTCATTGCCTTGCCCTGATCTCTCAAGCCCCTCTGACACTGTCTCCCTTGCTGACTTCTCCTGACTTAAACACCCCCATCTGGGGCTGTTTAACCTCTCCCTGTTCCCCCCAGGAAGGCCACATCCATTAAAGTAAAGCCCTATCAGCACCTCTCCTGGTTTGCACCCAGCTGCAGCCAAGCAGATTCATTGGGGGGGGGGGGAATGTGGAGCAGAAGAAGGGGAAGGGCAGGGCAGGGCTTTTCCTTCCCTTTGCTTCCTGCTGGTGCTGCTGTCCCTTTCCCAGGTAAGATGTAAGAGCTCTTTGATGCATTGAATGGGGGGGGACACCCCAGCTGCAGGGACCTTCCCACCTTCCCCTGCCTTGCCAGGCATGTTCCTTTTCCCACCCACTGGCTTGTCCCCTTCCCTTTTGGGGCAGGTTTATCCCATCTCAGGCATAGCCTCAGGTTTATCCCATCCCAGGCATAGCCTCAGTTTCTGCTGGAGCTTCTGGACACTGTAACAGCATCCCCATTTACTTGTGTTTGAACCACATGTGTTTCCCTGGGCCTGAGGTCAGTAGGGATGTGGTGATGGGTTAAACCAGCACCTTGTGATGCTGGTTCCGTCTCCTCTGGTCTGTGCTTGGGGGCTGGAAAAGCTTCAGGTGCAGATCCAGGAGGAGGTTAAGGGAGGAAGGATCCTGCTTTAACTCCCACCTTGATCCCAGCAGCCGAGCAGCCCCTGCGCTCGCCTGGCACGGGCTGTGCCCGGCACTGGCACACAGCCATCGCCACGGCATTCCCGGCTTTCCTGC
The DNA here is from genome assembly GCF_012275295.1 of Melopsittacus undulatus. Classification (NCBI taxonomy): domain Eukaryota; kingdom Metazoa; phylum Chordata; class Aves; order Psittaciformes; family Psittaculidae; genus Melopsittacus; species Melopsittacus undulatus. The sequence goes on along the minus strand of NC_047543.1, from coordinate 1,104,604 downwards.
CGACCTGCTTCCCATTATCTGGGAATGTGACTCTCGCCAACATATGGGAGGCAGATTTTTGCCTGGGGGTGCAAAGGGAGGAGCTGGAGCTGCTGGTGCTGGCGCTGACCCGCAGGGACCGCGGGGTTCGTGGGGCAGGGAATGAAGCATCCCCGAAGGCTCTGGGGCCGGCTGCAGCCCCGGGTCCGTGCTGAACTGCTGCGGGAACCGGGTGGGCTTGAGCTGGAGGCAGGCAGATGGAGGGGGAGACACAGAGCTGAGCTTAGCGGCTGTCGGCTGCAGCCGGGCGCTGGGAGCGCGGCTGAGCTCAGCTTTCGTTCCCCATCTTTGTCCCTGTGTCAAAGGCAGGTCCCGGTTCCCGCAGCCTCTGGTGGGATTCGCTGTGAGGGTTTCTTCCCTCGGGTGGTTCTGCGGGACCAGGGGATGCTGAGTGCAGCGCAGGGCTCAGCTGCGGGTGCTCAGAGCTGGCGTGGACCCAGCGCGGCTCCATCCGGTGCTGCCCTTGCATCTCCCATCCTCCCCCCAAGCCAGCCCCAGCCTGGGGGAGCCCCCCCCCGAGCTCTACAGCAGATGCGAGATTAAGCAGGGGGCCGGGCTCCCCTTCCCCAGGCACCCATAAAGAAAGGGAAGGAAGTTTTCCAGGGCCTTTTCCCCAGCCCTGCTCACCAGCCAGGGCAAACAGCAGGCTCCTTTCCAGGTCTTAGTGCCCTTCCTTTCTTTCCCTTTCTTTCATTCCCTTTCTTTTCTTTCATTCCCTTTCTTTCCTTCCTTCCCTTTCCTTCCTTCCCTTTCTCTCTTTCCTTCCCTCCTTCTCCCCCCAGCACAGCTGTAGGTAGGGCAATGAAGGGAGAAGATGTTCGTTGCCCCCCAGGACCTGCCTGCTCCAGGCTCCCTTCCCAGGCCTTGCAGGCAGGAATCCTTCAGCTCCCTCTCCCTGCCCGGCTCTGCTCCTCTTCTCTATTCCAGCCTCTTTCCCAGGGGAGGCTGGGGATTAAGAGGAAACAGATTAAACCTAATGGATTGATTGCAATTATGTTCCCTTGTTTATCTGCAGCACCGTGGGGGAGCCTGGAGGAGAAGGAAAGGGAATGCTCTTTAAGTGTGTGCAGTCCTGGTCCTCATTATGTTTGCTGCTAGGGAGCGACCGGGGCCAGCCAAAAATAAACCCTGCTACAATTGAGCATCCTATTTCAAGCTCTTAGAAACTGTGATGTGTAAATACTTCTGTGTGCAAACCCACACACAGCCCTGAGCAAAGCAGCTCCAGCACCAGCCCTGCAAGGTTCCAGCTGCCCTGGCCCATGTGTTCCAGGTTCTCTGGGGCCATGCACCCTCCTAGGGGCTGTTGGAAGCTCCTTGGAGCAAGAGCCAACCTCTTGTCTGGAGGAAACCCAGACTTGGGGATTTCAGGGACCTTAAATCTCATCCAGCTCCAATCCCTGCCACAGGCAGGGACACCTTGCACTGGAGCAGCTGCTCCAAGCCCCATCCAAGCTGGCCTTGAACACCCTCACCTCAGTGAACCTCCCTGGGTCTGGAGGGTTGGAGGCTGGTCCTACCCTTGGTGGTGCCAAGGGCATCACTGAGAACAGCACCAGGAGCAGAAATAGCCTTGTGCTCAAAGCAGCAATCAGAGTAAGTGCGCTTGGGCCTTTTGATCCCCTTCTATGGAGTAACTTGGAGGAGGAGGAAGGTTCCCTCTTTTCCTGGGGTTTTCCCCAAGGTCTTTTCCAGCTTGGGAGCAGGGCAGGAGCACAGCAGTGAGCTGCTCTACAAAGCTGGATGAGTTGTTCCCAATGTTCCTGGCTGAGGTCCGAGTCTCCTCCGTGTGCTCCCAAGAAATCCTCCTCCACAAGATAAGATCCAACTTTACATTCCTGCTGTTTATAAGATTAGAATGGGAGAATGGGGAAGAAAGAAGGGAAAAAAATCCCACCACCCTTGAAGGCTTTGGGGCCATTTCAGTGGGTTCCTGAACCATGGATTCTCCATCTCTCAATTCCCAAACCTCAGTTCTTGGGGGAACCAGGAGGTGGAAAAAGCAAGCAGGACACCAACGTAGTGATGCTCTTTATTGGCATCCGACAGATACACAAGGACAGCTACCCCCCGTGCATCACCCCCGTGCATCACCCTCCCATCTCATGCTGCTCACACCCCCCCAACAAAACCCCCCCAAACCCTTCTACAACTGCTATTTCCTCACCATAAATCTTCCTACTAAATCCAACTGGGATTACAGAGGGGTGAGTGGAGAAACACACGTTCTTTGTACAACAGGAGCGTTAGAAAAGGACACACAACGAACCGACGAGCACGAACTTTGGCTTGGGTTTTCCCTCCTTGCTCTTCCTTAATACACTGATTTCCTTCAGCCAGGGACTCAAGGCAGCCCCTGGCTTCTCTTTGGCTGCTGAGTTTGTCTCCGTTTCCTCAGCCCTGAGGAATTCCCTTATGGCAATTGAGACCTGAGACCGTGGCAAGATTGTCCTGAAGGAAAGCACATTCCAGCTGGCAAAGGTAGGGCCGGGTTTGGCTCCTGAGGCTGAAGCAGGCCCTTGGCTTTGCCTTTGATCTGGGCACTTTTATTCCAGTCACCCTTAGTCTGTGTTTGAGTCACTTCCCCAAAACAAGGGACCGATGGGAACAACCTGATGATAACCAGTTCATCCCTACAGCATCCCTGTGGATGGCTTGGTCCGGCAGGAGCCGGTGCCCCAGCCGCAGGTTTGAAAGCTGGAGGCATCCACTGCAAGTGGTGGTGGGGGGGGAAATTTGGGTTTCCTTGGATTTCAGTGATGGGAGAGGTTCAGGATTTGTACCTGGGACTCGCAGCCCTGCTGGGATCCAAGTGTTTCTGACCAAGGGGTTTGACACGGGCAGCCAGCAGCCAAAGTGTCACAGGGATTCATCCAAAGGGATCTTTGCTGTTCATCCAATGGGATCTTTGCTGTTCATCCAATGGGATCTTTGCTGTTCATCCAATAGGATCTTTGCTGTTCATCCAAAGGGATCTTTGCTGTTCATCCAAAGGAATCTTTGCTCTTTTGCTGCACGAGAGCAGGTGTCAAATACCTCATCCCGGAGATCCAGATTCAGCCTGTGCTGCTTTAGCATCCAAAGCACAGGGGCAGAATTCCCAAAAGCTCTGGAAGCATCTGGGCACTCAAATCCTATCGACACAGGCTCCGATCCCTCTGGAAGCATTGAGCTCTCCCTCATCACACCCAGCAGCTCCGCTGGGAACAGTCAAATCCTTCCACATTCCCAAGTTCCTCCTGGACCTGTTGCCGTGGGTTAGGGATATGCAGGTGTTTTCCTGCCTCCCCATTGAGTCTTTAAGGCCAAGAAATGAGGTGTGACCGAAGGCTTGGGCTGTAAAGCGAGAGCTCCGCAGGCTGTGAGGAAGAGGAGGGTCTGGGGCAGGGCCATCACCCCACATCACACACACAAACATCGAGCACATAGTAAAAGGACATGATACTATTTACACATCTTGCTTATCTCCCTAGGGAAGGGGAGGAAAGGCACCTCCTGCCTTCAGGAAAGAGCTGCTGCTGAACCCGGAGGCCAAGGGGGAGTCCATGGATGCAGATGGACCCAGCACCGGCTCATCCTTCCTCTGCAAAAGGCTCGTGATGCTCCAGGCAAGTGAGAAGCTGTGGTGGGGACATCCCCCAGGACCACAGTGGCAGCACCCATGGGTGCTGTGGGAAGGCAGGGGTGCACCGAGGATGGGAATCACCCGGGTAGAGGCAAAGGGCACCCAGGGGGGCAGGCAGGGGCACTTCTGAGCCACCCTTCACAGTGCTGGAGAAGGAGCCCTTTCAAGCTGGGTCTGTGGGTGAGCAGGGGCAGTGCAATGGCAGCAGGGGTGGCTTTGCTCCTGGCTTGGTGCAGAGCGGGTGAGGATGAGCAGAGCCCTTTGTCACGTCCCCGCTGTGGGCAGGCACTTTTTCAGCCCTTCAATGTCCTCCCCATGGAGCTCCAGCTCTGGGGAGGTGGTGCTGGCACCTCAGTGTTCGGATGCTCCCAGCTGCTCCTCAAATGGAGCGTGAGTGGAGCTCAATGGCAGCCCCATGGAGCCGTGCCCCCCACGTTTCACAGTGTAGGTTGGGCTGCTGGAAGCCAAGTCCTTTCCCCCAGCCCCCCCCCCCCCCCCCCCCCCTCCATGGTGCCAGAGGACCAGATCCCTTCCCAAATCCTGGTACAGCAGCTCCAGTTCTCTCTGTGCTCATCCCAGCCCTGTGGTTTGGGAAAGCAGCTGGATTTCAGGGTGCTGGGGAGGAGCAGGGGGTAGTGATGAGGTGGGACAAGGAGGAAGGGCTGGAGGAAGAGGAGAACTGGAGCCTCAGGGAGGAAGGGCCTGAAGGGGGGAGAGGAGGGGTTCCTGTGCCTGTGCAGCCTCGCCAGGCTGCAGAGGATGCTCTGGGGACAGAAGGGCTGTGGGTGCTGAGCATCCAACCGCTTAGGGGCTGCCGGGGGCAGAGGGCGTCGGGAGGGGGCGATAGGGGAAACAGGAGCTCAGTGCATAGAGGGCTGTGAGCTGGGGGGGCCCGGGGAGCCCCCGCTTCCTTCGCACCCTCCCCTCGGGGGCTCCGGGTGCCGGGGGGGGGACGGGGGACGGGGACCCCGCGGGGCCGCCCCGGGCAGCCCTTCAGACGGGGGAGGTGGCGGTGGAGTCGCTGTCCAGGCTCTCGGCGATGTCCCCGCGCTGGATCCTGCGCAGGGCCGCGAGCAGCGCGTCCAGCGTGGCCGTGTCCTTGGAGGCCCAATGCGCCAGGAGGGCTCGGGCCGGACTCTCCTCCCGCATGAAGGAGTCCATGAGGTCCTCTCTGTAGCCCAGCTCCGCCGCCAGCCGCCGCCACGTCTCCTCCGCAGAGCTGCCCAGCAGCTTCTCCACCTCCTCCTGCTTGCCGGGGGGGAGGCTGGCGTAGAGGCTCCCGTCCGCCTTGGGCGCTGGGGGGGGTGAGGCACAGCGGGGCCGGACGGTTGGGGTTGGAAGAGGGCATCTCAATCCCCCCTCGGGCAGTTCGAGCCGTTCCCCTTGTCCTGTCCCTGCATCCCTTGTCCCATCCCCTCTCCAGCTTTCCTGGAGCCCCTTTAGGCACTGGAGATGCTCTCAGGTCTCCCCAGAGGCAGAGAATCCCCCCCCCCCCTTTAGCTGCTGCTCAGGCTCTGGGGTGCAGCCCAGCACACGGTGCAGGTTCTGGGCTGTGAGATTGCTGGGTCACGTTGAGCTTCCCACCAACCCACAGCCCCAGCGCCTCATCCAGTCAATGCAGCAGCACTGAGCCCATCCCAGGGGTCCCTCTCCCACCCCACAGCACCCAGTTCACCCTACCTGGCCCCTGGGTGCTCTGGCTGGGCGGCTGCTGGTCGTGCAGGCTCTGGCTGTCCACCGAGATCCCACTGTCGCTGTGCAGCTTCTCCCCCTCGGGCGAAGGCGTCTGGTTCACGGGGCGGTTGTTGGCCCCTTGCTTGTTCTGTTTGCAGTTGTTCCACCTGCAGGAGGGCAGCAGGAGGTGACAGGGGCAGGAGCAGGAGCCCCTTTGTTGGCTCTTCCCAAGGGGAAGCGCTGCTCCCGCAGCTCAGTGGCGCTCGAACCAGTTCAAACCAGTGTCTGAGGGCACTGAGCTTTGCAGGGGACCAGGGCAGGGCTCCTTCTGCATGGATCTGCTGCAAGGATGCAGCTGCGCTGCCTGTGGGACCTTTGGGGTGTCTCCAGCCCCCGGGGAGCCGCTGGACCAGCCCTGGCTTGCCCAGGGATGCGCTGCTGATGCTGATGGGCCATGACGGCTGCTGCAGCGTGCAGGGGCCTGACAGGGGCAGGATGCAATGAGGGCTCCCCTCCCTGCACCCCCACCCTGCTGCCATCTCCATCTTTCACCCCTCCACTGCCTGAGTGGAATCCCACCTCCTACCCCCAGCCTGGTCTCCCCCCTCTGCTTTGGCCACCTCTCTGGCTGCAGGACCTCTGGGGGGGCACATCCTGTTCCCCACTGTCTAACTCCTCTGCCACAGCCCCATGGTGCTGCCTTGCTCCCCTACCTTTTGAACGCGATGTAAGCCACCAGCCCCACCACCACGGCTGCCAGGATGGAGCAGTAGACAGGGATGAGGTTGTCGGCGGTGCCGCGGCTCAGGACAGGCTGTGAGCTGCCCATGATGGTGGTGACAGTGTCTGCCAGGGTGCTGGGCACCACCTCGGTGTTGAAGGGGTCCCTGGTGATGGGCTCGGGGCTGTCGGAGCCTGCGAGGGATGGGGTGTGCGTGGTCCAGCGCGGGTGCAGGTCTGCAGGGAGGGACAGAAGAGGGAAGGGGAGATCAGCCATGGACCTTCTCCAAAGGCCATGGGGCTCACGGAGCTGCCAGCTCTGCCCATCCCCTTGTCCCCAGAACATGTGGAAGATGTCCCCTGCCCTGAATGGTGGTGCCTGGTCATGGCCATGGCTTTGTGAGCTCTGCTTCTGCAGCGCTGGGTTTGCTCAAGTCCTGCAGCTCTGCCCCCCATGTGCAGCCTGCACACAGCCCTGGACTCCTATCACTGGTACCAAAGCCCCAAGCATCAGCCCCAGCTGCCTCCCCCGCTTGGGAGTGACCCATTCCCACCGCACCCAGGCGGATCCCATGGAGCGAGTGGACTCGTCTCATCTTGCCCTAGGGAAACCCCTCCCTGGGCTCTGGCTCCTTCCCAAGCCCCTCTCCAAGGGCTCGCCCTGCCCGGGATGGAGCGGGTGCCATGGTGGCATCCTGCCCTCCCTTCCCACTATGGAGCACAGCCAGACCCCCTGCCCTTTGGGAATGCCGCTGCGGTGGCCGCAGGCACAGGCCCCACTGCCGGCTCACAAAGCTGGCCCTGTGCTCCTTGACTTCTGGCTCCATTTACTCGACCCTGCCGAGGGAGCCGCACCAGCAGCCCCCGCGCTGGGCACCAGCGGCGCTCCGGACAAAGCGCTTTTCAATCCGGCTGGGAATGGGGCTGCTGCTGCCAAGGAGCAGCCTGCAGTGCTGGGGGGGGATGCTCTGCCCCTTCCCCTGGACACCAAACCCCTCCCGGACTGTTCCTGCTTCAGGACAGTTCATTCCCATTGGAAACCCAAGTTCCCTCCTATGAAGGCTCAAGGAGAGCTGAGCGCAGCCTCTGGGATTGGTGAACTCGGCTCCATTCGCTGCTCCCAGACGCCAAAAGCCACCAGGAGAGCGCCTGCAGCATCCTGCCAGGAGCTCAGCCAAGGAATTCCCTTGTCAGACCCTGAGCTTGGGCATTTGCAAGGGAGAGGATGGCTCTGGTAAGTGCTGCCTTGGTAGGAAGCTCCACTCTGCAATGCCAGAGGGCTGGAATCTCAGCTATACACTGGGGTCCTCCCTTCAAACCCTGTCCCCCCACGGCTGTGGTGCAAAGGGAAACTGAGGCAGAAGCCCCGGTGAGCCCTGCTGTGCCCTCTGCCATGGGACAGGCAGCGTTACCTCTGCACTCAGCATCCGAGACGGCCGTGCACTCCTTCACCAGCACCTCATTGTCCTCGCAGGTGGTGCAGGGCAAACAGGGGTCCACGAAGTTGGCTTCACTGGAGAAGGTGCCCTCGGGACACTCCTCGCACACCGTGTCCTGCGAGTCCTTGCAGGGGAACATGAGGCCGAAGCCCACCTCGCACACGCGGCATTCCCGGCAGCTCCCGCTCGCCTCGTCCTGGAAGTACCCGTAGGCACAGCGGCACACGGCATCGTCCGACTCCACGCAGGGCGCGGACATGCTCTGCAGCCCCACACACTGTGTGCAGGGCTTGCAGGGCTCCGTGGCGCTCACCGTGTCCGAGTAGGTGACGCCTGGCAGGGAGCGGAGCGGGAGGTGAGTGTGGTCCCAGTACAGCATCCCCAGCCCTGCGGCCACTTCCATCCTGGCAGTGGCTGTGTCCCATCCCCACATGGTGCCAGGGCATGGAGAGGGGGTCGTGCGTTTCCTCCTCCTCCAGGCCAGAGGAAATGAGAAGGCTCCTTAAGGGAGACCTGAGAGCAGCTCCAGTGCCTAAAGGGGCTGCAGGAAACCTGGAGAGGGGCTTGGGACAAGGGATGTAGGGACAGGCCAAGGGGAATGGCTTGAACCTGCCCAAGAGAGGGGAGACTGAGCTGAGCTCTGAGGCAGAAGCTGTTCCCTGGGAGGGTGCTGAGGCGCTGGCACAGGGTGCCCAGAGAAGCTGTGGCTGCCCCATCCCTGGCAGTGCTCAAGGCCAGGTTGGAGCATCCTGCTCCAGTGGAAGGGGTCCCTGCCTTGGGATGCTCCACCAGCCCCTGCCTCACTGCCTGCCCCATGGCCCAGCTGAGCGAGCAGAGCCAGCGCAGCACTGGGCCACGCTCTGCTCCCATTAACCTGAGCTCAGCCTTTGCATTACTGTGAATTATTGATAGGCACCATTAGAGCAGGGAAGTGGCCAGGAAAGGCCCGGAGCTGAGTGGGCACATTTTCCACGGCAGCCGAGGTATCTGAGCCGAGCAATTACAGCCGAGATTCCAGCAGGGCCCCCTCGCTCCCTCCCTTCCACCCGCAGCGATGGAGGCTGGTGAGGGCATCAATAAGGCAGGAGGAAGGGGAGGGAAGGGATAACTGAAGGAAGTGGCCAGCGGGCTCCTGCAGGGTCCATCCCCTCCGGCCACCCCAGCCTCTGGCTCTGGCCTTGCTTTGGGCATGGCAGGTTTCTGCTCAGCTCTGTGGCTGCTGCATTGGGAAGGGATCCAGCGGGAGAGCTCGGAGGCAGCCCGAGGTGCAGGCGGATGCCCACATTCCTCCCTGCCTCACGCCTGGCAGGCAGGAGGCTTTGCCAAGGCAGGGACTGCCTGCGCCTGCCCAGCGCCCGCAGCATCCGGCACAACCCCAGGGCCAGGAGACCCCATCCCCATCCCAGCAGGGAGCAGTGATGGGGTCCGAAGGTTTCCTCCTCTTCCCACCCCAAAATCCCACTCTTGGCCCAGAGAGGAGCTCAGGGAGCGCTCTCCTTCCTGCAGCACACGCAGCCATGAGTCACCCCATGGGCACCCGCACCCAGCAGCTCCCGGCTCTGGGGATTAATCCACGCTGCATTAATAACTGAGGGAGACTGCAGCTGGGGCAGGGCTGGGGGATAAAGCAGGAGGGGTTGGGGGGGGGCAGCCTCTCTGCTGCTCCCTTTCTTTAAGGCATTGAGTGGGTTTGGTTCCCTATGGTGCTGCTTCTTTCTAGGGTGATGGAGGCCTGATGCTGCCCCGGGTGAACCCCCACTGCTGCGCAGGTAAGTGAGGGGGATCCCACAGAGATGCTCCCATGGTGGCAGGGCTGTGGGATGCAGGTGAAGGGGGCCTGGCAGCTGCCCGGAGCACTCGGCCTCGCTGGTCCAGCAGCAGCAGAGCTAAGCAGGATAATGAAGCCCTGGGGCTCTGCTCTGTGTGTGTGTGGTGCTGGGAGGCCTCGTGGCTGCAGTTTGCTCCCGTCTGCTCTCCTTCCTGCAGGGATGGAGGGAGGGACCAGAGCCTTTTGTCCTGGTCCTTTCCAGCTCAGCTCCTGACCCACCAGAGCTGCTGCCTGATGTTAACCCCTGCAAAAGAGCAAGTGCCTGGCCTGGGGCAATGCGGAGCTGGGATGCAAACCAGAGCAGTGGCACTTGTATCCTCATCCATGGGCTTCCAGATGGCACCCAGGTCATAGTCCTGGTCCACATGGAGGGTCAACATTCCCTTTATCCCCTCAGTTCCCAGAAAGAAACTGGGGAGACAAGCCATGTGCCAGCCTGGAAGTGCCACTGATGGGAAGTGGGCTCATTTGAGCATCTCTAGGGATGCAAAGTGACTCCCTGCCTTTCCAGCCCTGGAAGCTGGAGTCTGACACCCTGCCAGGCTTCCTATAGAAAGCACTTATGGGGATGGACAGCACAGTGGATGAATGGAGGGGTTGATGACTGCAGCCCAGGAGGGATCCCTGGAGCATCCCGGAGCCTGCGGCCGGTGGGACTCATCCTGCAGCCAGCACAGGGAATGAGCTCTGCTCATCGATTGTGCAGGAAAGCAGAGGTATTTTTAGCACTGCCCTGACACTGCTCTGCTTATTCTGCTCCTCCCTGCACTTTGCCTCCTCTTTGCTCTGCCCAAGCCATGCTCTGTCCATTCCCCCTCCCAGATCACATCCCCAGTGCGATCTGGGCTTGGCTTTCCCTCCAAATTCTTGTCCTTAGGCCTTCAAAGGCTTTGCAGCAGTAAATGTGAAGGGCAGATTGCTTATACCTATCATGGCATTGTTTAAACAGTAATAGCTGGACCACTTCATCTGTAAGCATTTAAGCAGGTCTCCAGCACACATCTCCAACTGACATTTATGAAGCATTTGATACAGGCAATGTGCCTGGAGCTGGCCAGGAGAAAACTGTTCCCTTCTCTCTGGGGGATCTTTGTGATTTGCTGCTTCTCTCCCGAACTTGCTTTTAGGTTGCAGCCTTTCAAGGCTTTAAAAGGGGGATAATACAGGTGGCTCAGTGAGAGGCATCCCACGGATGGATGCGGGACCAGCGCAGTGTGGGGAGGGCAACACAACTTGGGCTGGGAGCCCTCAGGAGGAGAGTGGAGCTGGAAAGGGGATTTGGAAAGGTGCCCGGGACCAACGGGTCCCAGAACAAGGAAAGCTGAGACGAGCAGGGCAGATGCTTTGGGGAGATGCTCGGGGTAACCCTAGTGTGAAGATGGGAGGCGCAGGGTAGAGCTGAGCCGTGTATGGGCTGTGCAAACAGCACGGACAGTGCCCAGGCAATGATGCCAGGAGGGAAGGAGGATGCGGGTGGGGAGACCCCCGGAGCTGCCCCCCTGCAGCGCCATGCGCAGGTACTCACTGTCCAGGCAGGGCTCGCAGACGGTCTGGTTCACCCCGCAGGGCTGCACTACCCCTTCGCCCAGGTTGCAGGCTCTGCAGCACTCCCCGCTCGTGGTGTACATCTTGGTGAAGCATCTCTCCTTGGAGCCCCAGGCGGGTCCCTGCCGGAGCAAACAGAGCCAGGAGGTGACCCCTGGGATGGGACCCTTCCTGCAGGGGCAGGCGGAGGAGGGGCCCTCATCCAGGCTTTGGGGGGGGGTCCCAAGTGAGGGGCAAAGGGAGCTCACATTAAACACTGAAATGACTTCCCTGTGTGGAACCTGCTCGTCTCTGCCCAGCTCTAGAGCTGGAGGAGCTCAGGAAAGCCCAAGCCACCGCAGGCAGGTATTTGGGGAGGGGAATAAGGGCTTTTCTGCATGGTTACAGCATTGTTCCTCTCTTTAAGGCTGCTTTGCCATCCTGCAGGGCTCAGCCCCTGCCAGCCTGGGGGAAGGCAAGGCACTGCCCACAGCCCCTGCAGCAGGGAAGGGTTTGGAGACCTTGGGTGGCTCTTGCTGCACATAAGGACCAGCACTCAAACCCCATGATGGGAATGAAGACTATGAAGGGAGCACCAAGAGCCTCAGCAACGTTACTGTCTAATGGAAGTAAGTGTGTCTGCTTCCCAAACCTGTTGTAACGTATGGAAGTAATAATGTGCCACGAGCCATGGGGTCAGAGCCACCCCGCAGACGCCCAGTGCAGCCTGCGGAGTGGGGTGCATGTACAGGATGCTTGCTCCCCAAAGCCCCTCTTGGCCATAGCTGTGTGGTGCACGAAGCATCTCTGCCGAGATGCTCGTGGGTGACCCAGCCTCTGTCAGGGCTCCTTTCGCACCCTCTGCTCACACTGAGGAGTGGTCCAGGCTTGGACCGTGCCTTTGGCATCCAACTAAGCCTGATTTGGGGCGGGGGGGGAAGAACTGAGCGGGCGCTCGGGGGAGCTCCCCCTCCCCGTGCATCTGGATGCCTCGTCAGCCCTGCACAATGCGGCGTTATGAACTCGCTGCGCATCACCCGGCAGCATCCGGCCCGGCGGAGACAATGGAGCGCCAATTATAGGCATCTGAATGACAAAGTGCTCCAATTACCCTGCGCTAGAGAGCGTGTGCTCTCCTCCCTGGCGCTGCTTCCCCAGCCCAGCCTGGCAGCCAGCGCTGGCACCGGGCCCCAGCTTTGGCAGAGAACGAGGGCTCGGTGGGCAGGCGGCTTCCCAGCACCCCCGAGTGATACCGGACCATGGGTTTGGGGTGCGGAAGGGGCGGATCCGCAGCAGGTTGGATGCACCCCTCTGATAGGGCCCAGCAGAGCTGCTGGAGCTCCTGACGCTGCTCCAGCCCCGGCTTGTTTGGGCCGCGGTTCGACCCCCCCCATGGCTGGGGCAGCCGGGGAGCAGCCGAATGTGCCGGCTATAGATAGAGCTGGGAAGGCTGGGCCGGCAGCAGCAGCTCTCCCACGCTGCAGGCAGCTGCCGGCAGCTCCATTGCACCCATGGGGATGGGACCTGGCAGCGCTGCTTCCTCTGTGTGACACCCGGGCCCCCATTAGCTGACCCCGGAGACCCCTGTGGCCGCAGGTCCTCTCCCCATGGCGCTGCCAGCGCCTTTCCCCCCCATTTGCGCTCCTAAATGCTGTAGCAAACACAACTTCCAGCCCCAGGTGCTGCGCGTCCCCCCCCCCCCGGCTCTGCCTGCGTTTCCCTTTCAGCATTCCCTCTTGAGCACTGAAAGCCCCATAAAGATTAACACACTCAGAAGAGGGGCACATGGTCTGCATTAGCCCGCTGAAATGTGCATGTTATTAACACAACTCCCGTTGACAAAGCCGCAGGTATTAACACCATAAAGCATTTTGACAGCTGGACCAAGGGGGGGGGGGCACGGATGGAGGGTGCAGGCGACACCTCTGTAAGCTTTTAATTGCTTTTGGAGTCTTGTCGGTGGGTTTGTGTGTCCGAACAGGCGCTGCCGGCTGAGGAGGTGGCCTCGGAGGAAGCGAAGCGAGGTGGGAATTCGGCACCGTTCGCTCCAGAGTCCTGGCACGGAGCAGCAGGGGAGCAGGGAGGGGATGCTCCAGCTGGAGATGGGCCCAGCGGCAAGCCTGGATCCGAACTGCCCCCGAGCCTGACAGACGGGCTCTGCCTCTCTTGGCTGAAGCTCCCCACCTGGGAGAGGCCAAACCCCGGCTCCGAGCAAGCCCCAAACTTCGGGCAGCAAAGCCACGTCTGAGCCCTGCGGGCCCGGCCAGCCCCGGGCACGGGGCACTGCGAGGGCTCTGCCTCCCCCAGCCACATGCCGCAGGTAAAGGGCAATGAACACGGGCGGGTCGGGGTTTGGGGCGGCCACAGCTGCGGGTGCACATCTGGACCTGCCGGGGTGCGGGCTGAGGGGAGCAGCTGAGCTCCCCCCGTGCACCCCCGGCAGCTGTAAGGGGGGGGGTTATGACAGGGATCCAGCCCCAAGGCAGCGGGTGCTGACCCGGGGAAGGGCTGCAGAGATCCGGGGGACACCAAAGCCGAGTTGGGTCATTCCCTGGGGTGGGATCACTTGAATCCACACGGCTGGGGCAGCTCCTGCCTTTCCTGCCCCCCGCCCATCGCCGCTGGGGAGCTTGGCCAGCCCGGTCCCATGCCCGTACGGGGGCAGGAGCCTCAAACACCGCTGCTCTCAGTCTCTGCACGAAACTGCTACAGCCCCGGCTTTAATATCCTGCCCGGAAGGTGTCCGGCTGCCGAACGAGCCCTCTGGGACCCCATCAAATCCTTCCCCAACAAAAGCCCCCCCACGGGTCCTTGGGTCCATCCCCGTGCGCCCACCCGGCTCCGGGCTCTTTCCTCTCTCCTGGCCCCCGTGCCCTGAAGTTGGACACTCGCTGTGCCCATCCCAGGGGTTCGCACGACGGGAGCAGGGACTCGTCCTTCACTTTGGGATGCGAATTTGGAGCTGGGGAAGTCCAGGGGGACTTCGGGGATGCGGATGGCAGGAGATGAAGGCACCGGGAGGTGGGCGGCTTCCCTCCCCCCCCCCCCCTTGCTGACTGCCTGCGGGCTCTTGTCACCCTTTTCCCCTGTGTGAAAGGGCTCAGAGGTGCAGCGGGACCAGAGGGGCCCGAGCCACCCCTGGGTCCCCCATCCCCGGCTCACCCCGTCCCCGGGCGCCCTCCCTCCGCACCCAGAACCGCTCCTCCCGTTACCCCCGGACCCCGTCCCCGCGCTCCCTCCCGGCTCTCTCCATCCCGGTACAAGTGGGACCTGCGGGGCCGCCGCATCCCCCCGGCCCCCGCCCGCTGCCCCCGCACTCACCGCCGGGAGCAGCAGCAGCAGCAGCAGCGGTACCGGCGGCAGCGGCAGGAGCCCGGCCATGCTGGCGGCGCCGGTGACCCCCAGAGCCGGTGCTCGGCCCGGCTGCCCTCGCTCTGCCGCCCGATGCCTCAGCGGCAGCCAGAAAAGCGCTTCAAGTCCCTCCCCCTCCTCCTCCTCCTCCTCATCTCCGCCCCTGGAGCATCGCGGCGAGCCCCGAGCCTGCAGCCTCCGCCGCCGGCACACAAAGACCAGACCCCCCCAGCCCCGCTGCTCTCCCATGAAGTGATTCGGGGGCTCGGCCTCTGTCCAGCCCCTCAATTATTCACGCCCGTCCATCTGTGTCCGTGCCTCTCCTGTGCTCTGTCTGCGCAGTGATCCATCTGTCCCCATCCCTGCAGGAAACCTGGGGGGCTTTCAACAAGGGATGCAGGGACAGGCCAAGGGGAATGGCTTGAACCTGCCCAAGAGAGGGGAGACTGAGCTGAGCTCTGAGGCAGAAGCTGTTCCCTGTGAGGGTGCTGAGGCGCTGGCACAGGGTGCCCAGAGAAGCTGTGGCTGCCCCATCCCTGGCAGTGCTCAAGGCCAGGTTGGACACAGGGGCTTGGAGCAGCTGCTCCAGTGGAAGGGGTCCCTGCCCGTGGCAGGGGTTGGAGCTGGAGGAGCTTCACCCCAGCCCTGCTGTGTCAGCAGCACGATGCTCTTTGTGGGGCTCACTGGAAAGGTGAAGCCGGCTGTCGGGTGGCACTGGTGAGGGTGAGCAGCTTAAAATGGCCCAGAGGCTCCATCACCGGCCCTTGGGGTGGCTCCTGCAGCTGGGATGGGGGAGAGATTCCTTCACTCACCACCTTTGTCCCCAGCACAGGGGATCTGGCCTCGTGTCCTGCATTTCCTCACCCCTCTGGGCTCTGCAGGTGCTGCTGGCATTCCCCATAGTGATGCTCATGTCCAGGTTTCCCACCACTGTGACCATTGGAATTCCACAGCTCCTCAGAGTTCTGAGCTCCCCCTTAGGTCACATCCAAGTGCCCAGGGCTGTGCAGAGCTCAGCTGGAATTCCTCTTGGAAAGCAAATTATCGACCTCCGGAGGAGCTTGAGCTGCTCCTGGCCGGCTCCCACTGCTCCTCCGGGCAGCCTTGGAAGGGCTTTAAGGAAAGTCCCTTGTCTGCAGCCTTGTCTTTCAATGGGATTAAACCGAAGCCAGCGCTGCCGTTTGTTCTCCAGCACGGAGACACGGGAACACATGTGGGAGCCACATGGCGATGGGTTTGGCAGCCAGAAAAGCCGTGCTGGGACCAGGTGGGGATGGAGCAGGATGTGCTGTGGAGCAGGGGATGCCCACCCGCAGCTCGGATGGGCAGGGAGGGAAGCGACGAGCCAAGCATCCCGCTCTCCATTTAACCCAGGGATGAATGGGAGCAGAGCAAAGCTGCCTGCAGACATATGGTGGGGCTGGGCACAGCAGGGGGAGCAGCTCGGGTCTCCCACAGTTCATTTGCTTCTGCATGTGGCAAACGCAGCTGCTTCCCTTGGCATTCCCTGCAGGGCTTTGGGATGCGGCTCAGTGGGATGCACGTGCTGCGGACACAGGGTTGGCGCAAGTGGTCCCTGAGCTGCATCCCTGAGCATCAGCACTCGATGGCACCGTGGGAGCCATCCCGGGAAAAACCCGGTCCTGGTGATGGGAAGTGGAGCCTGGTGGATGGAGCAGCTCAGCTGGGTTGCATCTGCATGAGCCTGGGCTGGCAGCCAGGGGAGGTGAGTGAAACCTTCTGCTCCCATCCTAACCCTCTGCGGCTCCTTTGGTGGAGGGACTTGTGAGAGCTTTTCATGGCATTCCCCTTTTCCTGCCCCAGAAAGGTTGCAGCCCTTCCCCGGCTCCATGGGATGACAAGGAGCCTCTGGGAAGTCTGCTGTCACCTCTCGGAATTAAAACCAAAGGCTCCAGGGCTTTACTTGCTGGGGGAGCATCCCTCAGGCTGCTGGTGGGAGGCAGCAGCGCTCTGCTGTATTGCAGGCCTTAAGCTCAACCTAGAGCTGCATCACCCTGCGATCGGCTCCGTGTGCCCCAGTGTGGCCGCTCACCCTCCTCCTTGGGCCCCTTCCAACCCAAACCAGGCTGGGATTCCACGGAAGCTGGGTCTTGGCATTGCTGCTGCTCCCACTCTGCTGTGCCCAGGTTGGCACAGCAGCGAGGGGCTCCTGGCACCCCATCAGCAGCACTGCCTGGGGCAGATACAGCCGTACATTAGCATTTCCTCCCCCAAAAAGGGAAGGTTGAGTTAGGAAAAGCTCAATTCCAGCTTGTGGAAACATGGCAGGAAGCACAGAGCAGGCAGCACCCCTGGAGTTACCTTTCTTCAGGCTCATCCAGGTCTTCCAAAGGTGATGGAGCGAACCCAGGAGATGTTTTTCCCCTCTCCTCCCATTGGAGCTGCAGCAATGGCATCAATTGAACCCTCGGTGCTCCTGCCCTCCAAGCTGGTATTGGCGTTACTGAAAAGCACAGGTCACGAAGCAGTGTCAGCGTAATGGGAAGTTATAAATAACAATGACTAAATACACGCCAGGAAAACATCATCCCAGCTCCTCATGGCCAGGCCTGAGAGCAGAAATAAGGGGCTGCAAGGAAAAGCCTGGTGGGAGCCACAGGGATGCTGTGACCATGGGCTGGGACTGGTTTGGGAGCTGGGAATGGGGCCTGGTGCATGGCAGAGCCCGGCTGCTCCAGAGAAAGCAAAGGGGACCTTGCCCTGCCTGTGTTGTGCTGGGAGAAGCTGCTGTGGGACTGCACCTGGGGCACTGTGAGCAGTGCTGGGGTCCTCAGTGTAAGGACATGGAGCTGCTGGAGCAAGGGTCAAGTTGGAGGGGGTTTGGGGCCTCCTGCTCTAGTGGAGTTGTCCCTGCCCATGGCAGGGGTTGGAGCTGGAGGAGCTGTAAGGTCCCTTCAACCCAAACCATTCCGTGATGCTGATTCCTGAAAGTCCCAACCCCCGATTCCCAGTACTGTCCAAGTGTCCCAGTGTGGTTTCAATTACACTCCTTGACATCCGTGCCTGTGATTTCTCCATGCCTCCCGCTCCCTTTCTCACTTGCTAATCCCCAGCCTGACGCTCTCAGCTTCCCTCCCTTTCCCTTTTCCTCTCTTTAGCTGTCTTCCCAGCACAATCCATCACCAGGGCTGCAGAGGGGGGATGCAGGGCAGCGCCTGGAGCAATCTCTGGTTCCTTATAAGGACCGAGCCAAGGAAGCTCCGGCAAGCGGCGACCGCGATGTCCGGGAAGCTCAATCCCTGCTGGGGATGGAGCCGTGGCAAAGGCAGCGATCCCAGCCCATGGCTCCCCTGCATGAGCAGTGGGATGCTGTGGTCAGTGAAGCAGCACTGAGGGGCCAGGCAAGGAGGGGAGGAAACTGCTGCTCGTGGCACCCATAGATATGTCCGCAGCAGAAACACTATCAGTGTTCTCCTGCTTCAGCTGTGGATGGATTCCACATGGCAGGGGCAGGGCTGGGGCTTTGGGCAGGGCTCTTCCTGTGCATGGATGGGTCAGGGAATGCTTTTCCACCCTGTGGGGCAAGCAGGGGACCGGTGCAGTCCCTCACTTTCATTAAGGTTTGGTGCTTTTGGGGAGCTGACCACGTTTCCTATCCATCCATCCTGATGTTCTCCAGCATCCAGCGCTTTCCTCCTGCACCCACCCGATGTTCCCCTGGTACAGGTGGGATCTGACCCTGGCAGAGCTCCTGAATCAGGCTCCTGACAGGGATGCCCAAAGGGAGAAAAGGGAAGGAGAAGAGGCCGGGATTGCAAATGAATCCCGAGCTGCCACTCTGAGATACTGTCCCTATGGCAACTGCTTCCAGCGCCCGGCTGCAGCATCCTCCTCTTCCCATCTCCACCTCGGCGCATCTGTGCACAAAAGCGGGGCAGGAATCCTCCTGGGAAGGATGGAATGGGGCTGGAAAGGGGTTGGGGATCAGGCACCATCACAGGGCTGTGAGGAGAAGGGGAAAATCCCAGAGAGCCGTGGGTTGGGGTCACAGAGCCGGGGCTCTCCTGCAGCCCCATGTGCTGCTATGGGAGATGCTGCATGGGCAGAGCCCAAATCCACCTCCTTCATCCCCAGGAGGCTGCTCCAGGACAGCCTGGGGTTGATGCCACCGGATGGAGGCACCTCCCTTTGCTGCTCCCCACATTTCCCATCTCTCCCCAATCCCAGGGAGGACACTGGGACCATCCCAGCTGGAGCTGAGCCCCAGCAAGGGTGAGGCCAGGCTGGAGATGGGTCTGAGCCCACCTGCATTGCATTAAGGTGCAGGAGGCTTTAAGGCAGATGGGAGGCAGGTGGGGATGTGGTGTTTGGATCATTGTACCTGATACACTCAGTGTTTGTGCAGTGCCCTTAGGATGCTGCTCTGGGAACCCCAGGAGCTCCTCACTCTCCCTTTGGAATGCCTCGAAGGCTGGAGTGATCCTTCCGGAAGCTTGGATGCATCAACCAGCAGTGATGTGGTTGGGAGAAGAGCATTTCCATCCATCTCCCTGCAGGAGAGCAGCTCCAAGCAGCTCCTCGAGGTGAAGCTCCTGGGATTGCAATGGGGAGAGGGGCTGCTCTGTGCCTCCCATTGGTATTCCTGCAGGGAATCAATCCTCATGGAGAGCTCTGTGCTGAGGGAGGGAGGGGGCTGGAAGATGTGGGCACACATGGAGAACGGGAATGGGAATGTGCATCCCGGCTGGAGGGTGAAGAGGGAGCTTTGTCCCTTGGGAATCATTAGAGTGGGGCTGGGTCCTGTCCCTTCCCCAAGCAAAGCCTGGGTTCCATCCATCGGGTAGAGATGAGCTGGAGCTGAGGAGGGCGCGTGCTGGAGGCTGAGCCTTGGGAGACGGGGATGGATGGGATGTGTGGGATGGATGGGAGCTCTCATCCCATTAGGTTGTGCCTGGGTACTCGGTGCCTCCCTGCCTGTGTCCCCGGAGCTTCTTCCCAGCAGCTGTGATTGCCGCAGACGGGAGCTCATTTCCCAGCCTGATGAGGTAAAGTAATTACTGCCTTCATTCCCTATGCAAATCAGGCAGCGCGGAGCCCAGAGCATCCGCAGGCAAGGGATGGGAGCTGCTGGGCTCCATGCTCTGACCTCTGCTAACCCATGGCAGCTGCATCCATCCGTGCCCATCAACACCTTGTCCTGCCCATTCCCAGCTCAGCTCCTGTCCATTCCCAGCCCAGCTCCCGCCCCTTGAACTCAATCAACTCAATGACAGTGGGCTCTTCAATGAGCTGTTTCCCAGTGGGTTAGGGGCTGGTTGCTGCCCATAAGAGCAGAGCCAGGAAGGGAAGAGCCCGTTGCAAGCCTCTTGTGCTCTGGAAATCAGGTGAGAGCTTTCCAAAGGTCAGCTGCATGAAGATCAATTGGATAAGGGTAATGTGATTGGGATGAGCAGCGCTGTCTCCGCAGGGAAGCAGAGCCCTTGGACCTGCTGGAATCCTCCAATGAGTAAACAACCAGGAGGAGATTGGTAATGGCAGCTTTATCCTGGCTTCTAGAGGGGTTTACCGAGGTCCATAATGTGACATCGATGCAGAACTACAGCTGGGGCTGGCAGCAGTGGGATGGGGAGGTGGAAAATCCACCTGGGAAAAGCAGAGCCTGGCTCTGGTGAGCACCCCCTGGATGCAGTGAGGCCAAGGGCAACCAGTGCTGGGATGCTTGAAGAGGAGTCAGGGCTTGGGATGCACGTGGAGGTGGAGCCCTCTGGTCCCTCAAGGTCTGCACCCACCATGGGATGAGGACACACGGGACCAAGAGGCTTTAATGCCTTTACAGCCCACAAGGGGGTTGCTCCAAGAGCTGCATGGCCCTATCCTGGTGCTGAGGAGGAGCAGGGATGGGATGCCTGGGCCTGGCCACGCTGCAGACTCCCTGGTGACCCATGAGATGCTGAAAGCAAACAAGCCATTGTCTGCTGTTCCTGATGCCAAAGGCACAAACAGCTCCATGGACCAGCACGTGGAGTGGGAGCCAAGGGCTGGGGTGGGCACTGAGCCCAGCACTGCTTGGATTTAGGGATGGGGCTGAATTCCTGCTGGAATCAGCCAAGCCAAGCACAGGAAATGGTTCTGAAGCCATTGGGATGGAGAAGAAGAGGAGAAGGATGCGATGGCCAGAGCTTGAGGGATGTAGATGCAGGGAATGAAACCAAGCCCCTGTTCCACCTCTTGTGCTCAGCAGAGGGGGGGTAAGAGCAGCTTAGGGTGGCTTTTCCTTCACCCACCTCCCTCCCCATCCCAGTTTTCTGACAGCCACAGAATTCCAGCTTGGTTTGGGTGGAAGAGACCTCAAAGCTCAACCAGTTCCAACCCCTGCCATGGGCAGGGACCCCTTCCACTGGAGCAGCTGCTCCAACCTGGGGATGCTGGATGAGGTCCTGCCGACAGCCTGGGATGGACGTGGACGGATGCGAATGGAAGTGAATGGACGTGGATGGAGGTGGCAGCTGAAACCTGAGCAGCAGCCCTGGCAGTGATGGATGGGCTGGGGGCCGGCTGCTGCGTTTGAAGCTCTCCCTGGTTTAAAAGCATTACAGCTCCCTGGCTAATAAAGTGAGGGATTTGCTGAAGCCGCTTGAGGTCCCATTTTCTCTGGAACCCATTTCCATGGCATGAATCACGGAGCGGAATGAACTCAATTAGTTCAGACAGAGGCAGGAGATAAATCAGGGTCCCAATTAGGAAAGGCTGAGGTTAATTTATGGCCTCGAACAGCGCTGTCTCCCTTCTCTCCCCATGTGCAACCTGCTCCAGAGCAAGCTGAGGAGCCGGGTGGGATCCGCGTTATCTTTGCCCGCAGTGGAAGATGCTCTGGGGTCACCCAACTTGCCTTGACCGGATGACCCAGATACGGGAAGGGAAAGGAGCTTTCCTTGCAGGAAGCCCCATTCATGCCTGTGCTCATTCATCCATCACAGCTTCCCTGCAAAGGGATGCTTGGAGCCTTCCAGGACATAGAATCGCATTAGAAAGGACCTTAAGATCATCCAGTTCCACCCCCTGCTATGGACATCTGGGCTGGAGTTCCCCTTGCCGTGACCCAGAGCCTGGATGCTGCTTAAATCCACATGGAGATGATGAGCTCCTCGGGCTGCATCCTGCTTCCCACTGCTGGTTGGGCGGTTGGATCCCCATTAGCAGCAGGGATGCAGGAGGAGCTGGGAGAGGGGAATGAACCCGGCTTTGGTTCTCTCCAGGCTCGAACACGCAGTGAGGCTGCTGCTTGCTCTGTGTGTGCTCTGGAGGCTACATCTCTACCCCAGGCCTCAGGCTGAGATGCTCCTATAAATAATGCAGTTGCTCTGCTCTGCTTCCAGTCAATGGAGAGGGACAGGAACCTTCTGGGGACAATTTATAGCTCAGATGGGCTGAATCATCACCCAGGAAGGAAAAGGCATCTCCATCCCCGGCTGAGGGACCTCACTGCAGGCAGCTGCTCAGGAGGAGGCTTTGTCCTTGTGCACGGACCCAGTTTCACTTGCATCCCTGAGCCAGGTGTTCCAGGGCACAGCGGATGCCGAATCCTGCCCTTTGCAGCACAGACCATGGGAAAACCCTGGGAGCAGCCTCTGGCCAGACTGGGCTCTGGAGCTTCTCCACAGGCATTCTCCCCTAGGAGAGAGCAGCTCCTTGGGGAAGGTGTTTGGGTGTCCTGCTGATGGGCCAGGGCATTCCCAGCCCTTGGAAGCTGTGGGATCAGCTCTCTGCTGCCCTGGAGGTCCCTGGCTCACCAGGGCCATCCGAGCTCAGCAAACTCCGCATGGAGCAGGGTGCGCTCCATGCTCTGCCTGAGTTAAGGCCTGATTCCTGCTGCCCTTTTCCCAGTATCCACGAGTTAAACTTGCTCCGTGTCAGCAGGGAATCGAGGGAAGCATCCGGCAGCCAATGGAAGTGCTCTGAAACGTGGGTGCAAGGGGAACGAGGCAGCAAAAAGGCTCCATCTCGGAGAGCTGCCGGTGCCAGGGAATGCAAGCGCTGGGAGAGAGCCATGGGGGAAGTAATACCCAGGGAGCAATGGAGACGCATTTGGCAGAGAGAGCCCCCGGCCTTTTAGGAGCTGGAGGCGATGGGGGCTCAGCCGGGGGGGGCCCCCAGGGCTGCTGAAGCCATCGCTGGCTCCGGTTGTGCCGATGGGCAAAGAGCAGGGGCTTGGGTGGCTCCTGCCCTGACCCCCAGCAATGGGGCCCTGCGGTTTGGGTCCCCCCCAGCGCTCTGCTGTGGCACAAAGGGCAGCCTGGGGCTGCCTGACCCTGCCGCTTTCCTTCCACAAAGCCATGGATTGTTCCCCCCCGGCAGAGGGAAGTGGGAATGGGGGGAGGCTTTTGTGCAGGGAGCTGCTCCAGGGATGGCTCCGGCATTGCCCATCCATAGCCCAGCGTGGCTGGACCCTTGCGGTGAGGATGCTCTGGTACCGTTCCCCCTGGGCTGCGCATGGAGCACAGCATCCCCCATCCCATCCCTCCCGTGCGATGCTGGGGATGAGCCGAGCTTGGCAGGGACAGGGGGGCTGTGCTGAGCTCATGGCATGGGTGAGGGCTGTGAATGTGCACACACATCAGCCATAGCTCAGTGCTGAGAGGAGCCTCAACCTTCCCTGGGATCCGATCGATCCCTCAGCTCGGAATAGCAGGACCAGGCTGAAGAGGCATCCGCCAGGGTCACACGGGCAGCATCCAGCACCTGGGACTGATTGCTCTGAATAAATGAGCAATTAAAGACATTACAGGAAGACTAAACCATCCCAGACCTCTCCCTGACCCTCCTGGAATCCTGCCTGTAGGTCTGGGATGCTCAGCCTGGCTCTTCCCAGTGGGACAGGGGCATTGTGGCCCCCCAGGGTGGAAGGGGCACAAGCAGCTGTGGGGTGGGACTGAGGTGCTATTGTCCCGAGGTGGATGGGCTGCAGTGGGATGCATCCTGGCATGGGATGCATTGAGCCCAGCCTGGATTCCTAAGGGGATTTCAGCTCAGGGCTGGGGAGCTAAACTGATACCTATGGGGGTGATGGGGATGCTGCAGCAGCAGTGCACAAAGCTCATTTGGGGTCTGTGCAGTTCCTGGTACCCAAAAGCCTTCATCTCATTCAAACCTTGCTTGAATTGAAGTCTTAAACCCCCATCATGGGGGGAAAGGAGCAGGGGCTGAGAGAGCAGCTTCTTGGGCTGCTGGGGCTCCAGGCTTCAGGTCAGTGGGGTGCAGGATGGGGTGCATGGGGGGGTGCTCCCTCCAGGCTGGGCTTTATGTGCCCCCCACACACACACTTAATGAGCAGGCAATCTGCTGGGAAGGAAATGAAAAGGTTTGCAGTGGAAAGCTGGTGGCCGCAAGGAGAGAGGGGCAGTGGTTCATGTGCTAATGCAGCACATTTTGTTATGATTCATTAAGCCATTCAATTCCTTTTAATTGGAGGCAGCCTTTATGGAGATACCATTTTATCCTTGGAAAGCAAACGGGAGCAAAGGGAGGCTGGCAGAGACCCCCCCCCCTGCAGCACACTGGGTACCCCTGGGCTTGTGTTGGTGCTGGAGACCAGGGCAGCTCGGTTGTGTGAATGTGGCGCAAGGAAGGGGATAGGGAGCTGGGAACACCAAGGGGCTGTGGGTTTGAGAGGGGCTGAGGTCCTCTCTGGGGCTGCTGGTCAGCAATTCCCAACCATTAGAGCCTTCCCGAGGGCAGCACAGGGCTGAATGCAGCTTCCACCCAGGTGATAACCATGGAGGAGAGCCCAGAACCCCTTTGGTGCTGCTGGCACCCGGGTGGCACCAAGCTGTGATGCTCCAGGTCCAGCCCATTGTGCACTGGAGAGCCCATTGTGGGTGGTTGCAGCACAGAGCCCGATCCCACGTTATCCCCTGATGGGATTAGGGATAATCCTCCTGGGACTTCCCATCCCTGGTGCCCACTCCTCTGGGGAGAGGCTTTTGCTGCTGTGGGATGAGTCAGGTGAAGCTGTGTCTGAATGAAAGACAGGCTCGATTTTAAAGCAGATTAATTAAGCTGCATTAGGGGCCTGTGTGGACAGGGTTCAGAATGAAAACAGCCTTAATTCGATTCCTCTGACTTGCAAATCGCAGTGGGGAAGTCAGCTGAGATCACATTAAGGCCGTTTCCACCCTGAACCGTGTCCTCGCAGAGCTTTAATGCAGTTTAACTAATTCAATTGAAATGCTTATTGAGGCTAACCGGGTTACATGCTGGTGCTGAGCCACCAGGCCTCGGGCTGGGACCCCCGTGTGGGGCCGGGAGGGTGGGAATGGGGCAGGAACATCAGCCCCATCCCGTTGGGTGGGCCCCACATCCATGGTTTGGGGTGGAAAATCCTTTCTGCCCCTCAGGTGCTCTGGCAGAGCATCCCTGTGGATCCATGTCTGCATCCATCACCACCACTCGGGCTCTGTGCCCTTGGCACGCTTCATGCCATGGGTGTTCCAGGGCTGCACTGGTGGCTGCTGGAGGGCTGGAGAAGAGGAAGCTTTTTGTTCCCCGCCGCAGTGGCCGGAGCAGGGCTCAGGACAATGAAGGGCTTCTTGAAGCCGCCGTTCCTTTGCCCCATAGAGGAAATGTGGCCCTGACACCCCCAGACTGCAGCAGCACCATGATAACACCCAAGCAAGGGGTACAAGGACCCCAAGGGCAGGGTTCCAGCCTGGATCTGCTTTGGGTGCTCCTCCATGGCCACTTTGGCTTCACCAGCGAGGGCACAGGATGCTCCTGGTGGCTCCAGGGCTCTCAGCTCCTTGCCTGCATCCTGCATCCCACAACTCATGGAGCCTTTGGACCATGTCCCCAGCTCCCAGAGCCAGGGCCAGGCGCGGTGGGCAGGGGGGCACACGCCGGGTGCCCCCCCAGCACCCAGCAGTGTGTCAGCCCCTATGGCCGGCGCTGAATCACCCGCCAGCTATTCCCCACACAAAGGACCCATTCTGCTCTGGCTTTGCCGTGCTGGTGTCACCGGCTCCGACGTGGCGGCTCCCGGGGCTCCCAGCCTAAAAGCCGGGCCCTGGCCCAAAACTCCTCACTGCCACGAGCTCTTGTCCCTTTCTTTTCTGGTCTGAATGGGAAAGCTTCATTTGACACGGGAAGGGGAAGGGGCTGCACAACCCCAGCCCGACGGCTGCTCTGGAACGCAAAGCTCAGCCCCCAGCTCCATAAATCCCAGCTGAGGGTTGATTTGTGCCCTGTGTGAATCCTCCATCAACAGGGAATCAATCTCCCGGTGTTTACAGCCGCGGCTTTGACACCAATTAGGATGTTGTGATTGGATTAGATGTGAGTGGATGAAGCCTCCCGGGGCAGACTCATCCCTGGGGAAAGCTCAGCGGCTCTTGGGCTGTGTGGATGCTCCGGGATCTATCCCTGGAGGCAGCAGGCGGCTGAGGGCAGCGCACCCAGGCTCCAGCTTCCCCCTTTGCCGCAGCCGGGATCTGAGCTGCGAGGCCTCCGCGGTTCGGGAATGATGATCCCAAGGAGGCAGCTCCCAGGGCCGCGGTTCCAGCTGGGCTCCAGGGGGTCCTGCAGCTCCGGCACCTTCACCTCGTCCTGCTCCTCCCCAGCGGAGCCGCTGCGGGCTCTGGAGGGGCTGCGAGGCGCAGGACGGGGCTCCCGCAGCGTATCCGGGGGCACCGGGAGAGGAGGCCGCGTTCCGGGGCAGGAGCGGCCGCAGTTCGGGCCCCGCTCTTGGCGAGGGGGATCCCGGCCCGGAGGCTCCGGCCCTGGGCCTCGCACGGGGCACACGCAGGGAACGCGATGGCCCCGGGACCCGCCGGGCCCAGAGCAGCGGCGCCGGCCCCGCTTCCACCCGGAGCTGCGGGAGAGAGGGGGGATGGAGCCCCCGGCGCTGCCCGGGGGGAGGCGGCTCCTCCGCGGTCCCCCCGTGCTACCGGTGCCGTTCCTGCTCCTCCCGGCTCCTTGTCCCATCCCACGGGGCTGCCGGAGCCGGCTGCGGAGCGCGGCTTCCCTCTAGCGGCACCGGGGGCTGCTGGGCCGGGAGCCGCACGGTGAAGCGGACAGAGCCCTCCGGTGGCTGTGCGGCAGTGACACCGCGGACCCGCTGCTCCACCGCGGACCCGCTGCTCCACCACGGACCCGCTGCTCCACCACGGCCCCGCCGCTGTCCCGGCCCCGCTGCCCCTGTCCGGGCGGCCCAGCGGGGAGCGGCCACACGACAGTCCCAGGCCCCGCAGGCCTCCACCGCCGCTCCGCCTCCAGGACTACAGCTCCCGACAGGCCCCGGGGCAGCGGGAAGAGAGGCCAATAGGAAGCGGCTTTACTCAGCAGCCGTGCCGCCGCGGGGCTCGCCGGGAGCTGTATGCTGTTCTGCGGCAGGCGGGCGACGGTGAACTACATGTCCCAGAATGCCGCGGGGAGGAGCAGGCCAATGAGAAGCGTGCGTCTTGGCGCTTCGCGCAGGCGCGCCGTGGCGGGTGGCCGCGGATTCATGTGGAGGTCAGGGGCGCCGCGGGAGGGGAGCGCGACGGGAGGTGCGGGGCTGGGATTGGGAACCGGGATCCGGAACCGGCATCGGGATCGGGAACCGGGATCGGGAACCGGGAGCCGGGATCGGGAACCGGGAACCGGGAGCCGGGAGCGGAGGTGGAGAGCGGAGAGTGGGGCCTCGGCTCGGCTGCCCTGGGGGCGTGAGGCCTGGCAGGGAGGCGTGGGCCGGGCTCGGGTGCGCTGTGGGTGAGACCCCCGTGGGCTTTGCAGGAGGGAGCTCCTGAAGGAAAGGCTGGACCCGGAGGTGTGCGATGGCCGCGAAGGTGTTTGAGGGCCTGGGGAAGCTCGGCCTGGGGCTGGCGGTTGTAGGAGGAGTTATGAAGTCGGCGCTTTACAATGGTGAGTGCGGGACGCTGAGAGCGTCCAGTCCGCTTTACCTGTGGGTTTGGGCAGTGTCGGAAGCACCGTGTGCTGCTGGCAGCAGGGGCACGGATGTGGAGCCTTGCTGGGCTGTTGTATGCCCTGTGCATTGCACAAGCGGGGTTGCAAGCTGTTGGCTCACTTGGGAGCAGACTGAGGCCAGGAGCTACGGCTGCGTCTTCTGGCCTTGTTGCTCCAAACGATGGCAGTAATGGAACTGTAGCAAAAGGCTTTGACTCCCCCAACAGACCACTTCCACAGAGGTGGTTTTGGTACCAACGTGGCTCCTGTCTTCTCCAGTTGATGCAGGCCACAGAGCTGTCATCTTCGACCGATTCCGCGGGGTCCAGGACGTAGTGGTAGGAGAGGGCACCCACTTCCTCATCCCCTGGGTGCAGAAACCCATCATCTTCGACTGCCGCTCCCGGCCCCGAAACATTCCCGTGATCACGGGCAGCAAAGGTGAGTGCTTTGGTTTGGTTTTTCTCTGGATGTGGAGATCCCAGATCCCATTGGACACAGTCAGGAATGGTTTGAGCTGTGGTTTTAGTTCTAGAACCATTGCTTCGGTCCTGTCAGTCATCCCTTTAACCATAAAGCCCCTGTCTTTCCAGTAGGGCAGTAATTCCCTATGTCACCAGTAAACTGCAGTTTGAATCTTGTCTGGGATGGGGATTTGGATCCCAGGATGCAAAGGGCTGTAAAAATAACCTGTTTCTTTCTTGTTTAGTCACCCTGGAGAGGACAAACATCTCCTGTCCCTGTGCTTTGCCACTCACCTCGTGCCTCTCTTCCCACAGACCTCCAGAATGTGAACATCACGTTGCGTATCCTGTTCAGACCAGTGACTGCCCAGTTACCCCGCATCTTCACCAGTATTGGAGAGGACTATGACGAGCGTGTGCTGCCCTCAATCACAACTGAAATCCTCAAGTCTGTTGTGGTAAGGATAGGCTCTGCTGCTCATTTTCCCTCTTTTTAGCAGCTGGAGCATGGAATACATTGTGCTCTGGAATAAGGCTTCATTTTCCACTCCCAAGGCTCTCAGAGGCCATCCAGAAAAGCTTATACTTAAACTCCCAGTCATTGAGTCTTTTACTTCCAATCTATGGGCAGCTCAATGTCTGGGAGCTTTGGGAGAGGAGCTTTGTAGCTCACGGTGCAAAGGCAGGCAGGACACAGAGAATCTGTCACTTCTGGGAGCTTCCTTCTCACTGTTCATCCCGATTTCAGGCTCGCTTTGATGCTGGAGAATTGATCACTCAGAGAGAGTTGGTCTCAAGGCAAGTGAGTGAGGACCTCACAGAGAGAGCAGCAACCTTCGGGCTCATTCTGGATGATGTGTCCTTGGTAAGAGTGCTCCCTTTTCGGTTTTTCTCCTTGGAGTCTGCCCAGATAAGAGTCAGTGTATGGCCAGAGAGGAGGGGGCTGGGAGTTTGGACACATGGACTGTGTTTGTCTGCCTGCAGTTGCATGGGATGTGGTGCTTACAGCTCAAGGCAGTACCTCTGCTTTTGTCACTGGCCTTCTGTGACCTTGAGCAAGCCCTTGAAGGTTCCTCTGTGCTGGCTCATTGTCAGGCTCCACTGCTGCGAGGCTTTTGTAGTCCAAATGAGGAACAAATGCTTCTGGGGTGATGGATCAGGCTTTAGAGAAAGCAGCTGCTCCCCAAGCACCTTGAGATACAGGCAGAAAGTGCTAGGTTTGAGAAGGTAGTGAAAATACCTGCTTCTGATGGTGTCCTTTTCCTACAAAGTATTTGGTTTTCTCCTGACTGTTCAAGGGGGGAGCTCTCCCTGTCTCCCTACAAGCCTTGTAAATGAATTGTTTTGTAATCTGGTTTGTACTTGCCCTTCTCCCTCTCTTAAAAGCCTGCTAGGAGGATAGGGGTATTATAGGCAGTCTCTGCAGGAGGATGACTTTGTTTCTTGAAAATGTAAGCTTTGACTCTGTGTTTCCAGTGCTTTCTCCTGAGCACACTCCTGAAGGAGATCCACCTTTCCCCTGTCCCATCCCAGGAGCCTGCAGCTAACCAGACTACCCAGGCTGAGCCCAGTGGGGCATAATGGAGCAGGAAAGGGCTCTTTAAGGGGATCCTGGCTCTCCATCCCCATCCCAGTTCCATTGATGCACCCTGGGAGCTGTGCAGGTCGCAGCAGCACTGCTGTATGCTGTCAGCGGTGTGATCTTTGCTTGCTTTGTGCCCTGCAGACTCACCTGACCTTTGGTAAGGAGTTCACAGAGGCTGTGGAGATGAAGCAAGTGGCCCAGCAAGAAGCAGAGAGAGCCAGATTCATTGTGGAAAAGGTACCTTGTCCTTCTGAGAAACTCGCTAGAGGTTCCTGGTATCTCCTTCCCACTGCAGCTTGCAGTGAACATCTGACTGGGCCAGGTGATACCATTGGTATGGAGGCCTGTGTCCTAGGGGTGCTACTGACCACAGGAGATGCACGAGCACATGATCAGCCCAGGATCTCAGTGAGCATCCGCAGAAACAATTTGGTGTTCAAGTGTTAAAGTCCCCTGGTCCAACACGTGCCTGTGGGGGTTGCAAGAACCTGCAGCCAACACCCCATGCAATAAGATGCATGTAATCTGTCAAGATAATTAAACAGCAGAAGTGTTTATTTGACCTGGGTTTAACTGCGCTGGTGAAGTTCCCTGATCTTTCAGAGACAATTTTCCACCAGGGGTGTCCTTTGGTGGGTTAATGTTTCATGAGGTTCAAACTGAGAAGACAATTTCATGATGATTTTTCAACCTTTTTTTTTCCCACAGTAGGCACAAAGAGTCTAACAGAATACAGCTTTAAAATAACCCCATCTACCTTGGGGGGAAAGAACAGGGGGGGATGTGAAATGGGAATTCCCATTTTAAACATGGCAGTAGCATCTTCCTTCTCTTTGCTCGTGTTTTCTCTGTTGGTTATTCCCTGTCCTGTCTATTTCCAGGCTGAGCAGCAGAAGAAAGCAGCTGTGATCTCTGCTGAGGGAGACTCCAAAGCAGCTGAGCTCATTGCCAACTCGCTGGCCACTGCAGGCGATGGCTTGATCGAGCTGCGCAAGCTGGAGGCCGCTGAGGACATCGCCTACCAGCTCTCACGGTCCCGCAACATCACATACCTGCCCTCTGGACAGTCTGTGCTCCTCCAGCTGCCACAGTGAGCCCGGACACCTCTGCCTCCCAGATCAGCCCTTTCCAAAAGAGTCTGTGCACTTTCCTCATTGGTAGAAAGAGAGGAAACGAAAATTCAACCCATTTTGAATTCTTAATCAAATAAAACCGACCGCTCTTGAGAACAGACCTGCATTCCTCCCCTCTACGGTCAGAGCAGTGGCTTTGGCCATTAAGCTAGGTTTGAGAATTGCCCCTTTCCAGGCAGTTTGAGCAACAGGAGCAGTTTCATCTGTTCACTCCTGGAGCAAAGCAGTAGCCTAGGTGACTCCCTGACCACAAGAGTGCTCTATCCATCAGGTTTCACAGTGCTGCTTCAGTGCCTTCAGGCTGGCTTAGCCAGGGTTGTTTCAGACTTGCAGGTTCTGGACTATGGGACAGGGATGCCCAGGGCTCGGTCTTCAGTCAAGCCAGTCTGTTTTCAGGTGTCAGCTGAGTGTAAGAGGACATCTCAGCTGTCAGGGCAGTGGCTCTGCCTGTGTGAACCATAGCACTGATAGCTGGAGGCACAGGTTGAGTGGCTTATGGCTGGGGGTGACAATAGCAAGAGATTTGCTTTATGTAGTGGATGGATTTCAGGCACAGAGGAGAAGATACTTCCTCTGCAGGAAATGCTTCTCAGGCATATGCTGGACATCTCCACTTCTCCCCCTGCTGCCGCACTGATGTTTGCTGCTGCTTGCCCTGTTGTGCAGCATTGGCTCTTTCATCGAGGTCAGTTGGCCTATTGCAAACAGCACCTGGGACAAAGAGGGGATGGCTTGGTGCTCTGTGGCTCAGGCAGTCGGATGTGGGCAGAATTCTCTGTTAAATCAATGCTCTTTTTATGTAGGGAACCTGAATTGTGAGGAGGATATGATGGGTGTGATTGTATAACCAGCCTTCAATAAATGTCACAGTCCCAACTGTAGTCCTGTGTGGTGGTGGGTTTTTTTTACTGTCACAGAGGCATGAAGGTCAGTGGAGCAAGAATCTTGTGCTTGTGCTATTGTATGGATATGTCACTTTGCACAGGCCAATAGGTATTGTTCCTGACAAAACATGATTCTTGGGCTGAATTCCTGCAGCAAGGTAAGGCTGAGAGTAACTTGAGGTTATTGCAAGGGCTTTTAACTGCTTTCAATGCACTGTTCAGGCTGTTGTTTACTGCTTGTGCATTTTCCAGGGTGCTCTTTTGATGCAACACCATGCTGTTGGAAAGAAAACGGGGGTGTATTGTATCAGATACAGCCTGCAGTGCTTCACCTGTGTCAGCAGCTACTCCTATCCTGTAAACGGGGTACTCGTACAATGCCTGTTATCCTGAGGAATGGGATCTCTGGTGGGTGTCATTGCTGCCCTGAGGGTGTTGAGCCCTTGGGAAAGTTGCTGGGAATGGTGGCCTTGTTTCCTCATCTTACAGCCACTTGGAGTCCTTACCCTTGGAAAGACTCCTGTGCTCTTTGTCCTGGGCAGGGTTTGTGCTTGCAGTGATGAGGTGCCTGAGCTTGCAAAATATTTTAAGCAGCTGAGCAGTCAGGTCCATAACTCCCAAATAACTTCCAGACCTCTCCCCCCTCCAGTGCTCTTGTTCTTTATTCCTCTGGTTTACCACTTCAGACACTTCTAAGGAAGCTTCCACTTTCCTCCCAAGGCTCCTTTTAAAGCCCCCTTAGTGTTTCCTGCGCCAGGTGTTGGGCTCAGAGCAGAGTGCCTGAAATCCCTTCTCAGCTTCTGTGGTTCTGCATCCCTGCTCCCTCCAGTCCTGCATTTTCACTGGAGTGTGGAGTGTTTCCTGCTGCTTTTGCTCTTAGCCTCTGGAGGAGGGGCTCCAAGAGTGGCCCCTGGGTCTGATTAATCACCATTTCCTTTGCTTTTGGGTGTAATTCTTTTCACAAATGCTCCCTTGCTGTTAACTGCTCCTTTTACCTTCGCTCTGCCTCACTTAATGCCTAAAGCTGCCATCAGCTCATCAGACTTCAAAGCTTCTCTTGAACCTGTGGCTGGCTGGGGGTGTGCTCACTGAGTCCCTTGTTTATATTGTGTTTACAGCTGCTCTTTAGCCTTGGTGGAGACCATCTCCAGATGGGAGCAGTGACCCTAAAACCAGGATGTGGTCTAGTGCACAGCAATACTGGGTGAGGAAGCAGCCACTTGCTGGCTGGATGCTGCTCTGAGGTGTGCAGCAGTGAGCAAGCATTGCCTGGCATCCTCTGCCAAACTCAGATGCTGGCAGGCTCCTTGATGTAAGAACAGACCATGAAGTTGAGCTTATGTGGCCAGGGACCAGACTGGAGAGTCAAAGGCTGGACCCTGCTTCCCAGAGCAGCAGTTGGGAGGTGTGAGCAGGGTGTGAGCACTCGCTCTGAGCACTC
The DNA here is from genome assembly GCF_012275295.1 of Melopsittacus undulatus. Taxonomy (NCBI): domain Eukaryota; kingdom Metazoa; phylum Chordata; class Aves; order Psittaciformes; family Psittaculidae; genus Melopsittacus; species Melopsittacus undulatus. Next base: position 1,072,000 of record NC_047543.1, on the reverse strand, counting down.
TGCTTGTCAGGGCAATAGACAGAGCTTTGGGCTTGGGTAACACGCAGGCAGCTGCCCTGGCTGCTCCCACAAACAGGGTGTCCCCACCCTCTCTGGCATTTCCAACCTTGTTGCTCTTAATAACCCAGTACCAAGAAGCTGGTGGTGAAAGTGGAGCACGGCCTGGGGTGGAGAATCGAGAGAGGGTCAAGGCATGCGGCTTTGCACTGAGAGCAGCGAGGTGAGGGATGGAGGCTGCAGCTTTGCTGCCAGCCGTGACAGACCGCGTTAGCGAACACGGATGCTTGCCAAGAGGTGACTTCAAGAGGCAAGACAAATCCAAGCTGAGGAGCCGCAGCTCGGCTGCTGTCCCACCAGATGGCAGCAGCAATTCTGCTGCTGCACCAAAGGGTGTCCTTCAGTATCCCGGCGGCTCGGGAGTGGGGAGGTCTCCCTGCCCCGGGCAGAGGGCGCAAGGAGCGGAGGTGGACCCTGTGAAGAGGGTTCAGTCCCTGTGTTAGGCTGTGCTGGTAAACCTCTGCTGCACCTTTCACTGCTGGGTACCTCCAGCCCCAGGTTTTAACTTCCCCCAGCCGAAGGCAGCACACCGAAAGGTGCAAACTCCCTTTCGACGTCTGGTCCCAGGGTGGCTTGGCTTTGCAGCCTGATGCCCTGCAGTCCTGTTCCTCTTTTCCCCAGGCCATCTTTAGGTTATTACTAATTCAGTGTGGATAGGAACAACAGAAACGTCTAGGCATCACTTCAGAAGTGCAACGTGGTTTAGCTTGATGTTTGAAAACAGCATTGAGTTTTTGGGTCCAGAATGTTAGCATGATGAATTCATACTGGAGCTATGTTGGTAAAAGCTTGGCAAATGTTAATCTGAAGCCCTGTAGTTCTGTGGTTCCAGGGTAACTAGAGTATTTCTCTGAATACAGCCCCAAAACAGCTACAGGGACCAGGTTTGGGGCAAAGTCTGCTGGTAATGGGCAACATAAACCTGTTGGTTTATGAAGGGCTCTGTGTGATGGGGAGTGCAGTCCTCTGTTGCCAGAATGCATCTCTTGCTTGAGACCAAGAAGCAGCAGTTAGTTGCCATTTAACAAGGTGGAATTTCCCTGCCCATCACTCTGCATTGGCTGCAAACCTCCAGAGAGGTTTGAGTTTGGAGTTTTCTTCCTGGGACACTTTGCCTTACTTCTTCCCTTTGTGCTAGTGGAAGAGCTGAGCTCGCACCAGCCTGCTGGCCACATTCACACCAGCCAAAAAAGCTTTGTTCCTGATAAACAAACAGGAAACTGCCTGATTTCCTCTGTGTGCTCACCCTCTCTTGTGCTCGCTCCCTATTTAATAGATAACCAGCTTACCTGACTTGTGAAGAGATCAGAAGCAGCCACATGGACAGGCTCTTGGGAGCAGTTGGAATTTGCAGCATGGCTGTTGCACTGAAATGGGCATCTCTCCCCTGACAGTCATGGATGCACAGGAGCTGAAACACCTCCAGGTAAGGGAGCTCCCCGAGTTTGTGATAATCTGTACCCTGCAGCAAGCTGGCAGCATGGCTGAAAAGTGGTTAGAGCCAAGGGATAGGGAGGAGTTTCCTTATTGCTTCCTTTGTGCTGTTTATATCCGAGTGGATCTAGTGCTTCTGTCCTGAAACACAGAGGATGTGGCAGGGTGTGCAGGGGGAAAAGGCACTTGTGGAAGCGGGTAGGAAATGATGTCTTTAACCAGGCTGGAGCTCAGCTGAGCTGGGAGATGGGGAACAATTCGTAGGGCCAAATTTGGTCTAATTATTCCTTGCCTGGCACTAGGCAGCACTGGGGCTGATCCATGCCTCATATGCTGACTTCAGGCCAGCAAGTCCTGACTTACTTACACTGCTGTAGTTCTCAGAGGTAGGCCAGGTTTACTTAGGGATGATTTGATGCTTTGTGTTTTGGTTTTCTACTTGGTGAAGGGGGAGAAGATTGTCACAGACAGAGAGGTATCAGGGTGAATGATGGGGGACATGAAGTCCATCCTAGCTAGTGGATGCAGAACAAACTTTCAGAGAAAGGGATGCATCTGATGTCTTTAGAGAAATGCCCACCCACAGAAAGCTATAAAATCCCAAATCTACAGGGAAAGGATCCAGTAGAGCAGGCACCCAGTTCTTGCTGAACACAGAAAGAAGAGCTAGAGACACTAGGAAGCTCCCATGGGAGGCCTAGCTCAACTGCTGCTGTAACCACAGCATTTGGGGTTCCTCATACTGGATCCACACATGATGCAGATTTGGACTTAGTCAGAGCCCACCAGTGAATTATCCTTGATCTCTGAGAAGCCAAAGCTGTGCACGAGCACAGGAAACTGTCCCAGATCAAGCTGCAGGAGGGCAGTGCACAAGGTGGAAACAGCGGAAGATGCCAGTTGCAAGATGTATTTGTGCCCCCCATGCTGGCAGTGGCAGAAAGGGCAGGAGGAGGCTGGAAAGAGTGTGTGTAGGATGCCTCTGAGCAGCAGGTTAAAAATACTCAACAGAGCAAGAACAGGAAGGAAGCAGGGGTTAAGCCTGAATAAGGTGAATCTATCCTAGAGCCATTAATTCAAACATGATTTCATGGGTAGAAATCTTGCACTGCCCCTTCTGCAAAGCTGGTAAATACAGCTCTGTTTCTGTTGCTTACAGCATCTTCCTCCCAAGCACAGCTTTTCAAACCCAGAGGGAAGTTTCTACCTAAACAGCTAGGCTGGAAGACTGGGTGTGAACAGCAGGACACCAGTTAAATCAGTTTGTTCCTCACCAGCCAAGGTACATGGACCCTACTCACACTGCTTTGGTAGGGGTTGATGCTGATCATAGCAGAGGTGCTCTAACACAGGAACAGAAATGTTTCTAACAGCCTCCTGGGGCAATGCTTCCATTTAACAATTACCTCCCCTCTCCAAACTTTAGAACTATGTAGCCAGTCTGCTGGGGGGACCGCCTGAGATCACAGTGTAACAAACACCAAAACTGATTAAACAGACAACAGAAGAGTAAAACCCCAACTCTGCCGGGTTCTCTCCCTCCCAGCCTGCCCTTGTTCAGCTGCCACACCCCAGAATCTGTGTCTTCCTTAAGAAAAATAAAAGAGAGGCAGAAAACCAAGGCTACCCAAAGAGAACTCTTTATTATTATTATTATTATTTTTATGCAGAGGCCAATAACTCTGATAGTACAGGTCATGTTACCCTGCCCCCAGTACGCGAAAGCAAGTTGGTAACCTGCAAGGGCAGCTGCCAGGCTTTTCTGTCACACAAGGCTGTTACTGTTGCCCAGCCTGGGCTGAGCTGAAGCCCTGAATGCAGGAAGCCCTGTAAAACCGTGTTGAACACAGCTGGCCATGCTGGCTCCCTGAAGATCTGCACCTCAGCTAGCAAGGAAGGCAGAGTTAAAGCTACTGGTATTGCAGTTCTGCTTCTCAGGTGCTTACTGCATGTCAACTGCCTGTGCCCTGCTGTTCCAAAGGTCTAAGGCACAAGGAGATGCTGGTGGATGTTAGCTCTGCTATATTATTTAGAAGCAGTTAATCTTTAATTGTGGCCTTACACTCAACTAGTAAAGGAGAAGGGAGAATGAGAACAGGAATTTCCTCTGCTTGAACTTCTACTTTTCTCTGATATAGCCCAGCACCTCTGTGCTCAGTGGTGGTGGTTCCCTCAGACAGTCCAGGGCTTCCTGTGACAAGAGTTAGCAGGAAAACCCCTTTGTTTTCTTTTGCTTCCTTTCCCATTGCTTGAGAGGATCCTGAATCCTGCAGGACATATCTAGATACCTAAAGAATAAAGCATTAATGTGAGAGTCAACTGGTTGGGTTTCAGCCCTGGTCAGCAAGGTGTCAGCACCCTGTCTGTGCATCAGTTTCGCTTCTCCCCCCGGCTTGTTTTCCCAGTGGGGCAGGGCTCAGTTTTTGCAGGGTCCCTGAGCAGCACTGAGCTCCAAGGACCTTTCCCCTTGGGGAAGCAGAAAGAGTCCCAGTCCCAACTGTGCTCCCACAAGTGTCAAGTAAGGCCCAGTTCAGGCTGTTCCCAAACCACAACTGTGAGGATGGAGGCCTTGGCAAAATACTAAGCACATGGAGAAGGGCTAATGCTGTTCCACTTGGCCCTGCTTAGTGCTAGCCCTGTCACCAGCACCAACAAACCACCAAGAGTCACCTCACCATGAGAGGAGGTAGGCAGGAAGGCAGCTCATATCCCTGTTGGCTGTGGGAAAAAAGGCCTGCTGAGTTTCCCAAGAAATCATCACAGCAGGAGTGTGGATGAACTGGAGAAGATTTACCCATGGCTGCCTTGGGAAAGACAAGAGCTCTTGGAAACTGGGCCCCATTTCTCAGCAGCACAGCTCCCAGGGAACTGTAGGCCCTGGGCTGGGCAGGCAGTGTTCCTATTAGAAGGTTGCAGCCCTGATTTGCTGCCTGAAAGCCATAGGCTATAACCAGAGCAGATGGCTCAGGGACTGCCCAGGAACGTGCAGCTTTGCAAGCCCAAGAAGCCTGCCCACGCCACAGGAAAATTAACAGCTGATAAAAGTAGGAGTTCACCACTGATTTTTCTCCTTCCCACACTGTTCTGCATCTGGTGCGAGTGGTTATCCCCACCACAGAGCTCACTGCATCTCAACAATACTCGTATTTAAGTTTGCTTTCTCAGCAAGTCTAGAACATCTTGTCCTCTAGGAGAAAAACCCAGGTGGGTAACACTGTGTTCTGCTGTGTCTGCGGCCCATGGCCTAGCAAGTTCTCATACTTTCATTGTACTTTTCACCCTGAAAGGTCCTAAGCTGCTTAGCAGAAAAAAAGCCCTGTTTTCCAGGGAGGGACAATGTCACCTAGTGCTGTATTGCTGCTGATTCTGGAGTGAGCTGCAAGGAGCTGCTTGCTGAGACCCTGCAGCAGTTTAGGGAGGAAACTAAGATCTCTATCACCTGCCCCTGGTACCACATGCAATGAGGAGGACACGCAAGGGCATTTCCCACACTGGTTATACTTGAGAGAGAAGGGAAATGCCAGAAAGAGGGGGCAGAGGAGTCACAGCACCTCACTGTGCTGGGGATGAGCTGCAGAGAGTTGCCTCTAAAAGTCAGACACCAGTGTGAAGGGAAAGCAGAGATGACAGCAAGGAAATGAGAGGGCTGATAAGGATCTGTGGCTGTGAGGCAGGTGTGTGCTAAGGAGCACCTCATGTGCAAGCAGAGATGTGGAGCTGTTGCTACATTCTGGTTGTTTCCCTTTACCTGCCTGACATGTCTTTTCATGTCAAAAGCTACATCAAAGAGAGGGATGTAAATAGCTGAACAGGCTTCCTTGTGGGAACAGGGCTGAGTGCCACAGCCAGCCCCTCAGCTGGATCCCTCCCTGGGAGCACCATGAGGAGCTATCACCCTCCATTAGCTAAGCATGTAGGGAAGAAAGCATATGACATGCAGGAGCCAAACTATGTGGCGAGGCTGGGGAAAGTCACTCACCTCTGCAGCTCTCTCTTCCCTAGGCCACCACTGATGCTGACGGACACAAGCAGGGCCACAAAAGCAGCACCACATCCCCTGACATCCTCTATTTTTCTCAAGAAGCTGCACTGCACAAAGGTGCTGGGCTAAGCAGGAGCAGTGTCCATGCTCTCAAAACCCAGGCTCTCCCGTGGTACCCCCCTCCATCTCCAAGTACACACAGGTCACAGCAGAGCTCAGAACAGCCCAGGGGCTGCTCTGCACTGGGGCAGCTTGTTACAGCTCTCATGGGGCTGGCAGAGTAAAGCACACCCTGCTCTGCTCCTTTCATGTGCCCCCACAGCAGGGGCTGGAGCAAGGAAGAAAACTGGCAGCATTGTTCTGATCCCACCATGGGGCTTCCCCAGCCTACTCTGCCCCTTTTATTTGACTGTGAACTTTAACTCTGAAAACCCCAATTCCTGCTCTGCACAGGGAGCTCAGATCTCAGGTTTTATGTTCAATAATCAAGAGCGGGTCAAACACAGTGGCATGTAACATTACATACATCAGGCGTGAGGGTGTAGAGATGTTATGCACAACCTCAAATCAAGTGCCCTATGCTAAGGGAGCATCTGCAGCAAACAAAGCAGATAAGGAAAGAAATCACAGGCAGGGAAGAGATTGTAGACTAAAGGATTTAAAACTATAGTAGGAACACAAGTCAGAGAAGGGGGCAAGAGGAAACCAATGCTACAGGGCACAAGAGATTCCTGAAATCCCTGGGAAGCAGCTAACAGTAGCAAAGTGGTGCCCTTCCCCCTTTTCCTGTTTCTGCTATTCTGGCCAATTCTTTTCCTGCTGCCAAACCCAAACCACAGCAGTGCTCTTCCCTCCTACACAGTGGTTTCCAGGGCTATGGATGAGGCTTTGCCGCTTCCTCAGGGAGGTGGTACCACTGTGAGATGCTGTGCCAGCCGGAAAGCAGCAGCCCCGACCCTCCCCACATGCTTTTGTGCGCCCTATACCTGCTGCCAACAAGGAGCTCTACCAGCAAAACCCATTTGGTTTGTATTTACTCCTTGTCACATTTCCCTCACACACCAGGCCCGGGCCCTGCAGGTGGGTGAGAGCAAGAAACCACAGGCCAGAGTTAAGTAGTTATTAGTATTTGAAGGGGAGAGGAAGATTGGAACAAGTGGGAGCTGGGGTTTGGCACAACAACAAAAGCAACCGACTCCTCCGGCTACTGTAAACCCGGCAGGGCCTCGGTGATAAAGCTCGTTTGAGTTCTTACCTGGCTCCCGCGGGGCAGCTCTGTCAGCCTACGCGACAGCGGCCCTGTCCCCGCGCCTCCCGTCCTGAGGCCTCACCCCCATCTCTCGGTAAGGACAGGAACACCGAGCCCGGCGCTGTCGCGGCTCCTATGGCGGTCGGTGCAGGGCCGGGACCGAAGGCCTCACTGGGGCGAGGCTCGAACCGGGCTGGCCGCAAGGCGCTGCAATTAGGGCGGCCCTAATTACCTCAGCGGAGCTAACGGTCGGTGCCTCACCTGAGCCCCGCGCATGCGCACCGCCCCCCCGCGCACCTCACCTGCGGCCCCGGAGGTGAGCAGCGGGGAGGTGGGAGCGAGGCAAAGCCTGACTGCGCATGCGCGCGCGCCGCGCTCCCCTCAGCCCGCGGGTATCCCCCCCCCCCCCCAGCCCCTCCCTCCCCTCCGCGTGCGCGCTCCCCGCCCCGCGCGCGCGCCAACCCCCCCCCCCCTCCCTCCGCGTCCCCGGGCGCGTCCCCGCGCGCGCGTGCGCGCGGCGGAGTCGCGAGACTGACGGCGGCCACGTAGCGCTGCGGCGGCGGCGGCGGCGGCGGACGGGAGCGCGAGCGGCAGCCGCGGCCCCGGGGCCTGGGCCCGAGCCCGGCGCAGCGGCCACTGTGAGCGCCGCGGCGGCGGCTGAGGGGGCCGAGCAGGGAGGGAGGGCCCGGCCGCCTGCCCTCCGCCCTCCCGCCTCGCCTCCGCCGCCTCGCCCGGGCTCCCCCCTCCCTCCCCTCGCCGCCCGGCATGGACGGTGGCGGGGGCGGCCCTGCGGGGATCGGCCTGGGTGAGTGCGGCCGCCCGCTCGGGATCCCCGGTCCCTCCTCTGCTCGGGCCTGGCTGCAGCCGCCGAGCAGCGCTAGGCCCAGCCCGGGGGTGGGTGACGGAGGAGCGGGCTTGAGCCGCCTCCGGCCTGGAAAGCCTGGTGGGGGGGGTTGGAGGAAGGTGAGGACCGGGCCCGGCCCCCCGGTGGGAGCACGGGAGCGGGCGGCGGAGGAACGGTGGTGCCGGGAGGGGCTGTGCCACCTGCATGCGCAGGGCCGGGAGGTGAGCGGCTGCCTTTCCCCACCCTGGCCTTCAGCCGCCTCCCGTCACTTGCCGGGGCTGCAGCCGCTGTGGATGCTGCTGGGACCGGAGTTGTCACTGGGTAGGGGAGGCAGCGCTGCGGTGCCTCTGAACTGCTGCGGGGCCAGGGGCTGGGGGTGCGAAGGGGAAAAATGAGGCTTAAAACCCTGATGTTTTACCTTTTCCTTTGGTTTTTTGCTGAGGTGCCTTCGCTCGCAGGACAGATGCGCTGGTGTGTGCGCCTGAGGGGTTGGGTTTGGTTTTTAACTACCTTCTGTGTAACTTTGGGTCCTGTGGGTGTCTCGGTGCAGGTATTGTTAGAATGAGAAGATCTGCTTCAAGATAGCGTATCTCTTCCGTCTTAATAGTAATTGTGTGAGTATCTTTAATCACAGCGGAGTTTTGGCATCTTGTGCAGCAGCAGTGATTGAAGTCAAAGCGAGGGAAGCGCCGTAGACATAAAGGATGTGAGGAATGTGCATTTTTCTCTTTCCAGGGGATGACCTGAGCGGTATTGTTCTGGGAATGGCAACTGGCACATGCTTTGTTGACAGTGGTGTATGCGCGGTGACTCGGGAGAAGGACGGTGCGGGATGTGTGTGTGTGCGCTGAATAAAGGAGGTGCAATGGGGGAGCATTGGTTTGTGAAGCCTGGCCGGGTGCACCTTGGTTTGCCAGGACTGCAGCTTGATTGTTCCCTGCTGGAAGTCGGGGGCCCTTCCTCTGGAGGTGCCTGGTGGGTACGAGTGAAATGGGGCTTGTAGGTGCGAGGCTGTGGACGCTGCTCGTGTTAAAAGGGCTGTGGGGTTGCAGAACGTCAGCTTAAAAGGAGCTGGGGTTTGGTGGTAACGTAGTTTACATCCTTTACATGCATCTGGTGTTCCCATCGCAGTCTGAAGCCCCTTTATCTGCCTTTCTGCCTGCCTGCGAGATGGATTTTTTCCTGCTTTGTAGCGATTCTAATCAGGCACTTGGAGTGTGGTTGGTTTGCTGAATGAGTGAACAGCCCCATCCCTGTCCCAGGCAGCCAATGCTTGAACTGAGATCTCCATAATCAAGTGCAGATACAGGGTGAACTCAGTGTAAACGTGTAGTTGAGGAGGCTTCAGAGTGCGTGTGTGAAAGGAGCAAACTCCTGAAGGCTTTTGATTTCTCCAACTCAGCAATTGGTGACTGGGATCTGTAGGACCTCCAGATTTAGCTGCAGGAACAGAGATTTCAGGTAAATGCTTCATGACTTAGCATTTATATTATTTGTAAAAAAAAACCCTTTCCAATATTTACAAGATCGAAAGAGAATTTGGCATTTTAGCTGTTATGAGTTTGTTGTAAAGGACTTACATTATGGTGTTATTATCCTTATTGAATACTGATACAGGAAGCCTTTAACTGATGTTTTCTGGACAGTAAATTCTTCAGGGGTTCTGTATCTAAGGGCTAAATTACAGAAGCAGTTTGCCAGGTTCTGGTGCAAGTACAAGATGTTAGGATGCTCTGCTTTTATTCTCTCTGCTGGAATCGTAGAACCTGGAAGTTTCAGACTTGGAGGTGCAATTTCATCTACACATGAGAAGTCTTTATAGGTACAAGCAGTATAGGTCAAAGAGAACTGTTTCTGGTGTCATACCACCCAGAGGTGCCCGTGTAAGAATGACTTGGGACCTATGAGTTGGTTCAGCTGCATTAAACAGATACTTTCTGCAAGCAAGATCCCATCTTCCAGTCTTGGATCTGTATCATATCAGTGCCTAATGAAGAGTGGTTTACCAACAGCATGTTTGAGACAGGCACAGGTATATTAAAGGTGGTTACAAAACCATGCCATCAGTGACCTATTTCTCTGTGGCACTCTTCTTGTCAAAGAACAGATTTCTTTCTGAATCCTCAGCAAAGAGAGATGTAATTGGAAAGAAGTGCCAACCAATTGAGGAGATGCAGATATTCTCTAACAACCTCCTTCTGTGCTTTATTATTGTATTAGAATATCTGATAGCCATTCTCTTGGTTAAATTCCTACAGCACAGAGCTGCTGAGCTGAATGTGCCCTGCTGTGGTACAGTGCTCTCCCTACCAGATCTACAGCTTGGCTTCTTCTTGAAGCTGCAAACTCTTGTTCGAACACCTACCCTCAGAAGTGAGTAAAGTGTGAGTAGATGACACCCAGACCATAGCCCATCTTGGGGCTTTGCAGGATCTTCCTCCCCAGTCCTTTTGGAAGTGGGAGGGGGTTTGCTTTGAGCCCGCAAGTAGAATCCCTGCGGCTCATACCCAGTGAAATCATAACAGACTTTCCCAGCACGGGTGAAACCTTTGTTACAACCCAAGCTTCCAGTGTCTCATTTCCACAGTACCTGTGCTAAAGCTTCATTTTCCAAGTGATCTCCAACGGGTGATTTTGAGGTTGCTCCTCCCTCCTGAAAAACAATTGCATAGGGAGTGAAACTCTGGCAGTAGCTCCAGTGCCAGCAGCTTAAACTCATTAACACAAGCAGCTTGCATTAGTTTCCTTGACACTTTCAGACACCCTTCCCTGAGGAGGTTTCAGACTGGTAGTTTTCACTCTAGAGAAACATTTAGCTATGCTAAGCAACTACCAGCATTTGGGCTGCCTCCCTCTCTGGTGTATTCCTGAGTTTTGAAACCTGAGTCTCAGTGGAGAAGTGATTTTAGGCATGTCATATGGAAGAAAAGGCCTGCGTGGAGGTTGCTGCCGTTAGGATCCCTGCTAACATTGAGACAAAACCTGTGGAGCCGATTTCACTCTGTCCCAGGTACTACATAGAAGTGAGCTTTCCAGCTGGCATTCTGGAGGAGTATTTGTGGTAGCGCTGTGAAGACAGATGGCCTGGTAGGATAAAGTAGTAGGTTTGTTCTGATTTTACAAGCAGAAAGTCTAATAGTGGTCAGTTTACAGACAAGCATCCATTGATCCACGTCCCCTCCTTTATGGGAATGTTGTACACGAGCAGTCACAAATATTTGAGTTGGAGCCTGGCTGAACCTTGCAGGTGCAGGAAGCTCGCTAGGACTTGGCTTTTCTGCTGGCTGGTCTGGTGGAAGACAGTACAAATCTGTTCCAAGTGCCACAGTTGCTTGCAGGTCATGCTTATTTAAGCCTTTTTAGTGCTTATGTGATGAAAAGGGAATTAAGGAATGTGTCTTAATAGTGTTTTCTGCAGACAAATCACAGCCAGTGGCAACTGTGGATTTTAATGGGAGAAAGTAGGTTCTTTCTAGCGAAAAGCCTGACTGCTGTTAGCATCCATTGCCCCAGCACGGAGCGTGTACTGGGAGTTAGCTGTGTCACTGGGATATTTCTGGCCATTTGCCAAGTGGGAGTATTGGTATTTTCCAGTCGATGCAGAGATTTTGGCCATGTGTGTTTTGGAGCAGCAGCAATTCTTCCTGCTTGGATTTCTGTAGGGTTTCTGGTTCTGTCCATTCTAACACTGTCCCATGCTATGATGGCAGCTCTAACCTTGACTCCAGTCATTTTCCCTTCTTATTTCTCTTCCATGCTAGCAAATCTGAGGTGTTTCTCCCAGAAGGTGAGCTCAGATGCATTGCCATTCCTCAGTATATTTTGTATACGTTCTCCAAGTTCCCTATGAAGTACCATGCACTGTGTTTGACTTCCCATGTCTGTGACATGCGTGTCCCTTGATGAGGGACTCACATTGGTGTTTAATGCACCATGACTCCAGTAGGCTCAGCAGTGGAAATACAAGTTGTGGTCTGGAGATGTGACTTCAGAAGCCTTTAGCACAGAAACATATCCTGATAAATCCTCATGTCATGTCATAGTGAGAATGGCTGCTGAGCATCTCCAGTTTGCTTTATTGTAACATGCACTTCCCTTCCTCCCCTTGGACCTTTCTGAATTCATTCGGATGCTCCTGGTTTCCTGTTTGGTGTCCCCTCATCTTACCCTTTCTTACGCTGTTTTCTTCTGCCTATTTTAGAGTTGTTTCCTAAAACTGTGTGTTTTCTTTTCCCTCTGTTAGACCTCCCTAGCTTTTCTAACCTGCAGGTTTCTTGATGAAGGATCCCACCTTCTACTTAGCCCATTTCTGATGCTATAAAATCATTTGACATCATCTCTCCTGTGCTTCTGTTATCCCACACTCCAGGCACTTTGAATTCAGACAGGAAGGTGAATTATCCCTGCTGCCAGTGGGTGCTCTTTTTCCCTTCTCACCCTCCCTTTGCACAAATAACCCCAATCCTACTGAGCTGCTATCCCTTGTCTTGCTTAGGACATTAAGGAATTGTTCCATGTTGAAAAGAGGGAATGAAAAAGGTTTGGGTGGGTTTTCTTCAGTCTTGAAGTGTTTTCTCCCTCATTCCTGGCTGCATCTCATTGCTGAGACCTGGAATTCACCTGCCACTGGGCAGGTCCTGGTGTGGTTTCTGTGACACTGCTCAGACCTTTGCCAAAATGTGGATTTGACTTGAAGTCTCCAACACTGATCCTACTGCTCTTAAAGAGGAATCACGGAGTTTGGGTTATAATATGCTAGTAGCAGTGATGAAATTGCTCCATGAGCTCGTTCACAGAGCTGATCCAGCTGAAAAATGATCCCAAGGAATGGTTATTTTCCAGGCAGACTGATTTCCCAAGGAATCTTGCCTTGCAATCATAAGAATGCTGGTGTTGGCATATAAACAGGGAAAGTGTACTGCCTCCTTTGGCAGCCACGCAGCCTTAGATCAGATTAAAACGAACAAGTAACTTTGGCCTCAACTGATAATTGTCCTCACTTTGCCCAGAAGGAAATTTAAATACAAAGAGAGATAAGATGTCTATAGCTGTGTAATGAATTAGAGGAAAAACTGGGAATAGAATCCACTGTATTGATGGGAAGAGTATTTATGCTTGAGAATCACAACTGTTAAGACCTGTGGAGGTTGCAAGGAGCTCCTGTTGTGGAACAGTGCCTGTCCTGATCACGCATGGACTTGCTGAGCAGCTTTCCATCTCCATGTCGAGCTCTGGTACCTCCAGGGAGAACACTGACTGTAGTTTCTACTTGCAGAGGGAGGGTATGTGCAGGCAGGAGTTCCACTGAAGTATCCTTACTTGTTCAGTGTTTGGTAGTAGCTGATGAATTTGTGTGTTGCTAAATGTGCTTTGTTAAACTCTGTCAGTATCAGAGCAGGGAGATGCTCTGTTTCCCCCAAAGTGTCCATTGTGCATCTAAGACAAGCTCTGTGTGTGGTGGTTGAGAAGATTCAGGAGCTCAAAACAAGGATGGCAGTCGGTATTGGGAGATAACGATACCAAACAGTTACACAGGGTTTACAGGAGCGTGCTGACATTGTGCAAGGAGAAACACAATAGTAAGGGGTTTGGTATTGGCACATTTAGACTTTGTCAACAGTAGATTACCTAAACCTGTGCTGGTGCTTTGTGCATGCATGAACACACACCTCAGCCTCGTCCTAACCACAAGGCTGGGCTTCATCCCAGCGCTGCTTGGCAAGGCAGTAGTTCAGATGCTGCTCAAAGTTACAAAACAAACTCTCCAGGCCAATGCAGGTGTGTTTCTGTGGGCAGCATGAGAGGAGGAGGCACTAAGAGAAGCCCAGAGAAGGAGGAGAAGGGGAGGAAGGCTCCTGGTGCTGATTTACCATGGTGAGAGTGGCACATCCTGCTCCAGCTGGTGCATCCACCCCTGCGCAGAGGGCAGTGGTGCAGCTTTTCTGTTGCTGTGGAGCTTTATCCAAACTCGTTGCTGGTTTCGGAATCAAAATGATCTGCCTGAGAACATGGAGAGGCTTTAAACCTATCCGTAAGCACATTCCAATGATGTGAGAAGAGCAAACTTGAGTTTGGAGAGATCAGATTCACGCTTAAGGAAGCCAAAGGAGATTTTGCTATTTCAAATCTTTTCTCTTTTCTGCTGTGTACAACTCCCAGCAAAACCCCCAAATATTTAAGGTTTTTTTTTCTTTTCTTTAGGATAAAGTGGACATCTGGCAGTGAATCAGAAAGGCTTTAAAAGCTCCATTGAACTGTGACTGAGGGACTCTGAAGTGTGTGTGTACCATCACGCTCTCGGCTCAGATGTATGTATTTCACTGTGTGATATACACAGTGTGAGAGAGGAATGCTCCAGGAGCATGTTACGTGCTGGGCTCTGTGTGTACTACAGGCTGGCCAGCACAGCTGTAAGCAAAGAAGTGAACCTGCCTCTTGAGTTTTCTTAAGCTGAACCCTAGTGCCATGGGTTAGTGGTCAACTGGGCAGTGCTGGGGTAAAGGTTGGGCTTGATGATCCTAAAGGGCTTTTCCAACCTGGTTGATTCTATGATTCTGTAGCAAAAATACAAGACTTGGTTGTTCCCTCCCTTCTACATCCTGCAAAGGTCTCCTTTAGGGCTTGCCAGGAGAGGAGGGAAGGATTCTAGGATCCTGGATGTAAAAGTGCTGCATTAAACAGAGGAAAACCCTCTTCTCCAGAGCAAACAGCCCAGGCAGAAGTTCTCCCTGGCAGCTTGGCTTTGCAGACAGACCATTTACATTTGGTTTCTCTCTCAGCTCACCTGCATCTCCATATTCAGAGGCTCAGATACACATCGAGGGCCTCTTTCTCCACTCCTCCTCCCTGGGAAGCCAGGTGCTAACTTTGGGGAAACACAGGTAGAGATCTTGATGATAGTTTTCCTTTTTGCTTCCATCTGGCTTTGGGTGTAGCCTCCGTGGTTAGTGCAGTCATTTACAACCTTAGAGTAAGTTAGTGATGTTTAATAAGGTCAGTGCTGGCATCTGTGAGTATTAATCTTAGTGCGGTTGTTACTGGTCTTCAACTATGGGAGCAGCTAATGGTGGAAGGAAGAGTTTTTAAAGCAAAGGGGAATCCTGCCACTGAACGAGAAGAAAACTGGGCAATGACAAGTGATTTGGAACAAGGAGTAGGCTGGTGGGTGAAACAATTACCCTTCAGTATTGTGGCAGTGGGTAGCTTTGAACTTCTGGCACATGTGATGAGTGTACAAGTTTGAAGGGACAGATGATGTGTTAATGTGGTCATATAAAGCTTTTTTTGTTCCATAGATGTGTCCTTAAGTTATCAAAGTGATACATATGAAAGGTGCATACATGTGAATGACTGTTGAGTGCTGACCTTGCATTTGGTTTAATCTTGCTTTCAGTTTCTTGCCTTGAGAGACAGAGATGGGAGACAAGGATAGATCTGAATACAGGGAAGTTCCTAGGTCAGTCACAGGAGTTGACTTTTTGTATATTTAAGGTAGTAGGAAGAGCTTAGACTCTTGAGTGTGTATCATTGTGTGTTAGAGCTTTTCGAGATGCTTTTGCTTAGTAGAAGGAAAATGTTGAGGTTTGTGGTTCTCATATCTAGAACTAGTTGACAGGCAATAGAAAGCCTTTGGCTTATAGCAACAGCTGAGGGATTCAGATGCTGCAGAATTCCCCAATGGCAGTGTCCTCAACTGGAGATAATGCTTGAAAAAACTCCAGATTCTCAGCTCTGGGAATCCCTGCTTTGAAAGCCTTTGTCCCTCAAGCCACATTTCTGGATACAGGCAAAGAATTCAGCTGAAGAAATGGAAAAAGCCTGCAAGTTTTTGATCCTGGTCTCTATGTTTTAGCTGCAGAATATTCTCCAAGGCGTTTTTCTGGGATTGGGAATACACTCCACTTCATTTTCCATTAGACTGTTAAATACTTACAGGCAGATAGCCAGCTCCATACAGTGCACATATGTCACCTGCTGAGTTAGCAAGATACCTCTCATAGGTTATGTTAGGAATGGTCAAAACCAGTGAGTGAAGACGGGACAGTGTAGATGCTGCCCTGCATCTTCAGGCTGTCATGTATCATCTCAGCAGACATGCTTCAGCCCCTGGACAGTGGACCAGGATGTATTCACTCCCCACTCTTTTGTTTCCCTGCCAAGCCTTGCTGCAACACTTGCAGTCCCTGCTGGTGTTGTTGGGCTTTATGATGTGCGTGTCGCTTTGCTTGCTTGGACCGAGGTGAATCCATTTGAGCCAATGGATGGTACCCAAACATGTGGCATCGCTTCAGTTCCAGCAGCAGACAAGCCCCAGTGCCACGCACCATTGGACGGCTCATCTTTCCCAGGAGTTGATGGGAAAATCAGTTTCCAGAGAACTGGAAAGAAGAGTGCTCAGTTTTGCTTTTCACAGGGATTGGGAATGCTGGTTCCAAGCAGCCTCTTGCCATGTGGACACCATATTCCCAAGTCTGTATCAGCCTGGCCTGACACAGCAGCTGGGATTGCTCTTCCCTCCTTCCCTTTGCAGCTCCTGTAAGCAGGAACCTGGTAGAGATCCCATCTCCTCGGTGGGTGTTACAAGCTGGCGCTGGATGTCTTGCAGATGGCAGAGCAGATCCTTAGTAGCAGGCAGTGATTTTAGTTTGCATTTACATGGGCAAAGGCAGCCTTGAGTACTGAGCATAGAAATGCAAAACCGGGCAGGATGTGCTGAGTGCAGCTCTGTCTGAGAGCAACCTCACCACTTCAGAACATATTTTCAGGGGTTTTGCATATAAAGCAGCTGAGATGCACAAGAAAGGGATGATTGTACCAGGATCTAAATAATTCCCTCTTGTGTTATAGTCCTGATTACTATCCGCTGACATGATGTAACTTGGACCAGATGTGTTTTCCCACTAACTGGAATCGCTGGGCCTGGAATTCTGGTTCATGCACCTGCTCTTCAAACTGTGCAAGGATATTGAAACTGCTTTTTATGTGCTCTAAAACCACTGCTCGTGTGTTGAACTGCAGGTGACTGGGCTTAGCCAAGCACGGTATTGTCACACTGCAGCCGCTAGTGATGCGCGGATAGACTCCACAACTAGTTAAAGGTGTAAAGCAGGTATGCTTTTATTCAGCGCTGAGGTGCATGGGGATAGCTCCTCCAGAGCATGCACACCTCAGGGTTGTTCTCCCTTTACATTTATTCTCTTAAGGTATACATAGACATGAGGTTGCTCAATCTGCCTATACATATTTATTATCTATCCCCACTTCGTATTACAATGAGCCAGAAGGTCCTTTGCACCTGCGCAGTGCCCCTTCTGGTCATGGGCAGGGGTCTCAGGATGAAGTAAATGAGTCTTCCTCTTGTGGGTAGGGGTCTTCAAGATGAAGTAAATGAGTCTTCCTCTTCTTAAACTTCACACCTTTTAACCTTCAGACATGGCCTTAGGGTCTGGTCGGGCCCAATCTGCTTCTCCCTGGCTTATCAGTAGAAGCAATCATCTGCTTTTGTCCCTTGTCAGCAGAACTGCATCTGCTTCTCCCCCTCCAGCAGTAATCAATGCCTTGGCAAGATGGCAATGGCAGGTGCTTAGGACAGACAATACCTTTGTTTAAGCAAAGGAATTCCTTTAACCCCCTTGTACAATTTCTCTGTGTTACCCCCCTGTACATTGGTTACCCCTGTATCACTAGTTCTTTCTTGCTGCTGCGCTGCTCAGAATCCACATTACCTAAGGACTGTAGTGAGAAAGGATTGATGTTTTGACCTCTTCAGGGGAAACACAGCAGAACTTTGTGTTGGACAGTATATGTCAAGCTAAATTGTAGCTGTGCAATGAGAATGATCTTTTTTTGAGGTATTATCTTGTATTTCTATCCTGTCTGCTGATGAAATTGGTTAATGAGTGAGACTGAGGAATATGAACAGAAGCAAAGTGAAAAATCACACCCTTATCTCACCGTTTATACTCCCCAGAATGATGCTTTCTCTTATCAGCCTGTCAGAATAAACATGTGCCCGTTTATCAGTTGATCAGAGGTCTAATGCTTCTGCACCCAAATAATGTGAGTAGGTGTGAAAGCGTTTAACTTTAAAGGATGCTGCTCTTTTGCAGGGGATGAGCTGCTCCTGCATTCCGAATGCACACAGTCTTTAGTTGTACTGGAAGTTCCTTCCTGCTGAGTAGAAAGGCAGCAGGGATGCTGGTTGGGCTGGTAGCCAGGCTGTGATGTGTCCCAGGCTTGGCACAGTGTTGGAGCTCTATTTCATTCATCCCCCCAACCTGCACCTGCCTTACTCCTGAGTGTGGCTTCTTCAGAACTCTTTGGCTAGTTAGTAACTGGTGCATTATCTTAACTAATGTAAATTGTTGCTTTAGGCACATGGGGTTTCATGGCTTGTAAACCCTGAGCAAATCTGGTTGCCCCAGGACTTAACGGAGCTGCTGGGTTGTAGCTTCCAACCAAAAGGCATTCAGGATCCTTCAGGTTTTTCATGCATCCTTCAGCTTCAGGTTGTTCATGCATATGCAGAATGACATTGCCTTTAACTACAGCAGTTCTAAGGCTTTTCTTTTTCTAATTGCAGTCTTGTTTTAAGGAAAAGAGCATTTCAAGATGTTTGAAGCATCTTCAGTCAATCCATGAACAAGTGAACTTGGGTTTATGTGTAGTGGTCAATGCACCTACATGGCAGAGTGGCAAAATCTGTTCCTTGCATTGTCTCTCATATCCATTTAAAAGCTGCTTGCAAGGGAGATCTGTTGGCTCTTAAGAGGGGAAGTCTGGTGTGAAGCTCCAGGTCCTGTGTTGTCAAGGAATCCTCAGGTAGGTTGGGATGCTTGTGATGGTGTTTCAGTGCTGCAGTGTTAGCTGTGGCTCAGATCCACACACACTGCAGCCTTTTGGAGACCTGAGTTTGTCTTGATGTCTTGTGAGGTTTATTGAGGTTGAGAGCACTTCTGACTGTACCAGGATGGGAGCGAAATCTGGTCCAAGAGGCTGGTAAATGGAACCAAACAGTTCTGTCCTGTACCTGCCTTGAAGGGCTCTGTTAGAACAGAGCATGAAAATAATGGATGGCTCATGAGTTAATGCATTTTTAGTGTTGGACATTGACTACTGCAGTCTCTTGTAATACTCACTTTTCATGTACGTGTGTGAGCTGCAGGAAGGGCCCAAGTTCTTACCCTTCCTGCTCCCCTTTCCTTATGGTGTGTGTAAAACCCAAGCAGATGCCGCTGATGTGTGAATTGAAGCATGGGCATTTTGGAAGGGATTTTCTAGTGGTTATGGCTATCTGGGAAGAGGAGGGAGAACTTCCAGATGTTACCTAAGTAATAAAGCCATACAGAGCTGTCTTTGTGGTGGCAGACAGATCACCCTTGTGCCTGCAGTGCTTCTGCACTTGCCAACCTACAGCAGAGTGGATTAGCCCAGAGTCTGACCATCTTCAGAGCTAATATTGATAACTTTTGTATGGGCAGCAGTTCGGAGGGTTTCAAATCAGGACTCACACATCAGGCCACTGTCCCCAAGTGCTGCTTCTGCCCTTGCATGGAGCCACCAGCACCATCCAGTGAGTGGTTCAGTGGCCATGTGTAGGCTGTGCTGGGCTCGGGGGCTCACAGGGAGCCTTGGGGTGCAGACCTGACCGTGCAAGCACTCCATGGAGTACCAAAGTGGGGAGAAGCTGCTTTTATCCTATACATCGGTGCCTGCCCCTGGTGGGTGCTTACCAGAAGTCAAATCCCTCAGCTTTGGCCCAGGTTAGGTGTAAATGCCTCTCTCTGGGGGCCAAGTGAGGACATGGAATTCAAAGTCATTCACCTCCGAGTGCATCACACTTGTTGTGTGTGATTTCAGGGCATCTCCTGAGTCAGAGTTGGGGCAGGTAATTGCACTCTGTGCTCTCTGCTACAAACGGGTCTATTTTTAGGACAGATAATGTGAAGAACTGTGGTTTTTCTTTAGAAGCAGCACAAGCATCGCATGCAGTGTTGCTCCCACATACACGTGCTTCCTCCACCTACACATCTGTCTGCAGGTTGGTTGTACTTTTTTCTCTGGGTTGGAGCTTGTCGTGTTTCACAGGATCCCAGACTGGGTTGGAAGGGACCTCAAAGCTCCTGCAGCTCCAACCCCTGCCCCGGGCAGGGACCCCTTCCACTGGAGCAGCTGCTCCAAGCCCCTGTGTCCAACCTGGCCTTGAGCACTGCCAGGGATGGGGCAGCCACAGCTTCTCTGGGCACCCTGTGCCAGCGCCTCAGCACCCTCACAGGGAACAGCTTCTGCCTTAGATCCAACCTGAACTTCCCCTGGTTCAGTCTGGGCCCATCACCCCTTGTCCTGTGGCTCCAGTCCCTCCCCAGCATCCTTGCAGCCCCCTTCAGACACTGGAACTGCTCTGAGGTCTCCACACAGCTTCTCTTTTCCAGGCTGAGCAGCCCTGATGTCCTCAGCCCTCAGGCTTGCAGGACTTCCTTGTATGACCTTTGATTAGTGTTGGGTGTAGCTCACAAGCTCATTCTGTGCCCCTAATACAGCTACTCCTCAGGTTTAGGTCTTGGTAAACTTCAAAAAGTGCTTTTAAGCTGTGTATCTTTTCCTGTTTTATCCACAACCTGCATTGCTCCCTATAGTTATGGGGTTGGAATTCCTTGTGTGAGCTCCGGCCATCCAGCAGCTTTGAAAAAGGCAGATTCACCTTTAAAGACCAAGCAAAAATGAAAGCATCCAAATGCTACATCTTCCATTTGGGATGAGAAACTCCCCAAAACAACCCAGGCCAGTATTTGGGGCAGAGCTGCCTGGGAACCACCAGCAAATCCATGTGTGCTGCTTGTATTCCATGGCTAAGGAGGGCTTTGCTTTACCAGCTGTTAACTCCTGTTGTTTGAAAGCTGCAGGTCCCTTGAGGGTGGCAGGCGGTGCATTCAGAGTGAAAGTAGGTTACTGATGCTGCAGAGCCAAGTGGGTTTGAGGCCAAACAGCTTTGATAACTCCGAAGAAGCCCTTTTGTTGTTCTGCCTTTGAAGTGGGACTGCGCTTGTACAAAGGGGTTGGTTACACAGAGTATTCCTGAGCTGAGCGGGGTGAAATGATGGCAGGGCACGAGCAGAGAGTATTTTGCCATGCAGGAAACGGGTGAAGGTAACAGTTCCTTTTGTGCCAGTGTTTGTGCTTTTCCTGGCTCTCTGGCAGCTCCAGGGTGATGCTTGATGTGCTGAGGGAATAACCAGGTATCCTTTTCTCCATGACCCAGGGATAGTTCTGAGCTGCTGAATAATTCATGGAGTTTGAAGGGAAAGGCTAACCTGGATTTCCTCATGCCCACTGCTTTCCAAGGGCCTTCCTGGCTCTGGGGTTGTTAATGCTGGCTTGCAATCACAACCGGTTTAGTTTATTATTTACTAGTTTTCCCATCGGGATATTACTTGTGATCACAAGCCAATGGTAACAGCCCATCTCCACCTATTTCCTGGCTCAGCTGGGTCTTGGCTTCTTCCTGCCTCACCTCTGGAGCTGGGAAGCTCCCAAGACCCTGCCGAGGGGGAGGATGCAGGAGCAGGAATAGATGCTCCTGTTGCGGTGCTGCCGGTCACTGTCTGGCATCCTCAGGGCCCCTTCTGAAGGCATCTGGGAAGCCTGGAAAACCATTCCCGAATGTGTTGGAGTGAACTTTGAAGCTGCTGGTCAGGCCTGTGGACGTGGGGCTGCTGCTTCCCCCAGCGTGGCACTTCACAAAGAGCTGGAGGGCACAGTTCAGCCTTTAGTATCCAAACCACCAAGACCATTGGTAGGTTCATCTCCTGTTCCACTGCATTCACTTTAAAGGGGGAAATGCTGGAATTTCCCCCCTTTAAACATACATACTTATACATAGATACAAAAATATGTAATTCCCTTAGAATATATAAGTTGTATCAGAACATGTTTGGATAGAAATTAGGGCATTTGCCCCATGGAGAGTATTTTAACTCAGTATGATGTGGAAGGAGGTTTCTCCTAAAAACCTGTGTCTGTGAGGCTGCTTTATGTTGGTGGCTTTTTATTGGTGCTCCACGAATAGCAATAATACAAGCGGCCCTATGATTCTGTGCAATCCAAGTGGTTTATACCTGCCTGCTGGGCTTAGCCTCAAGGAATTGATCAGATTCCAGTAGTGAGATTCCAGTTTTGTTTGTATTCAGCTGCTCAATCCATTACTTTCTGTGTTAGGGCCCTTCTCTGCCCTTTAGTCAAGGGATGTCTTCTCCTCCTGTGCATCCTCTAGTCCCAGGTTTAGCGCCCAGTGTGTTTAGGCAGGACTGGTGTTTCTGATTTGATCAGCACAGCCCACATCTTGGCTCACTGCTGCAGTGCTGTGCTGCCAAAATGCAACTGTCCTGGTGGGAAACAGATGGGAGAGATTCGAGTCATAGAATGTCAGGGTTGGAAAGGACCTGAAGATCATCCAGTTCCAACCCCCCTGCCATGGGCAGGGACACCTCACACTAAACCATGCCATGCAAGGCTTCGTCCAGCCTGGCCTTGAGCACTGCCAGGGATGGAGCATTCACAACCTCCCATTCCAGGGCAATCCATTCCAGTGCCTCAGCACCCTCACACTAAAGAATTTCTTCCTTATATCCAATCTAACCCCCCCCCCCGTTTAGGTTTTAACCCATTACCCCTTGTCCTGTCGCTACACATTGATCACTTGTGTTCGGTGGGGATCACGTGGCCGTTTGCACAAGAGGAAGTAGCAGTGTCCTGGTCAAATTCCAACTTGGATAACTGCAAGTGGAATTGAGATGGGCAAGCGTCATGTTGTGTGGCTGCTGCATTGGGGAATAAGTGGCTGGGGGAAGGGAGAAGGAGACAAAAGAATAAGTGCTTTAAATCCAGAGGCTGGGTGAGGGATCTCTGAGGTGGAAAGGAGCAGGGGACACGGTGTTCTTCATGTGATTTAGTGCTGTGAGCTGAAAATGGCTCCATTGAAATCCTTCATGCATATCTACACTGATGGAATGTTGTTCCGTGGAACATGTCCTCTTGCCTGGGGAAGGATGGGCTCCCTTTGGGAGATACAGGAGGAGAAGAGGTGTTTCTGTGCAGGTGTGCACCTGGTTTGATGGGGAGGCTTACAGTAGAGTGGGGCTGCCTGTGCTCCTGAGGGTCCAGGAGGAGCTCAAATGAGCATCTTGGTTCAGCCTTGAGGCAGGGGGTGGTGGACAACAGTCATTGCCTTGAGTTCCATATCCCAGGAATGCAGCAGCACTTCTGGTCCCCAGGGTGTGCTTGTTTGTACCTAAAGCTGCCAGGTTTGCTTGAGTCAGTGCTATAGGCCAGGCCACCCGCAGCAGATGCAGCTCACAGATGCTGTACCCTGTGTCGTACCCCAGTTTTGCAAGCTCAGAACAATTAGCTTGGTGATGTTAGGGCTGAATTGTTAATTGACTTTGTCTTCTCTGTTGTCTTTTCTAGGTACAATGGTCAACGGTTCCTTGGCAACTTCCTCCAGAAGAATAATGACTCCTGCTCTGCTCTTGCCATAATACCAGAATCCTGTGACCTACACGTCAGTGCTCAACACCAGCAGAGAATCCTATTGTGTTCCTTCTGTGTAGATGGAAGAGGCGTCGGTCTCGAGAGTCCATCCTGATTTCAAGCTGCTTCCTTGGTTTTTCTGGGATTAAAGGTGCTCAATGAATCAGGGCCCCCCAAATGAGTCAAACAGCCAATTCATGCCAACAGTTGGTTGACAACTGTGCGGCGCACGTCACGGGGATGGCACAAGAGGACAGTCGCCATGGGCAAGTGCCACCTACCTTTTATCATGGTGCCAGCCAGGAACTTGATCTGTCCACCAAAGTATACAAGAGAGAGTCAGGAAGTCCTTACTCTGTGTTGGTGGACAGCAAAATGAGTAAACCCCATCTCCATGAAAGAGAGGAGCAGCCATATTTCAGGGAGAACAGAGCAGTAGGAGAGGTCCAGGCTGTGAAAGAAGATAGAGAAAACTCTGAGGACTCTGAGGAGGAAGAAGAGGAGGAAGATGAAGTGACTTACAAAAGGGAGCAGATTATAGTAGAGGTAAACCTTAACAACCAAACATTAAATGTATCAAAAGGGGAGAAGGGTGTCCCCTCCCAGTCCAAAGAGACTGCTGTTCTTAAGACCAGCAGTGAGGAAGAGGAGGGTGACAGTGAGGAAGAGGTCACTGAAGACAGTAGTGATTATGAGGCGAATGAGAGGCAGAAGAAAAAAGAGAAAAGAGTGGAAAAAGTTAGTGTTGCCCAAAGGAGAACAAGGAGAGCTGCATCTGCTGCAGCAGCCACAACTTCCCCATCACCCAGAGCTACAAGGGGTCGTAGAAAGAGTGTGGAGCACCCCAGGCGTAAGAAGAAAGCTGCAAAGGAGCCCAAGGCACCTGTGCAGAAATCAAAGTGTGAAGA
The DNA here is from genome assembly GCF_012275295.1 of Melopsittacus undulatus. Classification (NCBI taxonomy): domain Eukaryota; kingdom Metazoa; phylum Chordata; class Aves; order Psittaciformes; family Psittaculidae; genus Melopsittacus; species Melopsittacus undulatus. Next base: position 1,048,001 of record NC_047543.1, on the reverse strand, counting down.
GAAGGAGACTTTAACCTGTGAGAAGTGCCCCAGGGTGTTTAACACACGTTGGTACCTGGAGAAGCACATGAACGTCACTCACAGGCGCATGCAGATCTGCGACAAATGTGGGAAGAAATTTGTGCTAGAAAGTGAGCTGTCCCTTCACCAGCAAACAGACTGTGAAAAAATCATCCAGGTAGGTTTGCTCCCTGCTTGCCACGTTTCCAACCCTTCTGTCGTGCCCTGGATACAAGCGACTGGACACTTTAGAGGGGGAAATCTTTTGCGCAGCCCAGGTTCTGACCGAGACCTTGTCTCTATGTAGTCACACTTTGGTGTCTTCCAAAGGCAGTATATGGCAGGGAGCAGAGTGTGCAGCTGCCATCTGGTGTAGCAGAGTTACTGTAGTTTTCAACCCCGAGCTGGGGAAAACACAAAGCTGCTAATGTCAGACTCCAGAAACAAGTGCATTTGCAGTGAAGTCCTTTGGCAGGATAAACCCTCCTCCTTCAGGTGCTGAGCGCCTGCAGCTATCGCTAGCTTTAATGTGCACAGTGTTTTAGTGTCCTGAAATCAGTCACAGAGCGTGGCCAGGTAAGATTTCAAAGGGAGAGTGGAATTCTGGGGCATGTTGCTGGTGTTGGAGTTGTGTGACATACCAGAGAGGCAAGCAGGTGAGAAAGAAACTGGGGAAGTCAGGACGTGAACCGGTGTTCAAATGGAAATCCCACTGAGCCAACTGCCCACAGGTAACTGACAGTAGGTGTTCATGTATGCATTTGGCAGTGCATGAATTCGGTGACTCAGTCTGTTAATGGCCTTTTCCCAGTGTAAAAAAGCTCAGTAAATCCCACTGATAATATAAAGATCTCTGGTCTTTGTCACCCAAAGATTTGCAGCTTTTAATTGGCTCCAACAATGGCAGCCTGTGTTGTAACAGAACCATTTTAAAGTCCTAAGTTGTGGAAAGAGCTCCAGAGTTTCTGATTCATCTGTGGTTTGTGCTTTGCTCACAGGCATCTGTGTTCTCCTGTAACTGGGGGCACTGTTGTTGTAGCTGCTGATTCAAACGTGCTTGCTTTGCCTTGTTAAGCTCAGCACAGCATTGCCATCTACTTCTGAAGTGATCCCACTGCCAGCATGGAGCTCAGCTTTTGTGCAGCTGAAATGCTGAGAGTTCCCAGGGCTTTGGCGAGTTCTTTGTCTGCCCAGTGAGTTTTAGCAGCAAGATTTAAGATTTTACTTGTTTGTTTAAATGCTGCCCTGAATTGGGATTCAATTCCCACTGTGCGGGAGACAGTGGAAGTGCCTGTCCTGATTTCTCTTTGCTGTGAGAGTCACACGCAGCTCTGTGTAACATTGTGCTGGTTTTCCTTATGTTTCAGCTCAGAGGAGGAAGACTAAAGGAAAGAGTAGAATATAAGTTAATGAGTCTTGAGCCTAGTTAGCAAAACACATCAACGTTGCAGTGTGTCCTTGCAGGGTTTGAAACGAATACTGCACAAGTTTAGTGCGGAGGACATTGAAATGCAGATTGCAGCAGTGCCCCATCATCCAGGTGGCTCTTTCACAGCATAACACTCTTTAGACTTGAAGCAGGAATTCATGAATATTTGGAACATGGGGCATAGAATGAAGAAGGAGCCTGTAATCCATGCACACACGTGCTGCTGAGGGGTTCCTTTCCTGTGCCCCAAAGTGATAGGGTAAGGAAGAAATGGTAGCAGTTGTACCCAATACAAGCAGAATCAGGTCTAGAAACTGTCCCAAATACTTCCAGGATTTGGGAATCTGAAGCACTGCTGGTCATCTTCAAGTTCCCACTATAGGCATGTATTCAACAATTCTATCTCTCCTGACATTTGGAATGTGGTTCCCAGCTGCCTGCTCATTTGGTTTTGTCACACGTGGCAAAAGGAGTAAGGGGATATGAACATGTTATGTTAATACAGGGTTTAATGTGTCAAGGGGGATATGGAACTTTGGGAGGAAGGAATGGTTTCATTATGGGAGTGGTAATTGAACTGATAAGAACATGAGGGACTCCTCTCTGTGATTTTCAGCAAAGGGAGGGGATATATCCGTTTTTCCAGGTAATTTCTGGGTTTCATCCTTTTAACATGAGCACCTTCACAGAGCTTGTGTTGTCACCTCCGTCTCTCTCTGTAGTAACTCTCAGTATTCTACATGCTGGAGTGCTCAGGCTGCTACAAGGACTGTTTTTATCAAGTCTTTAGCAAGAACCAGCTGTTGGGGGAAAAGAGATGTATGAGAGCGCTTGGATCCTGCTCATCACAGACTTTCTGGACATATCACAGGGAAGAGATTCACACGTTGTTTGTATGTTGTTATTTTAGACCTAGAGTGCTGCTGATCCGTATAAATAGAGTCAGAACACCAGAGGTGGAGGTGACAACTTGCTTTGTGCCACACTCTCCACATGGTCAGGAGCTGCAAGAGGGAAGCTGCCTTCTGCGTAGAGCTAAAAGGAGATGAGGGAGCTCTGAGTGGTGTTGAGTGTTGGAGGGGTCACAGTGCTCCTGTGAAAGACAGAGCTGGACGTGCAGATGGGTTTAAAGGCAATGTGGTGGTGGTGGCCTCCTCCACCTCCCCAGCTGCACCAGGGCTTGGGCTTGCTCCCAAGCCAGCAGCATCCATGCCTGTGAAGTTGTCTTCTCTCTGTGTTAGCTCCTTGAGGGCTGATCCTGCTGGATGTGCTCTTCTGCTGGGGAATAAGCTCGTGCAGGGGCAATAGTGGTATTCAGGTGGCACCACCATGCAGTGTGTTACCATCCTCTCCAATCCTGCTCAAGCTGGCTTTTCTTGGTGTCATTGTTTCAAGTCTGAAACAATCAATGTAGGTTTAATCTGAGACATTACACAGCCTTTTGACTTGGTTTGTCCTTCTTTTTGTCACACAAGAGGAAGATCCATGGTTTAACTCCACTGACTTGAATTACTGAATCTTTCTGATTGAGAATTCCTTCTATTTATCCCATTCATTCAGTGCGTTTCCTGTAATAAGTCATTCAAGAAGCTCTGGTCCCTCCATGAACACATCAAGATTGTCCACGGATATGCAGAAAAGAAATTCTCTTGTGAGATCTGTGAAAAGAAGTTCTACACCATGGCCCACGTGCGGAAACATATGGTTGGTGAGTTATTGATCAGTGCTTCTGCTCGTTCTGCCTCATGAGCATAGAATGGTTTGGGTTGGAAAAGACCCTAAGGTCATCCAGTTCCAATCCCTTGCAGTGGGCAGGGACCCCTTCCACTGGAGCAGCTGCTCCAAGCCCCTGTGTCCAACCTGGCCTTGAGCACTGCCAGGGATGGGGCAGCCACAGCTTCTCTGGGCACCCTGTGCCAGCACCTCAGCACCCTCACAGGGAAGAGCTCCTGCCTTAGATCCAACCTGAACTTCCCTGGTTCAGTTTGAACCCATCACCCCTGGTGGTTCTTAACTCCTGATTGCTGTTTTGTGGAGAAATACAATAACTTCAGTTATCTGAGCTTTATAATCAGCAAGTTCAAGTCTGTAGTTCTGGGCAGCAAGCAATATCTCTGTGTGTCTATGTGTATGTAGTTCATAGAGGAAAACAAATGGTTTGAGAAAAGATTGCACTGGAATGACCCTCTCTAATGTACTGTTGTGTTGCAGCACACACAAAGGACATGCCATTTACATGTGAAACCTGTGGGAAATCATTCAAACGCAGTATGTCTCTCAAAGTACATTCCCTACAGCATTCTGGAGAGAAACCTTTCAGATGTGAGGTGAGGCAGCAACTGGTAATACATGGAGATACGGTAGCAGGAAGGTGTCAACTTAGTAACCCTGTCAGTGGGGACTGTAGGTGGAAACTGAATTGCCTTGTAACTGAGGTGTAGCTCCATTAAAATCTGGGCAGACTGTGGAGAGCACAGCAGAGATGCAACAGTTCAGAGATGTCTGTGGTTTGCTCTGACTGCTGGCTCTGGTGTTTTAACTCAATGGTGCCCACTACAGCAGGATTTGAATCCCCCTCTTCCCTCGGTGTTCATAGCAAAGCCTAATGCAAATGCCATTAATCCTCCCTGTCCTGCCCGGCTACTTGAAGCAGATGGCAGTGAAAACACAAATCACTGCTGGATTTTCACCTGTGGGAAACACTGCAAAGGGTGATCTCCCTGGGATCTGAGACTCTGAACTTGCATCTCTGACAGCGGATGTGTGCTGGGATGAGGGGAAGTCTCTCCCTGCTGCACTCACAGACTTTTGCCATTGCCATTTTATGCCTGCCCTGGGGAAGGAGACCCAATGGGGCAGACTAACCCAGTCATGTGTCTGGGGCAGATAATGTCAGTCACCTGATGGGGATGCTTGTGGGTATCACATGATGGAGGCAGGGGGTGCAGAGCCCTTCCTCTTTCCAGAGCAGGTCCGGTGGCTCACTCTGCCCATCAAATGAGGCACAGCTCCAGCCGGACACCACAGTGGTGGTTGTGCAGCCACGGTAGTCCTGGGAATCAGACTCCTTAGGAACAGACTTCCCTCATAGCAATAAATAACAGCTGTAAAGCCAGGCCCATAAGGCTGCTGTTGGCATTGGTGGGTGAGCAGAGTCCTCTAGTGGAGGCTTGCTGTAGTCCAGCAAAACCTCCGAATGACATCTTAAGCCAACAGAAGCACTTTGCAGTTGGCATAACCCTGTCTGCTGCCAGCAGCTGTGTCAGCTAAAGGCTGTGACTGTTCCACGCTCCTTGCCAAGGCTCCTGTGCCAGCAGACCTCTTAACACAGCCCAAATTCCACTGGCTGCGTCATTTAAACCCAGTGTCTCTGTGTGTACTAGCTCAGGTATTCTTAACTCCTTTCCATAGTCAGTTCAAAGTGCTGTCCCCTGACTGCCTTGCTTCCTGCTGTGTGATGCCTGAGCATCATGGCTTGCTGTTTTTCTGTTGCAGAACTGTGATGAGAGGTTTCAGTACAAGTACCAGCTGCGCTCGCACATGAGCATCCACATTGGGCACAAACAGTTCATGTGCCAGTGGTGTGGCAAAGACTTCAACATGAAACAGTACTTTGATGAGCACATGAAAACACACACTGGTAAGGACTAATCAAGGAAAAGCACGAGTAGCTGCAGGGCAGGCACTTGCCTGTACTTCCAGTTGTATTCCCTTGCTTGAAATTCGGGACCAAAACTGCTCTCTGAAAAAAATCAGAGAGGAGAAGTCCATACATCATCTCCTGTTAGATCTGTACTCCTGTGATTCACTGTGGGGGAAAATGAGAGCTCAGGCTTACTTCCTTCTTACTGTGGTCTGAAGGAACCCCTCGCCCAAGCCTTGTAGAAGGTTGTCATGCATCAAAATCCAAAGGTGAGAGAGGATTCCATAAAGCCCGAGGGCTGCTGTGGAGCAGCTGTGTGTGTTTGCTGAAGGCAGCAGTCACGGAGCCTTTGCAGGCTGCAGTTTGTTAGCGTAGACGTGCTGAAGTGTAAGGGTGAGCAGCTGTTGTGTGCCTCACTGATGGCTGGCTCTGCTTGCAGGAGAGAAGCCCTTTATCTGTGAGATCTGTGGCAAGAGCTTCACCAGCCGCCCCAACATGAAGAGGCACCGCAGAACTCACACAGGGGAGAAGCCCTACCCGTGTGACGTGTGCGGCCTGCGATTCCGCTTCTCCAACATGCTCAAGGCACACAGGGAGAGGTGCTTCCGTGTCACCAGCCCCGTCACCGTGTCCGCTGCTGTCCAGATCCCACTGTCCACCACTTCTCCTGCCACCACGGTCCCTGCTGTCGTGAACGCGCCCACGGGCCCAGCGCCACCCATCAACCTGACCCCCGTCAGCACCCTTCCTCCGCGCCCCATTCCCCACCCGTATTCACACCTTCACCTCCATCCTCATCCTCACCACCCACATCACCTCCCGGTGCCCCCAGTCCCTCATTTACCCCCTCCTCCAGCTCTTTTTAAGAGTGAGCCTTTAAACCACAGAGGCCAGAGTGAGGACAGCTTTCTGCGACACCTGGCAGAAAAGAACAGTTCAGCACAGCACCACTAACGTCTCTGCTCCCTGCCAGCTCTTCCCCATTCATGCACATGGAAACCTGCCCTCCTGGCAGTCCAAGAGGGTTGGTTGGTGAGGATCCTCATCTTTCTCTTAGCCCCAGCACACGGTCCCCATTCTGCCCCTTGAATCAGTTACCAACCGAGGAAATCCTGTTTCGGATCAGCAGTGCTCCTCTGAACCTGGGACCCAACAGGACTTCAACCCCATTTGCTTGCGTTTTGCTGGTGACTTTTCTACATTTCAGAGACTGAGACTTGTGGGATTTTCTAATTTCATATCAGCTGATGAGGTATGCTTGCTTTTATAGCCTGGCCTTCTTCTCAAAGAGGAGACAGGCCTGGTTTTCCTTTGTACTAATCGGAAAGGCTGTGAGATTAATACAGAGCATTAATTGTATCACTGTGTATCGTAATGGATTCTTTTCAGCTTTTGGGGCTGGCTATGGAGTGAGCCAGCCACGTATCACGGTATATTTGAGCATTATAAAGAAAGACACAGAACTGTCTTGTTTGTGTAGCTCTCCTAACACACTCTTTATTTTACTACAGAAATTATTTTAGAGGTTTTTGTATAGACCTATTTAGTAGTCTGTTTCTAAAATGAAATGTATTTCAATAAGCGGTGTAATTTTTTCAGTGTAGCTGGACCTATGTTGTATAATAGATAAATTTTTATAATCATCAAAATGTGATTCTTAAAAAGATGCATAAAGCTTCTAGAGTTAAAGTTATTCTTACAACCGTACAACGTAAAAGGTGCTGCAGAGAAGAAAGGAACCCAAGAGGTCTCTGGAAAGGTTGCCTCCGAAGTGATGGTGATTTAAGGACTTTAATTTATTTTAGTAGGGCTTGTTTTATTCCTTTTTAAACCTTATGTTTCCCTTTTCACGGTTTTGGACAAGGCCATTGGGATACCCTATTCCCACCGCACAGGTTTTCTTGGGAGGTATGGATGGGTTAGAAAAGGAGCCCCTTACACGTAGGGACCCGCTGCTTTAGGAATAGAGAGTCACAGGAGAATGGGAGATGTGACAGCAGAGAGGACATCGAGTACCTCAAGTCAAGCAAGCATCTTTTCCCTCGAGGAGAGCCGGGTTTAGAGGCTTTTCATGGGATGATTTGAAGTTGGGGATCACATCCAATGCTGCTCTTCAGATTGCCTCGTGGAATTCCTGGAGTTGTTAGGAGAGGGGAAAGGAAAGGAGATCCTGAAACGGGGTGTTTCTGACTGCTTGATTGTAAGAGTGAGAAGTTTGAATGAGACGGCTGTGTTCCAGTTGCATTGAGGAAATGCTGATAGCACTGTATGTACCATGTGAAGCTCTATCCCATAAACGTAATGTGCATAAAATGATGGGATGATTTCTAGGGGTCGTAGTCATGGCAAAGCTAAGTTTTCCAGTTGTAGGATAGGAAACTTTGAACTGTAGGCATGTCGCTGTGTCGGAATCCCGGGAGGCAATGAGGGGGGAATGGCAGGTTTAGTGCAGGGCTGGTGGGCTGGAATGCCAAATGTCTCTGTTTTACCAGTGAGTAGCTGTTATTTTTTCAGGTTTGTATTCCTCTTCAACTAAAACTAAATATAGCAGCATTATGCAAGCTAGGAACTTGTTGCCACCTTCACTGACGACAGAGGCCCAAGGCAATGTACTGTAAGTCCTCTTTTCCTTCAAATTCCCACTTTCCCGTGCTGCTTTTTGAGTTAAATGCCACCAAACTCCATCCAGAGATCCTCATAGGCCAGATGTCTGCTTGGCAATGAAGCAGGGGTTGTGGCTGATGGGATTCTTCCTGGTGTTGCTTCCTCCCGGTTAATGCTTTGACGTGTTTTGAAACACCAGGTCCTCTGTTGAGAATGAGCTCCTTGGGTGATGTTTTGGTCTTCACTGTTTTCTACCACCTTACCGTTCATGTTGGGTTTTTACATGACAAACATAGGAAACATTAGGACTTAGAAAGGGCAATTTCTGCCCACGAAACCTCCCCAGTTTTGACTGAGCTGAACCCCCTGAATAATAAAGCAATGGTTTTTTACATGTTCTCTCTATCATCTTTATGTGCACCCTCAACCTTCTAAAAGCAAAAGCCAGTTATGGAACTGAATTCCCACTCATGATGATGTTGTCATTACTGTGGCTGGTCCGCCCCGGAGGTTCTATGCATTCCACGTCACCGTTGCAACCTACGTTTCTGTCGTGCCACTCTTTTCTGGTCAGGCCTGTTATGAACTGATTTTTAAATGCTAAAAAAGGAAATAATAATAATAACCTTGGTAAATGGATTGTATTCCAGTTTTGCAACATGATTTTTCTTCTCAATAAATTTCCAGTATTAGGCTGCTATTCAGAATTCCAAAAGCTGGGACAGTTTTGTGCAGTTATTTAGTTCACAATGATGCACTTTGTATTTCGTTTTCCTTCCCAGACTTCCCAACTTCCTTTCTCTGGAAGCAGATTAAACTCTCGAGCCCATTTAATAGTCTGTCAGGATGTGATATGATGTCAACAGATTCTCCTCAGTATCTGGGACAACCAAACCAAGAGCTGACAATACTGGGCTAAAAACGTTGCAGTGTCATAGCTGAGAAAGTCCATATTCCAGCAGGCAAAGGAAAACGGGTGTTCCAACAGGCTGAGGAAATTCAAGGATGAGATGTGATTTAGGCTCTGCTTAAATGTGCCTTGCTCAACGCTACGGAACCTATTCCTGTGTGTTCCTGACTTTCTGCTCCTGCTGACGAACCAAGCGTGATGGTTTGTATCAGCTTGTCTCTATTGAGTAATTAATGGGCTTGCTTTGTGGTGGTAAAACACTTCCTTCAAGAAGAGCAAAGACAAACGATGCCAACTGCACCTCTTCGGCAGGGACCGTAGCAATAGGACAAGGGGTGATGGGTTCAAACTCAAACAGGGGGAGTTCAGGTTAGATCTAAGGCAGAAATTGCCCCAAGCCCTGTCCAACCTGGCCTTGAACACTTCCAAGGCTTGGAGACATGGCAAAAGAATTAAACCCATCCTTAAATAAAGGCAAACGGATGCATCTCATATGGATACTAGGGAAAAAGTCCCCACGTGTCCTCAAGCAGAATTTTACCCTGGCATCAACAAGGAAATCTGCAGGTTTTCAGCTTCTGATCTAATTCCAACCGAGGACTGAGAACTGCATGAGCTCCATGGCTGGTTTCTGAGCCAGCAAGAGACCTCCTGCCTGCCTTAACCTGTTCCAGTTTGTTTTAATGCCTGAGCAGTGGTTGTGGATCACCAGAGCTCCCTCTGATCTCAGCAGTAACCAGTGTGTTTTGTGGCCAAGGCCACGTTCTCTATTGCATGAGCTGTGGGATAAAGACTGGGCTGGGCTGTAGTGGTTTGGGGTGGAGGTTTGGATTGCTTTTAAATAGACCTGTATGGTCCCTGTGTTTTATTGACTTTATTTATTCCTTTCATGCTCTATTCCTGCCTTTACAGATTGGAATTGGCAAATAGCTTCTGATGTAATGTCTTGGAATATTGAGAATGGCTGCCTGTGGCCTGAGTCATAGCCTGCATGTATGTGCAGAGTGGACGTGTTTTGCAATGCAGGGCATCTCTGTACTGAGAACATGGGTACACGTGCATGTAGCCAGAGGAGGCTCCCCAAGAACAGCAGCTGCTCTGGATGTTTGCTCAGTGCTTCTGTCACCCTTGTCTTGCTGATCCCTCTCATTCACCATGCAGTGGGGGGGTGGTATGTGCGTGCATTGATCATCTCCATTCTCCATTCCTGTGCATCGGAACTTTGTAAGTCACAGTTGGAAACCAGGAACTGATGTGAAATTTTCCACCCCAAAGGAAATGCAGCTCTGGGTTGCATTCCCTCTGCTGGAACCCGCCCTGCCCCTGGGCACAGTGTGGAACCAGGCCACAAGGCCCCTGTGGAAGGGCTCTATTAATTATTATCTTCCCCTTGGAGAACTCTGCCCAGGGTTATTCCTGTTTGTTCTAATGGGCCTACACAGCAGCAGTAGCGTTCCCTCCGTTGGTTTGAATCTTGTTTCTGCACAGAGGAGGAATCTGTAACAGCCCTGATGAGCTTGCCATGGAAATACACATTCCTGAAGGAGGTGTCTGCTGTCCCAAAGGGTCACGGAACTCATTTAGCTTCTATAGAGCCAGGCTGAGAGAGCTGGGCTGGTTCTGAAGGGGAGACCTGAGAGCAGCTCCAGTGCCTAAAGGGGCTGCAGGAAACCTGGAGAGGGGCTTGGGACAAGGGATGTAGGGACAGGCCAAGGGGAATGGCTTGAACCTGCCCAAGAGAGGGGAGACTGAGCTGAGCTCTGAGGCAGAAGCTGTTCCCTGGGAGGGTGCTGAGGCGCTGGCACAGGGTGCTCACAGAAGCTGTGGCTGCCCCATCCCTGGCAGTGCTCAAGGCCAGGTTGGACACAGGGGCTTGGAGCAGCTGCTCCAGTGGAAGGAGTCCCTGCCTGTGGCAGGGGTTGGAGCTGGAGGAGCTTTAAGGTCCCTTCTAACCCAAACCTGGCTGGGATTCTGTATATTCACCAATTAGGGTTTTGCCTTTACAGCTGGTGGGGAAATGCCCCATCCCTTTCAGGGAAGTGGGATTGACTTTTGTGCTACAGCACTGGACTGATCAGTGGTGGAAAGATTGGGGTTTGTGTTTGTTTGGGGCTGTTTGGGTGGGTTGGTTGCTTTGTTGGGTTTGGTCCTTTTTAATGCAGCAATAACTCATTAGTGAAGCTTCTTGAGTGCCATGGGAAGGTTGTGAAATGAGTGGTTGCTCCATACGAAAGTCATAGCATGGCTTGTTTCTCACAAGTGCATAGCAAGGATTTCTCCCTACATGAGAAGTTGTGTAACACATGGGAGGAAGGGGGAAGGTTGGGCATGTAGGGAACTGAAATTGCCTTTCTGAACCCCTCTTAATGCCTTTCGATTTCTCATGAGAGCTGATAGTAGCAAGAAGTGAAGGGGATTAAAGCCAGGAGGAAGCTGCAGCACAGACCTGCAGCAGCCAAACTGCTGTGAGCCCCCATCACCAGTAACCCTGAACCGAAAAGCCAGTGGGGATCGGTCCCTGTTGCTCATTTGACCTGAACAAAGGTGAGTGCTGTGGCCAAGTGCTCTTCCTCTTGGCAAGCTCCGGTTGCAGTTTCACCTTCAGCTCTGCCTGTAGTCTGAGGACAATAACCAAGGGGCAGCTGATAGCAGAACACAACTTTGTCCTCAGCCACTCGTGTGCCACTGCCATGCACTGCACGTATGGCAGTTAAAGGCTGTGTGGTGGTGTCATTCAGATTGGTGTTTGGTGTATTCACTCACATTGGTGTTGTATTCACTCAGATTCGTGTTGTATTCACTCAGATTTGTGTTGTATTCACTCAGATTTGTGTTGTATTCACTCAGATTTGTGTTGTATTCACTCAGATTGGTGTTGTACTCACTCACATTGGTGTTGTATTCACTCACATTGGTGTTGTATTCACTCAGATTGGTGTTGTATTCACTCAGATTGGTGTTGTATTCACTCAGATTGGTGTTGCACTTGCAGCTGCAGCCATGCACTGAACTGAGAGCTTACAGCCCATTCCAAACCCGTTTCCAGTTTTGCTTTCCCACCCGGACTCCAGCCTGTCCAAGTTACTTCTTCCCCAATAACTCAGTGCAGGCACTGAAGTGTTTGTGTCCTTGCCCTATCAAATCCTGGCACGCTTCATGCAACCCTTGTGTGCTGTGCGAATGACTTCACACCTTCAGCAGGAAGCCAACTCTCTCAATCAGCTTTGATTCAGGCTCAGAGGAGCGGCTGTAAAGAGACCTTTGCTGTTTGAGGGCTCGCAGTGGTGCCAGGCTGAGTAAATCTGGTGTGTGGCTGTCAGGCGAGTAAATAACCAAGCCTGATGTGCAGGTGTGAACCTGCCTGCCCCGATGTGAGTGAGTGACAGCGGGCGCCAGCACTCTGCTATCTGTGACCCAGACAGCACAGGATCACCATTTCCCCTTTCGGTTCTTAGCTCTTCTGCATCATTTCCTCTCTAAGGTTTTTCAGGCATAGATGGTGGCTGTAATCATAAAGGAGATCACAACCGGTTGCCTCTTTGTGGTTGTGTTTTGCCTACCTACAGGCAGAAAGCTGCGAACACAATAAAACAACAGGGAAGTCTTGCTCATCTCAGAGCATGTTTGTGATCACTTGAGCAAAGCAGGGAATGGGACACAGAGTTTCAGCTGGAGAGGTCTCGGATAATGATCCATAAAATTAGTTCAGACTGAAAAATGATTCCTTCCAAGCAGCCCAAGCATGAAGGTATCAGCTTTCTGTTAAGCCTTAGCTCTCAGTCCAAAGGTCTTGAATGGGACATAGGCTTTCATAACTGTGCTCTGCTTCTTAGGTAGCCCCTGTGATCCCAGCAGGATCCCTGCATCTCCCTTCCACAGCACAGCTCCTACAGGGTGCTGCAAGGAAATGCATCCTATGTGGACAGTGAGGTTGGATTTGCCTTTAGCTGCCCAGGGGCAGAAGGAGAGCACCGAGGAGGCACGTTCCCTAACTGCCCATTCTGTGCTGTAACAGAAGATGATTCATCAGCCATCACCAAGGAAACAGGTCAGAATATGCTGCTTTACCTGGACCCAGGGTTTGGGTTCTTACAGAAACCATGTCTTTAAGTAGTTAATTCATAGGAAAATTCCTGCTTGGCCTGAAATGTTGGCTGGAGTTCTGTGAATACTGAAGCTGCTACCAGAAAACAACTGGGATTTACTATGCAGTGACTCATGGACTGTAAGTAACTCGGTTTAGATGTGTTTTCACTGCTAACAGTAATCCAGCCACTGCCTGCTCTGTACAAAACTGGTGGCAGATTGACACAGAAGAGAAACCCAGGTTAGTTTAAACCAGTGTAACCCGTGGTACATTGTGAGCTGTTGGAGCTCCTGGCTTTTCCCATCCCGCAGAGAGATCGTTCCCTATGGAGCTGCACTTTAATCTATGTCCTTTCTGTTGAGGAGAGCCCTGCAGAGGAGCCGCTGTGTTTTCTAAATGCACTCAGCGACTGGAGGCTGTGATGCGACTTTTGTCACCCATCAGCCTCTTCAGAACCCATTGTGCTGATCAGTGTCAGCTGAGTGACTGGCAGGGGGTTGGAGGCTTTTTAGGCTTGGTTTATGACAAAGGAGACTGAGATTGAACTTACTTCCATGGATGAGAAGAGGATTTCCAGCAGGATGAGGGCAGTGCGCTCTAGGAGAGCTGCAGGTACTGAGAGCATCACCTTGCTCTGCTCAGCAGCACGGTGCTGTGAGCATGGCCAGCGTGTCCTGGGTGGAGATGATCACTATTACCTGGGCATCTCCTGTGCCACCTCAGCAGACACTCATCCCAATCTTGCTGCCTGCATTTCCTGTTTTCTCCATGTTATATAGAACTGAACATATAACATGCGTTGGCTGCTGGTGGGCAGTGACCTAATCACTGCTCTAGTGAGTCCTTATTGGTGACTTTCAATGCTAAATACAAAACCAAAGCCCATGTCTACAGGAGAAACACAGGGAGGCTCCATGGAATGAATGGAGCTCGCTGTTGTTGAGCTCTTGAGGCTTTTCCTGATATTGACCATATAAATATTATTCAACCACCAAAACTCTGTTGCTCTAAAAGACACTTTGTTAGAGAACACTGTTGAGACAGCAGGAAGTGACTGGCTGCAACTGATGGTTCCTTTATCCATGTGCCTTGGAGACTGAGCCACAGGGATAGTAAAGGAAAGCTTTGGTTTTACACAGAGCCCATGGGCACAAGGGGATCTGACACAGATTCCATGGGTAAGCCATAACCCAGCTTGCTCTGTGCGCTGCAGGCTGGAGGTGAAGCAGGGGAGGGATGTGCCACAGGACGGGGGTGCTGCCGGCTCCAGCGCTGGTTGTTGTGTGCTGATGCAACGTCGGTGGTGTGAAAACGGGACCCGCTCCAAGGGAAACGTGCACCGGGGGCTGTGTGGGTGCGGAGCGAGAGCCGCCTGCCTGTCCCGGGAGCGCCAGGAGCCGCTCAGCCCATGCAGCAGGCGCTGTCCTCACTTGCTCTCCACGCTTCTTAACAGTGGAAAATCACTGGGATACGAGGATCGCTCCCTGCCAAGCTCCGTCTGCCATGGTTGGGAATGATCTTTGCCCCACTGCCCGTCGGGGGAAAGGAGATGGGAGGCAGCAGAGAATTTGCTCTTTTGAGGGTCGCGTACCCACTGCTGTGGTTCGAGCACGGCTGCTGGGTTAACAAGAGCTGGTCTAGCTCCGAAGGGGGGAATAGGTAAGGAGAGCAATCATAGCCCACACCGCAGGGGAAGCGGGGTGCGCTCTGCCTCTTTAAACCCCCTGGATGCCTCCGGCTCCATAAGGGATAACACACTTCCCTGGGAGCTGGGCTGGTGCTGAGGAGGCCGCTGCTGTCGGTACATAGAGGAGGGTGTCCTTTAGCAGCAGGGCGAGGCCGAAGGGCTCAGAATAGCAGCGGTTTGGCTGCGCTCAGAGCTCTGACCGGTGCCAGCCTGGGGGCATGGAGAGCTTCGGGTGCCCCAGCTTGAACTCGACGTGGCGGCCCCGGGAGCACGAAACCACAGCGGTTATTTTGCAGAGCTTTGCCCTTTTATTCGCGTCCTTCTATTCTCGAACGCCCTTAATTAAAAGCAAGACAAACCCCAGCCCCTGCCGGGCTCTGAACGACGTGTTCCTAGCGCCGGGCGGCCGAGTCCCCTCCCTGCCGCCCCATAGGCTCGGCTTTGTGCGGTTATCGGCACAAATGAGAGGTCCTGCAAAGCCACCGATACCGCAGCCGGGGGGTGGATGTGGGGCTGCGGGCGCTCCGCTGCCATCACAGCAGCCCCGCTGCCCCCCGCCCGTCCTGGGGAGCGCCGGTCTTGGGCATTGCCTGGGGGCTGCGCCCCCCCGCGGTTTGGGGCAAAATCCCCCCAAAACGGTTAAATTGCATCTTAATGATTGTTTTTACTGATGCTCGGGGGGGGGGGGTGTGAATAAGCGGCCCCTCCTCGCGGGGAAGGGGCGTGTCTCTTCCAGGCCCCGCCCCCTGTGTACGCTCTGGCGCAGCTCTCATTGGCTGGGCGGGCTGTGACGTATGCGGACTGCGGTTGTTCCGCGGGGCTCCGTTTGCGTCGCCTTAAAGGGGCCGCGCTCGGGGCAGCCCCGGCAGCGGCGCTGGCCCCGCCGCACCGCACCGAGCAGCCGCCGGTGTCCGGCCTGAGCAGCGGCCGAGGGGCTGCGGCCGCCGGCACCGGGGCGGTTCCCACCCGGTAAGGAGGCTCCGGGGTTCTTCGGTGCGCGGCGGCACCGGGGCGGCCGCTGCCGGTACCGGGAGGCTCCGAGGAGCCGTGCCCCGGGTGTGGGCTCCGGGAGGTGCCGATCCGCTGCGGCCGGTGCCGGTACCGGTACCGGTACCGGGAGGTGCCGATCCTGCAGCACCCTGCGGGGAGCGGGCGGACGGTGCCGGTACCGGAGGGTCCGTGCGCGGGTCGGGACAGCCGGTACCGGGAGGTGCCTCCCGGTACCGATCGTGCCGTGAGTCCGCCCCGTTGCGGCTGTCACCGGTACCGGAGCCGAGGAGCGCCGGTGCCTGCGCCGGAGCGGCCGCCGCTGTCACTTGGGGCTGGCGCCGGTGCCCTGGAGGGCGCGAGGCCGCGGGATGCGCGCTCCCGGCGGCGGCTCCGGCACCGCTGCGGGGGATCCGGTTTCGGACTCCCCCAGCCCGGCACCCGCAGCGGTTTTGGGGTGAAATCCGCGTGTTTCGGGGTTGTTGGGATCAGCGCAGGGTCGGGAGCAGCCACCGTAAACCCGGCGTGCCCGGGACCAAGTCCCCGTTCCCGGGGGCCTGGGGTGAAGCAGGAGCCGCGGAGCAGGGGAAGGGATGCGGTGGCACCGGGCAGGGCTGACTGAGACCCCCCCCGAGCAGGAGGACTTTATGTCTTGGTTCGCCCTTAACACTGGTCTGGGAGGTGGGCACTTGAGTTTGCCAAAGGTCAGTGGTGAAATTAGGGTGAAAAACGTTAAAATCAGGCAAAAGCTGGGTCTGGGGAGGGGGAGAAAATGCAGCCCCGTGTCCCCTCCGCTATTCCCGGCTCCAGGATCGGGCGCTGATCCCCATGCGCACGGTGGAGGGCGGGGGTGCAGCTCCGCACCGCTCTGCGCGCAGCTTGTCCTGCCCTGAACCCTCCCCGGCCTTAAGGCTGCAGAGATAGCAGGGGTGGGGACGGGAGGATCCCGGGGGGGCTGGAAGGAAAGCTCGGGGGGTCAGGGATAAACCCGGCTGGGAAGTGACCTGGGGCTGAGCCCAGCAGCTCCTTGCTGCTACCCAGCGGGGTTTGCTCCTCACCCTGAGCTCGGTCGGATCCTTTCCTGTTTGATGGGATTAAGGAGCAAATCCCCCTCTCCTGCTCTGTTCCCAACACTCAGGCTTTGCAGGATGGTCGGGAGCGCGGCCGCTTTTCCCTTGGCTTGGAGGGAGTCCCTGTTCTGTGGCCGCTGGACGGACGCGTTCCCGGGAAGCAGCCGCCGGGTGAGTCATCTCCGAGCAGAAATAGCTCTGCTGGGAGCAGGGACACGATCCCTATGGATTCACTTCTCCCTGCTCCGGATGGAGCCGCCTGCGCCATCCCACGGCGCTACCGGTGTGCCCATTGCCGGGACTGCAGTCACGGAGGGCTGGGAGCTTCCTGGGGCAGAGCCAGGGGTTGAGGTCCCACAGCTGAGCTCGTCCTTACTGAGCCCTGGTTTATTAAATCATTCTCAATGCTGGGATCTCCCATTTCTGTATCCTAAGGGGGAAACAGCACATATGGAAAGGGCATCGTTTGCCCTGCAGCCCCCGGAGGCTGGTGGTAAATCCCATCCCGGGTCTTTATTCCTTAAATAACTCTGGTTTAGGTTTTAATGTCTCCTTTGCATAAAAGCAATGCACGTTTGGATGCAGTGAGTTGAGGGCTGGGAGCAGAAAGCAGCTCTTGCAGGGGCATGTTGGGATGCTCTGGTCTCCCACTGGTGGATGGGAGCAGCATTGTCCAAGTGGACATCATGGATTATCATTTTCCTTAGAAATCCCATAGAAAACAGCCCAGCAGCCTCTGTCCTCCCCACTAACTCCTGAAGGGAAGCTGACTCCAGCAGGCTCCATGCAGCTGCAAGGACACTGGGGCAAGGAGCCCAGTGCAGCAACTGGGAGCAGTTGGATTTATCCCTGCTGGGGCTCACGATGCCTTAGGAAGAGCAAAGGGGCCCTGGGGAGCTGCAGGGACCTGTGCCGAGCTGGGTGATGGGCTCCCCAAGGAGGGAGCCAGGAGAGACCAAACTGGTTTTGCTCCAGTTTTGGATGTAGAACCATGGAACCCCAGCCTGGTTTGGGTTGAAGGGACCTCAGCGCTCATCCAGCTCCAAGCCCTGCACGGGCAGGGGCATCTTCCACTGGAGCAAAATGCAAAGAGCTTGGGCCCAAAAGAGCTTTCCCAGTGCAGGTCCCCATTGTCCCATTGCCTGCCCATTCCACGTAGCACAAAGTCTCCTCCTTAAGGCTTCGACCCAAGTTCTCATCAGTGGCAGCTCTTTAGGGCCTAAAAAGAGACCAAAAGGACAATTCCTCTTTCACGGTTGGGCTTTTTCTGTTTCTCTTGCTTCGGACCTGCAATTTGTGGTGGCTGATCCCAGGCTAAATGGAGCATTCCTTGGCTTCAGAAGATGCCTGCAAACACCCCTTGGCTTCTGATGGGGGCTTCTGGTGTCCGGCTGGGAGGCTCCCCAGGTTTCCCACTGCAATTGTGGCTTGTTCTTTCAGCGCAGTCCTGGATCGCGCTGGTGCCCAAAATAGGTTGGTGCTGGGCTCCCGTCCAGCCCCATGGATCCCCCATGGATCACCGGCTGTGAAACCCTTCCTGCTGCACCGCAATGCTCCCAGCCCGGCTGAGCTGTGCTGCTGGTGCCCCTGGCCCAGTGGGTGATGGCTCTGCCGGCTTCATTCCTGGAGGATGCCTCCATTGGAAGACCCATCCTGAACTGGGATCACAGTGGGAAAGTGAGGGCAGGGCTGGAACAGAGTGTGTGGTGCTGGGGTTTATGGCTGAGCCTGCTCTCACATGCAGCAAAGCCCAGGGAATTAAGAGGTCTCAAAAGCATTAAAGGGGCTCTGCAGAGGCTCCTTTAATTCCCCCATTCCCGGGACAAAAGGTCCCGAGTTTGGGAATTGGCTGCAGGACCCGTTTGGTGCCAGACCCATTAACCCCCCCCCCCCCGTTGTTGGTGCCTTGCAGGCAGAGGAGCCCTGAGCGCTGCCTTCAGCGAGACGCTGCCTGCAGAGTGATGCTCTCAGCATGAAAAGGTGCTGTGAGGGTGTGGGGCTGCCATGCCTCTTTAAGGTCAGTGCCATTCGCACCCATTGTCCCCTCTCAGGAGCAGGAATGGGGTCCTCATCCTGCAGGTCTCTAGTCGGGATCATGGGAGCAGCGGGAGGTGCTGCAGGGGCCGTGGTGGCTTTAGGAGGGAGGCTCCGTGCCTGCTTTGGGGGTTAAAGCAGGGCAGGAGGAAGCTCCAAGTTATCCCAGGCTTTGTGGTGCCTACAGAGCCCAACTTGGGGGGGGGGGGGGGGGTTGTGCCCGGGTGATGGAGCAAGAATCAACTTGCAAAGGGTTTTCCTGCAGGGACACGAACCCCTATTTGGGATACCCCTTTGGGATACCCCCCCCACAGTGTCCCCTGCGAGGACGGATGCAGCTCTTGCTCGTCCCAGTGACCCCTTGACTGCAGGAAGGGGATTAGTGCTGACAAAATGAGCTCCTTATAGGCAGGATAAAGGCCTTAGGGCCGGGGTGAGGGACACCAGCAGGGATTAACCCCCCCCCGGAGCCTCACTGGGCTCAGCTGCAGGGGCTGAGCTGGCCCAGGAGCATGGCAGGGCTAACAGTGGGCATCATCCTGCACCCGCAGGGTGTCGGCATGGCCGGTCCGCGGCCGCCCAGGTTCCTGCTGGTCTTTGACTTCGATGAGACCATCATCAATGAGAACAGTGATGAATCCATCGTGCGTGCGGCTCCAGGGCAGGTGCTCCCGGACCACATCCGCCAGACCTTCCGCGAGGGCTTCTACAACGAGTACATGCAGAGGGTGCTGGCCTACATGGGGGACCAGGGCGTCAAGATGGGCGCCTTCAAGAGCGTGTACGAGAGCATCCCGCTGACCCCCGGCATGCCAGACCTCTTCCAGTTCATCTCCAAGCACCACGAGCTCTTCGAGGTCATCCTCATCTCCGACGCCAACATGTTCGGCATCGAGTGCGCCCTGAAGGCTGCCGGGTTCTACTCCCTGTTCCGCAAGGTCTTCAGCAACCCGTCCAGCTTTGACAAGAGGGGTTACCTGACCCTGGGGCCCTACCACAGCCACAAGTGCCTTGACTGCCCGGCCAACATGTGCAAGCGCAAGATCCTGACGGAATACCTGGCGGAGAGAGCGCAGGAGGAGCTGGAGTTCCAGAGGGTTTTCTATGTCGGAGACGGTGCCAACGACTTCTGCCCTGCGGCCGCTTTGACTGCCATGGACGTGGCCTTCCCAAGGAAGGGTTTCCCCATGCACCGCATGGCCCAGGAGATGGAGACGAAGCAGCCGGGAGCCTTCCAGGCCACTGTTGTGCCTTGGGAATCCGCTGCTGAGGTCGCCCACTACCTGCAGGAGCTCCTCAAGAAGTGATGGCTCAGAAGAGACCTGGGTGCGAGGAGAGGATGGGAGAGGCCTGGGGGGGGTCACGCCATGGACCCCCCTGCTCATCAGCACTGCTCGCTTGGCCCCTCCTGGGCTCTTTTCCTGCCTTTCCAGCTCCTTCCTCCCTGCTGATGGAAGCACTTTCTCCAGGTCCCCCTTCCCCATCCAGGTGAAGCCTTCTCTATGCACTCGGACGCCTGCCCGTGGGTGTTTGCCAACACTAAAGGTGATTTGGGGGGGGGGGTTTGGTTTTCGTCCCTTCCCCTTTTGACTTCACAAGGGCAATTCCTGAAGGACCAGGCTGGGCCCTGCACATGCTTCCTCGCACCCTCATCCTCCTCACCCGCCTGGCCTCACCACGAGCTGCCTGCTGCTGCCTTCATCCCTATGCTCGAGGCCCCTGCAATGGAACGCAGGGAATCGGAGCTGCCCGAGCTCCCCCTCTGCATCCCAGCCCTGCTCCTGAGCCTGGTGATGGAGCTGTCATCCCTTGGGGCTCGATTCCCAGAACAGCCCTGACACGAGGAGCAGGAATCCTTTGGGAAGGGGGTACCTTGGAAAACGCCTCCTGCAGCCCATCGGAAGAGGAGGAGCTGCCCTTGCCTTCCACTGCCATCCTCTGATCCAGGGCAGATTCCTCCTCATCCTGAGCCATCATCGGTCACCTCCTCGTGTCCATTGGTTCAAACCAACTCCCCTTGGACCCTGGGGATGAGCTTCCCTCCTGCCCTGGTTCAGAGGTGCTGAGCCTGCCCCGGGAGCTCTGGTGCTGAGCACTTCCCCTGGCATCAGCTCCCCTGCCCCCTGCAGTATTTATGGCCCCTTCCAATTGCACTCTGCAGAGGGGCCCTTCAGCGTTTGCTGCTCCCTGATGTCTCCAGGATGTCTCCACAGCCTTAATGGCCAAAGCATAGGAACCCTGGCACGAACCTGAGCAGTGATAACCAAAGCAGCCCCGAGTTGTTCCTCCTCTTCCTTCATTCCCCCCCCCCCCTCTGTTCTTCCTCCTCTGGACCCCGTTCAACTGTGTGGAACTTAAAGCCATGGAATTAAAGACATGCATATCTATGTATATGGATACAGAGCTCTATATTGCAGAGACACAAGGTGTTTGTAGCCAGGGCATAAACCTGGGTGTGGAACAGCTCCGTACATGTTGCTTTCCCTTCCTTGGGCCAGTGAAAGGGGAAGGATGGGGAAGGATGGGGATGGAGGGGGAGCAGCAGTGTGGGGCCAGGCTGCAAGTGATGCTCTGCGGGAGGGAGCCCCTTGGGTACCCCTTTGGTAGAGGATTGGGCCCTGGCTCATCCCTTTCTGCATCTCAATAGGCGCTGGCACAGGGTGCCCAGAGCAGCTGTGGCTGCCCCATCCCTGGCAGTGCTCAAGGCCAGGTTGGACACAGGGGCTTGGAGCAGCTGCTCCAG
Source organism: Melopsittacus undulatus (assembly GCF_012275295.1). Classification (NCBI taxonomy): domain Eukaryota; kingdom Metazoa; phylum Chordata; class Aves; order Psittaciformes; family Psittaculidae; genus Melopsittacus; species Melopsittacus undulatus. Next base: position 1,026,807 of record NC_047543.1, on the reverse strand, counting down.
TGGAAGGGGTCCCTGCCCGTGGCAGGGGTTGGAGCTGGAGGAGCTTTAAGGTCCCTTCCAAAACAAACCAGTTCTGTGGTTCAAGCTGATGGGGAATGGGCAGCAGGTTCCTGAGGCTGGGAGCAGCGTTTCCATCCCTGTGCTAAACATCCCCAGTACCAGCAGCAACCAATGCTGCTGCCATCAAGCACACACAGCGCAGGGGATGCTCTGGGTGCTGAGCAAAGCCGGATTCCGAGGCAAAGCACAGCAGGAGCTGATCCAGGTGGGAACGGTTCCTGGTGGGAATGCAGGGGGCTCACAAGGGCTCCACGTAATTGCCAGGGAAGAATCCCACTTCCTGGCCCATGACACCCTCGCACCAGCCGTCCGAGTGGCGCCGGGTGACGAAGAGGAGGGCTCCGGGCTGGAAGGAGAGCTCATTGTCCTTCTGCTGCGTGTAGGGGTACAGGGCCACCACTGGGAGAGGAGGGAGGGAAGGGCCATGGAGCCTCACCGGGACAGGAGCAGGTCCTGGTGCTGCTCCGGGTTCATTCCAGCCCCAGGGCAGAGCCAGGCCCTGGGTGCTGGGGTCTGGGCTCAACCAAGAGCACCCTGGCAGAGATCGGGGGGGGGGGGGGGGGGGACGGGACCCACGGGACCTTTCTCCACGTAGCTCTGCGGGGCCCAGGGGGGGTCCTCTGCAGGGGGGGGCGGCAGTGGGGCCACGTCCTCGAAGTCAAACAGGGCTGGAGGTGGCGGCGGTGGCAGCTCGAGGTCATCGGGGGCTGCAGCATCAATGGGGGCTGAGGGACCCACGTGCGCTCCCTGAGTCCCCATGACCCCCCCCCCCCCGGGCCGAGCACCCCCGGCCTCACCTGGGGGCAGCTCCGGGTGCCCGGGGAGTGGAGCTGGTGCTGGGCACGGTCCTGGCAGGGACGGTGGCAGTGGTGGCGGTGGGGGGGGGGCGATGATGCCTTCACCAGGGGCCCCGCTGGAGCTGGGGGGCAGCAGGGGCAGGGTGAGGCCAGGCTGGGGCCAGCTTTGCCCCCCCTCATTGAACAGGGACCCCCCCAAGGCCCCCCCAGCACCGGTACCTGATGGAGATGAGCGAGGAGGAGGCTGCACAGCCCCTGCCCTCGGGTACCACCGGCGGCCGGACGGGCTCCGGGATGCGGGGGCTCCTCCTGCGGGCAGAGCGGGCGCTGAGCCCCAGCCCGGAGCTGGGATGGGGACGGATCCGCAGCGCCCCCAACCCCGTTCCCCCCCCGGGCTCACCCCAAGGTGCCCGCAGCCTGCGCCGGTGACTTGGTCCCCTTGCGAGCCAGGGTTCCGGTGCGGGAGAGCAGCCGGGTGCTGTGGTCCTGCGGGCGCAGGGGGGGGGGGGGTGAAGGCAGCGGGGCCGAGAGAGGCGCCTGCAGCTCGGGAACCGCAGCCCCAGCGCTGACACTTCCCCCCCTGGCCCCACGACGGCTCCGTGGGGGCCGAGCCCCCCCCAGCGCCTTCCTGTGCCGGTGGTTTCGGTGCTGGGAAGGGCCCGGGCCGGGTGGAAGCGCTGGGAGCCGCAGTTCCCCTGTGTTCCATGGGGCTGTGCCCCCCTCCCTGCCTGCCACCACCGAGCCCCAATGGGATGAACGGGGGGGGACGGGCAGGGCCCCCCACTGAGCCGCTGTGAACCCATCAGTGCAATGCTGGGAACAGTGGGAGCACCCACCCAAGCCCTCACCGCAGCCCCGGGCTCACCTTCACACCGTGGCCGATGTCGTCCAGGACGCTGAAGTTGAGGGGTTTCCTGCAGTAGGGCTCCAGGCAGGGGGGACTGGGGGGGGGCACCACGGTCTGGCACGATGGGAACCTCTTGGTGACGGTCAAAGAGCCAATCTCCCGGCGAGAAACCTTCTCCTTGTGCATCTCAACGCGCTGCGGAGATGCTGCTGTCACCACTGCCCCGACGGGGACCCCCCACCTCCCTGCCCGGCCACAGCCGCAAGGGCAGATCCTGCTCTGCTCCCTCACAAGTGATGCCCTTGGTGCCAGCAAGGCCCTTCCTAAAGCAAGGAATGGGGCAGGGGGAGGCGCTGGCCTCAGCCACCCAAAGCTGTTTTCCTGTTGCTCCCAGTGTGTTGCTGGGGTCCCGGCTCCTCCCGTGGCTGGAAAAGCTCCAGGTGACTTCCAAGTGCCAGGAAGAGGGCGGGTGGTGACGGGAATCCACAGCCGTGTCCCCAGGCTCCGGGAGGACAGAGCCAGCCCCCAGCAAGGGCAGAGCCAGGCCAAGGCTCCGAGCCCCATCTCTTCACTTCAGACGTTTCCCAGGCACTTCCCATGGGATCCACTGGGATTTGTGAGTGCCCAGACTGGGAGAACACCCCAGAGCCCAATGACCCAGCCCCAGATGGACCCATCCCCACTGACCCATTGGGGGAACACCAAGGACAGGGTTTTGCATCCCCACTGCCAGGTGATGCTGCAGGGGGGGGGGGTCCTTGTCCCCTCGGATCCGCCCAAACCCCCCCTCCCATAGCCCCGAGGGGTCCAACCTGTGCCACGCAGCTGATGTCGGCCTCCAGCCGGCGCAGCTCTGCCGCCCGCAGCTCCAGCAGCCGCAGGAAGGCGCTGGCCAAGCTGCTCACCTGGAAGCTGACGCTGGCCAAGGACTGTGCGCTCAGAGCCATGGTCTCCTCCAGCGCCTGCCGCTGGTCGCTGGCCTGCAAGGGGGGGGCACAGGGATGGGACGGGCCCGGGGACCTCCGCGTGGAGCCGCAGGGTCCCTTCCTTCTGCTTTCCGAATGCACTGGGCTGGGGTGGAAGGGACCTTGAAGCTCCTCCAGCTCCAACCCCTGCCATGGGCAGGGACCCCTTCCACTGGAGCAGCTGCTCCAAGCCCCTGTGTCCAACCTGGCCTTGAGCACTGCCAGGGATGGGGCAGCCACAGCTCCTCCGGGTCTCATCACGTTTCCCCTTCAGCTCCACTCCGGTAGCTCCAACCCCTCGGGAGCAGCCTCAGGGTCTGCCTTGAGCCCGTTTCACCCCAAAGGTCCCCATCCTTCCCTCATCGGGGGCCAGGAAGGAGGGTGACACTGGTGGTGGCAGCACCCGGTTCACCTCCGTGCTGCCAAGGGGCAGACCCTTGGGGCCAGCAGGGTTGGTGTCACAGGGGGATGATTCCCTTCATCCCAAACCCACTCTGGGAGCTGAGCACAAACCCCATGTGGAGCACGAGGGGAAACTGAGGCACGAGAGAAGCCCCAAGCGGCAGCACCGCTCCTTGGGTAAGGGTCGCTCGGGTTCCCATCCGCAAGGGCAGAGCCTTCCCATCACCGACCGGAGACCTCCAACCCCTGCAGTGCTGCCGCATCCCCCAGCGCCGGCCCCACACCCGGCCCCTCACCTGCAGGTAGTTGCTCTCGCAGTACTCGGCCACCCTTTGGAGGTCTCGGTGGTGCTGGCGCAGGACCTGCTGCCCCGATGGGATGTGCTGCTGCAGCTGCTCCAGCTCCGCCATGGTGAGGGCTCTGCTCCCACTTCCTCCCCTGCGCCCTGCTTTGAAGCTCGTGGCTGTGCTGACGCAGGGCCCGAGGGGCACCCCGAGGGCCTGGGACCCACCCGGCCCCGTCACAGCACAGAGAGCTGGGGAGGAAGCCTCAGCCCCACGAGGGACGTGTGGGGCTCACGGCGGCAGCAAAGGATGTGAGGCATGGACCGAAACCAGCCCTGACCCCGTGTCTGCCACCGGGGCCATGCGCTGCTGGTGCTGCTGGTGCTGCTGGTGCTGGTGCTGCTGGTGCTGCTGGTGCTGCTGGTGCTGGTGCTGGTGTGGGGCTCAGCCAGGCAGAACCATGCCCCTTCCCTTCACCTCTACCAGGCAGGCAGGAGATGCAGCCAAAGCCCTCGCTCAGCACCCCCCAGGCCCGCAGGGATGTGCCCAGTGCCCCCCAGTGCAGTGCCCGTCCTCCCCTCACCGGTGCAGTGTGTCCTTTGCTGCCCACTGCTCACATCCCTCGGGAGAGAAGGGACAGGAAATTCCCACTGCTCTGGTGCTTGGAGATCCCTCCTGCAGGTGCTTCCTTGGGGCCTGCCCTGCTCTGTCCTCAGCCCCAGTGCCTCTGCACTGGCCACACAGGAGCAAAGCCCATGTCAGGGCTCAGCCCTTCCTGAGCCTGTGGCCTCCCCAGCACAGGGATGAGGGAAATGATGAATTTCCTTCGGCTCCTCACACCCTGCAGGACCGAGAGCTGCTCCCGGCCCCCAGTGAGGTCCCCTGGCCCCGGATCCTCTCCTCTTCCTCCCTTCTCAACACAGGGAAAGCTGCTCCGGTTCCCTCTGCCCCATCCCTGGCAGTGCTCAAGGCCAGGTTGGACACAGGGGCTTGGAGCAGCTGCTCCAGTGGAAGGGGTCCCTGCCTGGGGCAGGGGTTGGAGCTGGAGGAGCTTTAAGGCCCCTTCCAACCCAAACCAGGCTGGGATTGTGGGATTCTATGGCGCAGACACCCATGACAGGGGTTCAAAGGCTTCCTCCCCCATCCTCACCCTCCCCACAGCCCCACCACTGATTACCCCGGGCTTTGAGGCTAATGCCCAACACCTGACCAGCTTATTCTCTTAGTCTATTATCAGCTTAAGGCCCAAAGACATCTGCTCCCCAGCACCCTCCTGCAGAGCTGAAGGAGTCCTCAAGCCTGGAGCAGGACAGCAAGACCACAGCCAACAGCATCTCCCCTTGCATGGGTCTCTGAGCATCTCCACTGCTGAGAGGGGCAGCCCCTCATCCCCAGAGGTGAGTGACTGCTCCCTCCAGGCACACATCACATCGGGGGGGGGGTTAGGGTTAGGGTTAAGGCAGGGTTTAGGCCAGCAGCAGGGCTCTGCCGTGGCTCTTGCTTATGCTGTGCTGCATGCATCTCCTGGGGCATGGATGTGGAGGATGAGCAGCCACAGAAAGGCAACAGGGTCAAAGATAGGAATGGATCTCGGGCCAGGGCAGCTTGTGCAGGGATCTCCCACAGCCCCTGGCTGGGATCTTCCAACCCCCATGGCCCCAGCATCTTCCAGGAGCAGCCAACAAGGTCTCCGGGTGCAAACAGGCACGTTCAGAGCCAGGAAGGGGCCGTAACCAGCATCATCCAGGGGGGAAGCAGGGACCAGGAGGTCTGGTTTGCAAACCTGGCATCCAGGTTCTCTTCCGAGGCTCCTGCTCTGGCAGCCCCAAGGCAGCAGCCTTTGTCCGGCTCAGCCACTCTCAAGCGGTCACCTCAAGGCTTGTGGTAGCAAAGAGCTCTTCAGAGGCCAGGCTGGGTCCTCCTCTGCTGCCCTCCAACGGCATCAGTCACCCTGTGCCTCCTGAGCAAGGCAATGGCAACCTGGTCACAGCAGAGGATCCAAGAAGGGCTTTGAAAGGTGCCTCCTGCCTTTAAACCCTTACAAAGGTTTCCCTTTAGCATCAGCCCAACTCTCACCGTGGAGGAGCTGAGGCATCAGAGGCCTCTGCAGCACCAGTAGGGCTGAAGCAATGGTCCTGAAGCTGTACCCTCGTGAGCTGTTTCCCCTTGCAGGGCACAATGGCTCAGGACATGACGGAGAAGGAGCTGCTGAAGATGGAGCTGGACCAGCTGAAGAAGGAGGTGAAGAACGAGAGGCAGATGGTGAGTCCTGACCCAAAACCCAGCAGGGCCCTTCTCTGACTGCTGCAGGGGAGCAGAGCCACAGCCCCTGCCATTAAACCTGCACTCACAGCTCCCCTCAAGGCAGAGCCTCCATCGGGCTTAGCCCTGTGTCCTACACCCCAAGAGATGTCCCCAGCACTGTGGGGATGCTCCCAAGGACCCCCATGGGCACAGTTCCCCTCTCCTGGCTGCACACATGGGTTGATCCTCAGGCATCTGTGCCATGAGGATGTGATCCCGTAACTCCCATGGAATGTCTCCTTCCTTGGTAGATCTCCAAGACTGGCAAAGAGCTCAAGGAGTACATCGAGTCCATGGCAGGAGAGGACCCGCTGCTGAAAGGAGTCCCCGAGGACAAGAACCCCTTTAAGGAGAAGGGTGGCTGCACAATAAGCTGACCCCGCTGCTGCTGTCACCGCTGGGCACAGGGATGCTCCCATGTGCAAGCCAGGACTGTCCAATCCTGCTTTCCCTGTAGTCTGCCCTCGGCACCGGGGAGTCCAGAACCCAAGTGTAGTGCATCCAAAGAAGCAAACCAAAGGAGACCCCCCCCATGACCCCCCTGGCACGGAGATGAGGTTCAGCAGCCGCTCGGCACCGGCTTCATGCAGCCACAACCTCTGCATCCTGGGCAGGCAGCAGCACCCTGGGCTCTGCCTTAGCTCCAAGCCCAGCTCCGGAGCTGAGCCCCCCTGGCCTAAGCCCGTTCCTCTCCGTGCAGCAGGCACAGGAGGGTAACTCCAGGGCTCTGAGGTCAAACCCCATCACTCACTCTCACTTCCTCCCCTGGAAAGCCCCCGGCAGCCATGGGAACGCAGGGCCAGGTCCTGCCTGCACACATGGGGCTCTGAGCATCACTTCTGCTTCCCAGAGAGGGGCTCAGGGCCTGCGGGCCCCATCCCACCATGTCCCAGTGGTGATGGGGATGGGCTGGAGCAAGCTGGGTGCCACAGGGCAGCACTCACGGAGCCCTAAGGTAGCAGTGCTAGGATCCCCCTGCTCCCAAGGGCAAATCCCATCCCTTGCTTAATAGGAATAAGCCAGCTCCTGTGCTTGGGAGGAGGATGATGCTTTGGGGCTGTTTTGGGGTTCTCTTGTCCTAATCCATCGCAGCTACGTAAGATCTTTGGGGAAAACACTCCAAAACTTGCCCAATCTTTTTATTTCAGCTCTTTTTATTTCTGAGCCCCTCAGGTGCCGTCCCACTCTGGCAGCACAGCATTCCTCCGAGCCCAGACCTGCCCAGCTCCATACATCCCATGGCACATCCAGACCCAGCACAAAGGCTGCAGCCTCAGGGCAGGGGCAGTGATGCAGCCAGCACCTGCTGGGAAGGCTGCGGGTGGACCACGGTGCTGAGGCTCCGGGAGCTCATGGAGATGAGCCTGGCCCTCAATTCAGTGCTGTGCTTGAAGGGAAACCGCTGTCAACCCACCTGGAGCGGCGTTTTCCTGCCTGCTGGGCCACGGCTTGGTCCCATCCATGGCCAACCCTGCTCAGCACCCCCTGCGGGACCCCTTCAGCCCCAGCAGAGCTCCCTGGCAGGGGCTGACACAAGGAAGAGGCTTTCCCTGCGCACCGCTCCCTGCGGCAGTTCCGGCTCTCCCCTTCCTCCCTACCCAAACGAGGTGGTTCTGTTCGTTCCTGCACACGCTAAATAAACCCGACAGCTCCACCGGGGCCTCCCTTTCCTGCGGCGGAGCGGGGCAGGGCTGGAGAGCGGCTCCAGCGGGGCCAGCCAGGGCGGCTGCAGGGCCGGTAACCGGGCGCGGCCGGGCCTCCTGCCGGGACTGACCCGTAGATCGACGTTAACCGGAGGGAAACGTGCGTCAGAGCCGCTAAGCCGCTGCTGAAGGGATTCGGGACGCTTCTGGCCCCAACGCCGGCTTAAGCCCGGGCCGAAGCCTCTGACGGTGCGCGATCGACAACCGCCACCACCGAGCTCCTACGCTTTAATGCGGCGTCCCTCCGCAACAGCGGGTGGGAGGCGGGGCGGAGGGCTCTTTCAGCCAATAGGAGCGCGGAGACGTGGGAGTGACAGCCCACAAAGCCAATCACCGCTGAGCGTTAGCTAGCGCGCCCCGCCCTCAGCACCAACCCGCCCCTCCTGCGCATGCGCAGTCAAGAACCGGCGCCCCCGCACAAAATGGAGCCCGACGGGTGCCGGGGGTGGGACAGGCGCCCCCGGTTGCCTCCCGTTTGCCCTCCCGTTCCGCCCCGCTTCCCGTCCGCCTCCGTTGCGTTACCGGAACGGCGACGGAGGGAGGCAAAAAGAACACGAGGTCCCACCGAGATTTGAACTCGGATCGCTGGATTCAAAGTCCAGAGTGCTAACCATTACACCATGGGACCGCTGCGTAGCTTGTGGGGCTGTGCGCTCTCACTGTATCCCGGTACCCGACGCCGCAGTGATGCTCGCTCCCGTTATCCTTCTGTTGTGGCGATGGGATTCTGCTTCCTATCCCTGCCTTCCAGCTCCGGTACCGGCAGCGCCAGTTCCTTGCAGCGGACACCCCCCTATGGACCCCTCCGGGTGGCTCAAGGGCACCGAGAGCGACCGTTCGGTCGCTCTCGGTGCCCTTGAGCCACCCGGAGGGGTCCGGAGGCTGCTGCACATCCAGAACGCAGCCGCATCCTCATTCCCATCACCTCCGGGATAGGAAATGATATCAATTAGTCCTTAAAACCCCGTTAAAGCACCATACCGGCCCCGTTTGGGTGCTACCGGCCCCGAGGACAGCTCGGAGCATCCTCTGGCTGCACTCCGTCATCACCAGCCCCCAGCACCGATTTGCGACGTTTATTTGGGTTTTCCTCTATTTCTCCTTTATTTTTCCTCTATTCCCTCTTTATTTCCCCATTTCCCCTTTATCAATTTTCTATTCCCCTCTTTTCCCCTGCATTTCCTCCTTGAATTCTTACTTTTCTCCCCATTATTTCTGTTTTTCTTCTGTTTCCCTCTTTATTTCTCGATTTTTCATCCCTTTCCCCTCTATTTCTCCTTCATACCCTCTATTTCTCCATTTTCCCTCCATTTCCCCCTTTATTTCTCTATTTTCCTCCATTTCCCCCTTTATTTCTCTATTTTCCTCCATTTCCCTCTTTATTTCACCCTTTCTCCCCCTTTCCCTGTATTTATCTTCTTGTTTCCCCTTTTATTTTGCTATTTCCCCCCATTCATTTCCTCTATGTGTCCTCCATCCCCCCCTGTTTATCTCTATTTTTCCTCTAGCCCTCCTTTATTCCTCTATTTCCTCCTGTAATCCTCTATTCCTCCCTCTCTTCCCCCCTCTATTTCCTCTTCTCCATCCCCATACAAATGCACACAAACACCTTGTGGAGGTTTTTAGTTTTGCTCATTTGTCTTTTTTTCCTCTTTATTTTTCAATGAAACAGTTGAGTGAAGCTGTTTGTGGCAAAAAAAGAAACCAAACCAAGGAGAAAATACAACCTCGCTGGAAGAGCAACGGAGCCCACATCCATCCAAAACCCCAACTCCACATCCAAGCCAACAAACTGCCTCACGCGAGGGGACAAGGCAAGAACACGGATGAGAAGAGGAAAGGAGGAGAGGGAAGGGGAGAAAAGGCAACAAGAAATCAGCTGAAAAGAGGGAAAACCAATTCTCAACACAGGAAAGCACAATTGAGCTTCGGAATAGCCTCAAGTTGCATTGGGGCGGCTGCCGGGAGGAGCAGCACCCTTGGGTGCATGAGGAATGGGTGCTCCCAGTGATGCAGCACCCCCAGTTCACCTCGATCCCCACCTCACGCTGCCACCAACCCCACCAAGCCCATGGGGAAAGAAGGAAAACCATCCCATTGCCTGTGATTCCAACAGCAAAGCCAGGCTTGGACGGGGCTGGGGCAGCAGGGAGGATGGAGGTGCACTGCTATGGAAGTACTGCTCTGGAAGAAGGAAACAGCCACGTTCTAAAGGAAAAAAGGAGGTCATGGAAGATTGAGCATTCAAAAGAACATCAGTCACAACCCAACGTTTTGGACTGCTGAGGTCTGGAGCTTTTACAACTAACGACCACTTTCAAGCGAAAAAGAAAGCCCATAAATTCTATTCTTAAAGAACATTTTTCTTTGGAAAAAGAGAGTAGTTATTCTTTTTTTTTTCTCATTTTTTACTTTTTTTCCCCTAAACTACAGCCTGTGGAGTTGCCACTACCTAGGTTTCCATCTATTGTCGCTAAGAGGTAGATAAAACAAAAATGAATTGGTTACATATAAGGTCGTGCCCCCCAGGTTTGATGTGAGGTGAAGCTGAGGGGCTCCACGGGCACAGCTCAGGCTTCCTCTGGAGCCCCCCTAAACCAATTGGGTCTCAGGAGGTGGCAGTGGCACGAGGGGGTGGGGGGGATGGGGATGGGATCATGGGTTTGGGACGAGTTTTCCTCCTGAAATCAAGGAATTTGATCCCGAGATGAATCCAGATGCGCTTTGAATGAACCAACGTGATTAACTGCTGGGTAGCAAACGCTAACAGCAAGTACAGCCGTGTGAAGGATTCCTTCCTGCCCTGATTCCAGTCAATCCTAATGATTTCCCAGGGTGATCTGCCAATAGCAATGGGAGAGCCTGGCAAGCCCAGTGCCATTCCCTGCCTCCCGTCCTGCCTTTCCCCACTCCTAAACATCAGCAGACTCTTTCCCATTGGATTTGGTGCTGCTTTACCAAGCCCATTTCCCAGACTGGTCCAAAACCAAATGGCTTCAGTCCTGTTGTACATTCTGACTCCTGGGGCTGAAATTAATAACTAAATTGGGGGAGTTTAAAGCAAAAATAATCCCTTTAGGTGTCAGCTCATGCTGATCTGCAGCACCCAAATGCTTTCTACAGTTCATAAGCCACTGCTCTGCCACATGAGTCGGGACAGGCTGTTGCTGTGGTCCAGCAGAGCATCCTGCTGCTGTGGTCCAGCAGAGCATCCTGCTGCTGTAGTCCAGCAGCGCATCCCCCCACCACCAATCAGAGGTATTCAGACAACTAAGGAATCCTGCAATGCACAGTAAAGCAGCAGGGATCAACCTCACACCCAAGTCAACCTAGGGTTGACTTTTCAAGGGGCCTAGCTCAGCCATGGTCCCACCCCACCACATCCCAGCATCCTGCAGAGCCTTCCTCATCCACTCTCCTCTTCCACCATGCAGCTCTCCCTAAAACCAGGACTAAAACCTCCTCCCCACCAGCCAGGAGGGTCTCTGCTGAGCTTGGGGGTGCTGAAGGCCAGATCCTGCCACGGGGGCACTGAGGGACCCCCCATCCATCCCTCAGGGCCTCCCATCAGCTCTGAGGTAGTTTGCACGTGTGTGTTTCCAGCTCGCAGCACCTGCACAGTCTCCATACTAAAGCCGGTTTCAGAGCCTTGGGCTGGTTTTGCTCCGCTCTGCATCTCCTCCAACATCACCAAGGAGTTAACAAAAAGACATGAAATTAAAATCAAAACACAGACAAAACTAAGGAGAAAAGCTGATTCAACCAAATGGGGACGCATCTCTCTCCTCCCCAATACAAAGCCACCATTGGGCATCCCAAATCCATTCTAGCCTTGAACAGGTATTGCCAAGCACCAGGTACCCGGCCCATGGCCACCCACCTCCAACCAGCAGATCAAAGCCTCCCGAGCTCAAGCACTGCTGATTCCTGCTGCTCCCAGAGCAAATCCATAGCCAAAATCCAGCCCTTTCACTGGGAAAGACTTGGCACGGCACAGCCCAAGCCCAGCGCGTTAGGAGGATGCTGAAATCCACCCGTGCCCTTGGGAGAACACACATTTCACAGGATCACACCGATTCCATCCAAATGAAACCAACCAAAACACAACAAAAACTACAACAGAAAAGAAATTAAAAATGACCAAAAGCAGAAAGAAAAAAACCAACCTCATAACCTAAATTCTCCCCAAATAAGAAAGTTCCAAACCTATCAAAGCCTATGTTGTGTGGAGGCAGGGAGGGAAGACCTACACCAGCCAGAACTTAACTTAAAGAAGTCTTCAGCTGCCTTAGAGCGAGCCTGCGTTTCTGATCTTGGCTTTTCCAGAGCCCAGAAACCATTCCCAACAGCAGGAGCTTCACTAAGGTTTTCCTCTCCGGCACCAATTCACTGTCTAACTTTCACTCCTTGCTCCCTCTCATTCTGCATGAATGCAATGAAACCAAACCCAAACCTAAGGCCCAGGAAACAGAAAACGAAGCTTTCAGGCAGTTTCTTTCCAGCATCTGCAATGGATTTTCCTCAGTTTGACTCCATCAAACCCTTCCCACACATCAGCCAGGTCAGGCTGCAGGGAGGGAGCATGGTCCAGGCAGCGCTGCCAAGCCCAAGGATGCTCTTAACACCTAAGAATGCATTTAGAGCTTGGAAGAGAAGAACCATTGGATCTGGGGATTCTTGTGTTCCTTCTCCTCTCTTTGTCTCCAGCTGCATGGCAAAAGAAGCCTCCAAGAGCATTAAAATGAGGTGAAACCCTAAATCCAAGTCTCTCCATCACATGGTGGTGGCTCGTTCCAGCAATGCTTTGCGCAGGGCACAGCACCAGGAAGCACCAAGCGCTTCCAAGACAGAAACTGGCCCATCCTCACACGAGCCCTATGAGGTAGGAGAGCAGCATCACCCCCAGGGGGGAACTGAGGCACAGAGAAGCACTTGGTTTCCTTTTCAACCCTGTTCCCAACCCTGCCCAGAGGCTCCCTATGTCCACTTAAAAGCTCTGCATCCTCCTTCCCCTATGGAGAAGGATGCTTGAGGACCCCCCCATGCACCCCAGGTCGGGGCAAGGGCTGGAGCTGCTCCTTGCTCATGGGGAAGACAAATAATTGCAATGAAAAATAAGGTTAAAACCAGATTATTTCTGCTGTGATAAAAACAAGGCAGGGAGGAGGAGGAGCCGGCAGCGCCGCTCATGGCTCCATGGGGCAATTCCCCCTCAATTACCTCTTATTCCCTAACAAAGCAGCTCAAGGAGCTGCCATGGGACCGGGATCTTTCCTGCTGGCTTTTGGGGTTCACTCCCATTCTTTTTCCCTGTTTATTCACTCCATGCATGATCCAGGGCTCGCTCGAGTCTCCTGCCACCCATCTCATCCAGCTGGGCCAGGGATCCTGGTTTATCCCACTTTTGCTCTTCCCAGCTCAGCTTGGCTCCAGAGAAAGATGGGAGAAGCTTGGAAGCATCTTCCTTACTGCAAATCACTTTATATATATATATAAATAATTTCCCTAAGGAAAACAAAGAGATCCCCCTTGAAATAAGCACCAATCACTCCTACATTATGGGACCAGCTTGGGGGTGGGAAAAGCATCCAAGGTTTCCCTGAATCATCAGATTTTAGGTCATCTTCTCACTGCAACAACAACCAGACTGACAGGACTGGGGGGTGCTCAGGAGTGGGATTTGGGGTGTTTTGTTGGGGTTTTGTGGTATTTTCCTTATCAGTGATACAGCTTGACGCAGTTATCCGACACGCTTGCTGTTGGACAGACAATTCTCATCCCGAAAGCTGAATACACTGCTCTGTGCAAGGCTGGAATTAAAGGAAAAAGGGAAAAAAAAAGGAAGCAGAGCCACAGATTTCAAGCCATAAAATGAGGTTTCCCAGGAGAAATGCCAGGTTTCCTAAAAACCAATAAGGGAAATCCCATGGAAACTCCTCTCCCATCACATCAAAGGGCAGGAGCTGCTCTCAGGGTGCTGCCAAACCTGGATTTTGCTCTTTTGAGCCCAAATTTATGGGAAATGCCAAGAAAGAGTCAGCACTTCCCTACTGGAGCTGAGCTGAATCCCACGCTCTGCTCCCACCCCAAACCTGTCAATGGTAGAGGTGCGGATGCTGGGATGAGGATGGCAGCACTTGATCCATTATAAACCCTTTATATCTAACCCCCATTCAAGCAAGGGCTGGTTACTTGCAGGGGGAAACCAGCGAGATGGGACTTCAAAAACCCAATCAACCAATTCCAGGAACCTTTTAGAGCAGGCAGAGAAGCTCAAGCCCATTGGTCCTCAGGACTGGATCCATCTTTCCTCTCCTCTATGCATCCATATAAAAACATGGCTCCTGTTCTTTCATGTTTCTTTTTCCTCACTTTTGCTTTTTCCTTTTTTTTTCCTTTTTCTTCTTTTCCTTTTTTTTAAAATCATTTAATCCTCAGTAAAACGGAGGCAAATCTCTGTCAAATACTTAACAGCATCATAGTGGAGAAGATGGTTTTGACGCTGCCTCCGTGGCAACCCAGGAGGCCGATTCAGTTGGGTTCTGGGATATATATATATATATAAAGATATATAAATATATAGATATATATATATGGCTTCCAAGTGTTTGTATAAAAATTGCCTGAGCTGGTGTGGTTTCGATACCAGCAAACCCCTTGTACCCCACTTTGCATAGTCAATGCTGCCTAGGAGTCCATCCTTGCATCCCGGGAGTGGAAGAGTTCTGATCCCAAAGCTCTTTCGTACTTTGCTTTCGCGCTGGAGTTGGCTTGAGAAAAGGCCTTTTTTCAGGCAGGGGCAGGTTTTTGGTGGGGGTTTCCCACTGGATTTCATTCCCAAAAAACCAAAAAAAAGGGGGAAAAAAAAAGGAAGAAAAAAAAACCCAAAATTAAGCTTTTTTCCAATCAAAACCAGTTGGTGGCTGTGATTTATCCAAGGTCTCGCAGAGTCGCGACACGCGACAGCCCTTGCGTCGTGTGACATTCATGGCATGAAAAGGCCAGACACGTAAAGAAGCTGCTGCCATCTTTTCCACTAGGAGATTCCTGGCGGTCTCCATAGGGCTCATCCCACCTGGGTTTACCTGCACGAACTCCTGGCTCAGAAGAAACTCTCCAACTTCTCTGCTTTTCATTACAAAAATAAAATATTCAAGACTATTCACGACTTTTATATAAAATATCAGCAAGCCCCAAAGAAAAAAAAAAAACAAACCTAAACTCGAGAAAAAACAACAAAACAACCCAAAAAACACAAAACACCAAAAACATCCATTGCTGAGGTAACATCATACCTTGAGGTAGCTTTTTTTTTTGCTTTTATCTTCTTTTTTTTTGCTTTTTTTTCCTCTTTTTTGTCTTTTTTTGCTTCGTTTTGTCTCATTTTCCTTGTGGTGGTGGCAGCGTTGTCCTCCCGGGGCTCAAGCACAGTGATACTTGCCCTGCCCCCCCCCCTCCCCACACCTCCCTTGCGTTGCAATGCTTCCAAGGACAGGACCTGCTGCCACGTTCCCTTCTCAATGGAAGCCCCCCCTTGACCCCCCCGTTTTCCTGCTCCACATGGATATGGAGGAGGAGCCCGGCGGCTGGAGCAGGCTCCACTTGGGAAAAGGATGCTTCAAAGCACCAGGTTGATGGTGGTTCCCAATTCCCTTCTTTTAGCTGCAATTTGGCTCACCCAGAGCTGCTCCAGGTCTCATGCCACCCAATGGGGGGATCCAGCATCATCCCTCTCCCTCCATGGAATCCAATGGTGCTTTCCCACCATCCCGCTCCAATGTGCGGGGGAAAAACTCAGCGTAAAGCCACATTTTGGCTGGATTTGCAGTGGGAAAACCACATCGTGGCTGCCCCACCATGGAGACGAGGCCTTCCCTGCCTGGAAGAGGCGATGGCAGCAGGTACTGTCCCTTCCAAAGACTCACTATTCAAACCAAATCATTCCAACAGATCTACAATAGCAAATCCACGTAAGAGTGACGGGAATCAGTAACCATCTTACATTCCATTGATGTATATATTTGGTATCATCTCAGAGAACAGTGATTCTTACTGCAGAAAGGGGGGGGGTTGGTCTTTAAATCATGGAAATCTGAGAAATATGCACCAAATGTACCCAATTTCAGGACTTTTTGTTAGTTTCCCCCACTTAGACTTGGAAGAAGGGGGTGGAATGAGATGGATCTTTAAGGCTCCTTCCAACCCAACCCATTATCCAGGACACAAATAGCTCCAAGGGAAATCACTCATTCGAAGATTCCCTGCGTGTTTCCTCAAGCACTCCAATGGGATTTGGGGGCACAAACCTCCTGTTCCAGGAGGGGAAACCAAGGATGCACCAAAGGAACTGGGCAGCAAAGCCAAGTCCCTTGCACTGGCATCTATCTCCCTGCTCAACCCCCCCAAACCATTCTGCATGGGTTTAGTTCCCATCTGCTTACTAGAGCTCAAGATGAAGGTAATGTTTCCTACCAAGCAGGGGTGGGTTTTTGCTTTGCTTCCTCTTTTTGGTGGGGGTTTTATTGCTGTTGCTTGAAGGGAAGAGGGAAAAGCAAAGGTGCTTCCTCAGCCCTTCCCTTCCCCACGCCGTCTGCCTCATCTCTAGGCCAGGCTGTCACCTCCTCATGGGGAAAAACGGGCGCTTTTGTCCCACTCCTGCCATTATTTCATAGGCTTAGAAAGAAATCAAAATAATAATAAAGAAAAAGGAGAATCTTTCTTTAAACTGACCCCAAAAATGAAAAGAAACATTCAAAAAACTGAAAAAGAGGGGAAAAAATAATCATCCTGGGCAATAGAGGTGCTCTCCTGGCTTCTAAGGCTCCACAAGGCACTGCACTGCAGGCAGCACAGGCAGGAGGAATCCTGCCCTCCTGCCCGCCGGTGGTTCGGAGGCTGGAGCGGTGCAGCGCTCCCAAAGGATTCAAATCCATTTGGTGCTAATACCAAGGGGGGATATTCCTTTAAATCATCACTTTTTAGCCCACAATGGATCTTGTCACCAACGAGGTAAAAATCCACCAGGATTTCTCTTCCCAAACCCTACAAAATCATCAAAATTAACCACTCCAAAAGGCCAAAAGCCACTCTGGGAATATCCAAGCAGCTGCGGGAGGGAGGGAAGGGAGACGCAGCCACCGGGCTGGGATGGGAACCTCCAGAGGCTACTTAAATGAGAGGGTGAATGCTGCACCCATGAAAGGGGGACTCGGCTTCACCGTCCCCGGGCGCCCGGTGCCGCGCCGGCCTCGGCATCGCTGGCACACAGCAACACCTCTCACCTCATTTAAGTAGCTGTCCTGGCACGTGGAGCTGCAAATGGATCCAATGGTTTCCCTTCCCCTTGCCATCTACCTCGGAAGCCAATCAAACCTGCCTTGAATCTCCATGGGTTAATGAAAAGTTAGCATCTGTCTACGGTAACTGATTCCCAGCCACTCTTAAGCCATCGGCTCCTTCCGCTTTCCCCCCTGGTGTCGGTGCTACTCTTATTTCCTCCGTGCTTGTGTCTGCCCACTCTGTCCCTTCTGGTGCTGCTGCTTCACCTGGGCCAGGATGTCCCGGATCTTGCGCTGAGCCATCTGCAGGTGAGAAGAGCAAAGGAGGGAGCAGGGGGACAACACAGGTGAGACCCCAGGGCATGGGCAATGGCTCTGCCCATTGCGAGAGGTACCAGAAGCCCAGTGTGGTTTGGGTTGAAGGGACCTTGAGATCCTCCAGCTCCAAGCCCTGCTATGGGCAGGGACACCTTCCACTGGAGCAGCTGCTCCGAGCCCATGTCCTGCCTTCTCCAGGCTGAACAAAGTCAAGCAGAGCAGATGCTGCAGTGTTCAGCAGGGCGGGGTGAAGCAGCTCCTACCTGTCCCTTCCTGCCCTTCCTGCTCTGGAAGGTCTCATACACACACACACACTCTCCCTGCATCCCCTACCACAGCCAGAAGCACAGTTCACCATCACCCACTTCTGCAACCACCACCGGAATAAAGCCTCCGAGAGGAGGACACAGGCACAACCCCATAGGAGCCACCAGAGAATCCACCATCACTCAGGCCGGAGCTGTACCTGGCTGGCGTAGAAGTGCCCGATGATCTTCACAATGACCTGCTCATTCTCATCAGGGGTCTGGTCCCGCGGCACCACCACCTCTGCTGCCGTGAGGTTCTGCAGCTCATTGACCTGCAGGGAAAGGGCAGAGGACCCCCCCCCATCCCGGTCACTGTGCAGGAAGGACAAACCCCTATGGGAAATCCCAGCCAATCCTATGGGAAACCTGCCCCAGGCACTGCCATGGAGCAGCCACCCCCCGGGGCCATCCCATCCCATCCATGCTTACGGTCTTGCCCCCTTTGCCGATGACCCTGCCCGCGGCCGAGGCAGGGACCCGGATGTGCGTCTCCAGCTTCACTTCTTCCTTCGGTCCAAAGAAGTTCTCCTCCTTCAGCTTCCCATAGATCCTGCCTTGTGCCTGGGGAGAGGAGGGAGCACATCAGGCACCATCCGATGTCCAACCCCCCCCGCCATGGCACAGCATCCCACCAAATCCCAGTTCCTTGGGCTTTTAACCCAGCTCATCCCCTGGGAGAGCTGATGCTGGCTTCACCCCACAGAGTGGGGGGTCAGAACTGGGGTGAGCACCCTCCTCCTCCCATCCCAGGTCCATGGGACACCCTGAACCCCCCCAGTGACAACAGCATAGGGGGAACCTTGAACTGTGCTTCCGGAGGGCCGGTGATCACCACCATGCGCACTTTGGAGTCCGGCGTCTCCGGAGGGGCGATCTGGAGGGGAAGAGAGATGGTGGCTGCCATGGGGAGCAGCACAGGCTGAGCAGCCACTGCCCTCCCCACCTGCACCGCGGGCCTGGGTCTGCAGCATCATCATCATCTGGGCTCTTCCCGTGGTTTTCCCAGCCCAGAAAGGGCTCTCTGGGACAATCCCTACCTTGATAGAGGCACTTGCGAACCGGGAGAGCTGCTTGATGTGCTGGCCCTTCTTCCCAATGATGGCCCCGACTGCCTGTGCAGGGATGAAGACGTGAACCGTCTCCTGCTCCGGAGGCTGCGGGTACAGAGCTCAGTGCCACCACAGGGAGCAAAGCCCCAAATCCCCCCCCAAGTGATGCCCACATCTCTCCCAAGGGTGCAGGGCTGAGGCACTGCTGGGTCTGAGCAGCATCTCCACCACATACACAACAGTTTGAGAGGCCAGATCCTGCTCCCGTGCCGGACCTGACCTCGTGCTGGCAGCAGGGGATGCTGAAGGCATCACCCTGCCCATCACAAGGCTCTGGAGCTTTGCTGCCTGCTGTGCACCTACCATGAAGGAGCTGTATGGTGCAGCCCCAGAGACGCTGCTCGGTGGCGGAGGTACCGCATTGGAGGAGGCAGGGAAGAGTCCAACCGCAGCCAGGTTAAGGCCAGGGATGAGGTGAGATTGCAACTGAGGGTGAGATGAGAGAAACGGGTGATGCTTTTACCAGGGCATCCTCCTGCAGAGCTCCCATCAGCTGGAACACGGGGCAGGACAAACCCCACTCACACTCATGGCAGCCACGTCATTCTCATAGGCTTCCCTCACTTTCTTCATGATCTCCTGCTCAGCTTTGCAGCAGTTCTCAATGGAGCCCTTCACTGTGATGGTCCTTTCGGGGTTGTACAGAGTCAGGTCCTGCAAGCTGATGACAAAGCCACCATCAGTGCCAAAACCAGGCAATCAAACCAGTGGGTGCTGAGCTCTGCAGCCCTGGAGGGATGGGGAGGGGATGCTGAAGGGACTCAAAGGGGAATATAGACAATACAAGACCTGGCTTCCCATCTGACCCCTCTCCTCCTCATCCTCCTTCCCCACCCAAGGCCCAGAGGAGCCTTACGATGAGATGGTGATTTTTGTCTCCGTGTCCTGCTCCACTTTCTTCAGGTTTCGCCCTTCTTTGCCGATCAGGCGCCCCACAAAGTTGTTATGGGCCAAGATTTTCAGAGGCACTTCATCAGCTCTTGAGAGAGGAACGGGGAGAAACCAACATGAGGATCACTGCAGCCAGAAGAGGAGGGATTGGGTACGGGGGGGATGCGGGGAGCTCAAGTCCCTTTGCTTGGAGTCCCCCAGACCAAAGCTCCAGCACACATGGGAGCATCACGAGGACCTGGGTACCACAGCCGGGTGAGGAGGGATGCTCAGGCACAGGAAGGCAGGGGGAAACCTTACGTCTTGGTGTCCTTTGCCTCCTTCTGCATGATCTCCAGAATCATCTTGCAGGCAGCAGAGCAGCCCTCAGGGGTGGAGTGGATGCTGATGGCTTTCTCTGCGGCTCCTGCGTTCTCTTTCCGGTGCACGTCAATCCTGGAAGCACAGGATGGGAGCTGGGCTGGAGGAGGCTGCTCTGCAGCTCCGATCCCCATGGAGCTCACACTCCACTGTAAGGTTATATGCACTCCGGGAAGGCAAGAGGAGTTAATTCTGGGCTCGAGGCTTGGCGTGGATGTGGCCGTCAGGAGCTCAAATCACACAGCCCCAAATAAGGCATCAGCATCCATTTATTTTAAGCAACAGGAGTGATGAAGTGGTGGAGCAAGCACGTGCCTGGGGGCTGGGATGGGCTGTCCATCACTGCCCCTCTTAGATAAAGCCTTCCTTGGGGGACAAGAGCCGGAGCCAACATAAGCTCAGGGGTCAAACACAAGAGCAGGGGGGGGGAAGCTCAACAAGAACGTGCTAAATGGGACTACCTGAAGCAGCAGCTTCCCCGTGTGCTTGCCTGGGTCCCATCGCAGCCAGGGTGGCCCCAGCACAGGGAGACACGTAGGGAAGCGCAGGCAAAGGGCCTGGCTCTTGGGCACTGCCTTGCACAGCACAGAGGGGCTGGAGGGATCCCCAACAGCCCCGAATAATACAACCTCATAAACCCCTGCGGGCCACATACAGGGGGAACGGACTCACTTGGACTGTGTCTGCTTGGTGATGTTCCTGATGGTGGCCCCTTCCTTGCCGATGATGGCCCCCACGTACTGGGTGGGCACCAGGAGGCGGAGGGGGATATCCACCGGCTGCTGCTTCACCGGGGCCCCTGCCGTGACCGGGGAGCCCTGCCTGGGAGCACCCCGAGCCCCGAAGCCTCCGCGCCGCCCGTTCTCCGGCCCCTGCAGGGACTGCTCGTCCGGGATGTAGGAGACCTTCAGCGCATGGTTCTCCAGCTGGTGCCCGTTCAGCTTCATGATGGCTCTGGAAGGGAGAGGGGCTGGGTGAGGGACACATCCTGCCACGCTCCCACACTGAGCATCAGCTTGGTCCCAACCCCAGCAAGGTGACACTGGGAGCAGGGAAAGGAGATGTCACTGGGGCCGTGGGGACATGGATGGACCCAAATGTTTATGGGGAGCCCTCCAACCCCCGGGGTAAGGGCAGGATCCTGCAGGGAGCGATTCCCACATCTCCTCCTTAGGATTTGTGGCCAGCATCTCAAACCCCTTTCCTGGCAGGACTTCAGGGCCTGCAAGAGCTGAAAGCTGTCGATAGATGGGGCTGGCAGCAAGAGCAAGGCACCGGCTTTGGCCAACGCTCTCCGCAGCTCCCAAGTGGTCAGTGCCTCAAAATAAACCCACACCAAACCCAAAGTGGCTGAACGGAGCCTTTCCCTGCTCACAGCCCCATCCCAGCAGGATGCAAAGGGATCAGAGAAAGATGCTTGCTGAAACAGCACATCCCTGGAGCAGGGGAGAGCAAAACTGTCAGCACCAAACTCCTGCTGGTAAAAGAAGTGCACCCTATGGGGTGCAAAGCACTGGGTTGGTGCGGATGGCAAAGGAAGACAAAGCAGGAATATCCCACAGCTCCCTGCCCTGGTACTGCACAAAGCCAAACAGGACAGTGGCTCCCTCATGAAGGCTGCTGTGGCCTTTGGAAGCCAACGCTTTGGCAGTGACCACAGGAGATGCCTCTGGGGTCAGCAGCGGGGCCACAGCAGCCACATTCGGGACATGTCCACCTTAGTGATGGAAGCATCCCCACATTAAAACCCATCCATCAATGCCCATCTCCTGCCGGCTGCCCTCCGAGTGCTGCTCCCATCCCATTCCAGAGCACGTGGTCAGGGCAAAAAGAACAGCATGGAAAAGCCTGATCTTCCCTGGGCAGGATGAGAAGGGAACTGCAAGTGTCCCAGTGATACAGGCAGGAGGACCCGTGTTGTCCAATGCCTACCAGCTCCTGTGTTATTTGCTCTCATTATTGCTTTTTCTAGAGACAAAACCCCTAAAATCATGGAAGTAACACGGAAATCTCCACTTTTCCTTAAGCAAAAAGTTACAGCTTTACTCTGACCTGCAGGGAAAAGCCTAAAACCTTCAATGCCTGCCTGAAGGTGAAGGAAACCAGAGCTCGGGAACTGTGCGCTCCAAGATTTCCTGCATTTTTAGCAACATTTAGGGATTCTGGGATAATCTGCCTCCCAGAAGCCTGTTTTCCACAAGCAGGGAAGGGGCTGGGGCAGGGAGGGCAGGGGACTGCAGGGCTCTTACTGCCTGGTCTGCTCCCGGTTGGCGTAGGTGACATTGACCACGGCTGTCTCGCTGTCCGTGTTCACTGCAACAAGAGGGCAGGGATTAGAAAGGCACCGGGAACACCTCAGACCAAGGCTTGCAAGTGTTTTCCTCCCACACTCAGGCTGGGTTCACCCTGGGCAGCACAGAGCATCCTGCTCTGTCTAGAAAGGATCCTGATTGCGCCCTGCAGTAAAGCCACCAAAGGCAAGTCCATCCTCACTGGAACCCAGGGACAGGAGCCCTCTTTTCTGTTTCTAAGAGGGTTGTGGTAACTCCACTCGCATCAAACATCCCGGGGGCAACATTAAACCCTCCTGTCTCAACACAGCACCATTAGAGGCGGAGATAAAACCGGCTGAGTGGAGACGGATGCTCCCTGGCCAGCCTCGGGAGAGCATCCTCATTGTCCCCAGCAGCAGCTCCTGGTGGGTACCCATAGGGGCCACAGGAAGGATGCACCCAGTGCAGGGACACCCAAAGGTGCTGCATGGGACTCCTCTTTTAGCAGCAGGGAACAAAACAACAACAAGAACACCCCAACACCCTTAGCCATGATTTCTGCTGGCAAAGGAAAGCTGCGTCCATCCTCACCCTCCTCCCCACCCATAATGCTGGGGCAGAAAACACCTCAAATGCACCTTTTTCAGTCCTACCTTGCTCACAGTTTTCTACAGTGCCATACTGGGCTAGCAAACCATCCAGCACCTGGAAAAGGGAGGAAGAACACCCTGCTTTACACTGGGATTGTCAGGACAGAGCAGGGAAATGCAGTCAATGAATCCAGGCAGCTTTCAAGTCATTAAGAGTTCACAAGCAATCAGATGCAGGAAGCTCCTGCCTGCCCCAGGACACTGGAGCAAGGAAAAGTCCCATCAGCTGGTGGGAATTAGGGATCCATTTTGTTCCTTATACATTAATCACATAACCCTGTTATTAATGGGGATTTATGTTAGTGGAGCTTCCATTGCTTCTCCCAGTTGATTTGACTCCTGCACTGGAAGAGGAATGAGCTCTGTGGAAGCAAGGGTCTCGTATTAGACCCAGTTCATAACAAAGCAAAGGAGAAGTTCACTTTAATCCTAAGCACAGAAACCTGGGAGGGGGAAATGAGTCCTTAAATCCCATCCACCTTCCCATGTGTGCCTCTCACCTCCCATCGCAGCTGGGGTGGGATATTCCGGATCTGGATTTTCCGGCTCCTGGAGGAAAAGGGAAGTGGTTAAGAAGCAGATTCGATGTCCAGAACACACACACGCACCCCCCCACACACTGAAGCCCTGCACATGGATGCATGGCATCAAGCTTTGCCTTTCCATGCGCTGCCAGGATTCCCGAGGCTGAATACAGCCAGGCAGTGCTGGATTTGGGATGGGAACTTCGGAGAGAACAAGACCCCAAGAGCCCCCCCAGCCACCGGCTGGAGCCTTAACATGGGTCTGGCTGGAAACATCCCTGGTGCATCCCTGGCAGTGTTCAAGGCCAGGCTGGATGAGGCCCTGGGTGCCGTGGTTTAGTGTGAGGTTGGAACTGGATGATCTTAAGCTCCTTTCCATCCCAAACCATTCCGTGATGCTGAGCTCATGGATCAGGACGTGGGACCCAGCTCAGCACCCGGGATGGTCCCAGGCTGCTTCTCCACTCAAACTCAGGCTCTTCCCAACCTCACTTGTCCCAAAATAGAAACTCTTTCTGTAATTCCGATGCCAAATTTGCCCTGGGGGTGCTCTGTGTGCCCCCCCCATCCTGCAGCTGCTGCAGACAGCTGAGAGCAGCCACAGGTTCACCCAACACACCAGAGCACATCCCCAGCACCACAGCTACCAGCACCCCGAGAGCCCCCACCTAAAGGCAATGACATCTTAGGCACCCAAGGCTTTGAAGGATGTAGCTTTGTGGGTACAAGCCACATTCAATGAGACCCCTATGGATGGCTGCTCCCCCCCCTTGTCATGCTCTTCAGGAATAACCAAACCCACTGAACGTTAGGATGCCCAAAGATAAGGATGGTAAATGCAGGCAGCTCAATATTGGGTAAATACCCTTGGATGTGCTCAGCACAGACCCAGGCCTCAAATCCAAAGCATTTATGTGTGAAATAATCCCCAAAAAAAAGGAGAGAAAATGAGATTTTGGATCCTTATCTCCTAATTCCACAGCTCTAGAAAGTGGCTCAGCTCATCTGTCAGAGAGAAGAAGCCTCAGCATGAAACTGCCCAAAGCCATCGATGTGGTTCAGCCACATAGGTAAGGATGGAGCCCTCCTCAGCCCCTTCATCCTGCGAGGCAAAAGCAGCTGCCTCCAGCATCCCCTCTGACCCATGCTGCTGATGCAAAGCCTCACACATCAACACCCCCAAAAGGTCGCTTACTTTCAAACCAAACCAGAGCCCAAAGATGCCCAAAGATTCCAAGGGATGCAAGAGGCAGATGTGAGGCCTCTCCTCCACCAAAGTCACAATGAAGCACAAGAGAAAGAGGTTTTCCAGTGCTCCCACCAGCTCAGCCACTGGGAAGCCTCCGACACAGCACATTCTGTCCCTGCTCCAGAGGCAAACCAGGTGGATGAGGGGAAAAGAACCCAATCCAGCCCTTAAAATCACAGCGAGGGGCAGACGGGGATGGATGACTCTGAAAGCAGATCTCTCCTTTACATGCTAATGCACATCCTAAAGTGAATAGGAGCGAGATCAAGAGATCCAGAATGCGAAGAATGTCCCAGTCCAGGCAGGGTCAAAAGGATTTGAAGTGACAGAGGAAACCCTGAAGGTCTCCCACCGCCCACCCCTGCCACGGAAACTTCTCCAGATAGCTCCAAGCATCTGCATGGGCAGAGCATGTGTTCTGCACATACGTGACCGGAATCCGATGTGCTATGGAGAGAAAAGAGCCATTTATGTCCCCACACCGTCATTCTGCTGGTGGCATCTCATTTGCTCCCCCTGAGAGCCCCCTAGAACCAGATCTCTCTCTGGGCTTGCTGGAGCAGGCAGGCAGAGCATCACTTGCATCCCTGACAGCAGGGAAAGCTGTGGGGCTGCTCTGCCCCTCACCACAGATGTAAATGACCCAGCAATTCCTCCCATCCCAAACACAGCACCGGGATCATTCCCTACCTCCAACACCAACAGATATTAAACCCCCACAAGGCCACACTTGTAGGGAGAGAAGGATCCTTTATCGGCTCAAGCAGGTGAGCGGCACAAAGCAGAGCACGACCCCAAACCCTGGGATGCTCAACCTCTGGCCCATCCTGCGCCAGGAGGGTGGGACGGGAGCCGCATCCATCACCCTTTGGTGAGGTCCGGCTCCATACGGAGCTGCCCTGGAGAGGGTGGAAGTTCCCCTCCGATGATGCTGGGCTCCGGCTCTGTGCAGGCGCTCAGCAGCGGCTGCGGTTACAATTACAGAGGAAGTCATGAATAAATAAACCCTTTGCTCGGAGCAGGTCCTGCTCTGTTTGAGTCCTCGCCCGGCTCTGCCCGTCCCACCTCCAAACAACGCCGGAGACTCCCGGCTCCCTATTCATGATGTGCCAAAGGCAGGAGCTCCTCCTCCTGCGCCGCTGAAGGGAAGCTCACAGCATCCACTCGCCCAAGCTCAGCTGCCAAGAGCAGCGCTCGTGCCCCTCGGGTGGGCACAGGGAGAAGGCAAGAGCTCTGCCGGACCCTGCTCCGCTTATGGCAAAGGCAGAAGGCTCCCAGATCCTTGGGATGAGCCGGAAGGACCTGGTAAAGGAATGTCTGTTTGCAAATCTGGGCAGCTCCTGTGCATGCTGGTGTCTTGCTTCCCCTTAACAAGAGAAGAAATGGAGGGGGAAAGAGGAGGGTGATCAAGTGCTGGGATGCGAGAGGAACCGCGGGTCCCAGGGATGGATCCTGGAGCAGCCCTGCCCCTGCTCCATGCCTGCGATGATGGGATTTGAACATCTCACTGCGACCATCTTTCAACCCACAAAACCCTGTCAATGCACTCGGCAGCCCCATGCGGATCTGCAGCGTGTCCTGCGGAGGAAGCCTTTGGAATCTCTTGATGCTCTCAGGAAACCCTCCCCAACCAGGGACTGGATTCACTGGGAGGGGAATCACCCCCCCAGTGTACCTGGGCTGTAACAGGACCAACACCACAGACAAGCATCTTGGGTCATCCCCTCGCGACTCCCCAGGATTTGCTCCATCAGTGGCTTTCCTTCAGCCAGGCTCTATGAGCAGCTCAATGCAGCAACAGGTTAAACCTCAGCAAAGAGACGGAGCAAGCAGAGAACCCAGGAAAGGGGCAGGAGGATCCTGCAATATCCGGATGCTGCAGAGATTTCCCAGCCTTTCGCTCCATGCCCATCGATACCACATGGATGAAACCCAAAGGACACCAGGAGGAACCTCCAGAAGGGAGAAACCAAGGTGAGACGGGAAACGTGGCAGCAAAGGAAAGCTCCATTCGTTCAGAACACACCCACTGCTGGTCTCCAACAGCCCCGGAGCCAGCTGGAAATCACCCCATGTCCCTCCTGCACCCAGAGCACAGGCGGCATCACTGGCTCCCGGTGCCGCATCCTCACGTGCATGAAGACTGCATCAACCTGCCCAGCAAACCCTGCCCAGGCAGGGGAGCAGAACCATCCTTAAAGCACCTCCAAAATCACTTCCAGGTTTGGGGCTTTTCTGCTTTGGTTTTTAGTTTTGAAATCTCACCGGGAAACATCCCAGTGTGGGTTCATCCCTCGGGATGCATCCCCAGACACTGCCTTTGGGAGGGCGCCCATGGATCCAGGTTTTGTTGGGACAACTTGATTGCCCTTTAGCCCCCAAGCCAGGGGCTGATTCCAGCCCTGAGCACTGCAGTAGGAGCTGCTGGTCCTGCATTGCTCTGAATTAGGGGTCAGCAATAGCTCTGCAGTCACACACAGCCCAAACACACTGTCTGGGGGGGGTTGCTACAGCATCTCCCTTATCCATCACCTCCAGGACCTCCTCCATCCAGCTCCATGTATTCCTCAAAGCAGAAGTGACTGAAGACACCACGATGCTGAGGGACCAAGCACTGACAGCAAAGTACCTCCAAGCTTCAGGCTCTTCCCCAATCCCAACCCCATCCTAGCATCTCCTACCAGAACCATTGACACAGTTCCTCAGGGCTGAGGAGAACGTGCAAAGCCAGAGACATGGGGGAGACCCTACTAGAACTGAACAACCCTAATGATGGCTTTTCAATCAAATGCAAATGCTATGCAAATTTGGGGGCTGAAAACACAGTGCATCCCTGATTCAATTAACAGCATTTCATTTATCTAGTTAGGCTTTGATTCAGGAAAGCACTTAATCCTGTGCTTAATGTGGCAGTGTTGGTGTTTTTTAATGTTTTAAACATTTCTTAATAGGAAAATGTGGTTGCTAAGACACAAACGTTGCCAAGGGGACTCGGAGAAAAGTTGTAGCAGGAATTACTCGCTTTTCCCTTATAAACTGATAGGCTCTGGATTTGCCGGCATCTCCTGGAAGCAGGAATACTGCCCCTCACCTCCCTGCATCGACCAGGAAACAGAAGCACAAACCTGCTGGAAGCCCACAGCAGATCCCTACTGCACCTCCCAGCATCATCCCCATGTTCGGATGGGATCTGCTCCAGGTTTTAGCCCCTTCTCCTGTGATTTGCCTTCTTCTGCATTCCCCTCCAAGCCCCCAATGTCCATGTGTTGGTCGGGGGCTGTGCTACCAAACCCATGGACACGAGGACTTCCCAGCAGGACCACGAGGTCCTCATCGGAAGCACTCGCACAGTGACAAGGCAGGAGGAAACCCACACACCCAACTCACCAGATGATGCTTGAGCAAAGCCAATGATCCCCATTCCATCCTCAAATGCAGCACTAGGAAGGTTTGAGCCCTGCTTGAGCAGGGACAGACACTGGAATGTTGGCTGAATCCAGAGCTCCTGACCCAGCAGGTCCAGGTTGAACCTCCAGAGCCTTCGTGGTTTGAAGGAAAAACCTCAATGCAGGGATGGGGAGGAACCATGGAAAAGCCTCCCCCTGAGTCTGCAGAGCCTAAACCCAGAGCTCCAAGATGCGGAGGCATCACGTTAGTTCTGAGCCTTAACGCCACAATGGCAAACACTGACTTCTCCATATCTCCCATAGAGGAGCAGCAAAGGTCTCCCAGAGAACCATCCCCAAAACACCTCCTCCCACCAGACCTCAACTCAATGTGCAACCGGCTCAAGCCCTTTCTTCTATGAGCACCTTGTGCTACCTGGAGCTGCACTGCAGAGCATCCTTGCTCCCAAGCCCAGCATCCTCCCTGCCCTCACGTCCTACATCTCACACAGAAACAAGTGCTCCATAACCACCCACCAGCAAAAAGCCCCTGGGGTCGGTGGCTGCTGCTCACCAGGGCCCTGGCCAAGGCAGGAGAATCCCAGTGGTGCCCATGTGGAAGTAGAGCCGGAGCTGACAGGGAAGAGATTCAGGGGTGGAATAAAAGGAAGAGGAGGTTGGGAAAGATGCAAATCCCATAATGATGAGATGAGAGCAGCAGGAAGAAAAGGAGGAGAAAACCAGGTTCATGCCCTGATTCAAGAGGCCTCTCCTGAGGAGATCCAACCAAGCCAACAAAGCCGCTTGGCTTCTTGCAGCTGGAGGGATGCAGGATGGACCCAACCATGGGATTCAGAGGAACACATCACCCACCAAGAGCCTCATCCAGACCCACTCGTCATGCCTTGGCACAACATGGTTAATCCTGCCCATCAACCAGCTCAGCAGCCAGAACTGGATCTTGGGCTAATAAATCTAACTGGTTCCTCCCCATTGGCTCTAGTTGGGAACCGCTTTGTACCTGGAGAACTACACCTGGTAATGGATGAGGTCTGTTCCTGAGTTATCCATGAGCATCCCTTGGAAAGCCCCAGTGAACTCATGGATTTAGAAGAGCTGCTGCAGCTCAGGTGCAGAAGGCAGGGACCAGTTGATGCCCAGAGCTGGGAACTGCTCCTCTATGAAGCTGCTGTGTTTCCTCTCTGCTCATTTCCCCACTGATCCTGCCCTGATGGTGCTGGTGTGGAGCACACACCACATCCACACTACAAAGTGCAGCCTCTGAGAGGAGCCAACACCTCACTGCTTCAAAGGATGCAGAGATCTCAAAACCTCTTATCCTCAACCTGGCCAGGGTCATCCCCCAGGCTGGTGCACCCAGTCCTTGCCAAAGTCAATACCTCAAGTGTCTGTGGGCAGGACAAGTTTAGCAGTAAGTAATAGAGAGGAAGGATGGAGCAGTTCCGCACAATGCATCCATTTTGCATTATCTTCCCATTCTAATTTACTGGAGCATTGCCATGGATTGAGAAGCTCTTTGATGCTCTGAACACACCCCAGAGTGCAGGTAAACTCAGTGGGCTCAGTGGGACAGTGTCACCCATTACCTTCTGTACCATTTTGGCTACAGAAAGTGGCCAAGGGCATCACAAACTCCATTTCCAGCCCCCATGCAGTGGGGTATTGGCCCCTTACAAACCCCACAGCCTCGGAGCACTTTGAGCAGGGGAAATAAGGAGGGATTTGATAAAGCCAAAGGGAGCTGCAAGGCTTCAGGGCCCCAACAACCTCAAGCTGCACCAGCACCAGAAAGGGACGAGGAAGCAAAACCTGTGACTTGTGAGGGTTTTGCTGGTTGAGGTCTATGTCTGGAGGAGGCAGCAGCACAAGGGCTGCCCCAATGCAGCATCTCAGTGCCAGAGGATTGCATGGGGCAGATTGGGCAGATAAGAGCGGGTTCAAACCTGTCACATGTGGGGCTCTGTGCCAGTGACACTGGGTCCGTTTCCAGCCCAATCAGGTCGAACCAGTGCAGTGATTGCAGGCAAACCCTCCCAGATCAAAGCAAAGGGAGACTCCAGAAGCTGCAGAACTGACTGGGCTCTTCTGAAGTGGATTCCAAGGTGGAAACCCTCTTGTCAAAAGCCAAGTTAAAACCCATGATCAGGACCTGCCACTTCAGTCATGAGTAAGAAGGAAAAGGCTGGACTAGAGCAAGGATGGGGCTTTGCTACTCCACTGCTTCACTTCAGGTTAAACAGCAGAGCTGAAGCCGTGTAAAGCCCAGCACTGCTCTGGCACAGCCGACCCGACAAACACATCCCAGCTAAACTCAAGGCACTGTTAGGGAAACCCAGCACGGTTTGAGTGTCTGATCTGGACAAGTATTTGGGGACACTAAGGGTGAGATTTGCACTGTGCAATGGTGTGGGCCAGTGAGGAACAGTATCATGGGGCAGATAAGCTGGGATGCTCCTCATTCAAGGCCAAACCTTCTCTGCCCCCAGTCCATCATCACACGTAAAAGCCACAGGCACTTTTCATCTCTGCCCTAAGCAAGAAGAGTCTGCAGATGTCAGCAATGGGCTGCTTTATTAGTCCAGCTGTAAGTGAATGCTGAACAATGACTACATAAAGTTCATATAAAATTGTATATTTAGGCTCAAATTCAGCACATGCCATTAGCAGAGTGGCCCCATTCACACAAACAGGTGGCTTTCCTGCTTAAGAGCACATCCTTCGGAGCCTTGTGATGCCAAGCCTAAAAGCACAATATTCATATGAGCTCCTTGGCTTCTCATGGAATTACAGCCCAACAAACAACCCCATAAAAGCCTAAAGCAGCCCCAAGCTTTTCTTCCTTAGAGAAATCACAGCTTCCCTTTAGCTTTTGTTCATTTGATCAGCTTGTTTGTCAATAGCTTTATGCTTGAACCACAGATCACCAAACACTTGTGAGTGCCTTCACAGCAAAGAAAACATATACTCGCATATATCTATACACACACACACACATATACATATACACACAGGACTACGTGTGATCAAGTCTGCTTGAATGTGACCAGTAAGAACCAAGGATAACTCTGGATAAGTTGGATACTCCTGGTTCTAAGGCAGAACCTCAGAGCTCACCCCAGCCCAGCAGCGCTGCTGTTGAGGACACAGCACTTCCCAACACCTCGCAGGTTAATGCTGCTATTGCTTGTGATACCTTCCTAGGGGCAGCATTTCATTGTGTGCCACACAACCAGGTCTGACCCCACAGCCTTGCAGAAGCTTAAGCAAAGCCAGAGGAAATGTAAAGCTGGAAGGGAGAATGGAGCATCTCGGGCATCGCTCTGTCCCCATCTCACCAGGCAGCAGCTCTGTGGTCCTTATTCAGGTCTATGAAATCCCCAAATAGTCCGACAACCCTTTCTACATGAAACACAACAGCTCCCAATGCAGGCAAGAGCTAAAAGTACCCAAATCCTAAGAAACAAGGAGGATCCCAGCAGCCTGATGTGCTTCGGGAATGCTCAGCACACTGGACACTAGGAGCTTCCGAAAACAGAGCTGCTATTTTGATGCTTAAATGCAAGTTGGACAAATCTGGCTTCAATTGTGGGTGAAAATCCAGCCCTGGGAGCCCCTTTCTTCCTAATATTCTTTCCCCTTTTCTTTGGCTCTAGAGCACAATTCTCCCATCTCTTCTCCACTCCGGACCAGGAGGCAATTCCTGCAGGATCTCTGCTTTTAACCTTGGAATAAAGGCAAACTACAGCAGGACCTTCATCGGAGTCAAACCTTTCTCCTTCCTGTGCAAATCCATGTCCCTGTAACCTCCAGAGCTCTTTACGCATCCCAGCACCCTGCTCCAGGTGGGATCTGCATCCCATCCATGGAGCCCTGACAGCTCCCAGGGCTTCCCAGTGCACGGGGCAGCTTTTCCTCATGGTGGGACCCGTATCCAGAGCATCTCCCACCCACCCTGGTGCTTTGCTCTTTAAATCACAGCACGGACCTGGTTCTGCTGGGGCAGGGGCTGCTTTCCCCAGCCAGGTTTGCTCCTCATGGCCCAGCCCATTGCAGTAGCCAGGGAAGTGTGAAATTTCAGCTCGGACCATGTCAGGGCTCCCCAGTGTCGGCTACAATAAAATAAGTGACCCATTTCCTGACGGATCACCAGGGCTCCTCCCAGCCCCATGGAAAGGCTCCACTTCCCTGCATCAGGAGGGGGGAGCAGGGGAGGGATGCTCTCGCTCCTGCCTCCCTAGTGCCTGCTCCCATCCCAGCCCCAGCACTTCCCCACCGGCATCCCCTTCTCCCTCCCCACTGAGCTCCACCAGCTCCCAGTCAGCATCAAAATCAACTCCCCCCCCCCCTTCGAGTTCTATCACTCTCCTTCGGGAAGCTCCCATGCAGGGGCTGTAAAGGCAGGAGCCTTAACCCAGGACAACAGGACAGGGAGGATGAACAGGTTCCCAAAGGCATTTTCCAGCATACACAGACCCCTTGGGCACCCCAAAGCCTCCCCCCTCTAACCAGGCACCAGCACCCAAAAGCCACAGTGCAGGATATCCCACAGCTTCCCAGCAAACATGCAAGGATGCAGGAAAAACAAGGAAAACCTTCTAGGCACATCCCTGCAGCTCCTTGAATGGGTTAAGAGGAGCTTTTCCAGGTGAGCAGATCATTCCCCACCTGCCACACTCCCAGCTAAAAGCCATCCCAGGTGGGTGCAGGAGGATCCAGGACTTCAGTCCCATCCATCACTGATGCACGTTTCTCCCATGCCACTTGTTGGGTGAGTGGATTTGTACCCCCCTGGGTACTCCCTATAGGAGCCTCCCACATCATTCCCATGCTTCAAACCGGACACAATAAGAACTCAAAGGGGCATAAAAGCTCAAAGCCATCAGTGAGGAGGAAGGACAGAGCCTGCAAACCCCTTCTGCTCCATCAGGGTTTATCGGGGTCTGCCTGGCAGTGGGAACCCCTCTTACCCATACACCCAAAGAGGCAGCAGTCGGTGCCGCTCAGCAGGGGCTGATTTCAGGGTGCACATCCTCACTTCAGCTTTTAAATGTCTCTCATCATTTAAATGAGAGTTTCCACCCAAAAAGCTCAAAGAAAAACAACCCCAAACCAAACCCAAACCAGCAAATTCCGGGACCCCTTTAAAGGGACTTTTTTCCCCCAAAAGAAACGCGCACCCTCCAAGTTTAAGGCTCCCCCATTTTCCCCTACTTAGTTCTTGGGCAAGGGAAAGAAACCAGCATCCCCTGGGGGCTTCCTTACACATTTGCTTTGGGTTCCCACTTCTCCCCATCCAAACTATCCGGTAAAACATCACTGAAAGAGGAAAAAGGAGAAACCAAAGCACCTCCCCCCCGGCACCGACAGAGGCACCTCCCGTCCATCCCTAAATCCTGCAGGTCTGGGAGGCAGGAAAGGCAGGAGCTGGAGCCCCTGACCCCGGCAGGGAAAAGGGGCTGGAGCCGTTTCCTCCTGCTCCAGCCTGGAGCTGCAAAGCCTTGGGCCACCCTGAGCAGCCTGAAACCCCCCCACCCCAACCCCTCCTGGCAGCTCTGGAAAGCATTAACAGCGCTGGGGGATGGGAATGGGGCAGAAATCGCCCTTTTTTCAGGGTTTTTTAGTGCTGAAAGGTCTCAATTTTCAAAGCAAGAGCTTGAACCCCCACCTCCCTTCACCACCGCTCTGTTTGCTTGGGGGGGTAACCCAAAAGGCAAAGACAGAAACGAATTGAACCAGAGCAGCGGCTTCGGTCCTGGCACCAAACTTCTCCAGGGAATTCAAGGTCTTTCTCTGCTTCTGGGATTCAAAGGCATCAAGCTCTTTAACAAAGAGCATCCACATGGGATGGGCTCCATCTCCTACAGGTCCCAAAGTCAAAGTGCTCCAGTTGTGAAGTTAAATCGCAATTTCTTGGGCAGATTTGCCACGTGGAAAGGGGGGAATAAAAGCATTTCAGGCTCTAAATTGGTAAATACATTTTGCATCGATTTTAACCTTTCTGGCAATAAAATTCACTCAGTTTTAGAGCTCACAGATGAAATTTCCTGACAAATTATTGAGGATTAATTTCACAACAAATTCTTTCTAGTTTTTCCTAGCTGGAAAGCATCAGGATGCATTCATTTCCATGGCAGGGGGGCTGGAACTGGATGCTCTGCAAGTCCTTTCCAATCCAAACCATTCTGATTCCCAGATGCCCACCGTTTTCAGAGGAGTACAATCGACAGCAAAGAGCTCTCAGCTCAAAGCTGGGGGTTCAGAACTAAAGCAAAGAACTCCAGTTTCTTCCCCTTTTTGGTAACCCAAAAAGCAGCAAAACACCAAATCCCCTTAAACTCCACATCCTCAGACAGGAGCATTCATCCTGCCCATCCCCTTGAAGCAGGGGGGCTGCTTTCCTTTTACTGATACTCTTAACTTGTAAACCAGACTTGGGTTAAGGGGAAGGGAATGAATTTAAGGCTGGATTCAAAGCCCATTTTATCTCCCCATTCAAGACAAGAGGCTCGATTTCAGCATGGGGAAGAGCTCCCGAGCTGCTTTCCAGTTGGGTTTTCAGCTCATCCCCCCCAGCACGGGGCAGGAAGGCACATTTTGGGATTAATGCTGCCAAACAAAGGAATCCCCCGCGCTGTTATCGAGCCATTGCTCGGGATTTCGTTAGGAACAATTAATTGCCCCATTTTGCCCAGGCAAAAGGAACCTTTCTCCAATGGGAAAACGTTCATTTGAGACAAGGAGTAAAGTGGGGGGGGACAGCACTTTTCAGCGTTCTCCATCCATTTCCATGCACTACACTGAATGCTCCCCTCGCCAACGACATTTAACAGCTCCCACTCTGCTCGGGAGCCTCCAACCCTCTGAGCTGCTTGGGAAGGAGCTCTGCTCAAAACCCCCCTTTGGGTTTAAGTCAATGGGCTGTTATCAACCCGGGTCCCTCTTCTCCCCCCCCTCCTCAATTACTCGGTTTCATTCTCTCTGGCCGACTCACTTCCACATTCCTCATATTTGGAATGTCTGCTTGATGGATTCACTTTTTTCCCCCCTCACCCCTCCTCCTCTCTTCATTCATTCATTCTTTCTTTTAGACCCCAATGACTTTGGGCTTTTCAGCTTCCCAGTTTCAAATCCCCCCAAAAATTCATATTTCACCTTAAACAGGAAAATTTAATTCTTTTTCCTTAAGGATTTTTTTTCCCTTTTTAACCTTCCGAAGAATAAAACACAAAATAATTCGAAAGAGTTTGGGAAAAATCCTCTTTAGTTTCGCCAAGTTTTTCCATCAGCAAACTTCAAGGCAAAAGACCCCAGAGCAACTCCCCACCAGCCATGAAATGCTTCAAACAAATCCCAACCAAGTCAAAGCCTCATTTTGCTCCATGGAACAACAGCTTTATCCCCACTGAGTTTTCCTTCCAGCCCGATACTTCTCAAGGCTTTCGTTAAAATGGTTCCCATGCTCATGAACATCATTCCCAGTTTGAGGAATCACTGTAATGAAACCACTCCAAATCAGTTTATCCTCCTCAGCCACCCCAACGGCAGCAGCTACACACCCCCCCCCATCCCCCTTCTGCTGCCATATTAGCACAGCCTTTCTCATTCATTCCTCTGATGGGTTTCGGGGAGGGGAGATGTGAAAGAAGGAAACACCAGCAGGAAAGGTTCCTTCCCATCGTGCGATTCCAACCGGACACATTCATTTCTCACCCCCCCCCCCCCCCCAAAATCACTTTTCCAAGCATTCCCCTTGCAACCAGCAGAAAACAACCAAAAATCCAACTTTTCTTGCATTATTACCATCATTATTTGAGGGACTAGCTGGAAGCCCAGCAATGCCCATCATTTGTTCTCCTACATTTCTAATGGGGAGGGAAACTAGCATCAGGTCGGGGGGGGGGGGGGGGAGGTTGCTTGGTTTTGATCCCACCAAACCCATCCGATTCCCTCCTCCCTGCTCACACTTAATTAACCGTTTCCTGTTCTAGGGGCTTTGAAACTGGAAAATCCAGTCTGAAAAACAAGCAGGAAGGGAAGGAGGGAAGAGGAGAAACCAAATCGGTCTCTTTCGAAGCAGTTGTCCCGTGTCCGTCCCCCCCCCACACCTCATTCAACCCAGGACCGAGCAAAAGGCACCGGATGAGTCCCCCCCGGGGCTTCAACCTGCCCCGTTCACAAGGAGTTGCCAAAGTTGCCTTCTCCCGACCCAGGCACAGAAACGGCTTCCCCAAAGCAAGACAAAGTAACCGCGGTGCCGGGAAGGGGTGGGAACCCCCTCCAAGCCCCATTCCCACATCCCCCAACCCCTGCGGGACACGCAACGGAGGGTCCTGTCCCTTTAAAAGCAGCACCCGGGAGAGGGGGGGGAGAAGCTCATTTGAACCCCCCCAAATCCGGGTTTAGCAGCTAAACACGAGGCACAGAGCAGATTTCTGGAGACCCAAGAGAAACACGACCCCTTCCTTCCACCTATTGTAAAGTTCACACCCCCCACTCCCCCAAAGCATTTCTTTGCATTACACCGAAGGAATATTCCCATTTTTAGTGCATTTCTCTTGGGGGGATGGGGGGGACAAAATCTGCCCCCCCCCCCCCCCGACCTATTGATTATCCAGCAGCACCGAGAAAACAGGAGAGGGTGGAATGTTTAGGCACTATTATGTTACCCCTCGTAGTGCAATTGCTTTTGCAGTCACACCCCTCCGCTCGCCCGCATTTAAGGCACACCAAGGACCGGAGCGCTATCGATCGCCCTGCCACGAGCTGCTAGGGAATAAACACCAGGAACATTTTGGCTAGGGAATGACCGACTGGATTTGGGGTTTGCCTTCGGGACCGCAGGAGCCTGCTCTGCCCTTGGCCATGCAAAGTCGGGCAGCAAACGGAAGGGAAGCCAAGGGGGGGACCCCAAAAACGGGCTCCCAGCGCCCAGCAGAGGGGGGGGGGTCACCAAGGGATGAAGGAACCGGGAAGAGTTTGGGAAGGAAGAGTTGGCTTCGCCTCCTCCCTCCGCGCCCGTTGAAGTAACCGCCTCGTCACGTGGCCGCCGCGGGTTTCGGGCTGCGCGATCCAACGTGGACTATTTGGGATTGGGAACTAAGTCGCCCTTGGCCCGGACGGCCCCTCCTGGAGCTGGGAATGGGGGGGGGATGCTCTGCACAAGAACCCACCCATTTAAACCACTCTTCCTAGCCCATAACCGAGCCCTGGTGGGCTTGGGAAGTGCGGTGCTGGGGCTGCTCCGGCGTCCGGCGCCCAACAACAAAGAGCCAAGAAGATGGAGAGGGCCGGGATGGGCAAGGCCGGCGGCAGCGGGCGAAGCCGCTTTGGCAAAGAGATGGGAAGCACCGGGAAGCGTGGGTCTTGCCCCCAGATCCAAGCCGATGGTTGGTAGGAGCTAGGCCAGCGCCTGGCGTTTAAATCCCTGCTCGGCATGGCGAGACCAGCCCCATGGCTTGTTGTTTTTTAAGTGCTCAGCGCTAAATCCCAGCAAATTCCACTTAAAAATTAGAGAGTTATTTACGGGTTTTATTATGGTTCTGATTTAATTTTGCCGTTCTCTTGGAAAACAAAAGGTTTCGCCCATTTCACTGCACAGGAGCCGAGCGAGGCTGGGAAATTCTTCCAGTGCCACAAGTTTGAAAACCCCAACCCAAACCCCAGTCATCCATCAGCTTGGCCGAGGAGCTGCGGGATCATGGCTCAACCATCCCTTTCTTTGCCTTTTTTCCCCCCTTTTCAAACTTGCTCAAAGAGGAAGTCCCATTAAAGGAAAGAATAAAGAAAATTCAACATTGAGCCCCAAAACCGCCTCGCACCACGCTAAGGCCAAGGCACCAACAGCTCTCCTTCTACACACACGTATTTAGGCATAATCCCTTTTGCCTCCTTTATCTTCCATTAAATGTCCCCCTCCCCAACGATTGAAATTAATCAAATCCCACAAAAAGCCATTAAAACACGGCATTACCTTTGCTTTTTAGGGACCGAATGTTCAATCTCGAGCTGTTTTCCATGGAGCTCCACTTTCCCTAAAAACAAAACGGGGCTGGCTTTTAAAACGGGCCTGGAGGGGTCAGAAGGCGTTGGGGAAGACCTGAAACCTCCCCATCGCATCCCCATTACAACCAACCCCGCACAAACACATCCCCAATTCCTTTACAAGTGCATTTTATTCAATGGAAGACTGGCTTCAAATGGGGAAGCAATGGGAGGGAGTGGTGAGTTCGCTGCCTGGACAATGTTCCTTAGGAATATTTAATTCTCGAGTTCATCCCGCTTTGGAGTGCGAGAAAACGAGGAATAACGTTTGGAAGAGCAATTCCTCGCCGGGATGGAATTCCGCCTCGTTCCATCCCTCCAAGAAGTCCTCCAGGCAGGAAGGACCCCATGAAAAGGCTCAAAAATCGGAACTCCATGGCAGGAATGGATTTCTCTTTGGAAAATGGAGTGGGATTCTCTGCTGCGGGTTATTTATAGGGATTTTTCCCTTTTTTGGGGGGAGGGGGGAGAGGAAGGGAAGGGGCCGGGGGGGGAGGGGGGGGCCGGGGGGGGGCTCCAAAAAATAAGGGAAAATCCCCAAGATTCGGAGCCTCCTCGTTTTCCCCGGAGCTTTCTCCCTCCCCGCCAGCAGCATGGCGACCTTCGCGCTCCTCCGCACATCACATGCCCCAGGAAACCCAGTTTCAAATCAAAATGGCCAAAGTCCCAACCCCTCCATCCGCACCGCGACGGGACCCCCGCACCGAGCCCAGCCTGGAGGGGGCCGGAGGGGATGGGGGGATACAGGGAGGATGGGGGGGATGGAAACCCCGCTTCCCCCCCCCCCCCCCTCCGCCCTCAATCCCTTCCCCGCCGGTGCTCGTTTGGGGCAGCGCTGGGGCCCCATGGGAGGGGGTTTGGGGGGTGAACCCCGGAGATGGGTGAGGGGGGCACGGCTCTATGGGGAGAGGAGGAGGCGGAGGGAGGAAGGGCGAGAGGACGGCGCTTACCCGAGAAAGTTTCGATGGCTTTCATGGCCCACTGCTCGTCGGGGCAGTCCACAAAGGCGTAACCGGACTTGACGAGGAAGGGGCCGCTGAAGGAGATCTTGTGCTCGGTGAAGACTTTCTCCAAGTCGGCCGGGGTCACGCTCTCGTTGAGGTTCCCGATGTAAAGCTTGTTCATGGTGGCGGCGGAGGGGGCGGCGGCGGCGGGGCTCGGAGCGGGCGGGGGGGGCTGCACCGTGCACCCGCACCGTCGGGCTCCGGCCGCGGGGTTGTTCCTCCTCACCCCCCCCCTCCGCTCCGCGGCTTGTCCTTTTTCCCTGCTTTTATCCTTCCTTTTCCCGATGGATTTTGTTTTCCTCCGAGGAAAGGGGGCGGCTGCCGGAGGAGGAGGTGGAGGGAAGGGAAAGGGAAGAGGGGAGGGGGAAGGGGGGCGGCGGCGGCGGCGGGGGCCCCCCCGGTCGGCGGAGCGGTACCGGGTGTTACCGGACGCCTCTCGCACTCGGGCACCGCCTCTAAATAAAACCGACCTGGAAAAAGGAGTGAAAATGTTTGCAGGAGGAAGCCACGTGGTGATGCGGGAGGGTCCGGCCCCCGGGGGGAGGGGCCGGGGGGGGGGGGGGGGGGCTCCGCTTATTTATTGATTACAATTTAAATACCTCGTTATTCACCTCCCCCCACACACATCCCGTTGGGGGGGGGGCAGCCCCCTCCTCACCCCCCCTCCATACAAATCCCCCCCTCTCCTTTCTCCTCCCGAAGCCCGTCCCGTCGGAGGCACTTTCCCATCTGCTGCAGCCCCCCGCCCCCACCGCGCCCCTCCCCCACCCCCCTTTTCCCCCGGTGCCTCAATGGGATTTTTCTGGGTGTAAAAAACTTCGGCATCAAAGGGGCCGGGAGGTCCCTGGCGCCGGGGGGATGGGGGGTGGGGAGCGGCCTCGCCCGCCCCCCCGGGGCTGGCCCTGCCCGGAGGGGGGCTGGGGTGGGGACCCCCCCATGGTGGGGGCTGCGTTGTCCCCGGCATTGTTTTAAGCGCTTCATGCGCAGCCCCGCGGAAGCCTTCGGGGGAAGGGAGCGGGGGGGGGGGCTCCTCCCGCACAAAAGGGCCCCATGGTGGAGGGGGGGGGGGGCATCTCCCCAACAGGACCCGTCGGTAAAGCGGAGCCCCCCCCCCCCCCTTCCGCTCCTGCCTTTTCTGGAGACTTTATTTTTAGGCTCAAGATGGGTTGAAAATAGCAGCGATCACCCCCCCCCCCCCCCCCCCCCCCGCATCCTGCTTCCCCGACGGGGCGGTCGGGGGCTCTGCCCGCGATGCTGCAGCCGGGTTCCCCCTAATCCCCCCCCCCTCCCCTCCCCAGCCTCCGCCTCGCTGCAAGTAGAGGCACGGTCCGGCCCCTCCGCGCCTGCAATTAAATGTAACGCGCCCGCGGAAAGCTCGCAGCCGGTTCCCCCGGCTCCGCGCTCCCCTCCCCCCCCCCCCCGAAAAGGGTTACAATAAAATAAAAATTCAAAATAAATAAAATCTTTACAAATCATCCCAAAAATCCCTTCCCCAGGGGTTCGCCCATCGAGGGAACGGCTTCCGCGCAGCTCCGCGCTCCCCCGCGGCCGCGCAGCCGGCTCCGCGCCCCGCTTTCCCCAGCCGTCGGTTTTCGGGGTGAACCCCCCCCCGTCCCCAGCCGAGCTGCGCCTGTTCCCCCCCCCCCCCCTCAGTACTTGTGTGCTGGTACCTAAGTACTCGGTACTACCGGTATTATTGCTCTTGTTCGGCAGAGCCGCGCGGGGGGTTTGTTGGGAAATAACTCAATGGGATCCCGCTCCCGAATCCCACCGGGTGTAAACCTTAAGGAATAGATGCACGTGCCCTTGGGAACACACTGAAACGAGGGCTCCAAACCCTGGGAAACGAGCATTGAGAACACTCGAGCTCTCTTCCCCTCCTGTGTCCGATCCATCCCGCTGTCCCGGGATCTTTGCCTTGGAGCCATGCGGGTGCTGCTGCTCCCTGAGGACACTCGGGTCTCATCCACCCCATCCCCATCCCGTGTTCCTCAGCTCTCCTGAAGCACCGACGCGAAGGAGGAACCTCTGCGTGTTCCCGAGGCTCCCAGCGTGTCCCAGCCTAAGGATTCACAGGTGAAAAGTGGAGGAAAAAAACAATGGAATTGGGAAATAAACTTCCTGCCTCTCAGGATTTCTCCCATCTTTCCCCCTACCCTTCCCAGCCTGACTGCAGCTTCCAGCGTGTATCCAACCCCCCCAACTGAAATAAAGGAGCAGGATCTGCTTCGGATCTATCGCTGAGCTTGCCCAGGGTACTTTTGTTGTTGCTTTGATTGGTTTCCTCAGTACCTTCCCCGTGTAACACAATCCCCTCCAATAATGAAGTGAAGGAAACCAACCTAAGGGGAAAAATAGGGGGGGGGGAGGAATGCAAACAAAGAGGGAAGTCTTCAATTTAGCTCTGCACCAGGGAAGGCTCCCAGGGAACCCCTTCCCCTCGCTGCAGCTTTCCAGATGCGAGGTATTTGGAGAATGCAACAGCAGAGCCCAAAGCATTGATCTGCTGCTGCGGGGAGGCAGAGCCGCCTTCCCCCCCCCCCCCCCCCCCCCCTGCAGGCACTGGGGGCTGCCGCGAACCTCAACTGCACCCCCCGCTCCCAAGCTCACCCCAGCTACCCCCGGACCCCAACAACTGCCCCCATTCAATCTAAGCCAGGGCAACCCCCCCCCCAAAGGGAAACAGCCCCTCCCGACCTAAACGTACCAGCAAGTGGGTGGGATTCCTGGAGCAGGGAAGGGCTGAGCAGCAGCTTGCACCCCAGCACTGCCGCTCCTAAACCCCTCCGTGGCCTTTTTCCTCTCCCAGGATTTCCTTCTGTTGCCTTGGGAGTTTCCAAGATCCCTCTGAGGAGCTGATTTCTTTTCGTTTCCAAGCGTTCCTGCCCTGCTCTCCCATCGCTGCGAGGCTGCTTCTGCTTGAATGCAGCACATCTGATTGGGGCAAAGGTTTTGGGGGGTTGTTTTTTAAGGACTGAAAGCTTTGAATCAGGCACAAATGATCCTAAAGAGTTCTTACAATTTCCCTACAAATTCCAAGCGTTATTGCTGCCACTTAGGAGTTTGGGGAAGCTTCTGAAGGGAGAAAGTTGAAGCTGGGTGGTGAATAACGCAGCTGAGACTGCACTGCAATGGGGGTTTGATACGAAGGGGTTTAATTACTGCCGCCTGTGAAGTGCTGTGGCTCTGGGGCAGAACACGGCTGAAACAGGACCAGGTTTTAGCACAGATTAGCAGGAAACAAGGGCAGATTCTGCTCTTGTTCTGCCACTTCTCCCTTGAATCCTTCCTCAACTTGTTTGTTTGGGGGGTGCTTTAAGAACTCTTCATTTGGGCAACGTTAAAGCTGCACTCGGAAACCTCAGGAGCTCTGGGAAAGCCTCATTTGGGGAAGTCTGGAGATCTCCAGGAATTCCTATTGAATAAATCTGGGAACTCTCAGGAAAACTCACAGGTCATCGAGAAAATAAACCCCAAAGTTTTGTTTTCCTGGCATCTCTTTCAATCCAATCTCAACAAGCAGAAACAATTGGACGATGGAACAAGCCTGTCCTTAGAACAGAGGTGAGAATGCAACAGGGTAAGAAGAGTGAGGGTTACAGTTGGGAAATATTTCCTTTTCCTTAAGTGGAATCCCAGTTTAAAGCACCTTTTGTTCGGTTTTGAGTCTGTGGAAAATATTCCTGGCTGGAAAAAGCCGCTCCTATCGCAGAAGATCCAATTGATTAAAGCTCCTGTTGATGAATGTGTTACAGATCAAACTTGCTGAGAACTGAACGGTTTGCTTTAAAACCAAATCAAGCCTTGAGGGAGGGCAGTGGCAACCCCCTGCTCCCCTGTGCCTGTGCAGCATCCTCCTGGTGGGTCAGGGGTGTTTTGCTGGAGCTCGGGGGCAGAGGCACATTCCTCAGCCCAGGAA
Organism: Melopsittacus undulatus; assembly: GCF_012275295.1. Taxonomy (NCBI): domain Eukaryota; kingdom Metazoa; phylum Chordata; class Aves; order Psittaciformes; family Psittaculidae; genus Melopsittacus; species Melopsittacus undulatus. The sequence goes on along the minus strand of NC_047543.1, from coordinate 984,114 downwards.
GGGGCTGAGCGATGGGAAATGCCCCTCTGCTCCCTGGGGGGGGTGGGAGGTTCCGATGCAGCAGAGCTGAAGATGGAAATGGTTAAACCTGCAACTGGCTCCATGATCTGCCTGCTCCAGTTCAAAACAAAGCAAACGGTGCAGTAAACTCTGCCTCCAGAATGCGCTCCCCCCTCGAGAAATCCTTTCGTTCTGGTACTAAAAAGCTGGAGTCTCTTTCAAACAACCCCAGCTGAAACCCACAACCAAGCAGCTTTTTGCTTCCCCTCCACATCTGCTGCTTTGCAGCCCCTGGGCTCCCTCCAGAGCTCCACGTGGGGCTGGGGGCACTTCCCAGGTCCTGCATCCTCCTTTGGGCTTTGCAAACACAGGAATGTTCAGGTCGCACCCCCACACAGAGGTGCTTTGCATGGATTCGTCTCCCCCCACACACACACAATGGAAAAGGTTAATCTGGGGGTTGCTCTCCTTATGGGGAAGGGGTAAACCCTAAATCCGAGGCAAGGAAAATGCTTCCCAGATGAGCCCTGAAATGTGGTTGTTCAGGTAAACTCTTTCCTTTCCCAGTTTCCCCCCCTCCAAAATGAATCTGCCACCACCCCTATGGAGCAGACCTTTCTAACCTGTCCATGAAGCTCTGGAGCAGCCATTTCTCCTATGGATGGTGGGAGAAAGCTCTGCTCTTGGTACACCGACAAACTAAACCAAGCTGCTTGTTGAGAAAGCATCGTGGGGGATGAATCCTGCCATCGCTGAACTCCCCCTGACCTTATTTCAAGTGGGAGCTGCTCTTTTGAACCCCCCTCCACACATGTGCAGCCCTTCACAGGCACAGATGAGATGTTTTCCTTGTGGTAACTGGAGGTATTTGGAGCACATTCTTCCCCCAGTCCGAAAGAAGCACATTTGCAGCAGGTTTATGCTCCCCGAGCACAAATTCGGGGGCCTTGTAGTACTTAAACCCCCATGAAGAGCAGGGGCTCTGCAGCTCTCACTGCTTCTCATCCCTGCAGCACAAGGTAACGAAGGGCTCAGCCGCTAACACCAGCCTTGCCTAACTCTGTCTACCCAAAACAAGCTATGGTGGGAGGTGGGAAAGTGCCCAGCACCACTTTCTGCCCTGGGTCACCTGAAAACACTGAGCTCATTTCACAATGGCAACGTGGAGCCAAACCCCACGGCCAGGCTGCCAGGAGGGGACGTTAGGAGAGCAGCGAGGGCACGAGGTAGAACTAATCCCACGTTACTGACCCAGCCACTTGGGCAGGCTCCTCACCATGGGCTGTGCTCTCTGGTTTCTTGTCCTGCTGGTACACGCTCCGGATGGAGCAGGACTGATTATTCCCTCTCCTTTCCCGCAGCTCCACCGCTCTCATCTCCACAGCTGGTTGCTTCTGGCTCCATCGTTGCTCGACGGGGGGGAATCAAGGATGGTTTTCACATCAGGACAAGTGGACCAGGCAAAGGGCTTAGGGGTGGATGGAGGAGGTGCAGGTGTGATGCTAGAGCGAGTCCAGATCATCTCTGCAGCTTCTACAAGCGATGATGCTGTCACTGCACAGAGGGATAAGTTGTGGTCGTGCAGCTCAGTGGTCCCAATAAATCTTCCCCACATGGATGCTGCAGGTGCTGTGGTGGGCTCTGTGTTACAGCAGTTACTGTCCTGTAGGTCCCTGCTCCTGGGGGCTAAGACGAGCATCTCAGGAACAAGCAGAGCAGGCAGCAAGGAGAAATTCACCTTCCCCATGCTTTGTGGTTCCCATTTTTCATTGTCGTGGGGGTTTTTTGCCACCCGAAGAGCTCATGGGCAGGAAGCTCCAAGAGCCACCCCAATGAGCTGAATGAATTCATCAAGAACAAGCACCGGAGCCTTAAGAGGCCCTAGGGTTTGGTTGCTGTTAGAAGGGAGTGTTGGCATTTAAGACATACCTGGTACTTTGCCGTTGTGAAAAGACCTGCTCCATTCCCATCAGCGCTGGAGGAGGAAACAGGTCTGGATCCACAAGAGAGGATGAAGCAGTGCTTGGCACTCCGAAGATGCTCTGTAAACCCATCCAGCCCATCCCTCCTGCACTCAAGAGTGCTCCACACTCCTCTATGAGCACTGCTGGTGTTCTAGGGAATGAGCTCCCAAGGAAAGCTTTGAGGTTCTGTACCTTCAGAATGAGCCCCAGATCAGGACCAGGGTTTGAATGATGTTCCAGTGCCTGTGATTTCAGGGAGAGGATGGGAGTGAGAAGCTTCCCAATCCCTCCTTCCTCTCTCCCTGGGCTTTGAGGAACAGAGCAAATCCTAACACTGCTGCCTCATGGCCAGTTACAATTGGGAACCTCAGACCAGCCTGATGCCTGCACCCAAACCAGAGCAGAAAGTGCTGTATTCACCTGGGACATGCAGCACCTGAATCCATCTCTGGCAGAGTTGAGGTGCTCTGAGCTGTGCCACACAAAGCAGCAGCCAAAGAGCACTGCTCCAGTGGGGAAGGGGAACCCTTACTCACCCCATTCAGAGAGGTGGGAGCTGTGCCACTGGAGGTGAGATGTTAGAGCGAGACACAAGAAATGGATCGGGGGATTTGCAGCCTTTTCGTTTCCAAAAGCTTTTGGGAGCAGATCAGAGCAGGGCTGAGGCTGTCTGGGAGCAGGGGCAGGAATGAGTGACCTCTTAAGGTCACTTCAAGCCCTATTTTCCGTGATTACAGGGACATCTAATACTTGAAATGCTTGGTAATCAGAGTTGCCCTTGAGATGTTTCGGTGTCTCAAAGCAGAGCAGAAACTGTTTCAGCCTCGCAGCTGTGACCTTCCCAACACATTCCCGAATTCCTGAAACACCAACTCCTCGAGGCAGGTCTGCTGTGAAGAGCAGAGCTGGCTCAGGCAGGGCAGGAGGAAGCAGGGCAGCCCCAGCTCCCCTCTTCAGCTTGTTTAATGGTGGCTGGGTGAAACCTAAGCTCAAGCCTCCCCTGTCCCAAGCAGGGACCCAGCTGAAGCTGGTGAGATGATTCATGTTATCAGAGAAGGCAGCAGAGCACAGATAACACCGTGAGGGTGGTGCTGCCGTAGCTGTGATGGGCTGAGGCTGGAGGAGAGCAAGGTTTGCAGCATTCATTAGAGCTCCCATTACCCTGGAGGAAACAGATGTGGGCATGGGGCCCTTCTCCAGGTCAGCATCTCACCCATTGCTTTCCCAGACCCAACCTGGCATCGGGGGGTGTGTGAAATCCTGGAGTGATGCTGTTGTCCTAAACCACATCGTGAGCAGATGCCCCAAAATAACCGTAACTGTGAACCCTGGGTCAGCATTTAATGTTGCTGGATATTTATTTCACTCTATTAACTTTATATCCTACAGAGGCACTTAATGAGAGGAAAACAAATAGGCTGCACTTTGGAGAAACAAGATATCTGAGTTGGCTGGGAGCAAAGCACCCAGAATACATATAATAAAGACATGGGGATAAACTATTCCATTTTATTGATTAGCAACTGTGTTAGGAGTGTAAATTGGTTCCTATAATATAACTATTATAGTGCATCATTTATTACAGCAGGCACGACGTTCCTGCATGGGGGAAAAGCTCGTGGAGACCCTGGTATGCTCGTGTGTTGCTAGCTAAGGGACTAAGCCACATGTTAAATAGTTCCTGTGAAAGTAGTAATTGCTCCTAATAGCCCCAAACTCTTAATCGACGCTAATAATGTCCTTCTGAGCCTTCATCTTAATGCAATAGAGATGCAACACTCTTTGCTGGGTGTACAACCACAGGGCAGCAGGAGCTCACCAGTGCCCATGCAGGGCTGAGCTGGATGAGGCTCCCTCTGTGCTCTGCAGGCTCCCGGGGCAGAGCACAGGTTGAAAGCAGCCCGTGTCTGACACCGAAGAGCAGAAAAACCCCATCGCTTGTAGGACCAGAAGTGCCAAATGGGAGCCTTGACATGGAGACGGGAACCTCATCCCGCTGGATTCCTGCACGTGTTCAGGACAAGATCCACCAGGGCACTGAGCCAGCACAGCGAAACCCTCTCTCCCAAGCCCAAACCACCGGCACTTCAGTTTTACCCTGATTACTGCAGTTCCATGAGGGCTGCTCCTCCCGTCATCCCGAAATCCTGCTCTTACCCACACAGATCCCCGGGTAGCTGAGCCAGCACAGACCTGGGAGGATGCGCACATCCCTCCTACAGCCAGGTGGGGGGTGCCTGCTCTCAGGAAGCAATACCCGGTGATGGAGCCGAGGGGAGGGCTGGAACTTGGATAACCCCCTGCAGAGCTCAGAGCGCTCCAGGGAAGCGAGCGAGGACGGGAGCGAGCACTGCCCTCGCAGCCACGGGCACTGCTGAGCTCCAGCAGCGGTGGGAGCAGTGCTCAGCCTGGGGGAGAGGCAGGCACCAACATCATCCTGCTCTGCTCCTTCAGGTTGGAGCTGGGTATGATGGGAATCCTAGACCGGTCCCTGACCGAGATTTCCGTGTTAAAACGTAATGGGACCAGCTCTCCCAGAAAGACCCAGGGGAAGAGGGGCAGGTCAGGAGCAGGGGAGGTATCTTACCATGCACATAGTCACCTCGGAGCTGATGGGAGTGGATTTACCCCTTGTACTTTGATGGCACAGTTAACATCTGCAGAACATCTGCTTTCCTGGATCCAGCTGTGCAAGGGCAGGGTGAGGTGGTGGCCTCACTGACCCACGTCCCCAGCAGCTGCAGAGCCGCAGGGAAACACTCCATCACTCACTCAGGGCAGCAGAAGCCCCAATGGGTGCTCAGGTCCAGCTGCCGCCCTTCACCCCACACAGGCTGCTGCTGTGCCACCACCCTCCTGCCTCCCTGTTTCCTACTGGTTTCCTGTCTGCCAGTCTCCATCCCCAGTTTTCCCCTCTCGGAGCACATGTTTTGAGGGACAGATGCTGTTTTCAGTGTCTGGGGGGTTGTATAAGGGGCTGCTCATGATGCTCAGACTCGATGGTGACAAAAATAACCATGATGGGAGCTATCGAGTTTAGCAAAGTTATTCCTCCTGTAAGGAAAAGGAGGTGGAGGTTGGAACTAAGATAGCACTTACACTGCCAAAGGAAAAAGTAGAAGTTAAGGAGGTTTTTACCATGGAAAGGGGATGCTATATGGAATTAAGGTTTAGACTAATGCCACATGTATTACACCCAATCCATATTTGCTCTCGATTTCGTGATATAGTAATGTTTAATTGCCATTAATGTCAACATATTTTAAAAGGTTATTTTCCTCCTCTGTAGGTCAATAGACTTAATGAAGCAGCTCTAAATGGGTTTGAATTACATTGATTAGGTGCTTGATTTCCTGTTTACCTCATGCAAGTGGGTTTGGTCCTGCACAGTGAACGTATATAAAAGCTCTGAAGGGTCTGCTCAGCACCAGAACCAGCTGAGATCCTCCAGGCAGCTTCAGAGACAGAGCAAGGTAAGAAGCTCCGCGTTGGTCTCCCTTCTGAATGGGTTTCCTAAGGTAGCTGCTGGAGTGAGCAGTGTTTGAGCAGGTCAGGCAGCAGCAGAGCAGGAGCAGCTCATCCCTTTGGTTCTGCAGTAATGGATGTGGTGGATTGCAAAGGGAAATGCTGTTATTTCAGAGGAATAGCAGCAGGTTGGGATCTGCACCTACACAGGGAAATAAGGAGAAATTGGTTCTTAGGTGCTTGTTTGGGACCTCCCAGCTACGGATAAACAGGGACAATGCTTCTTCCAATGCAGACAGGATTGCACAGGGGGCAGGAAGACTTCTGTGTTGTAAAGATCCCACCAGTTGTACCTCCCTTTGTGAAGAAGGCAAATTATAGGATCAAAGCAGCATAAAGTATCGCAGCAAACTCCATGCTCCAGATCACTGCCAGCCAGGCAAAGGAGTCCTCTATTAATCCCAAAATGGTTTGTTAATACTCTTTGCAAATGCATTCTGCTTTTCCTCCGTTTTGGGGTCAATTCTGCTCTCCCAGCATCACCAACAATCACCTTCCAGCATCACAGGATTCTCGCACAACTTCCCTGTTTTCAGATGCATCTTTATACCCACAGTTCTACCACCGAGAGAAGAAACAAAAAGCCAATAAGAGGGGAAAACCTCAGTTATTGAATCATCATTTTTCCCTGTTCTCATTTAAATACTCCTCAGCTTCTTGTGGAATGGGATTTACTTTGCTGTTAACACACTCTGCAATGATTTGTCTTTTATGGCTTTAAGAGACTTTGCCAGTGCTCAGTCTTACACCTTTGCTTTTAAGAGCACTCCTCAGAACTTGCTGTAGCTGAGAATGGAGCAGAGTGAGTGGTTTTCTCCTAATAGGAAGGGCTGAGAACATGAGTAAAAGATGTCCCAGTTTTCCAGAAGGAAAAGAATGCCCCAATTCCAAACAACATCCAACTTGTACATTCTCTCTGTCCCAAACGGGAACTGGGCTGGTTTAAGAGGCTAAATAACAGCTTAGAGGGATAAAGTTCTATCAACATAGGAATACAGTTTGGAAGGATGGATACCTGAGTCCTGGGAGAAACCTTCTCTTGTTGTTGCTGAACTATTCCTGTTAAGGGCAGCTCTCCCTTGCAATGCTGTGTCCAGAAAGAGCCACAACAGAGTGAGGTGAGGACCAACAAAACAGATCTGTGAGCCAGGATCAAAACCGTTTCTGTTTGGAGTTTGCAGAGCTGGAATAGTAATTAAAAGAGCTCAAATGTCCAAGGGCTACGGAGCTGAACTGGGGACGTGAGGACCAGGAACAGCTTGAAACTAATCTTGGAATCCAATCCTGATGCTGTCCATGGGATATTTTTCAGATCTGATACTCACCGACTCTGGCTCCAGTCCCTACCTAAAGCTTTATCCCTCCCAGCAGAAACCCTCCTAGGCATTAGCTCAGGCTCCTAAAGCCGGCAGAACCACAGTGTGGGATAAGCAGGATGCCATGGCTGCTGAATTGCCTGATCCGATATACGTTCCCGTTCACATACTCCAGCTTGAATCGACCCTTCAAGCACAATGAGGTACCCACAGGGTCAGCTTGTAAACATGGAGGAAGACAAAGCCCTTGACTCCAGGAATGTGCGACCCACAATGAATTTGATGGTTACAATAAAAGTATAGGGGACCAACATTAAAAGACACCACGGTGGGAAAGAGCATTGGCATTGAAAAAGGAATTTAACGGGGAACGGCAGAAGAGGGCTTTGTAGGATGGAGAAGGCTGCTTGAAGCATGGGGGATGAGGAGACACATTTACAGGCAGAGGCACGTGCCCAGCACCACCCGTCCCTGCGGGTTCAGCATCCTGTCACTTGTTCCCTCTGTCCCCTCTGCTTTTGAACAGAGAAACCAGTGGAGGAAATGATGTCTTTCAAGGTCCTCTCTCTGCTCCTCGCTTCGCTGGGCTTCGTTTTGATGGAAGAGATTGTCTCGGGGTAAGTGTTTTGGAAAGCTCATGGTGTATTTGAGTCTTTTCCAGCTCCTCTCTGGAGGCAAATGGACTCTTTCCATTGGCATCCTGATAAGTAGGTGAGAACATGAGTCCTGAGGTAGATGTCAGATAATAGAGACAGCCAAGCATACAGAGATGAGCAAATGATAAGAGAGATATCAAAATAAAGGCCTGAGCCTTTGAGCCAGAGCCAGGAACTCCCAAGTTTTCCCTATAAATTTCATGGCTCTGGGTTAGGAGGAACAAGCTGGAAGTAAACCAGGAAGAGAAGAAGGTTGGCTGAGAACTAGAAACAAGATGTAATCATCTTACATGAGTGAGGCTCGAGGCAGGCAGTATTTGGAAGCTGCTGAAAATATGACCAGTTGCATAAAGCAGGGATTTAACGGAGACTTCCCCTGACTCCTGCTATGGGATTCCCAACTACCATCCCGGGTGATCCGAAGGAATCCTTGTTAGAGCAGTCAGAGCTGCTGCAGTCCCACATAGCAGTCCTGTGTCGACACTTAGCAGGTCTGTGCTGGTCTCAAGGTCAGCTCTTGTCTCCTCCATCCACACCTGAACCTCTTGAGGATACAGGAACAGGCTTCCTTGGTCCTCAGTGTGTGGGTCCCTGAAGGAAGGAGCCTGAGCCCACTTGGTGCCTTAGCACAGAGCCAGATTCCCTGTGAGCCATCCAGCAGGGCAAACCCCACCGACTCCAGCCCATCAGCAAACAGAGCTCATCCCCTCCCAGGCTGCCAAACCTGAGCTGCCACTGCAGGAGCAGCCAGTAAAACGGATGGGGAGGATGCCAGCCCCTTGCCAGGGCAGGAGCAGTCACTGTGCCAAGGGAGATGAACAGAGATCACCAACCCCTGATGCAGGGACCGCGTGGCCACCGCAGGGAGCCCCAGCAGAGCCCCCGTAGTGCAGACTCGCTGTGGGTGCCTGACTCTGTGCTCTCACCCCAGCGCCAGTGCAGGGACTCCCAGCACCCGATCGCTGCAGAGACGCTACTCCGAGGCCACCCTGGCCAGCGACTACAGCCGCACGATGGACAACATGCTGAAGAAGAACTTCGTGGAGTGGCTGCTAGCCAGACGGGAGAAGAAAAGCGAGTGAGTCCAATGCTCCTACGATCCCAACTGGCAGCTGCCGTCAGCCACCGGATGGCTCCAGGAGGATGCGGAGCCCAGGATGTAGCAATGATTCTATAGGGAGTTGGGTTTCTTTTTGCTCTGGTCTGCGGGCACACAGCACAACCATCCCCGTCCCTGTCCGAGACAGCCGCTGGTTGATGGAGCGGGAGGGAGCTGTGGAAAAGCAGCATTTGGGCCCCCTCTTGTGGCATCTCCGGTTGATCTCCTCCCGTTTCGCCTTTCCAGCAACATGATCGAGGAGTACAAGAGGGCAGCTGAGCCCCAAGGAGCCGCTGCCAATGGCCAAAGGTTGGAGCTGAGCACGCAGGAAGCCAAAGAGTTCTTCTCCTGGCTCCTGAAAGGCAGCAAACCCCCGAGGTGAGCCGGGAGGCTGGGAACAGGGGGGCTGTGTGCAGGGAGGGGTCCAGGGGGTGGCTCCTGAGGGGCAGGTATCGATGGTAACGGTGTCGTGGGGCACACAGAAGGACTTTGCTGTCACAAGGAAACGTTATGGGTTCGTGATTCCTCCTCCCAAAGGCACGAAGCCCAAACCCGACGCGTTTCTCCCAGTCTGAAAAGAGACCACGAGCGGGGGCTTTCTGTGGATGCTGTTTTGTACATGTCAGCACAGCCTCACTGAGCCCCAGCACTTTGACAAGGCCAAAGCCTGGCTTCTTGGGAGGGCTCAAACGCATCCGCTCCTTGAACAGCACTAGAACAGAGAAACCAGAACCAAGCTCTTTGGTGTAACCCAAACTGAGCTCTTTGGTATAACCCAAACTGAGCTCTTTGGTATAACCCAAACCGAGCTCTTTGGTATAACCCAAACTGAGCTCTTTGGTATAACCCAAACTGAGCTCTTTGGTATAACCCAAACCGAGCTCTTTGGTATAACCCAAACTGAGCTCTTTGGTATAACCCAAACCGAGCTCTTTGGTGTAACCCAAACTGAGCTCTTTGGTATAACCCAAACCGAGCTCTTTGGTACAACCCAAACTGAGCTTTTTGGTATAACCCAAACCGAGCTCTTTGGTACAACCCAAACTGAGCTCTTTCCAGGGATGTTCCCCATGAAAATGAGATTTAAGTGATACATTCTGCAGAACATTTTGATTTAGATCAATCAACCCGAGAGAGAGGGGGGGGAACAACAAAGGCCAGGTTGGATGGGGCTTGGAGCGAGCTGCTCTAGTGCAAGGTGTCCCTACCCGTGGGCTGGAACTGGATGAGCTTTCAGGTGCCTTCAGCCCAAACCAATGCAAACTCATTCACACGCTCAGGGAGGTGTGTGCTGGAAAGGAAACAAACCACATCTTCCCTCAGAGCATCCCTCCAAGGTTACTGTCGATAACGATGGCGAGAGGAGCTCGCTCAGAATGGGTTCCTCAGTGCAAGGGAACCCAGCTTGGCGCTGCTGCAGCTCGTGCCTTCATTTCCTAAGCCATCTGGCTGAGAGCACACGGCTTTGTGCTGTGTCAGCACATCCCCAGCCTGACAAGAGCCGGCTTCACCTCCCCCAGCCTCAGCTCATGGCACTAATGTTCAAACAGCAAAGGAAGCAGGAGCCCAAAGGCAGAGCTGCTCCCAGCACCCGGTGTGCTGAAAGCAAACCCCCCCCAAGGGAAGGAGGGATGCATTTCCTTGCACGTGGAAGGGGGGGTCTGCAAAACCAAACAGGTTCCTGTTGCTTAAGCCTAAAATGGTGGCAAGAAGGGGAAAGCAAAGCCCTCACCACATGCAGCCCCCATCCTTGAGGCACAATCCTGGTGTCCTCTGGCAAACCCCATGGAATGTGTAAGGGCAGGGAGTGAGGGACAGGTGCCCAGGACCGGCCTCCAGGGAGGATCTGTTGTCTTTAACAGCTTCTTGCATGGGAGCAGGGTGCGGGGGATGCCCCAGGGCAGGGAAACGCGCTGGGCTCTGGTTCACAGAGGTGGCCCAGGCCAGGCCCTCGGACCCTGAGCATTGCTCCTCGTCCACAGTGAAAGAAACGAGGCCTTTGAGGGAGCTCGGGAGGTCACGGAGCCTGACCCCTGCTCCGAAGCAGGATCCGAGCACCCCAAACTGCTCCTGACAGATGTTTGTCTAACCTGGGCTGGGAGGGGGAAGGCATCACTTTGATGCTCGGGATTAATCAGCTTGATTAGCTTCATTAAAGCAAAAACTGCTTCCCAGTGTCTCCCTTAATCTGCTTAATTGCAAAGAAACCCCAGGACGTGGAGAGGAAAGTGCTGCTTGCAAACAAAGCCTCCCCTTTGTGAGGCTGGAGCCCAGACGCTGCTTCCCCCACGCTCTGCCTTTGTTTCGCTGCCTGCTGGCTCCAGGAGGAGCTGGGGTGCAGGGGGGGGCACTGGGCTGCTCCTCCTCACCCCCCTTGGCAGCCCAAACGTGCCAAGAGCAAGGCAGCGCTGAGGGCAAGGAGGTTAAAGCCCTTTGAGGGTTTATGTGAGTCAAAGGCATTGGAAGACAAGGAAAGGATCAATGCGAGAGGCTCCTGTGCAGTGCTGGAATCCCTGCCTCTCCTCTGGCTCTTTCCTTGCAGCTCTCTGGAAGGTTCGGAGGGTTTGAAGGATGCTCTGAGCCAGGAGTTCCTGACATGGCTGATGTCCACTGAGCTCTGCAGGGCAACGTGAGTGCCTGCTCTCCCTATTCCTATTGTTACCAGCATCCCAACGGGCCCTGCTCCAGCCCTTGTGCCACAGGTGCTTGTTGCAGCGCTCAGGGTTTAGCATTGCCTTGGATGACCACTGGGTGCTCCCAAGAACAGGGATGAAGCATCCATGAACACAGGAGATAAGAGGCAGCTCTTCTTTATCTTCCTTCCTATTAGAGGCTGACTCTGATACCCACCTTGCTGCCCAAGCGGCTTTCCCAGGGCTCAGAGGGAGGCGGCTGGTAGAGAAAGCAGTACCGTGTGCCTTGTTCCCTGCGGGCTCAGCGCAATCCCATAGGAACTCATGGGGTTCCCTCTCCCTTCTGCTTTGCTAGGACCGCATAAGCCCAGGGCGCTGCCGAGGAGCAGTCTCCATCCCTCATGGCACGGAGGAGGAAGAACGTTCCCGTTCGCTCTGCTCTGTCGCATCCTTTCTGTTGTGCTCCTGCGCAATAAAGAGTTGAAGCTGAGATCAGGCTTTGGGTGAGCCCTGCTTAGGGATGGCCACAAACCAGCCCTGCCTGGCTACCGGAGCAAGCGTCCTCCCGAGCCGGGCTCCTTGCGCGGCTGCAGCACCGGGAGCACCGGCAGCTCCTGCCCACGGGATTCCAGGCTCCTGGAATGCGGATCAACCACTGACATCGTTGGGATGTGGGATTCCGCCTGTGCGGACCCGAGCCCTGCGGCCCCCCCGTACAGAGGGGTTCCAGCCCCACAGAGCCGGGTCCCTTTGGGGCTCCATCCCCTCGGGCACCCCTCACCCCACAGAGACCCCCCCAAACAGCCCCGGGTCAGGGATACCGGGGGGGGGGGTTCCCCGTTACACGATGGGAGCACCCATGGGTGCGCAGGAGGAGGAGGGCGGGGGGAGAGGGGGGGGGTGGCTGATGCTCGTCGGCACCGCGAGTCGCGGGAGAGTGACGTCACCGCAGCGCGACGGGCAGCGGGATGCACCGGCGGGGGGTGGGCGCGGGCGCCATCGCCAAGAAGAAGCTCGCGGAGGTGAAGGGGGCGGGGCCGGGGGGGGGAGGGGAAGGTACCGGAGGGGGGAGGGGAAGGTACCGGAGGGGGGGGGGCGGGGCCGGGACTCACCGGACACCCCCGGTTCCGGGGGGGGGGGGGGGGGGGTGCTCCCCGGTCCGGATCCGCTGCCCCGGCCGAGCCGAGGCTCCCAGGCCCCGGGGTCCAGCCCGGCCCCGGGGTCCAGGCCGGGATGCGGCGGCCGCAGCTCCCCTGGGCTCCCGGGGCCCCTCCGGTACCGGCTCCATCCTCCCCCTTTCCTCCTGCAGGCCAAGTACAAGGAGCGAGGGACGGTCCTGGCCGAAGACCAGCTGGCCCAGGTGGGCAGCGATGGGGCTCGCAGGGCCTCGGCCCCGCTGTGCTCTGAGGCCATCAGCAGCGGGCAGGGAGCGCATCAGGGACCTGCTGCTTGAGGCCTCCCGTAGTGCCTGGTGGGGGCTGATGGAGGAGCTGCGTTAGTGAGTGTGGAGGCACAAACCCTTCCCCGCGGTTCCCTTGCAGATGTCCAAGCAGCTGGACATGTTCAAGACCAACCTGGAGGAGTTTGCCAGCAAACACAAGCAAGAGATCCGGAAGAACCCCGAGTTCCGGGTCCAGTTCCAGGACATGTGTGCAACCATCGGAGTGGATCCTTTGGCATGTGAGGAGCAGGCACCAGGGGTTAACACTCACTGATGGGCCTCAGAGCTCACGGTGAAGCTGGGGGAAGGTGGCCCTGAGGAAGGTGTTTTGGTTCCTGGGGTTTGTGATTTGATGGGATGCACCTTTGGGTGCTGTTTACTTAAAGGGGTGGGGGAAAACACATGGAGATAACCAAAACAAAGGCTCTTTGCTAATAGGTCTGAGTCTTCACTGCAAGGATGTGAGCAGCCTGCTTTACATGACTAAGGAAGGATGGTTTCCCCCTTTTCTTGCCTCACAGCTGGTAAAGGATTCTGGTCCGAGATGCTGGGAGTTGGAGACTTTTACTACGAGCTGGGTGTGCAGATCATTGAAGTTTGCTTGGCTCTGAAGCACAGGAATGGAGGTGAGGACCCTGCTCTGGGTTCGAGGAGATCCTCATGGCAATTTTGCCTTCCTTGGCCCCAGAAAGCCTTGTTACAGCTACAGCCATCAGCCAGCTCTGCCCTGTTTAGGTGCCAAAACATAACCCACGGGGTTTTGGGTAAGAAGCAGGGGTCGGTGATAGGCTTGAAGGGTACGAAGCTGGTGAGTTACTGCTTTGAGCCTGGCATTAAGATTCTCTCTTAAGCATCACAGCAGTGTCCAGAAGAGTTGGAATACCAGGGATAAGTGCCTAACTAAAAGATAGTAGATGTTCTTCACTCCAAAAGCACAGTGGGAGACCAGGAATGGGCTACAGCAGCTAGAACTTGAGTCTGATCCATCTGTGAGAGAAGGCAACAGCAAGTGCTGCATGTTAGTTCTGGGAACAGAAGTGACTCAAGGCTTATCTCACCCAGCACTTGATGCTGAGAACAATGAACAGCCCCATGTAGAATGGAAAGCAGGGGTGAGCCAGTGGCAAGCACACAAAGGACCCTTGACTGCTCTTGCTGGAGTGGTTTGATGCTGTGCACTAACCCTTTCCTGTCCCTTGCTGTTGTCTCCTAGGTCTGATAACACTGGAAGAGCTTCATCAGCAAGTGCTGAAGGGAAGGGGGAAGTTTGCTCAGGATGTCAGCCAGTGAGTGTGCATTGCAGGGAAGGGGAATTGGGTGGCATTCGGGAGGAAAATGATTTAACCATTGCAGAAGGCAGCAGCCTGTTTCCTCTGGGAGCCCTAAGGCACAAAGGACTCTGGGCTTGAGCTGGGGACAGTTGGTTCACTGCCAACCCAGCTCTTGCTGCCAGTCTGTAAGGAAGGGGCTGACACCCAGCATCACAGGAGCAGACAGGACACAGCTCACCATCATCACTCATTGAGGCTGAAGATCAGCACTTGCAGCTCAGGTGCTACAAGTGTGTCTAATACAAGTCTGCCCTTCTGAAGGGAGGCACAGATGCACAAACTTCCTTCTAAATGGCTGTATCCAAATTAGCTGAAACTGCAGCAAGTTCCAGGGAGCTCTCATTGCTCAGAGCTTCTGCATAGTGTATTTGAGAGAGGCTCTTGCTTTAAAGCCTTGCACTGACCTCTGCTTCTCAGGGACGATCTCCTGCGTGCAATCAAGAAACTGAAGGTCTTGGGGAACGGCTTTGGGATTATCCCTGTTGGTGGAACATATCTGGTCCAGTCAGTGCCAGCTGAACTGAACATGGATCACACGGTCGTCTTGCAGCTGGCAGAGGTACTGAGCCAGAAGGCTTTAAAATACAACCTCCTTGAAAGAACCTTATTGCTTCCATGCCAGGGAACCGTAGAGCAGGGATGTAGGCAAAAGAGCCCCTGCTCTTCTGAACTACGGACTTGTCTTGACTGGAAACACACCACGTTTTCCCCTCTCATTTCAGAAGAAGGGCTACGTAACAGTCAGTGAGATCAGGTCCAGCCTGAAGTGGGAGATGGAACGTGCAAAGCAAGTGCTGGTAGGTATGGGCTCGTGCACTGTGGAGTTCAGTGTGAGTGTGGAGGGACTGCTCCCATAGCAGACACAGCCTGGGGCTGTGACCACGGAATGCACACGGGGTCCAAAGCGGGGTGGTAGAGCCATTGCAGACTACACCCAGCATAAACATACATGGAGGAGAGCAGAGCCTCAGAAGCTGCAGATTCCTGGGGCTTCACTCGTCTCCATTGAACCCTGGCTCATTAGCTCAGGTCCTGCAGGAATACACAGTGGCCATGGCTGGATGCCTGAACTGCTTACTGGAGCCCAGATCCTACACCCTCCTTTACCCTGGAAGTGGGGTCAGGTCTCCATTGTGAATAGCTTTTCAGCCATTTGGTTGAGTTTCACTCACAGTTTCTGCTCTCTCTGTATAGGAACACTTGCTGAAGGAAGGAATGGCCTGGCTGGACACGCAGGCAGCAGGAGAACCTCAGTACTGGCTGCCTGCTCTCTTTACAGAGCTGTACTCTCAGGAAATCACTCCAGAGGAAGCCAAGGAGGCAATACCTTGACTGCTTCATGTTCTGTGCCTGCCTATAGTTCTTCTTGTGAGGTTATTTGCATATCACCTGCAACACAGGGACAGTGGACTTGAAATAAAGGTGTCTGACTTGAAAAGCTTAAGAGGATGCATTCACACTTGCTTACCTCTGAGTTTCCTCCTCATTGCAGGGGGAAATGCCACTTACCATCACAGACAACCAACGGCCACAGCAAGAGGAAGGTTATCTAAGCTGCTATAGGCAACTGCAGTCTGGGAGAATACAAATGGGACCCTGGGTAAAGACTCTTGGGAGCCAGCAGTGATGCCAAGAAGCTGCTCTGTAGTCCTTTGTCTCAAGGCATAGTTCCACTAAGGAATACCACAGTCTAGATTCTGCCAAAACAAACTTTATTGCACCAAAAAAAAAGAGATCTTATGTACAATAGTATATAAACAGGTATCTTAGAGTGACTCTTGTGCATATATTTTCAACTCAATTAGGTCTAAAAATCTCTTGCTAAAACATCTCTGCCTAAAGCAGTCAGTTGAGGATTGTCACTTTGAAATGGAAACATTCAGAAATGGTAGGACAGACAACATTAGAGCTATAAAACTAATACTTCTCTTTTACAGCCACATGCTAGTTATGTGAATAGTGTCCATGATAAGGCATTTTCTTGTCTCGTTGTCTCGGTGGATGGTAACGCCACATGCATCACAAACAGATTGGAGGACCAGCTCTGCCTTGGGAAGGCAGCAGAGCCACAGCTCTACCCACAATGCTACTGAATGGTGAAAAACAACGTGGCATTTACAATGGGATAAGAGAGGCAGGGAAGTAGCACAGGGCTCTTGGGAGACCCTGCTGCCTCCCTGGGACCTCATCTCGAGGGGCACACTGCTTTATGTACTCCCATCTGGTGGATGGGGTGAGTGAGTCCTGTGGAAGTTCAGCTTTCCCCCAGCGGAAGACAGGGGTTTCAGTCTAAATCAAGCCAATGACCCAGGGGAGTTTGCTTGCTAAAGGGAAATAAAGATTCCCAAGTTGTTAAGCAGCACCTGAGGGATTCGGGAATGCTGCCACCTCTCAGAGCTGCGGGAGGAGCAGGGTGCAGGCGTCTGAGTTCCACACGGGTTATAGAAACCAGAGACTGGGAAGTCAGTGGCACATGGGGCATTGCCTCTCTGTAGAGAACACAACAGGGGTCTTTGGGACCCTCTTTCTGCACTGCTTTTAGACCAAGCATGACCACTGGAGGTTCTCCCACCACCATCAGGAGTCTGAAGCAGGGCCCAGCTGGTGGGAAGGAGAGCAGGAGGGCCCAGGACAATGTGCAACTTTGTGCTTAGCTTTCTATCAAAGCTCCCATCAAATCAATCATTAACAACCAAATGAGAAGTAAATGGAGCTCCAGTTCATGGTCACCAGGCTCCTTTACCTGGAGCAATGGATGTTTCACCTCCATACAAGGAATACATCTTTGACATAATGGCACTTGCAGCCAGCAGATGCCCTCCAAGAGGGCAGCCTTCACTCACAGCAAAGAGCTGCTGTTTCAAATGGTCACATACACTGAAGTGCTCAACTTCACACACTCGGCTGGCTTGTGCTCGGCCAGGTTTGGCAAAGGGATTTGTTAGTAACAAGGTGAAGGCCTCTGACAAAGCGGCTCCCTTGGCTGGAATTGCCCCTTATCCTAGCATGGATCAAAGTAGCAGCAGGGCAGTGGTGGCAGGAGGAGGAAGGGAGGAAGATAAACTGTGACACTGACTAGAGGTGGGAAGCAGAGTACTCCAGTGAAGGACACAGCATCTCTACAGTGCTAAATGCAGATCAACACCTTCAAAAGCAGTGCACAAACTGGACTTCTTCTTAAGTGCTCCTCCCATCTCCGAGCAATGATTTCCTCACCCTCCCTTCTGCAAAACACCAGGATGAACACACCTGCATTCGACAGATGGATTCTTGCAGTTTCCACTTTCCATCCGCCCCTCTGCACCTGAAGTCTCAGTGGATGAAGTCACCCAGGGCTTGAGTAAAGCTTTCAGAAAGGAGCCCACATTCCACCACTGCTCTTTATCTTTGGTCTGTCTAGAACAGTGTCTAGGAGAAAGACATCAGGTGGCTGGGCTCCACAGAGCAGAGAGGCTCCCAACCTGCACGGGCCCTGGCATACCCTGGCCTCATCAAAGCACTCCCACAGCTCCCGCTCCACTGTCAGCACGGCCCCAGGGAAGGGCTCACTGTCTAGGAACAGAAAAGCTGTAAAGAGGATTTGCAGTCTGGATCTCATTCTTTAATCAAATGGAGAGCAAAAAAACTAAGAAGAAGAAGAAGAATTAAACAACCAGTGGAGGTGTTTCCAAAAAAGAACCTGATGCCACATGCTCTGGCTTCCTAGCATAGTAAGTACCTTTACAAGTAGCTTGTCACAAGCTTGGCTTGGTCTAGCGTGAAGTCTTCTCATTCAGCGTTCTCCACCAGAGCAGTCCAAGGAGCCTGAAGACACCCCACACTTTTCCCCGCTCTGGCCTTGGTTTGGTTGTCAAGTCTGTCAGGGGTACTCTCGAGTGTGAAGTCAGAACATCCCCATGGCTTGGCCTCTCCACCGTTACCGCAGCTCTAAGCTTTAGGGCAGCCCTGAGTGTCCGTCTCTGTCTCGGAGGAGCTGCTCTCAGAGTCTATTTCTGTGTTCTCCTGCTGGTGTTTCTCGTGCACCTTCTGCCGAATTCCTTGCAAACGCACCAATAGGGACTGATAGTCAAAGTGGCCTCGTTTCTCACCAAAAGGGTCCTGGAAGAAAAGCAGAGAGAGGCCCATTAACATGGAGCAGCATCCTTCCTGCAAGAGGCAGAGGAGAAAGCCCTCACCACCTCTGGGAGCTGAGCACAACACCATCATCTTCCTAAACCCCGGAGAAAGCAAGTGAGCCCCAGCTCCATGAAGAAGAAACACGAGTGGGCCACACCTGACAACCCTCTAATGTCACCAAATGTCACTGCCTGGCTTTCAGATCAGTACCATAGGCAGCTGTATGGCAAGCACACACCTTCCTTATGGAAATGTCTCACTCCAGACATGAACCCTCCTGCTTTGCGAGCACTTTCCGTGTCTGAATTACAGCCAGGGATGGCACTGACAGGAAAAAAGGGCTCTGAGACACGAGAGCATTAAATCAACCACCTCCATCCTTTCTTGGAAGTGGATTTTCTCAATGAGTCAGACAAGAGGTGACGGATGAGGGAGGGAGACACGTCTGTTCACATGCAAATAGCTTGGCAATCTATAGTCTACTTTCCTGCAGCAACAAGCTCCTGTATTCAACCTGTCTACATGTGTCTGCCGCATTGTCACTGCTCCTCCACCTCTTTCCTCCCCTCGTAGCTTTAACTCAGTCAGCCACTTGCAATGGTACCTGACAGAACAAGAAGCAGCAGAGAAATGTCCCTATCTGTTGCATGGGCAAAGAAACCTCAGGAGAGGAGAAACTACCGGTTACCAAGAGGAAAGGACTGCAGTGGTGTTCCGGAGCCACCGGCACTGGATAACCTACACATGCCCTCCCTGCTTAACACTAAATGCACATGAAAGCTAACTGCACATACTGGTTCCACTGCCTGGAGAGGCTCTGAGGTCCAGCACTCAGCCTTGGAAACACTGCACGTGTACCCTGAGCCTGGGGATGCCCACAGGAACGCCTCGGGTCTCAGGTTCATGGTTGGTTCAGAGTTGGAACAGGCATTTCAGAGAAAAGACCCAGGTACTCCACATTGTTCTTTGTCTCTAAGTACATAGCCTTACCCAAGGCAGAGTGTTCTCAACAAGAAAATCATTTGCCACTCACCTGCATTGTCTGTCCTTGGAGATAAAGTCTCTCTTTACACACCCCTTCATAGAAGTCGTAGTATTCCATGAAGGATTTCTCCATCACACCCCTGAATGCAAGGAGAGAGCAAACAATCACCACAAAATGACAGGGTTCCAACAGTCACATCACCCAGGGCCATGCCACCCCACTCAACTCCAGCTGCTGCAGTCAGCATGGACACCCACACAGGCTGTCCCAGGTACAGCGAGGCAGGAGACAGGGTGAAATGAACCCCAGCATCCCTGCAGCTGAAGAGATGCTGCACATGCTCCCCTCCCTCTGAGGGGTTTTTCCCCCTCCATAAGAAAAGGCACATTTATTCCCCAACACAAGTGTGAGGATGCAGCCATTGTACCCAGTGACACAGCCTTTGTCAGTGCTCAGCCCCTGGGCACCAGGCAGATGCAGCCACGACTCTTGGCTGGACCAGGCAGAGTTAAAGACTTGCTCTTCCCAGACGCAATTCTCAG
Source organism: Melopsittacus undulatus (assembly GCF_012275295.1). NCBI lineage: Eukaryota > Metazoa > Chordata > Aves > Psittaciformes > Psittaculidae > Melopsittacus > Melopsittacus undulatus. Next base: position 964,506 of record NC_047543.1, on the reverse strand, counting down.
GATCCCAGGGATCCCAGGGAAGTTGATCCTGCTTCCCACACCCACTTCCTCAGGCTCCCTCCATGCCTCTCTTCCGTACCGTAGCGGCTCAGGACAGGGACACTTGCCCTCCAGCATGTCACACACTGCTACTCGGATGGTCTCGTGTCGAATGCACTCGTTGTAGTTCTTGCTGTCCCCAGGGTGCCTCTCCTGGAAGCAGAATTTGGCCCAATGAGTCCACACAATGGCAATGGCTCCTTCATCCCCCCCAGTGAACGTCCCCAGTGCATGAACCCACAATGGTTTTTATGGTCTGTGTGTGCTGAGCTCATCTACACTGCAAGGGAAAAGCTGGCAAGATTTTACACGTCTCCAGGGGTCAACTGATGGAGGCAGCCCAGAAACGTGCCTGTCTGCAAGAGGCTGCAGAGCACGGAGAGCTGAGCACGACAGCCCATGGAAGCCATTTCAGGAGTCATGTAGCAGGGGAATGCAGAGCCCTCCCATCTCCCCGGCATCTTCTCAGATGCCTCCTGTTCTTCAGTTACCTTGCACAGAGGAGAGCCAAGCAGCCTCTGGTTCAGAGCTGCCTCCCAACTCCCCCTCAAGCTCTGACTGGAGGCAGAGCAAGCTGGAGAAGAGCCAAGCAACACAACCTATTTTTGTCCCCATTCCCAGACTGGGATTTGCCACCCCCCCCCCCCAAGCAAGGTGCAGGGGGGAGAGCCCAGGAGCTGCAAACCCAGGGCTGAGCTGCCTCCCACTCTCACCTGCTCGAAGCCGGGCTCATTGTGGTAGGGGTTCTCAGTCATCAGAGACTGGATGGAGATGAGGACTGAGGAGATGCACTGTGCTGGGCTCCAGGCAGGCCCGGTCCAAGTGCTGGGCATCAAAACAGAAAGGCAGCGTTAAGGAGGCAGGCCTGGCTCCGTAAGCACCATCCCTCCAACCACCACAGAGCAGAAAGCTTGGGAACCAGGGCTGGCCCTCACAGGAATGCGACAGGAAGAGAAAGAGCTGCTACAGACACAGAAAGCACTGGGCATGGGGGCAGTGTTGAGGATCCCAGTGAGGCAGGAGGGGCTGGGGAACCTCCCTGCACTGCTCACACATGAGGAAACGCACTATTCGCAAGCATTCCACAGGGAACGTGTGGCTGTCATCTGACCCAGCAGACTGGAGTCAGAGCCACCAACTTTCCAGCCCTGAGATCTCATCTGCAGCCTCAAAGAAGAGCCCCACTTGTGGAGTCTGTAACAAACAGCATGAGGACACCCATCAAAAGCACTCACGGATGCTCCGCTATAGGAATAAGGTGCCCACTTCATACACACAGGGTAGCAAAACTCCTTTGCACAGAACAGCAGAAGCAGGAAAAGCTGCTCTGCTGCTTGCCCTTAATATCCTAGTTCCAGATACAGACCTGTCTCCCTGTGAGCTGAACAAGGATGTGCTGACCCACATAGGATCCTCCTAAATCCTTTCATTCACAGTTCCCTGTGTGCTTCCCATTCCTGCTAAGGCTGAGGCTCTTTGTTCACTCTTCAATAACTCAGCTTCCATGCTGAGGGGGGAGCTACAACTGCATGAGCAAGAAGGCAGCTTGTGTGGGACCATTCAGACCCCTAAAATACACGTGTGCCCTATGCATCTCAGTGCCCTGCAGGCACTGGCATCCAGCTCATTGGATCAGGAAGCTTCCTCCACTGAGGAAGCTGTTTCCCAGCACCACGCAGCTCTCAACCAGCATCTATCACCTGATGGTATCAGCTACTCAGGCTCTGGTGTAAGTGGTACCTGCCCAGCCCTGCTGAAACCATCCCACCATAGAGCAAGTGAAGCCATCACTGCCCCTTCCTCACCTGGCTGCTGTTCCTGCCTCTCTGCAGCAAAAGGAACCAGGCACAGCCCAGCTGCACCAGTCCAGAGGCTCAGCAAAGCCCTTCTTTCCCAGCTGGGGCTGGGAATCCCCCACCACAGCCAGGGATCCTCTGCCAGAGCTGTAAGAGCAGGTGAATAACCAGCCCTGGCAGCAGTGCAGCCTGTTTGAACAGGCAGCAGGGGAGCCGTGCTTGTAAATCATTACACCCACTGCTCAGCCCCACGTATTCCGTGTAGGTGGAAGCCCAGAGCAGTCAAATGGCTCTCAAGGAAGTTCTTGGCTTTTAATTCTTTTTCTTTCTTTCTTTTAAAGCCACCCAGAGCGAGGGAATGAACCCCACAAACCCCTTCCTTCAACCACCATTAAGGACCAGGCTGCAAAGCACAAAAGCAGTGCCTGGTCCGAGGCTTTGCAAGGGGAAGCAGGAGGAAAGGAGCAGCATCCCCTGAGCTTTGTGCTTCCACTGGTCCCTGCTCAGGTGCTTTTATAGCCAAGATAAAACCCAGTAGAGGGATTGGTGCTGCTCCATGGCTCCGATTCCACACACAGCTCCACAGAAGCAGGAAGCTGCCTCCAAGCACACAGCTGGGGCGAGACGAGGGCATGATGCACTGAGAAGGATGCGCGAGGCAGAGCAGAGCCCGCAGCCACCTCCTGCCTTCCCATCAAAACAGCCAAAGGCTCCTCTTACCCTAGAATACTCAGGCAGACTTTCCCATTGCGGTAGAAGTTGGGGTTAAACCTCACTGTGTTATTTCCCGTTGTCATCAGTTTGACCCGTGGTGGGTGGATGGGATAATCTGGAGGACAGCGAAACAGGAACAAGAAGAAACCCCCTTCATAAGGCGTGTCAAATGGGCCTGTGATCAATGCATGAATCTGGAAAACAAAAGCCCGTCTTGCGCACCACTTCAACACTGTGCAGCACCATCCAATCCTCCACAGAGGCAACCGAAGGCACGAGACCTCCACCCCGGCAGCAGCACGGAGCGAGGCAGCATCTTCCTCAAGCACAGGCCACGCTTCCCCCCCCTCCTTCCCTTCTCCCCCCTCCTGCCACCTTCCCTCCCCTCTGCAGTGCTCCATGTGCAAAGCAGGTTTCCAATGGGGATGCTCGGCCAGAGGCCACAGGAGCTGCTTCCCAGGCACCTCCAGACTGCCCAAACCAGCCCAAATCCCAGCCCAGGTGCTTCAAGATTGCAAATATGCAGGCAAAGGAATCTCACTCGGTTTAGAATAGAGGTAAAAGGACCCCTACCCTCCCACCAGAATTCCTGCCACAACAACAGCATTCCTCAATCCCATGGTCTCACGCTCATTTGGTCTTCTTAAAGCCAATCAGTGCATTTCCTCTGCCAGGATCCAAAATTAAGACCCTATTGTCTCCATGCTGATTTTACCCCCAGAGATCCCAATTGCCCAGCAGGAACTCTCCACTCCCTTCAGGCTATTAAGGAAGCTTCTTCCCCAAGAGATCCCAGCAGCCTCCTTCCATGATGCTCCCACCTCACTGGAAGCTCCAGGGCTGGTGTCCTACAAACCCACAGCTCTGTTGAAGCCCTTTTGGCACATTCAGCTGCACACTGGGGGGGAAGGCAGCAGAAGGAGGAGCTGGCTCTGCACAGATGTTCCCTTGGTGCTGCCTCTGGACCCAAAGGGTCCTGAGCCAGGCAGGTGCTTCCATGGCAGGATTTGGAGGAATCCTTTGGGTGCAGCAGAGGAAAAGCAAAGCCCCCCCCCATGCACACAACCAGCACAGCCTGAGCAGGCAATGCTGCCTGGAGAAAGGGCAGCATCAGCTAAGAGATACACGGGATCAGGAACCCCGACTGAGCAACCTCTGCTGCTGGAATAACCAGGAATTCACACTCCTGGAAAAGGCCGAGAGCCAGGATGGGAAGAACCAGGGCAGGAGAGGCTGTAGCTGTGCCTGTGGCCCTGGAGAGCAGCTCTGCTGAAGGGAGATGCGATGGGAGAGGCTGCACAGGGCAGACCTGGTACCTGTGGGACCCCAGCAGGACAGAGCCCAGGGACACATCGGCAGGGATGCTCCAGCACTGCCTGGTGCTGGTGGATGCTTCTCATTCCCAGTTTCTTTGAGAAGCCCCCATGGCCAAGAGCCTTCCATGGAGCTCCCACTTCCTTGAGCTGCTCTATTGACTGTTTTCAAGCATCAATAGGATGAAAGGAGCTGGAGCATCACCCTGCTGGTTCACAGGGCCACTAAAGCAGAGCTGGCTCTATCTGTGGAAGCTCCTCATGTCCCTGTGATGGGATCTCTCCAGTTTCCTTGAGAGCCTCTTCCCATTTTAAACCCAGCCCATCTCAATGCCACCAGGAAGACAAGAGCCTCATCATGCTCTTGTGAAACTCACCCTGACTCCTCTCATCACATTAAGGGAACGCTCCATGCGGGCAGCCCCTTAGAGCAGGCATCAACAGCAACATACAGAGAAGGGCAAAGCTGAACCAGCTCCAAATCTTCTCTTACCTTGGTCATGTCCTGGGGATCAGGCACCACAAACATTCCTGGGGGAGGCTCCTTGTAAATGGACATGATATCCCTGAAGGAAGGAAGGAAACAGGAGTTAGGCAAGATCTCCCTTGGAGTGCATCAGCCCTCACGGCACAGAACCTTTGGGATGACAGGGATGCAGAGGGATGTGCTCTGAAGATGGGAACCTGCACAGAGGCAGGAATTGCTCTTTGGCCTCTGCCTGGTTTCTGGCTGAGCTGCTTTGAGCAGCCCCTCAAAAGGAGTTGAGGAATATCCCAAGCACAAGCAGCATTCCCATGGAGCAAGGTGGGAGGCACCAGACCAAGCACCAGACCCTGACTAACGGCTGCTCCTGGTCACCTCAGCACACACCTCACCCGTAACCTCCCCTAAAGCAGGGCTCCAAAGGGAGGTTTGTTGGTTAAGGGAAGAACTTTCCCTCCCTTTGCTTTCCCTCTCTTTACAGGACCCCTTCCCTACCCCCTGTCATTTGGTGTCCCCAGACAGGCCTTTGAGATGCTCTTGCTCTGAGAAGCAGGAGTTCAATGCGCCCGTGGGCTCAGGAGCAGTTAGGATGCACGTGCACACACACGGAACTTCATCCCCACAGCCTTGTTCCTCCAGGAGCTCAGACCAAGTGAATGAAGAACAGTGAATCCCCTATAGCTCTGCTCCGTTCACAGCCCCCATCACCTTCATCACCCCCATCACCTTCATCACCCCCAACATCCTCCCACAGTCAGAGCTCCACTGAGCTCCGGAACAAGCTCCCATTCGACCTTCCCATTTGGGAAGCAACCAGAGCTTGGAAAGGTTTCCAGGTGAGAACAAGGGAGAGCAAGGGGGAAACCTCCCCTTCCTGTGACCGTTCCAGGGTGTTTGCATTGGAAACCACCCCACTGCCCACTGCTGCCTATGGAAGATGTTCTACAAGCTCCAGAAGAAGGATGAGCAAGAGCCTGCAGGCAGGGATCCTTGCTCCAAAGGAAGAGGAAGGACTCCCTGAACCGGTGCCAGCAGTTCACTCCCTGGCCGCGCTCAAGGCCAGGCTGAACACAGCCTTGGGTGACCTGGTTTAGTGGGAGGTGCCCCTGCCCATGGCAAGCGGTTGGAACTGGGCCCTTTCCAGCCCTCTTCTATGGTTCTGTGCTGCTGGTTCCAGCAGAGGCTCTGGATGCACCAGGTCTGATGCAGGGCAGGCAGGAGCACTGCTAAGGGCAGGTTTAACACAAACACCTCGTGTTGACAGGGACTGGGGAGCTCTCTCTCTCCCCCAACAGTGCCTGTGAGCTGATCCCGGAGGCAGGATTGGATCCATGTGCTGAGCTTGATCCCAGAGGCAGGATTGGATCCATGTGCTGAGCTTGATCCCAGAGGCAGGACTGGAGCCATGCACTGAGCAGGACTGGATCCATGCACTGAGCTCTGCCGCCCAGCGCCCGTCAGCAGCGGGCAGGGAAGCTGAAGGCGCTCCCGGATGCAGGGTCCGGGCAGGGCCAGGTGGGAGGCTCCATCCTCTCCCGGGGCTCGGTGGAACCGGAGCTGCCCCAGGAGAGCCTCGGGATAACGGCAGCGCCCGGGGCCTGTCCCCAGCTCCCCATGGCCGCCGGTGCGGGGCCGGTGAGGCCCGGTGGGCAGTGACCTCCGGGAGGGCTCCGGGATGAACCCACCGTGTCCCCCCCACCACAGCGGGGGTCGCGGCCCTCCCCGGTGCTCACCGTTTGATCCGCAGCAGGCAGGCCGCGCTGGGCCGCTCGCTGTCCCAGTCGCCGCTCACCGTAGGGTCCCAGAACGCAGAGTGCGTGAGGAGCGCGGCCCCCGCGGCCGCCGCCGCCGCCGCCATGGGGGCTCCGCCGCTGCCGGGGGCGGCCACAGCGCCCGTTGTGGCAGCACCGAACCCCGCCGCCGCCCACAGCTCGGCGGGGATGAAGACCCCGGGGCCGGCAGCGCCGCCGGCCGAGGCCCCCCCGCTGCCGGCCGGGGCCGGGGCCGCCTCCTCGGCCGCCGGACTCTCCGCCATTCCGCGCCCGGCCTCGGCGAACGCCGCTTCCGGGCCTCCGCACCACCGAGTCCGCCGGCCAGAGCGGCGCCCGCCGCGCGCCTCCACCACCGACCGCCGGCCAGAGCGGCGCCACCCCCCTCACAGCCCGCCCCTCGCCATCATAGAGCTGCCCTCCGGTGCCAGAGCGGCTCTACCACCGAGGGGCGGAGCCTGGCGCAGGGAGTAGGGCGCCCTCTGCTGGGGTGGGGGTCTCCGGGAGGGAGGCGGAGGAAACGCGAGTTTGGGGCTTTTTGGGGTGGAAAGCGGCCCTTTGGGGAGCGGCTGAAACCCTTGGCCTTGCAGTGGGTGCCAGGAGGGGCTGTGGCAGCACAGCCCAGTGCAAGCACTGAGAACACAGCTCTGCAAACACCAGCACCTCTCTGTGCTCCATCCTTCATGACACAGGGCACTCAAAACAGCGCATGGAAACCTCCCCTTTGTCATCAGCTCATTGGGGTTTTGAGCTACCAAAGGTGTCCCTGCAGAGGGTTGGAATTGGAAGAGCTTTAACATCCCCCCCATCCCAAACCAGGCTGCGGTTCTAGGATGTGGGAATGGCTCCGAGCTGGGCATGGGCATCCTCTCTCCCCCAGGTTACTTCACATCAGTGTTCCTCCCCTCCCACCACCATTCCATGTTCCCTTCCTGCTTTACTAGTGAGCGACCCCACAGCTGGGATATTGCCCAAGCAATTCCTCAACTCAGCCAAGGAATTCCCTGCGGCTGGAGGGGAATGTAAGGAAAAAATCAAACACAGGCACCAGTTTATTTAGAGAAATCTTGTCTTTAATTGTCAGTCTGGAGCGCTGGGATGGAAGCAGGCTCGAACCGCAGAGTGATGGAAGCCACAGCCAGGACCACACGTTGTCACATAGCGAAGAGGATCAGGAATGCCACCATCAAACAGAAGAGCCCCATGGCCTCGGACAGGGCAAAACCCAGGATGGCGTAGGAGAAAAGCTGCTGCTTGAGGGATGGGTTCCTGAGCATCAATACCAGGGGGAACAAAGCAGAGAGAGAAGGAAAACAAAAAGGGATCCACAATGAGGAAAACGAGCTCAAAGCAGAGGCTGTGCCACAGAAAACCAGGACTGCACTATGTAAGCAACAGATTTTGCAGCACAAACCAGCTTATGGCAGACTGGCTGGAACAAGAAAGCCATGGTTTCCCCCTAGCTTCAGTGGTACAGGCACATTGAAGGCCAAAGGCCAGGGCCACTCACCCTGGTGGTACCATGCAATAGCTCCTGCTAACAACGAGCACTGCGCTTCCTCTGGAAGCGGGCAGAGCTCCACAAAGCAGCTGCATCATTTATAAGGACTTACAGGGAGGATTCAAACAACTCAGGTGTTTGCTTTCTCCATTTGAATAGCATAACGGATTATAATGATCATTTTTTATTCCAAGAAGTGCTTCAGTTAACCTGCTTCCACACATGTGGAGCTGGATACGTATTCCAGAGAAAGGTGGAATAGCTTTGGATTTAGTGCTGGCAGGAGGGGTGCACTTGGAGCCAGCCTCATTCCCCTTCTCACCTGGCATAGCCAATGATCAAGCTGCCAAACACAGTCCCAATCCCTGCTCCTGAGCCAGCCACCCCGACCGTGGCAGCCCCGGCACCGATGAACTTGGCGGCAGTGTCGATATCCCGGGAAGCAGCGCTGGTCTGGAAGTCACGGCGGGTGAGCTGCGAGGGGGACAGGCTGGGTGGCTGCGGGGGGCAGAACACACACACTCATTGCATGGAAAGGTTCATTCCAACAGGATCACTCTTGAAGGCAGAGCAAGAGCAGCTCCGTTTGCAAAGCCATCCCCAACCCGGGCTTGGAGCTACATCCCCTTATTGGCCCCCTTCTTGATGCACAAACTTATTCCTCCACTGCAGGAGGAGCCATGGAGTACCAAGGCAGTGAGCACAGGAGTCCAGGACCTGATTTACCCACCGAGAGCCTTACCTGTAGGGTCTGAAGCTCAGGCCTGCTGAAAACAGACACGGAAACTGGTCTGGCCAGAGCCCTGGAACAGCACCGGAACTGCAGCGGAACACAGACAATGAGCTCCCATCCCTGGATGTGTCCACAGCACCCCTCAGGATGGAGCAGCTATCTCATGATGAGCAGCCTTAGATGGTCTCAAACCATCCCACAAGACTGAGAACCAAAGGGACGTTCCTCTGAACCAGCCGGAACAAGCCCATGAGCAGGACCCCAGGCACACGCTGCAGCAGGGCAAGTGTCCACTGCCATACCCTTCGGTTGGTGCTGCAGCTGCACGCAGACTCCCCAGCTCACACCTCAGAAGCAAGGGGTCCTTGAGCACCTCTGCTCCTTCTCCCTGGGAAGCCCCATGGCCTACACCTCATCGGGATGGATGGCATCGCCCTCCGGTCACCAGAGGTCACCTTGTTTCCTTCCCTGTTACACCCCCGGGTCCCCCCTCGGCTGAGGGCAGCCAGGGCCGTGCGATCCATGGGGCAACACACAGGAGCGCCCACCCCCGTGCATCCCCTCCTAATGCAACGCCCGCCTGCACAGAGGCCGCTTACCAGCGCCGGGGAGCCGAGGAGAGCCAGAGGAGCCTGCATGCTGCTTAACCTAATGCAAGTAAAGAACAACGGGAACTAAGAGGAACCGGGACCGCTGCTCCCGGCCACCCCCCCCCACACACACCCAGCCCCCCGTCCCGGGGCTGCCACAGCACATCCGCTGAGCCCCTACGGCCACCGCCGCCCGGTAACCGGGCAGACCGGCTCTTCACGGCTCCGCTGCCCCCTCCCAGCTCCGGCTAAACCCGCCCGAGCCCCGGGCACGGCACAGCCGCCGCCGCTCTCCGCCCCACACCGAAGGCCGCGGCCCAGCCGGTGCAGGCCCAGCGGGTGGAAGGGGCCCCGGCCCCGACCGGGCCCGACCTGCACGGGTGCGTCCGGGGCTGCGGCGGCTGCTCCTCACCTTGCCGTGTCCCTCCCGCGTCCTCCGCGCTCATTGGCTGCGCCGAGCACGGCGCGCAGCATGCTGGGACAACATCCCCGCTCCTCATTGGCTGCGAGCGCGAAAGCACCGCCCACTATGCATCCGGGACAGCGGGATAGGGCAGGAGGGCAGTGCCGCTATGCGGGCTGCTATTGGCTGGTTATTTTCACTGTGTGCGAGCTGATTGGCTGGAGGCCCGGACGTGCTTTAAAGGGGCGTGAGCCATAGCGGGTACTACGGAGCCGCCTCCGGCTCCTTACCGGTACCCTCGAGTGCAGGGACAGGAGCCGGTGCTCGGGCTGGGTCTGACCCGCACCGAACCCCGGGTGGGGCCGGGAGCGCTCCGCCCTCCCCCTGTGTTCCCCCCCGCAGCCCCGAACACCGGTCTCCAGCCGTGCCTCCCGGTGAGTGAGACGGGGACGGGTCCTCGAGCGCCTCTACCGGAGGCTGCCGCCCCGCTGGGGCCGTCCGGTGGGATGGGATGGGATGGGATGGGATGGGGTGGGATGGGATGGGATGGGATGAGATCAGATGGGGTGGGGACGCTTTCACTTTCGTTCCTCGGCCGAACGGGAGCGGCCCGGGGATGGGGACTCTGCCGGTGAAGGGGCTGCGAGGCACCCGGTGTCCAACCGCGGCTTGAGGCTGGTCTCGTTTCCCTTCAAGAGCACGAGTGTTTGCACCGTGCCAACAGTTACGGCTGTTTTCTGCAGCAGAATCCATCGGGTTGCTGCATCCAGCCTCTTAGTGTTCTTTACAGGTGATCTTTAACCCTTGGGGCACCCTGTGTCCTGTCCCACAGCGATGCAGGACCACGATTAAAGTGCTCTCCTTACCTCTGTTTGCTTCTCCATCTCGTGGCTCTCAAGAGCAACCTGCTATTTGGGAGCATGAGGCACAGCAGGGTAGGGAAGATTGACACCAGGCAGGTAAAGACAGAGGCTTGGGTGAGCTGCACACTGGCTCCTGTGCTTTACTGAGACCTAGAAGTGCTGCTGCAGCCCGGGATGTCCTGGAGGATTGTGCCACATCCATTGCGATGCTCTGCCCTACCCTCTGTAGGGTACTCAGCGGAGCTGGTGCATGGAGGTCGATGCTGGAGAGGGGCTGCTGTGCCCTGCTGGCAGCCTCAGTGCTAGGCACAGTGGCTGGGAAGCGGTGGAGCCTTACATGTGCCTGCTGAAGAGGATCTGCAAGCTGCTGTGGATGTCAGGAGCAGCCTGGCCACGGTGGCAGGGACAGTCTGGACCTCATTCCCAAGCTGAACCTCTTCGTACCTGTCATGGACACAATTATGTCTGCAGCATCCAAAGATGAGATAATCCCTTTCACCTTTCCTCTTGTAGACATCCACGATGGAGATCTCTGAGGAGCCTCCGACTTCTGTTGTGTTTATAGACAACTGCCACTTCTCCCAGGTCATCTTTATCAACGTGGAGAAGTTTTATGTTCCTGGAGGAGACATAACCTGTTATTACACCCTCACAGAGAACATCATTCCTCGAGGGAAGGACTGGGTGGGCATCTTCCGGGTAAGTGAATCCTGTGAAACCAGATGTGCCAAGGATGGGAAAGCAGCAGGAGGCAGAAACAAACAGCTCAGGCTTTGATGGAACAGGGTTGGGGATTTTTTCTCACTAATAACCTTTTGTAATGGAGCATCTGTATTGTGCCTAGGGACAAAGGGTCACCTGCTGTGACCTGAACAGCTTCAAGATGAGATGATCTTTAAGGTCCCTTCCAACCCTAACCATTCCATAATTCTATAATTATCCTTTCATCCATAGACCGCAACTCTTAGAAATCAGGATATCAATGCAAAAGTCCTCCCAGTAACTGATCTATGTGCCAGTACAGTCCCATGACCACAGGAGAAACACGAACTGTGTGCTGCCATACAACAGTGTTGCTGTTGCAGGTGGGATGGAAAACAACCCGGGAATATTACACATTCATGTGGGCTCCTCTGCCCAGTGACAGCCAGCGAGACACCACCATGCAGCAACAGATCCAGTTCAAAGGTGAGGTGGCTGTGTGGGTCACTCGGGGAAGGTGAGTGCTTGTGCACATGGACTCCCACTCTGCTGCCTATGTTTGGAATTAGAGCCTCTCTGTAGGACCACACTTTGGGAGGTCTATTTCAGATCCCATCATAAATCACAGCATTTTAATTCTGCTCCATTCTGCCATCCGGACCGAGTGATAGCTCTGTTCTTAGCACTGGCACAAGGAATTACTGACAGTGCTCACACAATGCTGAACACTGGGTGCTACATTACCAGCAATACTGAACTGGGGTGGCTCAGTCTTCTGGTCCCATTTTCTCCGCTATTTAGTTAAGAGACTTGGCTAATGAGAAGCTGCATATGACGGGGTGGTTGTGTTTGTCTGAAGCTTGCTACCTCCCACAAGATGATGAATACTATCAGTTCTGCTACGTCGACCAGGACGGCATGGTCCGGGGAGCCAGCGTGCCTTTCCAGTTCAGAGTAGAGACTGAGGATGACATCCTGGTGGTTACCCCCCAGGTCTGTAGCACCTCTTCCCCTGCTTTTTACTGCCTCTGCTTTTCTTGGCATATGCTCCCTGCTGACGTGGGGTGATCTGCTGACTCAGCTGCCAAGCTAGAACTCACCAGACTTGGATTCTGTTCTTGGCTTCGCTACTGATCCTTCACACTGAGCTGGGCAGCCTTTGTTTCTCTGCCTGCCATTCATCACATTGTGAGCACTTTTGTAACAGCGAGTGACATAACACATAGTGTTTCAGGGCATTTTGAATGATTTTTAAATGTCATTTTCATGGAAACAGCCTGCCATTAGGTGGGAGTAAGAGCATGCACATGGACAGTGACTGAAGTGCTGTGTAGCCAAGCATTCTGATTTTGCAGTCCTGTGTGCAGCACTGTTAATGACTGCACTGCACATGTGGTGCTAATCTAACAAACTGCAAAAAGCCCCAAAGCTCTGCCTTTGCTGGCTGCTGCAGGCACAGAAGACATTGAGCATCTCCAGAGATCAGGGGGAGAATGTGCTTAGTATTCAAAAATGAGGTTGATGGTAGCTTTGGACAGGCTGGGGAGAGTGAAGCAGCCATCTGGTGTGTACTGGTAGTGAAAGCAGAAGGAGATACAGAGTATTCCCTTTTGCAGAGCTCATCTTTCTGTGCTCTTTGCATGGTGCTCTTTGCTTCTGTGATGATCCAGCAACTCTTTTGCTTGCCAGGGACAACTGGAAGAGATTGAACTCCAAAACCAAAACCTGCATAAAGAAAATGAGAAGCTGAAAGCAAACTGTGCGAGTCTCCAGAAACAGAACAGCCATCTGCAGGAAGAGCTCCAGAAGACACAGGTAACCAACACGTTAATGCAGTAAGTCAGAAGCTTTAAGTCTGAAAGATGAAGAGGGATTGAGTCAGGTCTTGTTCCACCACATGCTTCCAGGAGAGGTTTCCCCAGTGTTTTCTGTTCAATCCTTTTCCACTCCACTGTGATCAGACAATAATGATGAACAAGAGACATCTTCAGACACAGGAGGCAAGAACACATGGGAAGGGGAGTGTTCAGAAACGATTTGTAGGCTCTCCTGAAATCACATCTTCATTATCTTCTCCCCCTTTTTTCTCAGGGCTTCATATAAATCAGACAGGATCTGAAAGAGCAGTCAGGATGCAAAGGGGAGACTTTCCTCCCTCAGACAGGCTGCCTGGCAGTGTTGCATTGGAGGGGTTTTGCAGTTCCAGTGCAGGGCAGGACTGTTGCCCATATACCTGCTGTTGACCTCACTGTGGTTATTCAGGAGCTGCAGAGTACTTTAGAGTCTCTAAGGAGCAACACGGAGAAACTGGAGCTGGAGCTGAATTCCCTGAGAAAGAAAAATAAGCATCTAAAGAGGCTGGATGATGGCAGAGCAGCAGAGGTGCACCAGTAAGTGAACTTACAGCATATCCCAAAACAGGGCATCACGTAAGCACCTCGCCTTTATGGCTTAGATTCCCATAGGTGAAATGATGGTGTGTTTTGATTTGGTCTGACTAGACTCAAAGAGCAAATTCAGAGTGTGAGCTCTGACAAGGAACACCTGGAAACCAGACTGAAAACAACCCTGGATCACCTGGACCAGCTGCAGGTAACAAACCCAGAGTCCTTCCTTTGCTAACTGCCTCTGATGGAACCAGTTTCCTCCTGAAGGAGAACTGAGCAATCCTGAGCAAGCGTTGGTGTATGAGTTTCTGTTTTGATGATGTGGGTTCTTTAGGAAGAGGTCAACCTTTGGTGTGATTTGGAAAGCTCAAGGAAGCTGTGTTCTTTAAGGGAAGGGTAGAGGGGCCTTCTTTCACTTTGCAGGACCATCACAGTTTCCTTGTGATGCTGCAGGTGACTTTATGTCTAATAACAAATCCAAGTTTATGGACAAAAGGCTTGCTTCTCTTAGGGAATCTCTGCAGACCTTTTAGATGTAATCCACAAACCTCAGCACTGAAACTCATTCCCTGAAGCAGTGAGGATATAAAAGGGCAGCATGCTGTGGCATTTATTTCTGCTGAAGAAACCATCATTAGCAATGCCTGAGGCCATCACATCATCTTTAGCCTGTTGTCCTGAGTGACCTTCCAAAGGTGCTTCTCTCTGTGTATGTGGTACTCAGGAAGCTTTTGGAAGCTCTGCTCTCACTTTGGCATTGAAAATTACATGCCTGGAATAGATGCTGTGATTACCTCCACTGTGAGGCCAAATGTTCAGGTTTCTTAGAGTGATTCTTTGTGAATGACTGCAGAATCCCTAAGTACTCCAGCTGCTCTGGTGGAGGGATTTAATTCAAGAGTCAGCTACAGGATTCATTCTCAAGGGTGTATTAGCTGTCCACTGTCCAGGCGAGTCTCACGTTACCAGGAAACCTGTTCCAGCTGTAGGGGTTCTTCTCCTTCTTCAACCCCCCTCTTTATTTGAGCTGTCATATATCCCCTTCAGAGGTCATTTCACATGTTGTAATGAACATCCAGAGCATGAGTGGTGCCATGGAGATATCCTGGGTGACAAGCTATGGTGAGACTCCCATTGCAAATGAAGTGCTGTTTGTTGGTAATAAAGGCAGCATGAAGCAGGTAGTATATGGCACCCCAGTGCTTGGAGCTGTCATCATTTCAGTAGCCAGTTTCCCATGATTTACCAACACTTTTCCTTCATAGCAACAAAAGGAGGACTTAAGGAAAGAACTGGAGGAGCAGAAGTGGTTGCTTCAGATTCTGCAGGAAAAAATGAAGGAAGCTGATGAGGAAAATCAGGTGAGGATTTGTCACTTTTCTCCTGTACTGAGTGTGACAGTAACCTCTCAGTCCAGTGTTCAGTTCCTTTAACCCTTCTAGCAAACATATCACTAACTGTGCCTGGATGTGGGCCATCACCTCCAGCCAGGCTGTCGGGCACTCTGCAGGCACGTGCAACTGGCTGACTAGACTGGTTTCCACATGATAGCATGGGGATTCCAGAACCTCCTCATGTTAGCTTCAGGCTGACACCACTGAAATAAATGGACTTACTCAATCATAGAATCCCAGAGTGATTTGGGTTGGGACCTTAAAGCTCATCCAGCTCCAGCCCCTGCTGTGGGCAGGGACCCCTTCCACTGGAGCAGCTGCTCCAAGCCCCTGTGTCCAACCTGGCCTTGAGCACTGCCAGGGATGGGGCAGCCACAGCTTCTCTGGGCACCCTGTGCCAGCGCCTCAGCACCCTCATCCAGTCTAAGCAGTGACTGCTCAGTTACGTTGCTTTCTCTGCATGTTTTCAGGATAGTCTTCTGTCCTCTAAAGTGTCTTACTCTGTTAGGATCATCTTACCTGCCTTTCCAAGCAGGCCACAGAATAGATCTTTACTCTTTCTTACCTCACTTGCCCATTTTGCCAAGCAGGACTAACGCTGAGCTGTCTAAAAGAAGTTCAAAGCAATGTTGATTCTGATATAGGTGATCTGTGTTAGTGCAAAGCATGATGAAGTGGTGTCCCAAGCTTCTGGAAACTCATTCTGTCCTTCTGTCCCTTTGCAGCAACTAAGGGAAAACAATGGCAGACTCCTGAGGCATCTCTCCCAGGCAAGAGAGGCTTCTTCCTCCTCTGTTGCTCCCCAAGTTCCAGTTCAAGCTCCTGAAGTAGGAGGCCTTCTGTTTGGAAATCCATATTGTGGTGAGATTACTTGGCATTCTGTCTAGAACCGCAAATACACGGCACTTAAAGCCTCAAGCCAATTATCCTCCCTCTCCAATTGAATGCTGTAGAAAAGCCATTATTAGCAGCACCTCTGTGCAGCTTTGCATGTGTGCAGATGACTTGGCAGCTGCAGAATGCTGCCAGGTGTTAAGAGCTGACTGAAGTGATCATCTGTCTGTTCATTTGCTGCCAAGAGAGACAACTATTAGGTAGTTTATTCAGCTGTGAGACAGCTAGTTCTGTGGCTGATGTCCAGCTTCCATAGTCCTAAATAGGGTTAGATCCAGAGCCACATCCTCGTGTTTCAAGAATTCCTAGTTACCAGCCCATTACATTGTTCATCATTTTGCTGTGGCAAAATGGTCTTCGTTTTCCAGCTGCAGGAGCAAAGCTGGGGGCAGGAACTGCAGACATAGTAAGTAAAGTGGACACGACTGGACATGAACCAGAGGTTTATGGGCACAAAGTAGTGGTTTGAAATAACAGCCTCCAAGTTCAGCTCTGTAGTCAATTGTGTACTTGCTGCTTTAGCCCTGGTGAGATAGCAGACAGCCAAATGGAGCTACATGTGCTTAACATGTACAATCAATAACACAGAATTACATGTATTAAGGAAGAGAAGGGAAGCTGTTGACCCTAATATTTAAGGATCAGCTCTGGCAGTGTCTGATGTCAGAATGAGCAGCAGACAGCTGCTGAATACCTTATTTCCTATTGGAAAAATGGATTTTATTTCCATTTCCTTTGGACTTCAGGCTTCTATAAAGAAATGCTACTTGGTTGATGAAGTATGTCCTGAAGATAACAAGTCAGTACAAGGCCCACATGCAGAGCCACCTTCTGAAGTGCCCATTTTGCAGTGAGACCTTTGAGAAGTCCAGTGACGAGGTGTTGTTTGCCCATATGCTTTGTCATGTCCTGGAATAATTGTGGATTTTTATCTGCTCTGTGATATAGGACAAAAGCACTGGATGGCTTAGCTCATGCTAAGATCACCCAGACAAGGGTGAGAATGACACTAGTGCTACAATTCTGAGCTTTTTGCTCCATGCAGCATGGGACAAACACAAATAGGGTCAGACATCCACATCCTGAAACTGAATCACCATCCTCAAACTCAAGCCTCCTGCCTTGCACAGACAAAGTTAAACAACTTACAAATCCTATCGTTACTAATTTAGGTCCCAGTTCTGTAGAACAGGATTTGTCACCTAGCAGATTATTCAGGTTGGAATCCAAGTGATGGGATGTAGTAGAGCAATTTTCTGTTCTTGGCTGATACATCTCTACTGTAATGGTTTTAATATAGCACTGTGATTGCTAACCAAAGACCAGAAACATTTAATCATCTTTCAGGAGCACACCATCAGTCCTGCTCAGCTTCTGGGATGCAGAATTCATAAGAAAGAAAGTCTGAATAAAAACACATCTCTTCTTTCACTGAAAGGAAATCATGAAGACGGATTCCTTTTGTCTTTCTAAACCACCTTGACTGAACAAGAAGAGTCTGTTTCCAAACCAAGACATTGTGATTCACAGCTAAGTGCCTCGAGATGCTGCAGTGCTTTGCACACAAGATTTCCAGTTGATATTTGTGTTTGTGCGTCAGGATTTTCAGTTCACGATTAACAGCAAGCACAAGTGGGTCAAGGTTTATTTTCCAGCTGTATCCCATTGTTTTCTGCTGGGTATCTGAAGCAATAGAAACTCCTAAGAAGTTTATGTAGACTTTTTAGAATAGAGTAACAAAGACTTCAAAATGTTTTACTATCTTCATTCTACACAAGCTTTTCTTATCAAATTAGTTTTTAACTGAGTACTTCTGCCTTGAGATGTACTATACTGGCAGGCATTACCCACAAACAAGAATAAAAGCTATACAAAGAATCTTTGAAAAGGGTGTGTATGCGTGTTCCTTCTGAAAGAAATACATTGGAGGAGTTGATGGGATCTGAAGGGAGCTATTTGCAGCATTTCAGTTGCTTGGTGAAGCTTGTGTATAACAAAGTACTTGAGCACCTCTTGAATAACTTTTAGTGCACTAGTGATGTCCCTCTGGGTAGTGAGACTGTTTCTGTTTAACAGAAAACACCTCTTTAACTGCTTGATCCTCCGTGGCTTTCCACAGCATGGGAATATATCATGAAGGCCAAAGGATGGCAATGGATAACAAGACCAAATCAGGAAACTGAAATGAGCTGTATGGAATCTATTTGTTTCTCTCTGCTCCCAGTAGTGCTGATCTAAACACCTAGAGCTGAATTTCATCTCTGCCATAAGAGCGTCCAAGTATTGACCCCTTTTTGCCTAAGCTGGCAGAAAAAGCTGACAACCTCCTCACTCAGGATGAGAAGTACTTAGCATTGTACATGTTTTGTCACTATTGATTACGGGAGGATATCTCCACATTCCTGCCACAGCTTTACCCCAGTTGTGACATTCCATCCAAATGAGGCTCATTTTTAAACAACTATGTTTCCTCAGGAAAAGCCCTATTGTTTCTCAAGAAAAAGCTTCCCCCCCTCCACCTTTTCCCATACATCCTTATTCTAAATGCCATGTTATTTCTTTTACTGCTGTGCTTCTTGACAGAAGCAGCTCAAACATGGAGAGACACAAAAGTGAGTTTTACTAAAATGCCTGTTCCCAAACCTCTTCCCTCTCTACCCTCTCAATACTACTGGCTTTAGCAGCTCATGTCCTAAACCAAAATCCACTCACCCATCACTCAGCTACGTGTTGATGCCACCCATGCCCTCCATCTACCGGTGCCAAGCGTCGATGCCCCCGAATTGCCTCTCCATCCCTTTTACACTGCATCTCCCACTTTCTTGCTCCTGGAATGCCTACAGATCCCGGTGCCTACACTGAGGTGCTGGCGCTGACACGCAGGCAGCACCCGGGTGACCGGCAGAGGGGGTCAGACTGCCATAAATCTCAGGAGGAGGGTGGCTTTTGGAGGTAGTTTAAGGTATGTCTTTTATTTCCCTGTAATAACACCACAGATTCAGACTCCCAGCCGCACACTTGAGCCCGATGCAGGTCGTACCTTCCCTACCCTGGGCAGCCAGGGAGCAATTCACCCCTAAGCATAAATGACAACATACATTTTCTGACCACGGTTTCATTTTGTTTGTAATTTACACCATTATTTAAGTTACTGCTGCATTTAGCCTTTGGAATCAGAAGAGGTTTCAATGCTCTCTCCATTTTATGGTTTAATAGAGAAGTAGCTCAAATGGCTGATAATTAGATATGCTTTGGATGAGATCCAATATTACATTGATATGTATTAGGTAAGGACCTTGAAATACATTTGCAAAAGGGACAGGAGGGGTTTGGCACAGTTTATACCCATCTGAATGGGCATTCATTGGAAATGTATCTCAGTGGGAAAAGTCATACTCTGTAGGGGAAATCTTTGCAAATACAGGTATTCTTAAACCTTTACAGGGCTCATCAGCCTGGTCCAGCTTAGGAACTGGCCCAGGCTGACTGCTCCAGTGCAGTGTAACTCAGCCTCAGAAAGCTCTGCTCCCTTTCCTTGGTCCTTTTGTTTCTGCCTCATTTTTGTCAGCCCCTTTGCCTTCCTTTCCCAAGAAGTTGGTTCTTCTCTTGGGCTTTCCCTCACATTCACCCAGTGTATTTCAAACATACCTGTCCCTGCCCATGGCACATCATTTTCCAATTAGCAGGAATGTTTTCCATACATGTAAAATGCAAATCAGATGGTAACTTCTCTCAGCTGCCAACTGTGGTCCCAGAGGGCATCACATACTGCCTGATGTCAGCTCATTTCATAGGAAAGACCATTGTTTTGCCTGGGAAAAGTCCTTTCAGATGCAGAAAAAAGAGCCTGGCCACAAAGGAGACGGTTACAGATCCCAGATTCCCAACCTATCTCAGCCCTGAAGGTCAGAGATCTGAATGGAGGCTGAAATAAACGACCAGGGGCTCTGCTTCTTCCAGGAAGTGATTCCCGATCGTACAGCCACAGTCCCCTTCCTCACTTGAACAGCCTCTCTCCCCCACCCATGCTCCTCCTGCCTCCTCTTTGTCTATCCATGACTTCTTTCCTCTTTCTGCAGAACAGTTTGGACCTTCAGAATTGTCAGTCTCCTCTAGAAGCACCGTGCTGGGGCTTGGCTGTGGGCTTGGAGGAGGCAGAGCCATGGAGCATGGCCCATCTCCCACAGAACATGATCTGGGAGAGCTTCTGCTGCTCTTCACCCTAATGGGGAAGCCACCAGCAAACAGAAAGATTCCCGACAAAGGAATGCAAATAGACAAGCTGCAGGTGAACAAAGGAGGGAAAGGGAAGCCATGTACAAGCCAGCAATTGAGTGGTTCTACTCAGTAATCAACTTGTCAGTTTGATTTTAAGACACAGCAGAAGAGATCGATAATTCTTTCCAGCAGCATAATGCACATCGAGGGCTTGGAGTGTTTTGATCATCAAAGTCCTTATTAGAGGGATCAGTCCAGTGCTTACTCAGCAAGTGGAGGTGCTTCTGCATCTGGCATGTCAGAGATGGGAAGAGAAAGAGAGCAGAGCAGGGAAAGGTGGAAAAATGTGTCCTAATATGACACTTGGAGAGACTGCTCAGAAAGACGTGGGGAAGGGAATGCTCACAGACAGACCCCTGTGGGACTGAAAACTGACAACACAACCCATAAGCAGAGGGGAGTTTTGCCAATGCTCTTATTTCCTAAGGAAGCATTGTTCATCTTTGTTCTGCTGTGGAGATCCAGACTGAGCGATTCCTGCTCGCACAGGAGTCAATGAGTCCCTTTATCTCTAGTGCACTTGGGCAAATAGAGAGTGCTTAGTGGGTATATAACGGCACAAAATCCAAACGCTGCCATTTATCACCTGCTTTGTAGTGAATTAAATCACTACATGAAATGCACTGAAGAATCGAACCTTTATTGTTTTGGTGGTGAAAGGATTGGGTCCCAGAATTACATCAGTTGTTTTCTCTAAACAGCTATTAGCCTCCTCCATTATACCAACAGAACTGGTTTCCATCCTCTGGCTCATTTATTCCAAACCAGCATTATTGAAGTGAATGGGGTCTAGGCCCTGGATATTAGAAGAGCTGTTGGTCTACTCATAAATTACAAGTTGTCAAGGATTTTAATGGAAACCCTCAGAGTGCTGTAAATCTGTGCAGTTCTGCCTGCATCCCCTCCCTCATTTCCATCACAATATCACTCCGGTGGGACTGCAGCGTGCAGCATGTGCCAGGCAGCCTAGATTGGTGGGACACAGGGGAAGGAGGGGGGGAATAAGGCTGGAGATGGGCTGGGGGGGTCAGAACAGTTGGCACTGCGGAAGCATCTGCTGGGTGGCCGGGTTTGGAGTCACCTGGCTTATTCAGCGTGGCGAGGGGAAAGGGTTATTCATCGGGGGGGGGGGGGGGGGTTGGGGAGGGGAGTAACAGAGCCAGGGATGCTTGTGGGATAAAGAGGGATGTATTGCAGTTTACATGTCGCTCCGTTGGTCTGTGAAGCAGTAAATCTCAGCAAGTAGAGGGTTTTGTTAGGTTTTGATCACATTCTAAATTCTGCATAGACTGTCTCTTGCTGTTAGGCAAAGATTTTCCTTGTTAACCTTCCTAGCCAGTGCAAACTACCTTCAGGAAACACTGGACACTACATCCTGATCCAAACACCAATGTATCTGTAGCTCCCTGGATCTGGCCAGAAACTGGATTACTACAGATATGCCCCTTGACTTAGTTGCCTCCCATCTCATAGCACAGCACCGTGCTGCATGCAACACTAAAGCCTTTTAGGAGCTCACTCATCCATCCTCTGCTGGCTGTATGATATTATGGAATATACCATGATCAGAACAGCCATGCTTGTGCCATCCCACCTGGGAAGCAGACAGGACTGCACAGGGGCCTGTTTAAGAGCCCATATGGACCCTCTGCTTTCTGAGGCACCAGAGCTCATTAAAACTTGGGTGAAAGATCAGTTTAGGCTTGCACCCTGCTTTAGCACAGAGTAGAAGATTACATTGGTGATAGAGCTTCTACCAGCTTCAGAACACCCAGAGCTTGTAGTGTTATAGAAATATTAGGCTGGCACCAAGAGTCTCAAATACAGCAAAGCCATCAGCAACACAGATCCTAAATTAATGATGTTAAACATAGTCCCTTTCACATTACAACCTCATGTGACACACTCTGAGGAATGAGGCCTCACAAGACTTATGTTCTAATTAAATATCACCCCTGTGTTACAGACAAACAGTTCTGCAGCCATGAAGGAATTTGGCCAAAGTCGCTCCAAAAAATCTGTGCCATAATCCCCCTTTCCCTCGCCAGATTTAACATTCATTTTGAGAAAGGCTGAACAGCAGAAGTGAGCCAGGACAGAGGAAAAATGGACGGCTGCCAAAAAGGATTGATGCCCTTCAGGCTCCAGGGAGTTTTTAACCCTTCCCAATGGTGTTCCCAGCCTGTGAAACCTGGTGGGGTTCATCAGGCTGTACTTCTCCTCTACTGATCCATAAGAGATTCGCCAGTGGGAGCAGCTGCTTTGAGAGCGAGTTGATAACTCGAGCCCTGAGGCACTTACATCTGGACGTCTCGTCCCCTGCCTGCTTCCCTTCCCCACGCTCAGGATGAGACTCGAATATTGCCTGTGCTTTTATAACATGCATTCCCCCGGGGCCTTGCTCCTGATTATGGCATCTAAATGCAAGCAGAAACAAACAGTGACAGTGAAAAGGACAAACAAAGGTGGTCAGCCTGCAGGTTCCGACCGCTTTGTACACTGAATTTGGTTCCATTTCATCAGAAGCTGCAGTTTCAGGAGCCACAGAGTGCGCTTAATTCCTTTTTTAATAACAGATATAACATTTTTGAGAGCAGCCGCTCCACATGTTATGTAGCGCAGCCGAGAGCCATATGGATTTTTAATTCCCAAGAGTTATTATGTAGTTGTAGCAGCATAGACGAACCCACGCTTGCCTTAATGGAGTCATTAGGCTTGACAATCCTTCCTTAAAGAGGGCTATTGTTTGGCTAGATCAGATCCAAAACATAGGAATGGTTGGGAAGATGAGCTCTTCATCATATAAAACAGAGAGCATCAGGGGGGTTTAGGTAGCTCAGGGGTTTCTATGCCTTTAGGAAGCTGCTTCTCTGTTAGTATAAGATGATTTCAGTGACCTCTGTTTGGAAGTACACCTCCAAAATGTGCCTGGAGATGTTGGCCCTGCTTTACACTGGTGGGATCTTAACAAATGGGGACACTCAACCTTTCTTGCAACGCTCTGAAAGGTACAAATCCTCCACAAATACTCGACTTACAGCCCTCAAACCCACCTTGGAAGAGACATTCACTCGGAAAGAGCTATTAAATCCTATTTCTTAGGGAGCTTTTACAAGATAACCATGAGATTCTTGCACTTCAGCCTAAAACACGTAGTCCAACAAGAAACAGGATAAAGCAAATGCAGGATCCTGAATGTAAACCTCTTTAACCCCAGTAAAACACTAAACCATCCAAACAATCCTTGTGTTTAGAAGCAGCAGAAGAGAAAAACAAGCCACTTTGATGCCGAAGCTGCCTCTCCCTGTACATCACTTGAATGCATTGCAATAAGTACACTACAGATTGCTCAAATAAATCTGAGGCGCTCCCCGGCTCTTTAATTCTATGGAAAATGTTGGAAACCCCTTAACCTTCTGGCACGGATCGGGATTGTAAAACGGAAAATGAATGCTAGTAAATCTGCTGCTGGCTGCCATGGGAATGGAGCAGGTTACTTTAAAGGACCCACCATCACAGAAAGCAAAGGGGATCCAAGCTTTTGTGTGTGTGTCGAACAATTAGCTTCCACCAACCTGCTCCATTGCTCGCCGCCGCGGTCTGTTTCCATGGCAGCAGGAACTGAATCCCTACAACTGTTGCGGATCCTGGATGTAAATGGCGCTGCCCATTGTGCCACCGGCGCCCACGGACCTGGGAGGCTCATTTCAGCTTCGCAGAGCCAGTCGTTTCCTTGTGTTATTATCCAGGTTGGGTTAGTTTTGTGATGTTGTACAGGTTTCAGACAAGGTTGCTGCTGTTAGCCCAGAGCTACAGGCATCCGGCTGCACAGGGGCATAGAATCCTGGAATGGTTTGGGATGAAGGGACCTTAAAGCTCCTCCAGCTCCAACCCCTGCCACAGGCAGGGACCCCTTCCACTGGAGCAGCTGCTCCAAGCCCCTGTGTCCAACCTGGCCTTGAGCACTGCCAGGGATGGGGCAGCCACAGCTTCTCTGGGCACCCTGTGCCAGCGCCTCAGCACCCTCACAGGGAACAGCTTCTGCCTCAGAGCTCAGCTCAGTCTCCCCTCGGGCAGTTTAAAGCCATTCCCCTTGGCCTGTCCCTACATCCCTTGTCCCAAGCCCCTCTCCAGCTTTCCTAGAGCCCCCTCAGGCACTGGGACTGCTCTCAGGTCTCACTGGTCTCACAACAAGGGCTGCTGCCTCAAATGGAACCCTGATGGGGAGCTCCCATCGCTGTTGTGGGATCACATTCGGCTCTATCAAGAACTCTGCTCTGGGTCTCACACCCTCTCTCCTGCTGCCCTCAAACCCCAGCCTGGTGCTGCCCGGCCCCACACGGGAAGCAGGATCCCTCCGGTGGGGCCTGGGCTGCGGCACCGAACCCCCCTCACCTCAGAGCGCCCCAAAGCCACCTCCCAGGCACCCCCGCGCAGTCCTCATGAATATGCAAATCACCCGGTCCTCGCAGCTGTGATTGGCTGGGGCTGTTCAAACCAGGCCACGCCCACCCTGCCGGGGCGCGGCCGTTAGCAGACCGTTAATTTGGGGGCGGGAAAGGAGGCATCCGCATGCGCAACAGCGGCGCACGCGCGTGACACTAACGCGTCCTCTTGTTGCCGTAGTAACAACTCCCTCCTCCTTTGCTGTTGTTACCCAATCAGAGACTCTTCAGGCCTCTTGGCCCAATGAAGCGGCAAGATATTAATAGAGGGGCGGGGCTTAAGAGGTAGCTTTACCCAATCAAAGGGCGGGGTTGGAGGGGGTCTGCTTCTGACAGCCGCTTGGCCGCAGTGGGCTGTGCTTCGGGCGTCGGTGCCGCGGCTGCTGGGGCTGGGGGGGGATAGGGCCGCATCCCGGTGCCCGTCCCCGCATCCCGGTGCCCGTCCCCGCATCCCGGTGCCCGTCCCCGCATCCCGGTGCCGGTCCCCGCATCTCGGTGCCCGTTCCCCCATCCCGGTGCCCGTCCGTGCATCCGGTGCCTCCGCCTTGTGTGGGTGCACCCGGGCCCTGCAGGGTGCGAGCTCCCCTCGTTGTAGGTCTGTGGTTGTGGGGGGGATGGCGGCTCCTGCCTGGCCCCGTGTGCTGCGCGCAGGGTGAGACCTCAGAAGTGGCTCTGCAGCCGCAGGTGGGTCCGTCAGGATGTGTGGAGTCTGCTCCCCGCACGGTTCCTGGTGTCCCTTGATGGGGAAGCCAAAGGAATCGTGATGGAGCTCATGCCTAAACGACTAATAAATGCATATTCGTGCAGGGGTCACAGCATCACTTCAACTGTCACTTGAGTTGTTTGAAATCCAAAGGTTTGGTGTCCACGCGCTGTATTTTGCTCACATTTGGCTGCCTGGCTCAGAATCCCTCCGCTGATGCAGTGTATGCAACCAGCCCCTAGCCAGAGCACTGCTTTATTGGCCTTGGAGTGTGTCCCCTTGTTGTTGTAACATTTGCTCTTTGCCAGTGTGTGCTAGCCCTAATGTTTAATCTTTGTGAAGCAGTAGCTTGTGATCATCGCACATATTTCTCTCATAATGACTGAAGTTAGGCAAGAAGTCAAAACTTAATATGCCTGTGAGCTCTTGCCAGTGTTTTCTGGATCCATGCCTTGCGAGAGGAGCACGAAGCAAGGCTCAAGTGGCTCCCATCCAAATAAAGCATTATTCAGAGCTGCACTCCAGGAATCGTTGTTTTCCCCCACTCCTCAGAGCTATCAATGGACCTGTTTGTTCTCGCAGTTATTTCTAGCTGCTGGGAAGCTTCTGAATCAGTAAGCACTCCTGGGTTTATGTGGTGGTCTGTTATGACTGATTGTCCAGATTATCATCTACAGCAGGCAGTTTGTAAATAATCCATCCAGGGAGCAATTGATGGCCAAGGCCTAATGGAATGGCGATTCCATGTCTCCCTCTGAGCCCAAATGGAGACTTGGAAATTACAAAGCTTCATTCTCTTAAACTGTTGCTCTGTGATGCAGTGCATGGAGCTGTGAGCTTCCAAGGAGCACGAGACAGGAGTGAACAGAGTGAGTACAGCATCAATGGATCCGTTAGTGCCCATGGGAAATAAGTGCTTATGAGTGGGCTGTATGGGTGTGATGATCCCTTTATTGTTCTTTTGGAATCAAAAAGGTGCAAGCAAATATTTGTTTATGGTGCTTTTATTTTTCTCCCTGGACTTCTTTCCTTGGAAAATCAGACACTTCCCTGGAAGCAGGGAGACCTATAGGAAGTATTTGCTGGCTAGAAACAGAAGCAGAGTGGTAAAGCTCTTCCCAAAAGAATACGACTTCTTTCTTAGTGTCTTCCTGCAGACTAAGCCCTTCCTTTAAAGCCTGACTTTCTTCTTGGCACAATTATTTTTTGGCTGTTATATTCAAATGCTATGATTTGCATGCCCAAAGGGGCCAACTTTCAGCATCTTAAAAGCCTCCTCTGAATTCTAGGCGAAGATTAATCTGCTGGGCTAGAGGAAAGCAAATAGTTTTCTCTGGTTGAAGTTAGTGCTAGAAAAGAAACCAGAGGAAAAAAAAGCAATTATCCTTTAAAGCTTTTCTAAGGACTGAAGGAAATTAATCTTACAATATTCTTACAATATTCTGTTTGCTGTTCCAGTTACACTTTTGCAAGGCTCTTGAAGTACTTTGAAAACCTACACCTAGGAAATCTACACTAGAAAGCAGTTTTAATGCAATTCTTTCATAACCATTGTAATGTCCCTCCGTGCCATTTCCCTCCTCATCGTTAGGACAGTTTGTAGCCCAGTAACTGATCCAGGAAACACAAGGCTTGTCTCTGTAAACTGGCCTCTGGCTGTCAGGGCAGAGGCATCTTCACCACCCAAGCTGCGAAGGACATGAAGCCTGGACAGGATGTGATCTGCCAGCTCTGCATCTCAAGGGTAATCCCCCCATTCCTCGTTTCAAGATCGCTGCTTTGTCACTGAGCTGCTGCTTTAATATCCAGTTTAGCCTTGCCCTGATGTGGTCACTCAGCCAGAAATAGCATTCACTGGTCATTTGCTTCAGATTCATCGCTGTCTAAAGAATTCATTGCTGACAAAAGAAAAATGTCTACTTTCCATGTTATTCTGTAAACTCGTGTTCAGAAATGACTTGCAATATTTTGAGGTAGAATCACCTTGACAAGAATTCAGGGTGAATGAATGGAAGAAAGAAAACTTTATCCCTCATCAGTGAATAAGCACTTTAAAGATACTCATTTTTCACGAGTCCCATTAAGCCCTATTGTCCTGTTCCAAACAAGAGTCTCACCAAAGTGGTTTTGATTGACGCTTTTAAGTAACATCCCTAATGAAGTCTAATATAAAAACTTCAATAAGCTTCCAGTTGCCTGGACTTCCAATAATTTGAGGAGCAAAACTGTGATTTCCTTTGGTTTATTGTTGACCTTTGGGCACACTATATGTTATGGGCTAAATTTGTTTGACTTTGCATTTGACTTCATTGTTATTTTTTAGGGAATGTTCCTAGGAAAGAATGAAAGTCTATGAATGAAAAAAGTATAAGAGGTGGAAGGGAGGACACTTGGAGCCTCTGACTTGGAGAAAAGAAAGGTAGGAAATGAACTCCTCTTCAGTGAGATATTGGGCAGACTCACCCATAGGCTCCTTTTCTGTTGTTAATGTTTCATTTCTTCAAACATTTACACTTGAAGTGAACTTGAGACACTCACTGAGCTGTCCAGAGACCAGCTATGGCCTTAAATGAAGTGGAGAACCTGTCACTACTTGGTGTAGTGCAGACCCAGGCTCTAGTTTGATCAGGGTTAGGGACACACACCTCAGAACAAGACATTTACAGTATCTTTCCCAGCTCAGCACCAGTTAAGACTGTGGCAGAAGTAGATCTAGCACAGAAAAGACTTCAGCAGGGACCTCAGCTAGGCTTGTCACCTTTGCAATAGCAATTAATGAGTTACCAGTGTTGTTCATGTGTTTCAAGCAAGTTTAGAAGGAAATTTGCTTCATATTCTCTTTCCCAGCCTTTTATTCTTGGTAGACGTAAGTTTGATTTGGGGATTTATGTGCTGGTGACATCCCGTGACCCTCTAAGGATGTTTGTCTATAACGAGGACCTTCCACATTTTGCTACTTCAGCATCCTCTGACCTTTTGCACAATAGCTTGGTAAGTAAACAGGCCTATTAGCAGAAGTTAATGACAGTTCAATACACAGCAACCAGAGATAGAGAGAAATCCTAATGGTTCCACTGTCCAAAGCACCTTTCTCTTGAGACTCCCTAAGCACTTCATAATACCAGTCGTTCATCTTTGTAGTATCTGAGTGCCATAAATACAATTATGCGTGAAATATTTGAGCAGATTCTCTAGTAGAATACACCATGTGTTATATTATCCAGATCAGTGCTGCATACAAGTTTTGGCACAGTTAGTACTTCTATAAATACATACCTAATTAACTTTATGTACTAGTCTGGTACTGTTTTTCATTAAGGATTATTGTGGCAAAAAGATTGTTATAAGAAAGCGAAATCTTGGAAGGGGAAAAGGCCTAAATGTGGAGATATTTTGGTTTACTTCTTTCTGAGAAGAAGTGATGGCTTAGCTGGTGGCTGGCAAAGGTTCTGGTATGCAGTTCTGAATCATTTCAACACAGAATTAGCTCTCCTAATAAGTGGTTGTAGAATGGGGCCTGACTGGGAAAGGAGGTTATCTTCCATTGAAACTGCTGATTTCTCAGAAGTGATGGAATTGGAATGCTGATGAGATTGCAGTGAAGTGAAATTGAAACTGTTGAGCCTCATTTATTGGGTTCTTTAAAGTAATGGGATCAGTATAGGGCTGATCATATTTAGTGCCATTAAATCTTCTGTGCTTAATTAAGATGCTTTGTACATTAGGCAGTGTGACCAGGATCATGTAGGGAAGAAGGGAGGGGGCTAATACCTTTCTAACCCTGCATCTTGTTCATTCATTTACAGGGTAATGTATGCATGCATCTGACAAATTATTCCATTAACAAGAACAGAGTTAATTCTGCCAGAGAAAAAGACATTGGAAGTAAGAGGTAAAAGGAGAGAACATTTCTGAGCTACTCCCAAAGGGGGTAGTGTTTACCTTTTCTGGTGCATCTTCATAGGCTCCATGTATTTCAGAGCATTTCTTTGTTTTTCCCCAGAGCACTGCCTGTCTTGTTGTTGAATAAATCAACTGAAGCAGGTTGACCTGTTGCAATATTAGGGTAGAAATACACCAATTCAGTTAGATTTATTATCAAAGGTTCCAGTATTCCTTCCTTTCCAGGACACCCTGAACCAGCTGTGAGCAGAGATGTGGCTGTGATACCAGCCAGATGTGGCTGCTTATAGCAGATGTTATTATCAAATTGGGGATAACAGCACATGCTATTATGAAACATAACAATCACATCTGCTCCCCCATTACACCAGGGTAGTGCTCACTTTGAAATATGCAGGTTTGATATTATCCTGAATCACAAATCCAAGCCTCAGTTGCTTGAGGACCCTGATAAATCTCTCCTCGATCCTGCAGCATGGTCATGGATAAACTGGTCTGTTGAGGGCGGTTTCAGCCTGTGGATTGCTATCATCAGGGTCCTTTTTACCACCGCTTTTGTGTTCTGGCTCTCGACAGGGCTTCCGGAGCTGGGCGGCTGGTGGGTGGCCGGCAGAGGGGGACAGACTACACCGAATCGGTGAGATGCGATGGTTGTGCTGCCGGACACAGGCGGGGAGCGCTGCCTGCAGGAGTCCTCCCTTTGGCACCACCTCACTCCAGTTCCGTGCACACAGAAGCATTTTGTAGTTATCCATCACCCTCGATGGGAGTTACTTGGTAACGGAAGGGACAGACTGTGTTTCTGAGAGCCCAGGGGGTCGATCCCAATTCCTCCTCTACTACTCCCAGCACATACAAGCTTTGTATCAATTCTGCATTCAACCTGAGGCTATAATTAAAACCTGTGTTACTTGTTTTCCTCTTTGCAATATATGCAAAAAGGACTGGCACCATTCTAAGAAGAGCAAGCAGAGAAAAAGGCCATTTTTCCAGCTTAAGCAACTTGTTTCTAATACAAATCGTGCTAAACCAGAAGCAAAACTCAGGATTTCCTGTGTTACCTCTGACCTTAGATGCTGGGATCAAACCTAGTGCATCCCCTGACCTTGCTTCACACATCTCTGTAAGGTTTATTTAGCTTCCCAATACACCATCCAGACTGTGTTCAATACATCCAGTTGTGTAGCAATTCAGTTTAGATGCACTTTGAGGCAGGTAGGTGAGGGATCTTTGAGGAAGGTCTCTCTCAGTTGTTTCTTAGCAGCCCTAGTAACAAAGGCAGCAGTGCCAGACACAGAGCCCTATTGGTGGGCTCTGCTTTCTGCAAAAGATTCCGTGCAAAGGGATCAACTGGGCTCCCAGTTCCTCCTGTAGCATTTCCTGGAGCCCTACAATGCAAACACAATTCAACTCTCAGCATGTCCTAAGTTATAAACACTGTAAGGTACAAATAAATGTGAAGACAAAGGAAGAGGAGCAACTAGGTGGTAACATCTGTCTAAGACCTCTCACCTTCCAGAAGTATTCTACAAATAGTAGCTGCTAACTAGCCAGCACTAAGTCACATTCAATGAAAAATGGGGCCTTTCAGTGGGCCCCATCACTTGAGAGCTTTGACTTTCCCCCATACTAAGGAGAGATGTGAGTTAAGTCACCAGGTGATGTTTTTCTTCCTCTGACTCAGCATTTTATCCTCAGTATCCCATTTATAGATGTAAAGGCAAAACATTGAAAGAGCAAAAGACTCCTAATTTGAATTTTAAAGTGATTTAGGAATGAAGGATTGAGCACTGCAAAGAGGGGGATCGATTGGCTTTGTGTGCTAGATGATTAATCAGCGATATTCAGCTTATGATGTATCAGACATGATACATTGACTTGATAGAAGGGGAAACCTTGACAAGGAAGGTCCTAGCTTTGGCCATGGTGTTGTTACTGGAGACAATCCAGGATAAATCTAGTGCCAGGCAGAGAGTTTTCAGGATCTGTTTGCCAAGTTGTTCTGCAGTCCCAAGCACAGGTTTAACAGCATCTGTGGGAGGAGCATCGCAGGCTGGTGGGGAAGGGTGAGCTTTCTTCCATTGGAAGGTTTCAGTGTGCTTCCAAAGCAGGTGCCAGTTCTGCTACCTTACAGAGGGCAAAAGTTCTCCATACTGACCCTCAGCTGAGTGCTGGCACCACATTTGAACATAGGAATATTTTCTCTTCACAGGGCATGATATAAGTAAAGCAAACCTGTACATTTATGACTCTCCATAAGACTGTAAAGAGCAGAAATAGAAATCTATTACTGTGGTATAGCAAAGTCTGGCTTCTCAGGCTCTTGAAGAGTAAAGGACTGAAAGGAAGAGGCTGAGAAGAGGAACACCAACTGTGATCTTGTAAGTCTGGGGGCTTGGCAGGGCTCCTTGTTTATATTGCTCCATTGAGAGTCATTAATTTTGCACTTAACCCTGGTAAAAGAACTCTCAGCTATGCACAGATATGCCCTTCCTTGGCCTAGTTTTCATCTGATTAGAGGCAAAAAGACTCTATGTGTCTGACAAATTGCTTCATTGAATGAGGTGGAGAATGAGGTGGTTTCTTTTTCAAGCTCAATTTCAAAAAATGGACATTTCTATACTATATATTAACAAAACTGTAGTTAAGGAGGCACTGTTCCTCTCCAGTAGGGACTCAGAGCATCTACCTCAAAAACTGCAGCATTTGAGGCTGTTGCTTCAGATTTTCTCTACCAGCAGTACAAAGACAGTTCAGTTCCTCCTTCTGCCTGATCTTCATCCTTGTGTCTGGACCTTACCACTGTTGAGTGTGCTGGTTCAGCGTTCAGCACTCATAGTTTGGGCTTCACCTGTGGAATTACATTAGGAAAATGCTGCTGGTTTGGTATTTTCAACAAAAGCATTTCCCAGATGTGCTACAGCCCCTACTCCATCAGTGAAAGGCTGAGGGGCAGCAATCAAGGCAGGTAGTATCTCTTTCTTTTACCCTTCATCCCTCATTTCTGGAACCAAGCATACACAGAGAAAGTAAGTGTGGCATGTTAGAAACACTGTACAAAACATCAGGATGGACTGGGAGAATATGGTTATAGCAGCACTATTGTGGATAGGGAAACCGAGGCACCAAGCTTGTTGCTAGTCAGCACAGATGATAGTCTGTGTCCCTGGACCTCTCTGGAACCTCCTCTGTAACCCACAGACCAAGGAACAGAATCAAATCTTCTTCTCTCCAATACAGAGCAGATCATTTTGGCAGTTTGGGTTTGGCTCCTGCTCCAGCTGTTCATGCCACAGGCTTGGAACCAACATCAAAGCCAACCTTTAGGGCCTTCAGGTCTTACTGACTCTTGGACAAAGCATGAGACCCCATATCATCCCTTTCTACAGCCTTCTGACCGTCTCTGAGTGGACAGTGAACCTCCATGGTGCTGTCAGGTATATTCAAGCCATCCATCACCTCTTGCCTTTTAATTCTCAAAAGTGAATTTCATTGAGCTATTATTTTTCTACATCATCTATTTCAATAGCTGAATTGCAATAAAAGAGGATCTATGTCTCCAAAAGGAAGCTGCTGAGCTGTACAGTTCTTCATTGTCCTGTGGCAGTGTGGAAAAAGGATACAGAGCTAATGTTTTCCTTTTGGGGGTTTAATTGTGACATAGTTTCGGTATTAAAATGACTGGATTTGTACCTGTAGTCATAAAACAGCAAAGCAAAGCTGTAAGTTTCAGGTTTTGAAAGTTCTTCAATGCTCTGTGTGTGGCCCTAACCAGGGAGTTAGGACAGGATGGAATATCCTTGGGAGCAGCTGCACTGGGAATGCACCTTTTATTTAACAGCTTCAATTGAAGCAGCTCAATTCTGGCTTCTGCATCATTGCCAAATACTTAAAAATCTGTCCCAAACTGTTAACAGAGGTTTAGTGCTTTGGAAACCCCTAACACCTAATCCCACAGACTGTTCATCCTGCTGAAAAATCAGATTAATCCAACTAAATTGCCAAATGAAAATGAGATTCCTTTTAAAATCTGATCCAAAGTGACTACAGCAACTGCACCCTTTTATTCCAGTTGAGGAAAACCAACCAAGCTCCCATTACCAAACCCCAATATAAGCCACTGTCCACTTGGTCTGGCTGCAAAGCACATTTTCAATCAGTTTATGCTCTAACAAGCTGTATCAGTTTCATCTCAGTAGAGCTGGTAGTTATTGAACAGTGCTCAATGTTCTGGAGGGTGCCAGGCACATAATTGTTTTTACAACACTGTAAAATGAATCAGACTGAAATTAGTGTCATTCAGCAGAATCACTTTCCTTCCCTTTAAATTACTTAATCTGAGGGTTAATCAAAAAGAAAATGAAGGGTTGACACTGCCCTTCAGCTAAGGGCAAGTACAGGTTCAGCCATCCTCACTTCATTTGGCTGGGAAGAAATGTGTTACAGTACCTGCACTTGTACCTGTGCCACTTCCCTGCTGCTTATCCAGGCTTCAAGCAGGATGATGTGGGCTTCTCATGCTTCCCACTTGGAAGTCAGGTTGGTGGCAGAAGGAACCTGATGCCATTTTGTCCTTTTAACTCCTGTGAAATGGGAGCTTGCTAAGAGAAATGACAGGAAAGCCAGGAAAAGGGTGTTTCTGTGGGGATGGTCTTTGCAAGAACAGGCTGGTGGCTTCATCTGTTATAAAGCACAGAGATGTTCTCACCCCTCCTCTGGTGCCACTTGAGCTGGGGACGCGTGAACAGCAAATACAGCTAAGATACTCTATTGTGTAAGAACATCAACCACCATCTCCTTGATTTCTCTGGTATAAATCGGCTCCTTGCTGGGATAACCCAAACCTCCTTTGTTCTGCCTCCTTGGAACTGTGGTATTTTGGAAGCAATTGCAGTAAACGTCTCTGCCTCAGAGGCTTTCAGGGCTCACTCTCTGTGACTGTTGCTTTGTTGTGCTCATTTACTGTAGCAGGTTTATTATTTTTCACTCTGCCATATTTTGTATGCACGCAGGTTCCAGTGGCATTTATTGGTGGTATGTTTTTAGAACAACGTCTGCCTGATGAGTTGTATCAATAACAGCTGGGCAAAGTAAGATGCTCACGAGCTATAATTATTATATACAGCAATACTGTCAGCTAAAGGCTCTGAGAAATGATGGAGGCGTGAGGATATCTGTACTTTCAATAGTGCATAATCCCTTTGCAACAATACAATTATGCAGAATGACATTCAAGGGTTTATCTGCATGTGAAAATTGCATCGGTTTCTGTTCAGATTGCTTTTTAGCTGATGTAGATGGTATTTGTCCTCTGATAGCTCCATCTGAAGAACTAGTGGCACAACAAGGCTCCGCTTCCACGTTTCCTGCTTTCCCAAAAGAAATGGTGCTTGGGTCCTTTTGGGCTCTCCTCTTGGAGAACAGTTCTGCCCAGGCTAAGCTGGACCTTATTCCTCCTCTACCCCACAGATGAACATCAGTTTTATTGTAGCCACTAGCTTGCAGTCCAGCACAAGCGCTGTGGACAACCTGCTGCAGGATTAGGGCAGGGCTCCTGGGATATATCCCATGTAACCAATGGAAATGTGAGACCCCAGCTTCACTACAGGTAACAACAGGAGCAAAACCAGAATAATAGAGGCTTAATTCAGGTCAGGAGCCAAAACACATGCTCAGTGTCTCTCCGTGGCCTGTAATTCCAGCTAGCAGCCAGTGCAGGAAGGTGCAAGTCTCTGCTGGTGTGCATGGAAGAGCTGTGCTGCTCCCAAGGCACATCCCTTCTGTTGGGAACGTGTGATTGGGATCTAATTAGTTCCAGTGTATAAGGGGTGGCTTCTTTCATTACAACATATATCCGAAGATTTATATTCCAGCAGAGACAGGGAGGAACATAGCTTGTGGAGTGCTCTGATTCCTTCCTGCTCAAACTGTTCTAGATTCCCTTCCATGCAGCAGAGACCAAAGGGGTCTAAAATCCCTGAGGTTATCCCCAGGAAGTGTAGGGATCAGGGGGATCCAATGCAGTTTTCTTACAATATCCATGATAAACCCCCTCTGCCTTTAGAAAGGATCCCAGCCCTTTTGGTCTTCTCTACAAGCAGTGTAAAAGGGGAAGCTGAAGAGAAGGGATGGTTACAGCCAGGAGAAAACAATAGTTACTTCTTAATCTCTCAAGCAACAACCAATAGTTTCTGACATGTGTTGAGTAATGAATGGAAAATATGAAGCCACTGATGGCAATGTCACACCCCCTGCTTCTAACCGCTGGGACTTGGGCACAGAAATAAAGGATCCCATTGAGTCACCTGGGTGGTAGCATTGCTCACAGCCACCAAGGATCAGCCAGCAGCATTTATTGGTCCTGGCATTCATCAAACCGATCTGGCACTGCCTGGTGTCTTACAGAACGTGACAAGTCAGCGGGAGAAGTTGTACATAACGACAGTGGAAAGGCAACATTAACTGTGAAGCATCTGTCAGACGGGTGCTTGGGAAGCGGTGCGATGTGGTGCACAGGCTGTGCAAGGAGGGAGAGCCCAGATCTGCCTCTCCACGTGAATGTGGGCACAGGTAATGAACAGTCAAGATTATCTTGGGAATGGGAAGAGAAGGAGTGGCCAGGTACAGGCTCCTGCTGTGTGAGTGTGCACCAGGAAACTGGTCTGGACAGTGTGGGAAGCGTGTTTGTCAAAGGGAATGACCAAAAGTGCTTTTTGAAGGACTTTCTAGTGCAGCAGTGAGTACCCCTGCCACCGTGAAGCTTTGTATCCCTTTGGAAATGTGAGTTATTCCTCAACGACATTGATCAGCAGCGAGGAATCGTGATGGGTAGAGAACTGCAGACAGCGCATAAGTACCTCGCCTGAAGAGACAGGAGAAGTGGTTCTGGGTAAGAGCAATGTTAGTGGGAATAACTTAGATAACTTAGGTGCAGATAGAAGGAAATGGCAGAAACAATATCGAGTTTGCATAAGACTTTCCTGACACCGTGACCATTTCATTTTGTAATTGATGTTTGTGCTGTCATCTCTTTAATTTTTTACATCCTGGTTGATATTTAAGGAGGAAAATTGATTCCCCCTGATGGAGGACAAGAAGCTGTAGAGATTGCCTGGAAATCAGGATGAGAAAAGGTATAAATCAGGCTGGGAAAGGTTGCTGAAAGAGGCAATATTCCACTTCTGAGAATGCTTCATCAGGATAGGAATGATTCAAAGGGGAAGGATTGGAGTTTTTCCAAGCGGTCCCGAGGATCTGTCCCCTGTTTGACGGGAAGAAGAAAAAGAGAAGAAAATGAAACCGAGATAAACCACAATTCAGCTGCGGAGGTGGCCCCGGCCAAGCCGTTCCCAAACCAACTTCGTGTTAATGACTGCGTGGGCACCTTCTGGGGCACCCTGAGGACACGGTCAGCTTGGGCTCATCTTTACTAACCTGGCTAATTCATGTAGAGCAAAGCAGTTGCCTTCGGGGGTGGGAGATCTACCCCTTTGTCCCCCAACGAGGACAGAGGTGGCAGCCCCTGCTGCGCACCTCCAAAGCCTGGAGGAGGAAAAACCATTCCGGGACAGCTAAAAACTCAGGGAACGCTGGCATATTACAGAGAGGAAGAAAGGGAAAACCTCACCTTCCCCTATCCCCCCCCCCCATCCCGCCTTGTGAGCTGGGTCATTTGGTAAAAAAGAACCATTAAGCTTCAAAAAGTCTCAACCAATTTTAGGGTTACTTCTCCATCAACGGCGTTATTTCAGCACTCGGGGTTTGGGTTCTGCTTGTTTGGGTTTGCCGTCCTAATAAACTACGGGAAGGAGAAGAAAGAAGCTTTTCCCGTTTGCCGTCTGAACCACAACAGGGAAAATGTGTATTTGGGACCTCAGTAAAACGTGGGGCTGCGCCGGCTGCGCCTCCCCACATGCTCCTGTGTACCTCTATATTAGTATGGGGATGAAGGAACGGGATAAAAAGATCGTTTGGGGATAAAAAGATCGTTGAGGGGATGTTTTGTTACTGAGTAGTATTATACATAGAAGGCATTCATATTATAATACTTATAATCCGTTAATAGTACAATATTTATCAATATACTAGTTACTGTATCAATATTAACGATACTACATTCTTTATGTTCATATTTATTCACACACTTCTTAATATAACATTGATAAATACATTTCAGTTACTTAAACCTTTCAGGGAAGCTCTCAAATGGGTATCGGGTCTTGAGCACGATTGGGTCTTCATTAGGATAATTATGTATCACATATTAATTATTATGGACGAGGGGTTTAATTATTATATCTCTGGGTGCCGTGGGTTCCCCTGCGGGAAGCGCCGTGTCCCGAGCACCGGGAAAACCAGCAAGTACCGGGGGAGGATTCCTGGGGAGGGGGGGATGAAGGCTTCAGGGCCGGGATGAGCCGATCCAGCACCGGGTTAAGGAGGTTTTTGGTGCAAAAGGAGTTAAAATAAAAGCCTACAAAGACGTGGCCGCAGCACCAGCTCCGACGGGTTTGCAGCGCAGCTCGCCCGGACAGCAGCGGTGAGCAGAAAATACAAGGAATTCCCTAGGATTTTAGGGAAAACGAATGGAAAAGGCTCAGG
Organism: Melopsittacus undulatus; assembly: GCF_012275295.1. Classification (NCBI taxonomy): domain Eukaryota; kingdom Metazoa; phylum Chordata; class Aves; order Psittaciformes; family Psittaculidae; genus Melopsittacus; species Melopsittacus undulatus. Next base: position 926,994 of record NC_047543.1, on the reverse strand, counting down.
GCTGGTGTCAGCAGAGGCTGAGTCCGCAACGTCCTCACCACACGTGTAGGCAGGGACAGTTTCACTGTCCTTTAACTGCCGCTAACTTCGCGCTGGGATTCCTTCCCTCCTAAAGCTCTTCTCGGCATCGCCACCCCGAGCCGAGCTCTGGTCCTGCTTCCCCGGGTGTAAACGGCCCGAAGTGCCCGAGAACCCCCAAAACGAGGGGACAGAGGTCCCAAACCCCCCTTCGGAAGGAATCGGGAGGAGGAAAAGCCATCACGGACGTCGGACCGGGATCATGGGCTCTTCCCTGTGCTCTGCCTTTGGGAAAAGGGCGGAATTTTGTCTCTACAAAGCAGAATACAAAGCATTCGATCCCTGTTGTGAAGCAACGATCGCGCCACCGTATTCACGCGTGGGACTTAATGTAGTCTGGCACTGCTTGAAAACAAACAATTCACTCACCCATCCGCTAATACTTGGCGTTATTGTCTCCACCATTCTGGCAAGTAACGTTTGGGCTTTCAATTGAGTCCCAGCAACACATTTATCCCCAAACCAAATTAACTCGGCATCAATCCTGGCCGCCGGGAAGCTGCGAATTTAGCCTTGGAAATGCCAGGAAATGGCTGGATTTGGAGGCCTTCGGTTTCCATTGAAGGGTAAAAAGCTGCTCAGGTCCCCGGAGCCCCCCGAGCCCCGGTTGCAGCCCCGGAAGGGAGAAGGGAAGCGGTTGTGTGTTACCCCCCCACCGGCCGCCTCCTTCCCTTCCGCCTTCCTCCCCACCCGCCTCGGCCTCGGGCGGCCCCGGCCGCCGCCCCTGCAATAAGGAAAGGGGTGGAGGGGGGAGAAAGAGCGACCTTTGGACCCCCCATCCCTGCGGGCCCCCCGGCACCCGCTGGTCTCAGTCCTTCCCCATCGCTATTCCCACCTTATGCTGGGATTTCAGACCTGGGGGGGGACTGGGAGGAGACCCCACTCATCCCTTGAATTATGGAAGAAGAAGAAATGTGTAAAATCCCATTAAACTCCACCAGGATGGGGATGTCTGTCCCTATCCCCCACAGCGCTGCAGCCCAGGGCACAGCAGAGCCCTGGGATGGGCTGGGTGTGATGCTCGATGCCTTCCCACTCTGCATCCTCCTGTCCTCACTGGGAAGCAGCCGCAGCCGCAGCGCAGTGGGCAGAGGGGGCCAGGAGAGACCTCCCCAGGCACTGGCAATGGCACCAGCAGCGGTGAGGGCAATGCACGGACCCTCTCACAGTGGCTGTAGCAATGTCGAGGCAATGTGTTCATCCCAAAGTGTCCCAACACATTTGCTGTGGTCTCTGCTCTGCTTGGATAACACAAAGCCCAGCCTGCACCATCAGGTAACCCTTTTTAGGCATTAAGGATCCACCACCATGCTCGGGAGGTAGGTGGAAGAACCCTGAATCCTTGAATCACAGAATCCCAGCCTGGTTTGTGTTGGAAGGGACCTCAAAGCTCCTCCAGCTCCAACCCCTGCCATGGGCAGGGACCCCTTCCACTGGAGCAGCTGCTCCAAGCCCCTGTGTCCAACCTGGCCTTGAGCACTGCCAGGGATGGGGCAGCCAGCGTTTCTCTGGGCACCGTGAATGGAGCACTGGGCCAGTTTTTAAGGTGCACACAGACGTCTCCCTGCAGTGCCGGTGGGAAGCACAGAGGATTCAGCTGGAAAAGCAGCGCTGCTGCACCCCGGGTACCTCCATGGGGCACTTCCCCAATTCCTCCTCCGTGTGGCTGCCTCGAGGAGGTTCAGATCCCCAATATTTTACACGCTCTCAAACCTCTGATGCCCAAGGGCCTGAGGAGGCTTTGCCATGAGTAGCACGAGGTGTAATTCCCCATTGCAGTGGTCCCCACTGGCCTGGGGAGCCTCAGTATCATCCTGCTGGCCTGAGCACCTCAATGCCAGCCTATGACTAGGAGCAGCCATTACTTGTCTTGCCATGATTTGAGACCCGAGGCTTCCCCGAGCACAGGGCATGAGTTGTGCCAGGTGACAGGGCCTGATCCTCAATGGTGATCATCCCATCAGTGGCAACAACCCCTGGAGCAGGGGCTCACCTATAACTTCATGCTATGAAGGAAAGTGATTCTTCTGGGTCCCTCCTCCAGGCTCTCCCAGGTACCACCAGATTCACCTTCTACAGGGCGCACTTTTGAGTACAGGCCTCCAAATCCTCCTGATTCCACCCAAAATGAGGCCCCTCCATGCATGTGCCTAAGATATTCCCCCCTTCTCACTGCCTGCATGACCCACACTCGGCTTCAGGCTCCCATGAGTGGAGGAGGGAGCAGCAAGGAAGAGCAAAGAATCCTGATGTCTCCTAAGGAATTAAACATCAGAACCAGGGCTTACAAGCCAAGCACAAAGCAGTTCCTCTTTTCTCCCACAACAGCTGAAATAAATTGCTTTGGCCGAGCAGGAACTTGGGGAACACAGAGGCAGACCCTGGTGCGTGCAGTGATGGGCGCACACTGCTGGGCTCGGCGCCTATAAGGAAATATGCTCAGGCAAAAGGGCTGCTCCCGCTGGGTGGGATGGATGGGATGCACAGGCACAGTGCATGGTGCACGTAGAGTGAAACGACGCGTTAGAGCCTCCCTACCCAGGAGCTCGGGCAGGAGGAGGCTGGGGCTGGACGGGAGGATGCAGGAGGTGGGAAGGGGGCTCCTGGAGGGGCATTTCCCAAGGGAAGCAGGATTTGGGGCTGGGAGCGGAGGGCACCAGCGGCTGCAGCCTCTTGGGAGCTGCCTGGCTCCCGGAAATGTCATTTTCCGTCTTGGTGAACAGAAGGGAGAGACCCATCCTGGGGGTCCCACGTTGGACAGCTCGGGAGCAGCACAGCAGCCACCCGCGGTGGAGCGCGGCCCTCCCGGCTTCCCAGAAAGGAAATGAAAGGCAAGGAAGGAGCCTCCAGCCAAGCCTGGGGAGGGGAGAGAGAACCTGGAAGGTGCAGGGTGGGTGAGAACTGGGTTAAATCAAACACTCCGAGGTGGAAATCACCCCACGTTTCACCCCCCAAAGAGCGAGGGGGTGTCAGAAGTGCGCTGCAGTGATTGCGGCGCCGGGGCTTCAGCACAGAGAGGGGATAAAACGAGCAGGGAGCAGTCAGGCCACGCTCTCTGTTCCCATGCCAGCAGATCTGTTCAAAGGATCCACGAGAAACCCGCTGTAAAAGTTCGGATTCTGGCCCTCCAGGCAGCACGGAGAGAAATATTCGCACCTACATCTTCCGGGGATGCCGGTGGGGTGGGAAAGGAGGGGATAGAAAAGGAAAGAAAGAAAAGATCAAAATGTTCGCCTTTATTGGACTTTTTCTTCCCAGAAATATTGCCAGAATCAGCAACCAAAGAGCTGGGCTCCCGTCCAGACCCAGAATTCAATTTTCCAACAATTGATTATTTCCAAACGTTAAGTCTTTAAGTAGTTCCAATTCCTTTTTTTTCCACCCTCTTCAAACTGCTTTGGGGTTTGGGTTGGTTTTGAGGGTGGCTTTTTTCCCCCTTGTATTTTGTAACCTCAGCCTCAAGTTCAATTCCTTAAAAAAAATCACAGACTAAGAAGTTAGGAAGTTTTTCCGCAGCTTTTTTTTTCTGTTCCAGATGGGATAAATATTAATGGGTCCTATAGAGAATGTAATTAAAGAATCATTGCGAACTGATAAGAGCATTTGATGATTTTAAGCCCAAACATCGAGACAGGATTGGTAAAAGAAAACAGGTTTTTCCCCTTTAAAATAACCCAGTTCCTCTCCCTTTATTGTGACCTTAAGTATTACCCTAAAATATTCCCTGTTAAAGTGTCAAAGAACGGAAATCCTAATATCAGCTTGGAAATCGCGTTTTAAGCCATTTCCACATAAAATAAAAAGCCTGCTCGAAATTTCCTGCACCAAGAAGCTAAACTGAAGGGAAGCGCAGTCTTAAAAGCACGAGGTACGCTGGAATCTCGGAATTCGGGAATGCCTCTGAATAAAGCAGCCCAAGAGCAGAGGGAGTTTTGATTCTGGGGGATGAAAAAGGTGGATGATGTCCCCCAAGTCCCCAGAGCTGCTCCTGCGGGGCCCGATTCCTGCGGCTCCAGCCATAAGGAACGGAATAAACCCGTGTTTCCATCAATCGGTTGTTCCGTCCTCTGTTTTATCGGGGTGTCCGTGCCCGCCGGTGGATACCGCTCCTCCTCTTGCTTTTCTCCCCGTTTGGATAACTATATATACATATATATATGACTAAAAGGAAATAAGTGACATAAACTACCGGGAATGTCAGCAGCAAGTCGCTCTGTCCGCGGATCCCGCTCAGCTTCCACCCGGGAGCTTCTCCCTGCGAAGCCTGAGCCCTCCCCGCGGCTGCGGGGGCTCTGTGGGGCCGGAGCGGCCCCGACGGCCACAGCGAAGCCCCGAAGTCAACAGGCTCTTAACTTTCAACTTGGCCTTGACCTCCGGATTGAGCCCGACCTTTCCGTGGGGGAAGCGGGGTGAGATGCAAGGAAGCGGCGGCCCCGTCGGCAAACAGGGGCCGCCCGTCGCGACCGCCGAGCCCCAGCGCTCGGGGTAGCAAATGGGGAGAGGGCAGGAGAATCAAAAGGGCATCAAAGCGGGAGTGCAGTCGTTAAACTGTGGGAAGGGAAGAAAGAAGCCTTGAAATCGGAAAGGTGAAGGCTGAAAACACAGGGATCTAAACCATTGAATTGTTTGAGGATTTTTTCTTTCCCTCCAGAAAAGAGAATCGTCGATTTCGGTGATACCGAGAGTTTTAGCTGATGAGAAGGGCAGAGGAGAGAAGATGCAGCTTCGTGATGGGATTTATTCCTTTATTCCTTTCCCTGGGAGAGAGGTCGAGGTGGATTTCGCCGAGACAGCCCAAAGCAGAGCCCCGGGATCTGAAAAGAGCTGAAGAGGGGGTTTTGGGGTGCAGCTCCTCCCGCAGCGAAACGGGGTTTTTCCCCTCCTGGGCGAGCTTTGCGATCATCACTTCCAACCCCTCTTTTCTATAGGGATTTCTGGCCCTGAGTGCCACCCCTGTCGCGGCTCCTAGTGTCTTTGCTTTGGTGGCCAAAAGACATAGCAGAAGGAGAATTGTTATTGCGCTTTGATAACCAGAAAGCAGAAATCTCCGCACTTCTTTGCACGAAGGAAGCAACGCAGGAGCCCAGGCTGCCTTCGGGGGCATCCCAACAAAGCGTTCCCTTGGACAAGGACTTTGGGGGAAAAACAGAGAGAAAAGGGGGCGAGAAACGCGACTCTGTTTGCACCATGTGTACAGACGACTGAAACCCCGCATACCTGAATAATCTCTTAGCATGTCCACAGCACAGGCCTCGGTGCGTTTGTCCCAAACAGCCCCTCACGCCTCGTCTGTCCATCCCCTCTGCCTGTGCCTCCACCTGCCCGGTGCTCCTGGATCCCAAAGGTGGTGTATTATTTTCCCACTTCCCTTTCCCGGCCTCTTTCCCTTTGGGATGCTGCTTAGCAGGGACACACACACCGGCCTGAAGACAAGGCCCACGGCTGTGCCAGCGCCATACGTGGCAATAGCCGTGCGCAAACAGCTTGAGTGTGTGTGTGTGTTCCCTTTGCAGTTGTGTTTTCGGGGTGCCGATCACCCCCTTTCCCATCTCTCCTTGTTTTAGGACCCTGCCTTGTCCCTCTACCCAGGGATTCAGGTTTCAACCTTTGCAGATGAAAGTGGGGCTGCGCGACGATGAGTGTGGGATAAAGCCCCCAAGCAGGGGCAGAGAGTGGGGGGGGTGAAAGAAAGGCCGAGAGGGGGGTGGTCCAAGGGCTTGACCGGGATTTTTCCGAGGGCAGAAGCCCCCGGAGCAGCGTGAGAAGAGGGGGCCACACCAGATAGAAAAGAAGGAAAGAAAGCAAAGAAAGGGGGGGTTGAATCTGAGCCCGGATTCTTCCACTGGGGCCTCCTCCTCCGCGCAGTTCATAACCCCCCGTCTCCTTCCCCTCCTTCCCCTCGCATCCCCCCACCTCTGCCCCCTATTTTTGGGGGGGGGGGCAAGATGTCGTTCACGCCCTCGGATGCAGCTCAAGAGCCGCCTCCCGTGTTCCCGCCTGTCACGTGCTGGGGGGGGGGAGCTCTTCTCCTCCTCCCATCGCAATAAAAGTATTTTCGCAATTTCTGCAGCCAGGGTTTATTGGGGCTGAAGGGTTTTTTTTGGGGGGGGGGGTTGGGTTTTCTTCCCTCCTTCCCCGTCCTTTTCCCCCCTCGCGGCAGCCAATGAGGCAGCCCTGCACCGTTGCGTCAGGGCAGCCCGGCGGGGAAAGGCAGCTCTCGGCAGCTCGCAGCCTTTTAAAAAGATCCGGGGACCCCCCTCGGGCAGTGCCCGGGTGCTGCCGAACCGGCTCTCCCCATGCCCCGGCCCCCGCGCCGCCCCCCATGCAGCCCCCGGAGCCCCGCGACCCCCCGGGCCTCGAGGGGCTCCTGGCAGCCGGCGGCTTCGCAGGCGGCCAGGGCAGGGGGTTGCTGCCACCTCCCGCCCCGGCCCTCGGTGGCCCCTCGCCCCCCGCCGGGATGAACCCCGGGTACCCGGCGGAGGGCCCGGCCGAGCCGCCCAAGCCGTGCCCCGCCGCCGCCCCTCCGCCGCCCGCCCCGCCGGGCCCTGCCGCCGCCGCTCCGCTGCCCTACGGATACTTCGGCAGTGGGTATTACTCCTGCCGCGTCGCCCGCAGTGCGCTCAAGGCCGGCCCGGCCCAGGCCCCCTTCCCCGGCGAGAAATACCTGGAACCCCCCGCGGGGGCAGAGGACTTCCAGAGCCGCCCCGCTGAGTTCGCCTTCTACCCCGGCTACGGGGCCCCGTACCAGCCCGTCGCCGGTTACCTGGACGTGTCGGTGGTCCCCGGTTTGGGCGGCCCGGGGGACGCCCGGCATGAGACTCTGCTGCCCGTGGACGGTTACCATCAGCCGTGGGCTCTGGGCGGCGGCTGGAGCAGCCAAATGTACTGCCCCAAAGAGCAGGGGCAGGCCGGGTACCTCCTGAAATCCGCCTTTGCAGGTAACGACCCTGTGCGGGGGCTGGGAGGGGGGTGCAGAACCATCGTGTGGGGGGTTATTGGAACCAAGGCTTTAAATAACCTTCTGGGGAGCTGCTCTTGCCGCCCGGTAACACTTACGAAGGAACCCAAATTAGGGTTCAGAAAATAACCATTTAGATTAACGCTGCCCTTTGCAGCTCGTCACCTTCCGAGCAGGGAGGCAGATGGTGATACTATCCGGGTGGAGACAGTGATACTATCCGGGTGCAGATGGTGATACTATCCGGCTCCAGACACGATCCCAGCCGCTGAGGGCCAGGGCAGACCTCGGAATGGGGCTGCTTTAGAGGGGGTAAGGGGTGTGCATAGCGTGCAGGGCCACGATCGGGGGGACCACCACCACGGCTCTGCTCTGCTGGAACCGCGGGGGTTACGCGGGTGTTACGCGGGTCTCGCCCACCTCAGTATTTTACCAATACCTGGATTTTTTCCACGAAAAGTAAATAAATAAATTCCGGGAGGAAAAGCAATCTTTAAGCACCAATAGGGATAATTTAACTTGAATATAACTCCTGTCGGGAGGCTGGAGGGAGGAAAAGGGGCAGGGAGAGGGGATGCTGCTTGCAGGGAAAAGTGGTGGGAGGTGGGTGGGTGCGGGAGGGGTGCTGGGTGCGCGGGACCCCTCGACCCGCTCAGCCCCATCTCTCCCCACGCTCAGACTCCGCCGGGCAGCTGCCCCCCGACGGCTGCTCCTTCCGCCGGGGCCGCAAGAAGAGGGTCCCGTACAGCAAAGTGCAGCTGCGGGAGCTGGAGAAGGAGTACGCGAGCAGCAAGTTCATCACCCGCGACAAGAGGAGGAAGATCTCGGCCGCCACCAACCTCACGGAGCGGCAGATCACCATCTGGTTCCAGAACAGGCGGGTGAAAGAGAAAAAGGTCGTCGCCAAAATCAAAAGCAGCAGCAGCAGCAGCAGCACCCCGTGAGGACGCGGCCACCGCAAGCGCCGAAGGGGTCCCCGTCTGCCCCCCAACCGGGGCTCCAGCACCGTCACTGGCTGGAGCGAGGAGGGCCGGGGAGGGCTGAGCCGTCCCCGCCGCCCGGGCAGCGCTGAGCGCTGGGCACCGCTCCCCCTGCTCCCGGGGGGGCTGGTGGGGACCCCCGAATGTGGGGCGCCTGCGGAAGGCGCCCCATCCCCGCCCGCTTTGCACGCAGAGGACCCTGTACAGTTTGCTCTTGCCTTACAACGCCGCTGCCACGTCGTGTTCCGTCCCTCTGACGCCGCTTTGGTTTGAACAGCACCCTCGGAAATCAAAACCAGAAAGAAAGAAAAGGAAAAACTGGCCTAATTGCATGAATTAACCCCAAAACGCAACTCCCGGCTCGCCTGCGTGCGACGGGAGCGGCGCTGTCAGGGAATGAGAACGGGGATCACAGGGAATTTGGTCTTTAGCAACCAAAAGCCGCACTTAAAGCGGAAAACGAGCTTCAAAAATCCCCTTAATCCAGGCAGAAGTATCAAAATGCGCGTCTAAAGGAGAATAAACACAGCGCGGGTGCGTATCCAGAAACACACGTGAGAATTGGCCGCATGAACGCGGCACGACATCTGTGTACCCGCAGGGACACGTCCAGGAAGGCTCGTACTGCGGATGTGGCGCGGTTATATATAAAATATACATATAGGTATGCGCATATTTAGCAATACGCATTATTTTACCTTTTCTCATAGACGATATTTGTGTTGGTGTATTTAGATATACCCGAAGGTATGCACGTAGCCATGCGATGTAGTGCTGGATGTGCGGATATAAATATATACTCAGCCCAAGGTGTATATAAACGTGTTTCATACGTACATATACACACTTACATGTATGTTCGTGCCTATATTTTGATACAGGTAAATGCAATCGGTATAATTCCCTACGCGCTTTCGTTTGTGCTGATATACGTTATTTGTGCACACATTTCCCTTCTCCTACTAATACAGAATTATAGCTATACGCGTCGTAGCATGTGCTGAGTAATCCCCGTGTAACACTAAATGATCTTGGTTAATATTAAGAAGCGTCGTCATCCTTTTCAACGGAATAAATAGGGTGAAAAGTGAATACACTCAAACACGCGTTTTTCTCTGCTCTTTCGGGTTATTTACAGCTTCGAGGAAGCGCAAATAAATTCCTTTGTTGAATATCTCGGTGTCTCAAGGCAGCGATGTGTCGGCTCGCAGAGTCCCTGCAGCAGCAGCGTGGTTAAACCTGCCCATAAGCCCCAAAAAGCCTCTCAAAAAGCGAATAAACTCCAAACCACCCTTTCCACAAACAAAAACCAAATCGTCTTTTATGGTTTCGCTGCCTTTTCTTGTTTTAATCCGAAGGCTTCATCCGCAACGTGCCTCAAGTAATGAGCATTTTAAAGAGTGGGTTTGCTCTAGTTTAATGGTGTATTTATTAAGTATTCTAGGCTTCGGCCGGTTCTGGCTCTCAGTGGGGCGGGGGAAGAAAAGCCAGGAGCGTTCTCCCGTTTTCCCCTAGTTTTTTTCCCTTTTCTCCCAGTTTCCCCCTGCTATTTTCACCCTGTGCTTTGCAGGAGGTGCCGATGGCACCCCAGGGTGCAGCTATTCCCCTCCTGGGAGAGGGTCCCTCCCCGCTTGACGTCACGCATGACGTCAGAAGCTCTGGGAGGGGAACAGCCAATGGTGATCGGGCTGAGCGTTCCGAGCAGTGACGTAAGCAGGGGCAGTGGGGCAGACGCAATAAATCCAATCCCCCCCACTCCAAAGGAGTCTTTGGGGCTGTTGGAAGGCAGCAGAAACTCCCCAAAAAGGGAGGAAAAGAGGGAGGAAAGGGACGGTGCGAGCTCGGAATTGCACTGGGAACTGTGGGCCCCTGCCCAGAACCTCTCGGATTCGAAACAATCAGTGTTTATTTCCTCTATTTCTGTCCCTGTGGGAGCATCCCTGCCCCGAATCCCGTCGGCACCGGTGCTGGAAAGCGCTGGGAATGTTCGCTTGGTTTTCCTGAAGGAGGGGGTAGATGAAAAGCTCCAAACCTACTTGTCTTCCCCCGTGTTGTCAGTAATGAACCTTCTCACCCTGACTTCTGTGTGGCTGTAGAGGCCATAGAACAGAAACGTTTTTACGGGACAGCAGGAAGCCCCTCGGGTGTCCCGCAAAGAAAAATAGGTAGCTTAATAAAAGGAAAGAAATATGATTGTGGTCTCCCATGCCCGTATCCACTTCAAAATAAACCTGGCCTGTTTATAGGCTTGGAAAGGGATGCTCCTCCTGAAGCTGCCCTCTATGGCACGTTAAGGGTTAATTCTTTTAGTGAGATGATGTTTCTTCTCCTCATCTTTCAATTTCCCCCCATCTGGAGCTCTTCCCCCGATGTCCCCAGACCAGCACTAGAATGGCTGGAAACCCCCAGATACCTCCACCCCAGTTAGGATCCCTGCCCAACGGGAAATTGGGCTGAAACTGGGAGACGCGACACCCTCCCTGCCCCCAACCCCTGTTCCCAGCTCCAGCCCCGAATCCACAGAGGAAAATGCAGATGGGAAGGGGAGGAGGAGAGTCTCGGGGAGAGCTGTAAAACCTTTACACGGCGGCCTCAGCAAAGGACGAGAAAGGCCCGACATCCTCGTAAAACGCCGGGAAGGAGCCGCTGCCGGGGGCCGCTGGGCCAGGTGAAGGCTCCCACCCCCTCCCTTTGCCGTTGAACTTGAAACTCAGAAAACCTGGGGCAGAGCAGCCCAAAACCTGGGGCAGAGCAGCCTCAAACTTAGGGCAGAGCAGCCCCAAACTTAGGACAGAGCAGCCTCAAACTTAGGGCAGAGAGACTCCAAAACCTGGGGCAGAGCAGCCTCAAAGTTAAGGCAGATGAGCCCTGAGAGTTCCTGGTGATGTAAGAAAATCATGTTTAAAACAGAGCCCCCTGGAGAGTCACCTTCATTCGCCCCCATGCCTCGAGGTGAGGCACAAACCACATTGGAATCTTTTCCCTTCCCGTTCTCATTCCCCCTCCTCTCCTAACCTTTCCTTTCCTCTCCCCAGAATAGATCAAAACGCACCACGGATCCACCTAAGACCCGCAGAAGGCAGCAGCAAGCGGGATCACCTCTCCCAGCCCTTCCTTCACGCCTCCCCCCTCTCCCAGCCTTTGACTCCTTTCCTTTGTTCAAGTTCATGCCCACCGCACAAAGTGTCTGGGCTGCTGCTTTTTTTCCGCCTTCCCCTTTCCCCATCAAAGGATTTTTGTCATTGAACTTGAGCCCACGTTGTAAACATTCTTGGGGCTTACAAGCATCTTGACGGGATGTCATTAACGGGGACCTCAGACTGCTCCCTCCTTTCCCTGCTTCTCCTTCAGCCGAATTAAAGGTACAGCTTTTTTATGTCCTCGCTCCATTTGTCTCCTAATCTGAGCCCAAAACTAAACCACGATGTAAAAGGGAGCTCTGCCTCTCGCCCCTTCTTTCCTTTTCAAATGGGTTTTATGTTTTCAAACCCGAAGAAGACGCGATCTTTGTGTGCTGCTGCACATCGCCGTGTCCTTTTAGACCTGCGAACAACAGGGGAAAACTCCTCATGGTACTTACATCCAATAAATTGTAAAATGAAATTCGTTACTCTCAAGCCTTTTCGGTCCATTAGAAGTGTTACAAAGGCAAAATAGGAATTAATTTTCCACCGGAATCAGTGTTATCTTTTTTTGCTACAGGACTTAATTGCTTTTTATAAACTACGACGTTAACAGAGGAACCAAGTTCATTGCTTGCGAGCAGCCTGGCCATGGATGGGGCTCACGGCGCTCGGGAAGTGCCATTGAGATGAAATATTCCCTAAATAGCAAACTAAATCGCTCTTTTCAGGGAGGGGGTTGCGCTGATCTACCGAAGTAAACATCCAAGTGAGACATATTTCCATTTTCCCAGCTGAAATTTAATACAGTTGTCGGTTTCTAATGGGTTTTCGTTCCTTCACACTCAAACCCATCTCATTCCTGCTGCAGGGATCCGTGCGCTGAATGTTAATGTCGCTGCACGACTGTGAAATACCCGCATTAGAGACCCGTCTGCGGTTTTCCGTTGCAACCAAATACGGAGGAAAAGGGGCTCTTTTCAATTCCCTCCAAGCACTTTTTTGTCTTTATTCTGACGGTTAAAGACTTTTCCCCTCCGCTTTTTGTTTCCCCCTCTCTTAAAGGACGATAAACGAGCACCCAGAAACCCCGGGGCTGCCCATTAACATCCAGCACCCTCCTCATCATCAATGCTCGTGCAAAAAAGTACAAGACCGAGACGATTCCTCCCTTCCCGGCCAGAAACCAGGGCCCGGTGGAGAAACGAGAGGGCAAAGCCCCGTTTGTGGGGTCCCTGCTCTGCCTGAGGCTCCAGCCCACGGGCAGCGGCTGCGGCCCCAGGACGGGAAAAACCCTTTTAAAGCACCATTTTACCTACAAAGAGAGAATCCCTGGCTCCCTTTGCCACTGCCTCCCTTCCCCTTCAGCCATTTCCAGCCCAGTACCTGTAGGGCTGGGGTTTTTTTTCACTAAATACTCGAGGCTAGAAGAGCTTTCCTTCTTTTCTCCAAGGGTACACCCTCTTGCATTTAGTTTCTATAAGCAAGTAAGAAAGCGTCTACGGCTACATAAGGGGTGCTACCTAACGCAGCAAAATACGTACAACTCAGTATGTTGGCTATTATAAGATTATGGGAAGGGTGTTTTCACAGAGAAGAGGAAGAAAATCCTGTTGATGCTTATCTTCAGTTGCATAAAGCAACTGAATTAAGGGATCTGTTGCTTTTAAATGCCATTAAATCCTGGGTGATGCATAGGTACGAGGCTAGCAAAGGGGTTTGGGGCACTTGGTGTGTGCAATGGCCAGAAGAATCCCACGTCCCACCTATGTCACCTTCCAGGGACAGTTTATTGGAGTATAGAAAAGATTTGTGGTACTAAAATTCACCTTCAACCCCAACTTGCCCTCGTCCAACACTGAAACTATCAGTGGCCCATCCCGGATCTGCAGCCCAGCAACCAGGTATGGGCAACAAAAGCAAAAGTGAAAGGGATTGGAGTGTGGAAATGCCAGGGACTGTCCCAAGCCTGGACTAAAGGAGCTGAGACAGAGCCTGAAGCAATGTCAAGTCACCAAAACCAGAACCTAAGCATGTGGGCTTTCATATCTCTTTCCCATTGGAATGCACTGAAATGTTGGAGAAGGATGGAAATGGGAGGGATGTAAGCACAAACAGGTCTGTGTTTGCATGCATCTATTTCAGCAGCACCCAATAATGTATTAAAGATAAAGTAACCTGGACTCTTGGCTTCATTTCCTCATTAAAGGCTCAGTTTAGCAGGACACTTCAGCCACTGCTTTAAGGAGGTGGATGAAACACGGGAGCTTAATCTGTTTTAACACCAAGCACCCTGGGGGATATGGAGCATCCAAGGTGTCCTCCAGCACCGCAGGCAGCCGCAGCGGTCGCGGTAGATGCGGGTACACATAACCGAGCTTGATGGGACGGTCATTGTTCACCTGAAGGGCTTTTAGCCGACAAGGAAAAGGTGGAAAACGTTATCTAGCTTGGAAAATCCCATCAGGAAAAGGCTCATTGGGATAAATCTTTTCCTGACAAATAAATGGGTTTTAATCTATTAAAATATTAAAATAACTTTATGCTTCCAAACACACACACTCCCCCCCCCCCAACAAAAAAACTCCAATTAAGTGATATATAAGGAATTCCTTTTGCTTTAGCAGTCACTAGCTCAGGTACCTGCATACACACTCACATCCGTGTACAAGGCCAGGAACACACCTTTTGTAAACTTTATCAGAAACAGAAGTATTGCATTGGCTCTCCTGGAAAACAAACCAATAACCATATTAATTTCTCATGTATTTTGGCTTTTAGCAGTTTTCCACAAGAAACAGGAGATGCAGGAAGTGGAAAGTAACTAAATGAAGTTAAATGCCTGTTTTCCTGCACTGTGTAAATGCAAGGGCTGTCAGTGCCTGGGAGCAAGAGCTTCCAGCTTCCGCCTAGGGCAGAACTATACACTGAAAAGCTAGGAGTGGTGTTGAGGTACAGCTCCTCTGCTGAGCACCATAGGTGAGGATGAGCCCTTCCTTCTGCAGGGGTGCTGAGCCCAGCACCTCTCCCCGTCTCTCTCTTCTGCTCCTGCGCTTATGTTGGTACAAATCAATAGTAATTCCCCTAAAGTGCACTGGCAAATTGTGTAGTCCCTTGTGTTCGTTAAAGTTCAAAGCAATTCCCTCAAGTTTAGTGCAGAGGAGACTGGGACCATCGTTTCATGCACATTTGCAAGGAATGGAGCACAGCCTTTCTACAGTATGAGCCATTATTTTATATTACTTTATTACAGCTTCTCCTGTTTGTCCTTCCACAATATCCCTGAAACACTGCCCTGTGCTGCAGATCTGCTGGGGTTGGAGCTGCTGCTTCCTGCCACAGCAACCGCGATTCCTTCCCCTCCCCTGGATTTCTCTGTCTCCCCATCTGCCCTGTGCAAGCAATAGCCTATTAAGAGAATGTCTTTCAGATGGACCAGAGATTTGTGACCTGCACTAGCTGAAGTAACATGTGCTCTTGTGTTCTTTCAGATGTGCACCCAGAAATGGTCCCCATGGGCCTGTGAAGATGAGGCTGAGCCAGACAGTTGAGAAAGAAGTGGGAATTCATGGCTTCATGACTCGTTCTCTTTATCCACCAAGAAATTTTGCCTTGATGGAAGAAGAATTTGATCACAGGTTTTGGACATCCAGAAATACAGAACAAAGAGGAGTAGGAATAGTTTAACTCCACGGAAATCAGTGAGTCTGATGCACTCGGGACTCTGGGACCTACTACACGTGAGCCAGCTATATGCAGAGTACACAGGCAGTAAACCCAGCGCCTTCAGACGTGCTGCATCATCCGTGACCTCCTCTTTGTGCTGGGATTTCCAAGCCCTGAGCATCCTTCCTTTCCCTCCTCCCCCCAGGAGGGAAGCTTCTTCCCATTGTTCCTCATTTTTTAGTCATGGAGAATGATTGTTAGTGCAAAATATTACCTCACCTATGAGTTTGAGCTGCATCATGGCAAACACATCACAATCCACTACTCACTAGTTCTGCAGCAGCACAAACTGAGCTGGGGTACCCATGGGGACCATTTGCTGGGCTGATGCTTCTACCAGTGTCATGCAGGCATGAAGAACAGGTCGCTTGTTAAGTCAAATGCCTTTAGCATCTCATCATTTCTTGCCTATGATATTCCTCAGGGGTTTGCTGGTGCTGAGAACACTTGGGTGCTGGTGCTGAGAACGTGTTCTTGACTCCAGGCACAGCATGCGAATGGGTTTTGGCTGAGTGATTGTTTCCTTTCTTTTTGAATACACCTTAGTACCTTCAGCTATAGGCAAAAACCCAGCCATAGAGAGTTTCATCATTAGAAACAATATGTAAACTGATGTGCTTGATTAAATTTAACAGTGTGTGTAAAGCCGTAAAGGCCAGTGCTGAGCTACAAGAGACAGGCAGGTGCTTCTTGTTAAAATTCCTCTGCTGAATGACACGGCAGGTTGGGGTGAGCTTCCTGTCATCTGAAGGTGCACCCTTTTTGCAACAACCATCTCCCTGCCCCTAGATTAGAAAGTGATGTTTAACATCTCTGTACGGCACAAACATGGCTTTGAATGATGACATTTCTTCTCTTTTTACATATCAGCCTATCCCAAATGTCAGATTCTTTTCCTGAAAGGTCTGATCCTCATTCAGATGGCCCTAACCAGTGACTTTGTCCCCATTCTCAGAAGCAACAGGAGCCATTTCACCATCTCCAGCCCTTCAAAGTGAAGTGTTTGCCCAACCCTGGGACCTTCCTCCCCATCAACAGTAAAAAAGATGCTTTTGTGTAAATGGGAAAGCAGCCTGCTGATGCTGCAGCTCCTCAGACATTGATTTTCACAAGCAGAGGAAGGTCAGTGGTATTTTTATGGGAATCCCTGGTTAATGTATGTTGCCGTCTCTGATAAAGACCCTTGGTTTTCTCTTCCTATTTCCATGAACTCCCTCACTCCTTAGTCCCAAGTGTCCCATCATTTAGGAGGGTTTTCAAAGAACCATGAAGGTCTGTAGGCAGCAGGAAGTGTGCCCTGGGTCCCTGAGTCTGGACAGCTTATGGTAAGGTGTGAGAGCACTTTGTCTTATGGTTGCTTTCCCACTTGCTCTTCTTTTTGTGTTGCTAAATCTAATGCTGAGCTGATGTTTGAGCTGCTGGGACACCAGCCACCCAGTTTCCTGTCCCTCTCCCAAGTTCCCCATCACCATCAGTCCATGGAGGATGTGAAATCTGGAATGAGATTCCAGGCCTCATAGCCTCCGTTCCTGCTGATGCAGCTCTATTTATTGCCAGTCCCATGTCCTTTCTTGGAGTGCTTTTGGCAGTCTTTTCCTACATCTGTGCTCAACCATCATTCAGGCACATTCCACTAAACCTAGGGTTACACAAACGCATGAAACAATGCGATACGTATGGAGCAGAACTAGAAACCCCCTAAAGGCTTTTGGTATTTGTCACATCCCACCAGTGCCACTAACTTCTTCTGTGCTCCACATCTTAGAATTCCACAAAGAAGTAAAATAGTTGAATTAGGAAATCTCATTAATAAAATAATGAGAACTTTTCCATTTGATCGTAGTTATTCTTTATCAAATGGTGTCCAGGATCAAGCCAGTTCTTTCCCACTCAACGTTTAGAAGAAAAGGGGAACACTCAAGACTAGGATTTCTCAAGGACAAAACAAGATGTTGGCTTGTCTCTGTTCTCAGCATGAATTCAAACCCCAAGACTGAGAGCCCAAGTTTTGGTTTGCATTTGGTTTACAGCTTCTGCTGCACAGGAATTAATGTATTTCAGAAGACTCAAGAGCCTGACGGTTGGGGTACTACCCTGCAGCTGGAGAGGTCTGAGTTGTACTTCTGCCTTTACCATCATCTCTTGCTTTATTACCACTTCTTACAGCCATTGTAAACTACGTGGAGATCTCTATGGAACTTTGCTATATAGGGGCCAATGTCTTTTACAGTCAGAAATCTACCCAAATCTGCCCAGCAGCTCACCTGCCATCCAGAAGCACTGTGAAAGATGGCAAATCTGTGAGGTCCTCCAGCCTGGTCAGCAGCAGAGCTCAGAAAAAGGCAGAAGAGGCACTGGGGGAACAGGAGGCATTTAGGTCCCAGTGGCTGGAGCACCAAGAATGATGGCACGGTGGCCCAGGCCACAGAGAGCCTCAAGCAATGTCCATCTCCAAGGGCTGCTCTCTCCCTAAATGTAAACCTCTTCTAACTTTCCCCTTCAACCAGTCTCTGATATTGAGCCTTCTCAAACCCTCCTGGCTCACACTTCAGGAGGAAAAAGCCAATTTGCCAGTGGGTCTTGGCTCACCAGCCTGATACAGGGCAAGGTGGTGGGTACAGGTCTGCCAGCCCCGACATTCAGTGCCTTGGGGATTTCACATCTCCACTCACATCTCTGACCACCTCTATGAACAGAATGGAAGGAAAGGGAAATGAAATACAAATGGGGGACTTCTGCTCAGCCAGATCTCTGGGTTTTTTTCTGCTTTGTCCACATTTGGTCTTAGAAAATAGAAGAACACACCACAGTCAATGGAAGTCACCACTTCTCCTTATTTATCCTGCAAATAACAATGCAAGTGGGATAAGAAGTGAGATCCCAAAATTCTTCAGGGGAATCTGTAGACACCAGTTTCTCTGCTCTCTTTCCTCATACTCCTGCCAATCTCTACTATACTAGAGCAATTTGCACCCTCGCTGCCCACCATAGTACACTCTGCTAGGAGCAGAAGACGGCTTGACCTTGACCACAGGCTCCTCGACATGACAGAGCCCTGGGATAACACGTGGGGCCGAGTCCACTTGAGCCCATCTCAAAGGCCTGAGCCCCGTCCTATGCTCTGGCTGGGGGTTCTTGTGTGTCTGTCCCTTTTCACCTCTTGGGACGCATAATTCAATCTAATAACATCACGGATATAAATCAGGATCCTTTCCCCATCAGAAAGCCTCTGTATGGAGGGACTGACAAAACCGGGGGGGGTCACAGCATCGGGGCAACCTTATTACTAGGGTGGTGGCCTGGGGGTGGTGGTGGTGGGGCTGGATCATCCCTAGGGATGAAGCTGCCGGGACTGCAAGGCTGGAGCAGGGATCCCTTCCCGGCCAGCCGGGAGCCTTCCCTCTCCCCCCCGCCGCGGCTCAATTTGCTCCATGCCAGAGGGGAAATTTATCGCTGCCCGAACAAGAGCACGTTTTTTTGGCGACAAACTCTGGCTAAGTGACATTCTCAGACTTTCTCGCTTCAAGTCGCCTCCGGGAAAGGCGTCCGAGGCGTTTTACAGTAAATCCGGTGCTGCCGTTCCCAACGGTGCGGATCGTAAATCCAACAGAACCTCCCTTCCCCCGCGGCTCCGCGCTCCGCGGCCGCGCAGCGAAAACGCGGAGAGGGGAAAATCGCAGGGACCTTTTCCGGGGAAGAAGCCGGCAGAGGGAAAGGGGTTGGGGGTGACCGGTTGATAAATGAATAATTCCAGCCCCCAGCCCCTACGTGCTTCTGCGTGCCCCGGACACCACCCCCCTCCCCGGGGAGCTCAGAGCCGGGATTGATGATCCCGGTTATCCCGGTAAATCCCGGCTCCGGGTCTCGTCCCCGGCCGACGTTCCCACCCCGACGGGCAGAGAGGTGATGGGGGCCGCGTCCGGACCCAGCATCCTCCGTGTGCGGTTAAAACGGCCCTCCAGGGAAGCGGCTCAGGAGCCAACCCGACCAGAAAAGAAAGGGAAGGGCTCGGGGTGCAGCCCCGGAGAGGGGCCGAGGGCAGTTTTCTTGCCTTAAGGACAGGAGGTGGACAGGGATGTCTTCCAGCAGACGTGAAGGAGCGACCCAGCATTCCCCCACCGCCGAAACAACCCGGGGAGCTGTTGTTGTGGAGCTTTAGAAGCTGAAAAAGGACAAGATTTCCACTTATTTTCGAAGAAACTAATAAAGGAAGCGAACAAAAAAATTAACCCAAACTAGAATTAAACAAAACTAATTTATTACAATAGCCAAATTCGCAGATGATTTTATTTTATTTTTGGACAAGGGCAACTCTCCGATATATATCCCCCATCCCAAAAACCCGTAACCCAAAGCCCTACCTGCCTTTTTGAGTGCAAACCCTTAAAATCCGTGTTCCGGAGCTGCGGCAGGTCCTTTGGCTGTGGCCCCACTGCGGCGTTTGTGAAAGCTCGGTAAAACACTCTGAATTTATGTTGTTTCTTTTTCTTTGGGTATTTTCTTACAATCACACACAACGAATAATAAGGAGGCATTTCAAAAACTAATACCGGAGTCCTATCATTCTCCATGGCACAAAATGCAGGTTTAAAGCCTGAAAACCTTTCTGTACAGATATTCTCATAGCAACCATTTATGCTGTAGAAAATGTCGCATTAATTCACACCTGCACCCTCTATTATTCCTCTCCAGGAATTAAACCTTTCCCTAGAGCCGGACACGGAGTATTTTAGGCTAAAAATGATTTGTCTCTATTCGCGGTTGCACTTTCCGCAGGATCAATTCAATGATCCACACCGGTTTCTGTGGAGGCTTTTCTTTGCCCTCTGCCTGGCTGAAGAAGAAGGAATAGAATAGGATACATGCAGTTAAGTAACAATAGAAACTTATAACTGAAGGTGAGGAGAATACCGCAGCCCCAGGCTTCCCAAGGTAAAGCGACGAGAGGATCGTGTTCACCGACAGAGAGTGAAAAGTAAAGACCGGAATCCTCCTTACGCTGAGATAACTCCTGTTGCCACTTCGACTTCTGTTTTGCAGGAAGTTGTGATTATAGCCATGAAAAAACACAAACCAAACCCAAACCCAAACCCGCCGCTTCTTCCTTGCACAAAACCACTGCTTAATTCCGTATTTTTTTCTTGCACATCTGTTTGGCTGCAAACAAAGAAAATCGCAAGTTTTTAGATCTTGGCTGCAAGGAAATGTCTTTTAAACAGCGCAAGGAAGCGGAGCCGCTTGCACCACACATGCAGGGTCTTCCCAGGCGACACTTCCCTTGTTCCACGTATTTGCAGACACACCTGATGTGCTTATAGAAAGCACAAATACATCACAGCACGCTGCTGCCTCAATTTCACTACTTATCTTCCCGATTTCATCCCCTATGCTGGAGGCGTTACACTTTTCGTCTCTGTGTGTTAAATATATTTCAAACAGGTTTTGCTATCGCTTTTGTTATCACTTTTGTAATTCAAGCTGTTGGTGTTACTTCACTCTTGTAATCGAACTGCGTGCTGTTTGTTTTGAACTACAGTGATTTCATGCAACTGCATACACAGCTACAAATAAATAAATGCAGGGAAGAGAAGCCAAGTACCAGCCCAAATAACTGGGCTTACTTATGCCTTGTTGCTTCAGGAGGGTGCAGCTACAGACAGAGCATGGAGGACCCTCCGCAGTCCCTTCCAAACCATTCCATGATTCTGTGGTTATATGATCCAGTGATTCTACGATTCTGTAATTACATGTTTCTATGATTTTGTGATTCTGTGATTCTATGATTCCGTGATTCTATGATTCTGTAACTCCATGATATTGTGATTCCGTGATTCTATGATTTCATCATTCTAAGACCCTTCCCAGCTGAGGACTGATGTGGACTCCCAACCAGTACAGCTTCTGCTGCCTGTGACAAAGAGAAGGTCACCCCCTCGCTGTGGACTCCTTTCAGAGGACTGATTTGGAAAAGAAGCCCCAAACCTCACGAGAAAGGGAGAACCAAGCCGTGCTTGACGGGACGGGCAGAACTTTGCCAGCCGCTTTCAGAAAATCCATGGATGTCAATGCTCAGAGGGAAAGATGTCCCTATACATATATGTGTGTGTATATATATATATATGCATATATGTACATATGTCTACATATATGTACCTGCATGTGTACACACTGAGCTCGGGGCCGCCCCTTTGGGGGGCGCGGAGCTCTCCGCGGTGCTGCCGGCCCCGGGTTCAAGCGCGGCCCCGGGGAGGCGATGGGGCGACGAGAGAGGAGACCGGTGTCCGGTCGGGAGGGCTCCCCGAGACACTGCGCTGGGGCCTCGCTTCCTGCCCTGCCAGCAGCACAGGGGCTTTCTGCTCCACCGCTGGGCAGGGGGGGCTGCTGCAGAACAGCTTCTGGTCATTGCTCAGTATTTCCCCTTTTTCAAGCTGTGCATTGTCTGAGCTGTTTGATTAAGTAAAAAGCAACATTTATTGTAGATGTTCTGTCACTACGGGTATGGAGTCGGACATGATTTGTTTATCATCTCCTCTGTGATCTTTCTTCTCAAAGGAACAAGACCCATCTGTCGGGCAGAGCAAAGCTGCTCGACTTTAATCCATAAATGTTACCATTTAAGGGGTGCAACCTTTGACAGAACATAGTACAAGTCTTTGAACAAGACAGTTGTGCAACTGGCGTTAAAGAGCCTAATTGAATCTTTCACTAACCACATGCGCTTGCTTTGGGCAAAGGTTTTCTCTGTGCAAATATGATCTTGTCCATTTGCTAGGAAATTTATTACCTTTCCAATCATGTGAGTTCCATACTATGTGCAGACTTAAAAGCTTACAAAACATCATGGATTCATCTTCGGCATGTCCACGTGTTTCGTTAAGGTACCTCATAAATTCATTCTGACTTTCATTAGTTTGCCTTTGCTTCCGTGTTACACTTGTTTCTGTCTTTTCAAAGCATCTCAGTTTGATTGTCCCTTTAAGCTCTGCCCCTCCGAGCTGGAGACATGATATTTGTTCTGGTGTGTGTTAAACTGGAGTGATTTCTTCTGGCTGAGCATCTGCCATTTAAGGGGAGCACCAAAAATCTTTGCAAATGTTGGCCACATGCTTTCTTCTTTCTCCCAAGCTGTGTCTGACACCAGTATCCAAACAGGACCAAATCACTACATATTCAGATTAGCCAAAGCTGTGCACAGTGGGCAGGACTCCTGCAGCCAGGTCCTGCCTCTTGCTCCCTCCAAGAGGGTTTCCCCTTGCACATTTGGAATGCAGGGTTGAGATCCAAAGACCAGAAGCAGAAGTGGCAATGGGGACAGGACAGAGCTGGTCTGTAACCTACTGATCAACTGCTGCTGGATTATAGGATCTGAGGCCAATAAAGGCATTCTGCAAGGGAAGCAGGAGGTGAGAGCTGTAGGAATAAGTTTTTTCCCTCCTAAGTGTAAGGTTGGAGCCCCAGCCTCAGCTTGCCACATGATCTAGGACAGTTTTACCTTGTTATCACTGTAACGTGCATGCACCCAGTGTCAGAGATCTCCCACCACCTTCAACCTTCAGATCCATCCTGTATGTTCCTTCCAAGTACAAAATCTTTGAAAATGTGTAATATGAATCTTCTTAGTCATGACCTAAACCTGTTGTTCCTTGTCCCATCCAACATGAATGTGAAGGAGACGATGCACTCCAGGCTTGCCCCCGCTTTCGCATGTTATTTAGGCAGTGCTCTGCAACTTATATTTAGACTTTACTTCTTTAGATCTTCAGACTTGTATGTATTCAAATATCTGCAAAGACTCATATTTATACAGAAAAGGAGAAATTGCTGGAGGGATTCACTGCTCAGTGTTTGCAAAGGGTTTGAAGAGGGAAAATAAAAGCCATTGGATTTTTCTCCCTCCCTATTTTGCAAGCAGTTTCTAAGCCCCCAGTAAGGTTTGGCACTGCAGTGCAATAACTTTCATTCATAATGATGGTAAAATTAGGTGCATATGGATTATATTGTTATAATATTACTGGATTATAGCATTATGTTTCTCTTTTACTTTTGTAAGAATGGTTATAAATGGCTATGAGAGGGAGGTTGAAGGTAGAGAGCTGCTCTGGACATTGGATTTATTGCATTGCATAAACCACTCATCAACCTGCTTGATCTGCCTTTTTCCTCTTTATAGCTTTCTGGGTGATGGCTGTGGTGGGACTTTGCCCAGACTCTGCACCTCACAGAAAGAAAGTCACTCCTGATGGTTATCACTGCTTTGTAGACTTTAAGGAGTTAACTCCAGACCTTGCTCTGGCTCCATTTCTGGTGAGTGGATTTTATGGGCTCCTTTTAACTCCCAGCACAGATTTGACACTCTGGCCTTTTGTAATAATCCTCTCACTCACGTTGCTTCTTCTGGAAACTTCTTCTGCTCAGTTTGTGCCAAAAAGCTTCACATTCCAGTTGTCCCAGGCTTGAGTGGTTTTTCTCATTCCTGCCTTCTTTCTGCAGTTAGCAGCAAGGCGCAAGATGGTCCAAGGACTATTTTAATAAGGTTTTGCTTATTTGTTTTCCAGATATTCTTTCTCTGAGCCCTAGACCCTCACTGGGATGAAGTGGCCCAGTGGGATGCCCACTTCCCCTCCAATACTTGTACATCGGGAAGGGAAATCATGGAGGTGCTTGAACAGCCCTCTCAGGCGAGTCATGACTTTACTTAGAAGCATCTTGAGCCCTTGTCCTCTCCCCACCTTCCCCTCCCACCAGCTCCTGGACACCTTCAAGAGCAAAGTTCAGGCCATGTTCAAAAGTAGCTTCACTGAAGCATGTGGGACACCTCTCAAACATAGAAAAATACATTTGAAATACCGGCTTGGGTCTTCACCTCCCTCTCCTAAGAGGATATCTGAAGAACATTAGGTTTAATTCACGGCTTCTGTGCTTGGGCATCCTGCAAAATGTTACAGTTTCATGATCCTTGTTTTGCAGATGGGGAAACAGAGAGAGAAGAGGCTGAGCTGTTTGATCTGTTGCCCAACAACGTAGAATTAAACTTGGTATACGCATTTGCCAAGGTCTTGCTCACCAGCCCGACCCCATAGGGCAGGTGACCAGTGCATTTGTTGGTGTGAGAATATATTGCACAAATAAAACAGCTTGTGTGGTGGAAATCAAGTGTTTGGAGGATGCTGAGAGAGATTACACATAGACCTGCATATTCTGATCAGGTTTTAAATAGAAAGAAGAAAAATTCAACACAAGTCTAATGAAAAGAAGTGGCCAGATATGCTCATAATTGGATCATCCCACAGAAAGTTACTGATTCAAAAGGAACTCGAGTTTATTTCTATCTCTGCTTTTTCATTTTTGTAAAGCCAGTATGCACTAACAAATGCCACGGTGTAAAGAAACAGCGACCCCAAACCAACACTCCCCTAAGATCCCCATCTGTGTTTTCCATTTTACAGCCTTCCTCCATCACAGTAATTTGAGCTTTTGCTTGGAAGGAGCAGCGAAAGAGGAAAATCCTCTCAAGCATCCCTTTTAAAGCAACGTTTCTCAGTTCAGCTCCAGCCAGGGGTTGCCCTCTCCTGGAGGACAGGAGAAAGTCGCATCCCACGACCTTGCACTCCTCCCTTTCAGGCTGCAATCCCTGCACCTGCCAGAGCCCAGGGACAATGCGGATCTCTTGGGGCATATTGTCCTGTAGTGGAAGATTTTCCCTGTCAAAACTTGGGGTAACCACACCGTTCATTGCTGACCCCGCTGCCAGGAGCACAGGGATGATGGAGATGGGGGATGACAGAGACCCATCCCAGCCGGCAAGGTGAAAGGAATGGCCCAGGGGAATATTTAGTCTCTGTTTCAGAGCATGGACAGGTTGTTTCTCACCAAATAGTGTAGAACTCACTGCAACTGAAGGGTTTAGAAGCCAACATTGTAAACGAGAGTTATAAAGGGATCCAACACATTACTGAAGGATGCATCCAATCTGGGCTGTCAATCACGATGGTCCAGAAAGAGCCACCAGCTCAGAAAGGTTCTTACTCTGCTGCTTGCTGAGGCTGGGGTTTTATCCTCAGCAGAGGTGCACTCTGTGCATGCCTGTTTTCCCCATATATCTTCTCCTGGGCTATGCTGGAAGCTGGGGTTGGTGTTGGAAGCAGGGCTGGATGATGCACTGGGTTGTGACAAGTGACAAACCTTCCTCCATCCAACAGCACTGATGAGTCTGTTGTCATTTGCAATGCTTGTTTCTTGCTAATGCCCAGCCATATTCCCACTAATGACAGATAACACTATGGCTTTTGGTCACCCCTATCCCCCACGATGATGGACAGATGTATAGACATGACCATGGCCTACCATTTCCCACCTTCCTTCAGTGTCCTGCTGTAAAAGCCTCCACCCCAACACCATGCCACCATTCAGCCAGCCTGACTTACATAGACTCTGTTATTTCCCTGGCTGCATCCCCAGCTCTTGCAGGTGTTGTCTCTTGTTCCACATGCTCTGAGGCAGGTCCCCAAGGTGCTTGAAGACCTCTGGGAGCCAGTGATAGAGAAATGCAAAGCACAGATCCTTTATGGATTTAAATCTCATCAAAAGGAAGGCCACATCTCCTTCAGCTGCTCTCCAGAGACTGGCCTGATATGAAACAGATTTCTTAGCATCTTTTTTAGTGTTTCTATTTGGATAAGGGCACCAGCAGGAGAGAAGGGCCATTTCTCTGCCTAATGGTGCTTCAAACACTCTTGTGAAGTTGAATTAACACCACTAAAGGGAAAGATTAGAAGTCACTTTAAAGTGGCTCTGGGGGAAGTTTTCAACCCAATCTATTTGCACCCATGACACTGTATAAAGATAGAGCTAATGGGAGTGCAGTGAAGTCATAAAGACAGGCAGCCTTGGTTTTAAATTAACAGGAGCATTATTTACACCTAGGACATGGGATACAGTACACCCTGTACATAATTCTGCCACTTTCTAGTTTCCCACCCCCCTCCTGCAGACTTAGGCAATATTTGAGTAGTTAATTGAAAAGACAATATTAAACTTCAGAAAGGTTTGATTCCCCTTTATTTTCTTTACCAAGTGATGCATTTTTATGAAGGTTGGTTGGTTTCTGTCAAGATAAATACACACTTTCCGTGTTTTATTCTCCGAAGAGCCACTGAATGGGATGCTAATAAGATTAAAATGATAATAAATAAGCCCAAGAGCAGCTTTTATGATCTCATTTCTGCTGAGCTCCCTTTTGGTTCAGTTTTGCTCACGCTCAAGCCCAAGAGCATCCACCACACCATGTTTTGGGGCTGCTTTCCCCTTTCCCCACCCAGACGAGCTCTAAGTCTGCCCTGAAACACCCTCATTACCTTCAGCAGAGCTCTGCACCATGCAGCAAAGGCTGCAAGAGGTGGAGGGTTGGGGGGGGAAACTGAGGCTGGGGCTCAGGATGGACCTGCAAACCCTTCTGCATGCAGGCAGCACCCTATGAGCACCCCATAAAACAGGAGACCCTGCTGCAGCCACTCAGACTGGACCCAAGGGCTCCCTGGCCTCTGGGACCCTCACCTCTTGGCTGTGGTTCCATTGCATTCAGCAGGCTCTGGATCAGGCCTGGGAATCTCCCTAGAGCAGCTCTGCTCTGGCCTCCCTGGGTGGGAGCCTGCCTGAGAAACATTGAATTCCTTAATATTTATTCCTTACATTTCCCCTTCCTCCAGAGGCACTTAAAAAATCAATACTGGTATAAAAAAGGACATTTTGGAGCCAGCTTGATGCCTTCTGCTTTTCCTCAAACGCTTCGAAGTGAAGAATAAATACCTAGGCAGAAGGAAAAGTGGGTCTGACAGCCATTTAAATCAAGTGGGGCCCAAATTGCCCTGAATCAGATCACAACCACACAAAGCTGTTTCCTTGGCTGCATTTGGGATTAGTGTCATCCCGCTGCTACGCATGAGGGAAGGGGTTACCTATACATAAACCCCTGATATATATGATGTGCTGATATAGATATATATATCAGCATAAATGCAGCTCGGAATGCCGGTAGTCCCGCAGGTAAATGAATTCCCATTTTCTCTCCCAGCTCCATTTAATTCTCGGCCGTTAATTAATTGAGCCCGGGGCTCCCTCTAGCGTCGCTCGGGGCCGCTCCCGGGACAAGGGGCTGCTCTCCCCACGACCCCTTTCCCTTCCCCATCACCGGGCCCTAAAATGGGAAGGGAAAGATCGAAAGGATGGGCTTAAGCATGGAAGCAAATCCTGGCCTGTGGAGTTTTACTGCAGATCCTTCTGTGTGCGGTTTGAAGTGGGGATACAATGAGATCCTCATTGCTCTCTTCAAAAGGGCTTTTTGCCCTTGAGGTCATTTAGACCATACTGACATCAGCAGAGGATCTGGAGTTGAGGCTGTTCAAACGTTGGGGCTTCAAGGAGGTTGTGTTGAAGGTCCTGGATCTGGAAGTTTTTCCTATGTTCTTCATTCCTCTTGGCCCAGGGGACCGACCCACATACATTTGACCATGGACTTCAATGCTGTGTTGGATAGCCAGAGGGACCTGTTGCCAGCAGAGCATGGTGCTGCCTGGTTTTGGTGGGATGGGCAGGCCCTCCACAGGGACATCAGCAGGATCGTGCCGTTATCCTGCTCACATCACCTCATTCCCTGGACAGAGCAGGGACACAGACTGTTCACAGATACCCAGAAGCAGACACACACAAAACTCCATCTGTGGAGTCCTCAGGCACAAGCCCAATGTCTCTGGGCCACTAAATAACTTACTTTCCCCATTGGATAAAGATCCCAGCAGAGAAATAAGATTTCTGTAGTCTATTCCACCCTTGCTGCCCTGAGACAAGGCCTGAAGTGCTCTTTGCTCCCCTGATTGGTATTGTGGAGGGGGAAACTGAGTTACAGAGCTGTGACTGACTCCCTATGGGATCTCACAGAGATTTCCATAGTTGTTGTGTTGGACACAGATTGGAGATCCAGCCTCCTGCTGTGCCTCTGTGTTACTTCCCTGCCTTTGGGAGAAATCTTTCCCTTTCTTCCCTCTCTGCAAAGACAAGCAGCCTCCTTGCTCTCTACCCTCTGCTTCAAGGCTTCCCAATGGTGGGATGCTCTTTCTATCATTTTCTGCCTATCTTCATAAAGCCTCCAGCACTGGGGCCCCTAGTCCTGCCCAGAACACAAATAGTAATAAATAATGGGGCCTCCTGGCTCCAGGCATCCTGTCCCTCCTTTCTCCCCTCCTTTCTTCACTCCTCTCTCCCCTCCCTCAGCTGCAGCACATCCTTTGGGCAGTCTGCAGGTATGCAACCCTCCGGAAGGAGCCCATAATTCTTTGGGAAGTTGTTCTTTCTCACCCCAATGGAGGCATTCCTCTTTGTTTGGAAGACTTTTCCCTGTGATCTCTAGCAGACACACCTCAAGTTTCAATCCCAGCCTTGCACTCCTGCTCCTTATTCAAGACCGTGACCTGCGACCTTCAAGGTCAGACATCTCTAATCCCAAGAACAACATCTCTCTAGTCAACAGGGGGATCTCTCTCTCCCTCTCTCTCCAAATTCCTTGGATCTGGCTGCACAAATCCCTCCTCCTCCGAGAAAGGCAAAAAAAATCCCACCACTTTAGTAAAAATAATATATGAGGGGTAATGGCTCTAGGGGTGGGGTAGGGAGAAGAGACCTTAAAAGGCCCCCATCTCCCATGGATGCAAACTAAAGAGTTCAGGATGGTGCCACAACTTGTCTTTGCTCTCTCAGAGCGAAACGATGCCAAGCTCTGCTGCTGGATCCACGGTCTCATTTTACCCTTGTGATTCACCTTTTGATTTTGGGGCCTCTTAATTTGATTTCTTTATCTAAAGACCCACAAGATCCCCAAAGCACTGGAACAATCTGGAGCTGAAGGTTTTGAGGGGTTCTTTTTTTGCACTATCTGAGATCCAAATCTTCAGAGGGACTGGAAAAGGGGAGGTTGTATTGTCAAAGGCGTGAAATGCTGACACTACAGAGAGGAAAACTATAAACCC
Organism: Melopsittacus undulatus; assembly: GCF_012275295.1. Lineage (NCBI taxonomy): Eukaryota > Metazoa > Chordata > Aves > Psittaciformes > Psittaculidae > Melopsittacus > Melopsittacus undulatus. The sequence continues at coordinate 898,112 of NC_047543.1, read as the reverse complement.
AGGAGCCAAAGGTTCCCGGACATGGGCCAGCGGGGTAAGAAGGAGAGGAGGGCTCATGTCCGTTCACTTTCAAGGGGAATTAAGCCATGGATTGGCTCTTGTACTTTTCCCCTGGCTGGATTTCTAGTGCCGCTTTCCCCTTCTTTTACCTCCTTCTCTCCACAACAAGCTCCTGCTTCAGATTCCAAAAAGGACAAGTAATTAGAAGGAAGAACAGCAAAGCAACACATCTGAGGAGCTTCTCCCACTGGAATTGGATGGGGATTTTTCTGCATGGACAGCTGGGCCTACATGGGAGCTGTTGGGATGTCCCACAGCCAGGAAACCCTCGGGACAAACCAGCCTCAGCACCTTCTGCAGAGAGTGGAGCTGCGGAGGGGGGTCTCCCCACCATCATGGGGGTTCCAAGGACTTTTAAAGAGCTGAAAATCCCCCAGCTCAAAAATCAGACTTCAGCTCCAGATGGCCAGCAAATCCTGCGGTTTAAGGTCGTGAATCAGCTTCTGTTGCAAGGTTTGAGCGTTTATATTCGTACTAAACCCGGAGGGGTCTCTTTGCTGGGAAACGCAGCCAGGGGAGAAAGGGATGGAGAGTTAAGGGATGAAATGAAACCTTGTCCTGGGATTCGGGTCGTAAAAAGTTGTTACCTGGTAGTTTTCAGGCTTTGGAGATGTAAAGTGACTTTTACGAGAAGATTTCTCAATGAAGAGGGGGCACAAGGCTGTTGCCGGGGGTGGGCCGTGTTCCCTGGGACCGGGATCGGGATGCTTGGACCGAAGCAGCTGCTTCCCGAACCGGTGGCAAAGCCCGTTAAAATCTGCGGCAGCAAACCCGGAGAGGGAGAGTGTTGGGGTTGTTTCTCATAGGATTTGTGTTATGTAGCACAATTCACTGCGTGTCCCCCACCCTCGGACCCGCCGTCCCGAGCCCCCCACGATGGGAGTGGCGGGGCTTCAGTGTGAAAACCCGAAAGTGAAGTAAATTTAGTAAAGGCCGCTATGGTGGGGAGGGGACGGGGACCTCGGCTGAAATCGAGTCCAGGAGCGATTGTCAGGATTTGGCCCAGAGTAAGAGGGAGCAAAGCCCCTACCCGCTTTAACGGCTTGTGTTTAGTCAGGATCCTTCAGCGGTGATAAGATCCCGAGCACCCCCCACACACAGCCTCCCAGCAAGGAGAGCAGCCCACAGGCTGCAGCTGCCTTTTTCTTCTTGCTTTTCCAACAGATTTTGGCTAGGAAATAAAGATAGAAAAGGCAGATCTCTTCACTCATTTTAGCTGAGATACCTGAAACCAGTTATGGATTTTTCCTTTAAAATCCTTCTTCAATTTATCCTTCCCATTCCCCCTTCGCGATTCCCCCAAGGCTCCCGGTAATGGGAAGATGGTAACGACAAGGGATCAAGTGCACGGAGGGGACCTCGGCTCCACAGCCTCGGGGGTCGGGGTGGGGACGGTCACGAAGGGTCCCGCTCGGGCACAAACTAGTTTTGCCCTCCAGCCTGCTGGAAGCACCCACGGATTACGCTTTGGATCAGTGCGCAAAGCGGGTCTGGACTTTGGTTCCACTGGGAAGAGAAGGACGGAGGCTGAAGGGCAAAGTGTCGTGTCCGCCCCCCCCCGAAAAACGCAGTGCAGGATCCGACCGTGGAGGAGGAAATGTTCATTTATAATTAGGCGAAGGCCCGTTATGAGAGCGAGTGGGGAACCTGTTGGAATAGATGGGAGGCAGAAAGGAGATAAAATGGGGGGAAACACCACAATTTCACCACCCGCGATTGGGGCTCGGAGAAGTGCGGGGTCCTCCGCGCTGTCCCAGGCCAGTCCCGGGCAGGAGGAGCGCCGGGGCTAGAGGAGGCTGGAAAGAAAGGGGAGAACACCCGCCGAGGCTCGGAGCTCTCAGAAATACGCCCGTGCTCTTCCTCCCTCGTGGTTTTATAGCAGGGGTTTGCCTGGGTTTGGTTTGGGGTCTGTTTTTTTCCATTGTGAGGTTTTGGTTTATATCTAACGGTTTCCAAGATCTGTAAACTCCCCCTCCTCCTTCTATTATTTTATTAGTATTATTGCCCATCACTACCTATTTAAATCGGCCTATTCTTTTTATTTTTGCGAAGGTGTCGCGAATATAGAAACAGATGCAACTACAAAATGCTTTAGTAGGTTTCCAACAGCCCCCAAGTCCCCGCAGGCTCATTTCCAGAAGGGAAAGTGTATTACAAGTTGTGAAATTGGGTAAATAGACTCTACCGAAGAACCAAGTCTCCCCTTTCTCAATGCTTTCAGTCCGAGCCGTTTCGGAAATGATGCATCCATCCATGGGAAAGCTGCCGATGGGGTTGAGGTTCGGTTCCTTTTCTCCTTTGCGATGTCAGTCTTGAGGAGGACTGTGCCACAAATCATCGTTTTTTCTTAAAGGCAGAGTCAGGATTAATTCACGTTGATTGTTAAATTGCCCTGTGCGGCCGGGCATTTAATCCTACGTTTAAATCCTTTCTGGTTCCAGCCTAGGAAATCCAGCTTTCCCTTGTGCTGGACATGCCCTCAGACAGCCCCCAAAGTGGGGAGATCCCCCCCAAGCCTTTGCGGCCCCAGTAACCCGCCAAGAACTCGGATTTCTGCTCGAAAAGGGTAGGGAAAATAAGTTAGTTGAGTCGGAACATGAGGAATACACCGAGAGGGTGAGGAGCTGCTCTGCCTGTAGCGTTTTGGCCTTTAATATCTAATATATAGCGTTTAATATTTGCTGTGCGCAGGCTTCAGGCAAGGTGCGGTGCAAGGGGCAAAGGCTTCGAGCCCGGCTTGCAAACGCCGGGCTCAGCTCTGGAGCTGGACGTCAGCTCTTCCCAGGCCTCTTTCTTCTCTACTTGATGGTTTTGGGATGGGCTTGCACGCATTGGCACAGCCGCAGCCTCCTGCTTCACCTCTGCAAAGGGCTTTCCCAAAATAACCCCCCACACCCAAAATGGGGAGGCTGGAAATAGAGATGTGAGGGAACCGTCCGGGAAACGGGAGAGGGGGTGCGCGACGGGAAAGCGGCTGGAGCTGCGGGTCTTTACATTAAAAAATACACACACGCATCCCGCAAACGGTGAAGTTCCCCATTAAAACTGACACCAGGGGATGGTCTCAGCAGCCTCGGCCGCCCTGGATTGGTGAGACGCCTGCAGACGCCTTTTCCAACAGATAAGTCAATCGTCAGAGACCTCCCCCAGCTCCCCCCCAACCCCAAAATATCTCCTTTGCAAAGCCCCAACCCTGCTCCTTCCCCGGCTGCCGCTCCCCCCCTTCCCTGCCAGCATCGCCTCTCTCCCTGCCCTCCCCTATTGCAAAATGTGGGGCGGGGGAGGGAAAGGAGGTGTCCCTCGCTCACCTCCTTTGCGGATAGAAATGAGCAGCCAGCAGCCAGGACTGCGAATCCTGCCTCCCCCCCAAGCTTGGGGTCCCCCCCATAGCACAGAGGGGCGGGTCCTCCCAGGGCAGCGAGGTTGGAACCCTCCTGGTACCCCCTCGACATCTCCCGACTCGGGGGTGTGTGTGTGTCACGTCGGAGAGCGGCTCCCAACGTATCACCCACCGCGGTTTCTGGGGTGCCTCTCTGGTCTCCCCTACCCAGGAAGGGGCTCGCACCGGCTGAGGAGCAGGCTGCCAAGGAGGGGGTGAGGAGAAGGCCCTGTGCTGGAGCCTTATGGACCGGGGGGGGAGAAAAAGATAAGTCCGGAGGGGTGTGGGGGGTGTTCTTCCTTTTTCCCCTTTCCCTTTTCCCCTTTTTTTTCTTGCGGTAGGAAGCTCCATCTTTAGGCAGTTCTAAATATGCTAAAACAGCACCAGAACTAGAAGGTGGGTAAACCAGATCAATAAAATATCAAACTCCCCTCCCCTTGCATTCTAGCAGAAGGCGGCGAACACGCAGGAACCAGGGAGGAGGGGGAAGCAGCCTGCAATTTGCCGTCAAAACAGTGATTTTGTCTAGACAGGGGGAGGGAAGGTGTTGGGGCTTTTTCCCCCCCTTTGCTAACACAATAGCTCTTTGGTTAAAAATTAATTTACAGGGCTCTCGCTTTCAATCCAGCCTAAACTTCAACCAGGAGGACTCCCTAGGATTAACTAATAATAATAGTAATCATTTAAAAATCAAATCAGCTGGGGCTGGGCTCTAACAAGTGGTGGAAGGATTCCTCTGCGGAGGAGAGGCGCTGCCGTGATTTATTTATTTCCCTGGTGTGTTTAAGAGGGAGGGAAGGAAGACAGAGAGGGGAGAGGCACGGGCAGGTAAGTGAGCGCTGGGTTCGGCCTCGCGGGAGGCGTTTTCCTAACGTGTCGGTTCTCTATGATTTCCCACATGTAGCTTCCTGAGAATACTTTATCATCTTCTTCGTCGAGGGTAGTTTATCCTCTTCCTCAGCTGCCGACGCCTGTGTGGCAAACCGCTCTTCCGACTCATTTCGAGGAGCGAGCAGACTCGCTTTTCTTCCCCCTTCTTTATCTTTTTTCCATCAGAATTCCATGCTCCGTCTTCCAAAAACCCTCAAGCTCTATTTTAAAACAGATCGGAGGGAAAGCCGCCTTCCTCGCATTCCCCTTCTCCACCCTCCTGTTTCTCTGCTGGGAGTTTTGACTCTATTTTGTAATCATTGGTCCGACTCTTCATGATTAGCATCCTTCTTTATTTGTCTATATGAGTAAATCCAACGACCTGCGCCAAGGACCCGGGGATTTGAGCTCCAGCTCAGCGCAGAGAAATCCTGCTCGGCTCGAAGGCTTATGGAATAAATCCCCGCATTTCAGCCTCTATAATAGGAATATAGTAATAGTAAAATAGTCTCAGTGATAGGAATCCAACCTACGCTTTCTACTTACATGACTCTACCGTGTGCAGGATTCTTCTTTCTCCCTCTTCCTCCCTCTCTGCTAATTCCAAGCCCTGCGGGATGGGGAGGAAGGCTTCTTCCTAGGCATGAAACGAGAAGGTCATTCCGGCAGGATTGCCAAGTCCACTTGAGGAGAGGGCTCAGCCTTTTCATGTTGCTTTGGGTTTCTCTCCGTCCGTGCAAACTCGCGTCCGTCCGCAGCGAGACCTGGGAGAGCACTTGTGCCATAATGAGGTACCTTTACATTTAATTTCCTGTCCCTCCCCTGCTTTATGGTTTTCTGATACCAATGTTGAAAACCAGAGAAGAAACCTGTTAAAGTCTCCGGGCAGAGGGCTTCTGTAAATAATTGAAGGGAGCCAGGCTTAATTGAATTTCCCAACGAATGTATGGAAAAAGGACAAATGGAATAATTCATTTAAGATGTTGGATATATTCCTGTTGATAATTTAAAGAGAATAGTTATTAATATTGCTTATTTCATCTCCCATTTTTTCCCCGCCGGAAAGCTCTTGCAAAGCTTTAAATGTAATTAAAAATACTCCGAAATAGAGCAAAGGGAAAAATTCCTAGAAAGAAACAAAAACCCTCCTGGAAATTACTAAACAGAAGATTTTTAGAGATATTGTGCTACCATGAGAATATATGGGACAAAATGAAGCCTCGCATGAGTTGCGGGATCTGTAACGATCTTGGCAAAGTAAAAGGTGTAATTCAGGAAAGTTGAATGTGCTTGGTCGAGCGATTTATCTCCCCGTAGGCTTCTCCAACATATTTTGCTCATTTATTTTATTTAATGACAGCCAATATAAGGTTTCGGACTCTTCCGTACCTGTAAAAATGACTTTTTAAGGCTTAGCAATCAACCGCTCCTCCCAAAGCCTCTATTGCTGATTAAAGGAAGCTTCATTTGACCAACTCCGGAACTTTACCCCATGTCTGAAGATTAATTAATATTTCACCCTACAAGTGAAGCCGCCCTCCCCCATCCCCAGGTTTGTGGGTCCCGGACCCCTGCAAAAGCCCCCTCGGCAACTTCGGACGCTCCAAATTAAACTCGGGTGCGGGGGGAAGATGTTTACGGGCCTCTTCTCTGCCTTCTTCGCTGTCTTTTAGTCCGGCTTCCTCGCATCGTCGGGTTTCCTTTCGCCCTGTTGAGAAATCGGGGGTACGGAGAGAAGAGAGGCTTCCGCCGCCTCCTACTAATTAGATTTTGTTGGTGTTAATTGGAGTTTTCGGGTTGATCACAGCAGCGAGGGGAACACTGGTTTTATTTCTTTCTTATACCTGTATTCTGTTTTTAAACCCGGAGTTTTGCAGAATTTGCTTTCTCTCAATTCCTCGAGATACGGGTGAGAAGGGGAAGGGGAGCTCCCAGGACAAGCGTGGGTCATTCCTTGGGTTTTCCTGCCAGGGTCTAATGACTCAATCTGATTGCGGGTTTCATGTATAAAACCAGGGGCTCAGGCTCTCCCCGGATACGGGAGGAGCGTTTCGAGGGCTAGGGAAGGAAAAACCCCAAGATGGAAAAGCAAATCCTGCAGCCCTGCCCCGACGGGGTGGGTGAGGCCGGGCTGGGGTCTCCGACGGGCCCCATTTCACTCCACTCGTGTCTCCCTTCCCTCGGAGAAAAACTTAGCGCAGCAACAAGTAGCCGGAGCGATGCTTCCCTTCTGGGTTCCGCTTCTCCCCGGCGGGGGGACCCGCAGCTCGGGGCTCCCCCCGACCCTCGGCTCCGTCACCTTCCTCCGCGCCCATCATTGCCAGGACCCCGGGGCACCCTCACTGGGGGCCGGGGCACCCCTGAGCCTCCCACCCTTCACGCCCCCCGGAATTTGGCGTAGCAAAACTCTTCGCGTGGGTCATAAGAGCCCTACGGGGCTTCAGAGAAATACTATTTGACTGTTGGGTTTTGTTGTTTGGTTATTGGAGGCTTTTATGGGGGTCTTTTGTTTGTTTTGGTGTTTTTTGTGAGTCTTATTGTTTGTTTTGGTGGAGGTTTTTTGCTTGGTTTTGTTTGTTGGTTGGAGCCTTTTGTGTTGATTTGGTTTTGGTTTTTTTTTAATGCGTCTTTCCTTAAAGCAGAAAATTTAATTTTTATAAAAAAATAAATAAAAAGGAGAGGAAAAATAATAAAAGAAAAACAGGTAAAAACGTTTATTTCTCCTTGGCAGAGGAAGCAAAGCGCACCCCGAGCTGGCAGGGACCCTGCGGAGCGTGGCCGGGCCTCCAGCGCCCTGGACCCAGCCCAGCCCGGCCAGCGAGCGCCGCCCCGAGGCCACGGGCCCAGCCGCCGCCGGGGCGGAAGCAGCTCACCGGGGCTCAGCCCGCTCCTCCCGGAGCCCTGACATGCGGCCCCGGCCGCAGGGGGAGCTGCATTTATCATTTATTCCTCTTTTTTAAATTATCATTATTATTAATTATCATTATTACAGGAGCTGAAATGATCCAAACATTAGCGTAAAATATGTACATACACACACATCTATTTGCAATACCACGGTGCAGTTCTGTGTGCGTGGCTGCTCTATCCTTTCGTGATGGAGAGCTGGAAGAAAGAGAGGAAAAGCCCACGCCGAGCTATTTCCCACTCGCAGGCAGAGCCGTGCGAAGGAGGGCTTAAGGCCAACTTTTTAATCTTCTTTTTTTCTCCCCTATAAATGCGACAGGAACCTCCCGTTTGTAACATATTCTGTTTGGGAATATCCGCCTGGCTCCTAAGGAGCAGACACCAAATACTCCCAAAGGCTAATGCTGATGAATGGGAACTGTGCAAACCAGCTGCTATAACCATATTTTAATAAAAATACTGCTTTGTGAAGATCTAAGTAAGTCACAAAGAAAGCCGTAATGAGATCCTGAGATTCAGTGCCATTTCCCTGGGATGATCTGTAATAGATTCTTCTATTATGTACGTGTGTGCGCGTAATGGATATGCACACACATATACATTTACTGATAAATGCTCACGCAAACACTTGAAATCCAGCCCATCCCAGCCTATTAATTATTTTAGCACTTATTCCCCTGACAAGCAGAAGTTATCTTATAGCCCGGACATCCATTTGCTGTCTAAGAGCTCCAACTTGTCTTTGATGTCTGAATTTAAAATGTCTTTTAAAACTTTAGCAACAGCCAGAAGGGGGAAAAAAATGCATTCCATTACCTTAAAATGTTATTCCAGCCCAAGAATTAAACCTCATACATCACCTACTTAGATTTGGGATTCTTTTTTCTTGTTTCTCTCTTTCCCCCCCTTACTGTTATTTATTTTGCACCTAATCGTGAAATTAAATGGCACATGCAGTTTTGTTTTTCACCCTTATCTAGAGTGCTTTGCTTTATTTATGTTTTCAGCTTGCAATTTAGGGGCGGGGGGGATGCTCCATTTCCAAGTTGCAGCATTGAAAGCTCTGCTAAAATATATTCCTCCTGCCTGTTTTGTCTGAAAGAGCTTTTAGTAGGACGAGTTCAAGTGTGACCACCACTTTTGTTTTACAGATTGCATTGGTATAAAAAGTGAAGCCATGAGGCTGGAGGCTTTTTAAATTTTCTTTGTGGGAAATAGAAAATATCAACCAATAAAAACTATTATTTGTCAAATAAAATTAAAACTATTATTCGACCGATTTAAGTTATTATAGGAGTGGTGTATGTAAGTACGGGGTGTAGGTATGCCTGCGAGCAAACACGCGTCACATACACTTACTAGAGGTAATGTAATACTATAGGTCCCTCATGTGTAAACCTAATTGAAGTTCTATTGCAAACTTTAAGTTCTTTCCCTTTGCAGATTTGATTTAAACTTGAACCTGCCTATATTTGTGCATCAAAAAGGAGAGAAATGAGGAATTGGGGGAATAATGGGAAAAAATATATTAATTTCGACTTATCTCCTGTAACGAAGGTGCGGACTCAGACGATTGCACATTCAGAGAGCTCTAAACCCACCCAGAATAAACCCACAACAGTCCCAGGCTGACAATATTCCCCCCCGACCTCCCCCCCCTTCATTCTCCTTCCAATGACGGTTTGGGGGGCAGGTTCTTGGTGGGATTGTTTGTTTGTTTGTTTGTTTTCGGATTCCGCCCTGTCTCCCCTCCCGACCTGGTGTAAACTGTTTGAAGTTCAACAACATGGCTAAGTTTTATTGTATTTCCGGTACAATAGATTTATATAGCGTCCCATCCCGGCTCTTAAGGCTTTCCAAGCCATATGAAGTTAACTTATAGTCACGTTTCTGGCTCCTCCGGGCATCCCTTGGACTCGGAGGATGTGTTTCTTCAATGAACTTTTAAACTCCTCTAAACTCACCCTTTCGGGCCGGGGCTGTCTCGGCCTCTTGTCCTCCAGCCTTTATCATTTCTCTTGCTCACCCTGTGTAATTCTTTAACGCACTTAAGGATAACCCCCCCCCCCCCCCCAGCTTACAAGGTAAGACATTGATTTTATTTTATATACATAAATGATCCGATGGGCTGGGGAGGCCCCTTCCTTTTTTATTTTTAACTTGTTTTTCCCTACATGGGAATTTTGGACGTTTTCTTTTTCCTGCCAAACTTCCCCCCCCCCCCCGCGGAAGTTACTCGCAGCTCAGTGAAGCCCCCGGGGTCCGGCCCCTCTCCTAAGCTTTAATTCTCCCTTTTATAACCACCGAGTCATTATTTTATAACATGAGCGCCTTGGAGGGAGGAAAGGACACAGTAAGTTTCCCTGTGTCGCTATTTACACCTATAAAATAGTCACAATGACGCTTTTTTCTCTTGCTTTAAGTGATTTATATGTTCTTTATTCCCTCCCACCCCCTTTTTAATTTTTTTGTCTTTAAATGACTCACGTTATTCTTGCTTTCAGGGGAGGAGAATATGAATTCATTGCTTTTATTCCGGGAACTCACTGATTTAACTCTATTCTCTGCGGAAAGTTATTCAGACACTGGCAGGTTTGGGGGGGGGGGAAAGAAACTGGTAATAGTGTTTTAATACGAAGTCTTGATAAATCAGCTTCATATTGGAAACGATCCTTTAAATTAGCTTTCCAAGGAGGTGGAGGAAGAACTTTAGGGATTTTTTGCTCTTTTTTATAGCTGCGATAATCGCTTCTTTCTCAAAGTCAATAGCATTTTACTGTTTCCTCTGGTCTATTTGTAAACTATTTGTAAAGTCCTGCAGGAGGGATCCGCTCCAGACACTGTACATAGGAAATCAGCTGAATAGTTTGCTCCTCACAGTCCGAGGGGTTTTATTTCGTCTCTGAAAAGGTCCTTTTGTCGCTTTTGTCTCCAAGCAACTGTTCGCTATTGCAGAAGTTCAGGTTGGGGCTGATGCTGGACAAAATGGCCGCCCGGCGCCTTTTGGGGGGGGGGGGATGTGGGGGTTAGCCTTTGACCCAGGGCTGCGCTAGAACTGCTCGGTGAATTAGGTAGTTTCATGTTGTTGGGCTTTTAATTTTAAACACAAGAACATCAAACTACCTGATTTACTCCAGTTATCCTCCTCGCTCTGTTTGCTGAGGGTAGTTGCCCGGGAGGGATGGGGAAGGGGTGGCAGTCCTGTATCCCCCCCTCCTCCATCCCCTGGACAGCACCGCTACCGGGCTTGTGTCCCCCATTATGTCCGTCTCAGCCCCGGGCCCGTGTACCCCCTAAGCCCATTTTAGCACCAGCTCCAGGCCTGTGTCTCCCCCTAAGTCCGGCTCAGCTCCGGGCCTGTGTGTCCCCTAAACTGTGTTCCCCTCGCTAAGCCCGGCTCAAACTCGCCACCCCTGACTTGCGGGTGACCGTTTCTTTGTTTAAATCCCCGTTTCAGGGACCTTTTTGTGAGACCAGCGCAATCAGGCCCCGAATCATCAAGAGCTTATTAAGACTCTAATTAGGCTGCGGCGCCTCTCAGAGGCAAACACCAACCCCCCCCCCCCCCAGCGACAGGATCAGCAACCCCTCTGTGTGCGCAATAAACTTTGTGTCTCGCATAAAAATACATCATGCACACCTCTATAAGGACGTTTAAGTGTGTCTTAGCTTAGTAGTTGTGATCTACACCTCCGCATAAAGGATAACATGTGGGCTTAGAGAACAAAAAGAACGGTGTCCAGCTCCTGAGTTTAATTGTCCTCATAGATAAAATAAGCTTATGAAAGGCCCCACTGCCCATCAGGTTTGGCTCTGGGCGGGTGGCATTTATAGGCATAAACGGGATGGTGAGCGGGTCCCGGTGGTTTTTCCTATGGAGATAAAAATGCCGAACGGGCTGGATATTGGATATTTAGTCACCGAGGAGCTTCCGCAGCTCGTAGGAAAAGATGCCCACGTCTTTAGAGACCGATAAATACCAAGCCGCGGTCTGTAAGCCTGTAACCGCGCAGAGATGCGCGGCTGATGCTCGTTGTTGGGCATTGATCTGGAAGTTCATTAAATATCAGACAAACCTGGGCTAGGACCATGGCTGCCAGGTTCATGAAATAAAAAGGTTTTGATGGTGCCAGAAATGCCCACAATAGCTTGCCCACATCCTTCCTCTGAATCTCAACATGTTACGCGTGGGAATACACTGTTAGAGTTTTATTTTAATCAACCTAATACTATAAAAATCCATGTGAGACAGGAATTTTGGAGAGCTCTGCGTGCCAGAGTGTGTGCTTGGATGGAGTCCACCCGTTCTACTGTCTGCACACTGGAAGCCTGTGGAGTTGTGTGCCTGTGTGTGTGAGCAATAAGCTCATGGAAGCAATTTTCCCTGCATCAGTGTTTCAAATACGCATAAAACCAAGTTTCACATGGTCCAGGACATGGCTAAATAAGCCTGGGACTGGATCTCCCTTCCAGGTTTGAAGAATTAAACTTTGATACCATATCCAGGGTCTAACCCACCATCTGCTGCTACTTTTTGTGGCCTGGGGATTACTTGGGTTTCAGTTGGGGTTTGTTGGTTTGGGGGGTTTTGCCCACTCGGAGCGTTAAAAGGAAACGAAAACAAACAAACCAACCAAAACGTTGTATTGCTTTTAAATTGGTGTGTGCTTTATTCCCGAATCTGGTGATTCTAGCAGGCACAGCGCCTAGAAAACCAACAGCCGCTCGAGGGGAGGAGAGGGAAGTCAAACAGCGTAAAATAACTCGGAGTTTTCCACCCAACTCACAAGCCCTGTGCCTCCTTCCTTAGAAACAACGTGCTGCTTGTGCCCTGCCTCAAAGCCCTTCAACGGAAAAGGACAATCTGGGAAAGTTAATCATAAACTGTTCGGTAATAATGTCCCCATAGGCAACCACTAACCTGCCTTGTAAATGTCTGGGCTTCTGATTCCCATCTCCCTCCTACCCATGTACAGACAGGAAACAAGGGCCAGGGAAGAGAATGGGGGACACGGGGCTGGAAAAGATCAGAATCAGGCCCGAGGGGTTGGTATTGCTGCCTGAAAACGGGAATTGGGTCTCATTTCCCAAAGGCTCTGGGAAAAGGGGAAAGAGCGGGAGGAGTAGGGTGCGGTGGGGTCCCCCCTGCCCTGGAATGGTTTGTTTCTCCTCTGTTCTAAATTAAAAAGATAAGAGCGACCTTACCTGGAGAAGAAGCAGTGTGGGGATGGCTACCAAAGACAATTATCCTTGTGAGTAGTAACTGCCTGGTGTGCACACTTCTGCCCTTGTAACCAGGAGCAATTGCAGAGAATGCACCAAGTTTCCCCCACTTACTCCCCAACCAAGGTCCAGCCTGTCCGATATTACCCCCACTGGGGGTGAGTTTTAATCACGAGCAAAATTGGTGTGGAAAGAGCCTATCGGAAAGAAACTCCCCCATTTCTGTTTACTGGGGCTCATGCTACGCGTCTTATGGAAACAATTCTATAGCAACTTAATTTTTGTACCTGCTCTTGTGTTTTCCCATCCTCTCCTCTTCCTTGGGTGGGAGCGACAGATTTCTCACCACCACGGGCTGTTACTTCCCTTTCTCCCAGACTAATGGGGGGATTTCTTTTTGGGGGGGGTGGTGGTGTGTGCTTAGCTACATCGTGGTGACCCCAAAGCAGAGCCAGAGGAATCCGCAGCAGTTGCAACCAGCAGCTCCTGCTATAAGATCCTCCGAGTGAAGCAGGAGCCCAGCTATTTCGTGGGAGTTGAATATTATTTCAAGGAGGAAGGCGAGATGGGGAGAGAGGAAAATTAGCCTAGTAGCCAGAATGTGGGCTCCCGAACAACAGTCAAACTTTACTTTAACTTTCTCTCCCTCCAGCTTCCCTTTTCAGATGCACATACGCTTTTACTTTACGGGGGACCGAAATGCTTTATTAACTGCTGAGATTACAAACCTCATTTGGAACTGGGGTTTTTAGCCAGAGTGTACTTTCGGTCCTTGGAAAATTGCCCACATGTGTAACTTGTTTTTGCTTCTCTTCAGACAAGGAATTCCCCCCCCTCCCCTTCCCTCCCTCCTCACCACTTACGGATTTTTAACAGACGGCAGCATTCAAACTGAGAGCTAACACAGGAAATGGCAAAGGTAGATCCTTCGGCTTTTAGGCTACAGAAACTTATTTCACTAAAAAGTACGTAAAATATAGGGTTTACTCTTCAGAAGGTTTTTTTTTCTCGGGCTTTCGCGTGTTTGGAGGGGTCCGTGACTGAAGTTTCTTTCATAACCTCTTAGACCTGCCTAAATGTATCGTTCATAAATGATGTTTGCGTTATGGTGAGATTTTATTTCTGTTTCCTGACTCTAAAAAAAAAGAAAAAGGTTGTTTTCTTGTTGTTATTATCATTATTATTACTATAATTATAATTTAAGAATATTTCATATCGCCTGAAATAAACGCTCAGCCCTTTGAAGGCTGCGTTATCTTCGAATCTGGTCTCCAGACTCTCCATAGCCACGAAGTTCACTCTCAGCCTTTATCCTCTCTTAGCTTACCCTTATCGGCTTCCAAACCTAAGCTGAAGAAGTAAATATTCCCTAAGTACTGCAGGTTACACCCCAACCCTGTGAAGGCCTCTCAGGGTGAAGATCCTGGCGAACCCCAGTCCTGTACCTCAGGACCCACAGGTCCCCTTCGTCTCCTCCATAGCTCTGGTAAAGAGGCAAATCAGCTGGAAGAAGGTGCCTGTTCTGATAAATACTAACTATCGCCTTCCAAAAGTGGTTTAAATATGTTTCCGGTAAGAAATGGATCATCTGCTCTTTCTCTTTCTTATGCCAAAACTTATAAATCAGCACAAGGTGGCAATTGCCCAACTTCAAATCTGCATAGTTTGCAAATATTTTCTATTGAGTTGTTTTCAGCTTCAGAAATGCCAACCCAAAGAGTTGTTCGCTGAGGATGGATTTTGGCAGTTGTGTGTTTCAAAGCACTGGTTCGAAATTATCCCTTCTCTCCACAAACAATAAAGAGTATTTATAAACAGTGTGTGAGTTCAGAAGCCTGTGGCTTTCCATTGCAAGCTGACAATGCTCTGAGTTTTCCCTCACAGCCAAATAGACTTGGCGCTGATTCTGAAAGCAGGAAAAAGTTTCCACTTCGGACTTTCTTCCTTTTTTTTTTTCAATAACTATTTCCAGTTCCACTTCCCTTTAGCAGCTCACAACAATCACATCTCTAAACTAAATCTAGTTTGCAAACAGAGCAAAGCTCGCACATCCTGCCTCCTCTCTCCCAAGGATTCATCCATTTAGGCTTCAAGACTCTGCTCCGAGGTCACTTTCTCCTTGACTTTTCCTTCCCCAAGTTATTTTGCAATCACAAGAGCTTTTCATGTCATTTCTGATGGGTTCTATTCGAGGCATTAAAATATAAACGCCTACATAATGTCAGCCGGAGCAGGCAGCGCTGCACAACACGGTCTCCCCATGCAGACAAATATGGGATGAAGCTGTCGTTTGCCTTAAGCCTGTCTCAGAAAAGGCTACAGAGAGATGAACTATGGGGATATGTCTAAAAAATAAACCACTGAACAAACTGAAACCTCCAGAGGAGCAAAAGCAAATGGATTTTGCAGACCTTGTGAGCTTTCCATTCACTGGGGATCTGAACACCCGTGCGTTCTGCCTCACAGCCACACTCCTCAGAGTCTTCTTGGTTTAAATTCATATACTACAGAAAATTATATACTCTCATGCTGACATAGTTCATCATTATTTATAGGAGGCGCACCAGGATTTTATTCCACCAATATATTTATTACAGGTAAGACATGGCCAATCCATCTCGTGAGCAGGGAACAGGTGTTTTGCTTCAATTAACGTTCAATAATTTCATCTATACTTATTCAACACCCTGCTACCAACACGGCTGTTTATCCATCAGTTGTATAAACACATTTCCATGTGCCAAGCGAGTTTAATCTCCACAACACACTTAAATCAGCCCTTGCCTTTCCCAGGCTCTCAGAACATTTGCAGAGCCCCTCCGAATCTCTTGTGAAATCGTCTGATTTTTAAAAAATCATTCCTGAAAGGCAATAAAGCCGAGAAATATGACAATGTGAGCAAGCGGCTCGTATTTCATGTCTGCTGGCACAGGGTCTTTTCATTTGAAAACCTCCCCAACTCTTAAGGAAGTTAAAAGAAGGGTTAGGAGGGAATAAAAAATACAAGCAGATAGAAATGTAAAAAGTTGGAAGCAGAAGGAAATTCCCAACTCGTTTCGCACAGCCCCTGGTCGTGGGAGATGCACTGGAAAGGAGCGACCCTGCCCCACGCTGCCCCTGGTAGGGGATTTCTCTGCCTCCACCGGTTTAAACGCTACTGGGGTGGAGAGGAGTTACTTTGGGTTAACCCCCTGGAAAGAAGAGGAGATCTGGCAGGGCGGTGGGGAGTACTCACCTGGTAACATTTGCCCGCGGCTGGCTTGGCAAGATCTGAGCCCAGGGCTGGAGGGGCTCCCTAAGCCCTGCTCCCACCTCACCTTGGCTGGAGCTTGCAGACTGAGCCTCCTTGTCCAGCCCAGGGAGGACTCTGTGCTGCTTGGGGAGCTCTTGGTACCCTGAGGGACACAAAAATTCAAAGTAAACTGACCTCCGGCATTAAGCTCCAGCTCTCCTTGTCCATCATCCCGACCCTCTCGATTATTATTATCATTATTACCTTTTTTTAATGAAAACGGACAGCTTCCTAACAGCGCCTCATTTCTGGGAGCTCTGGTCCTGAATATGGGCAAACGAGTCCTTCCATCAGGCTGCAGCTTGTGGCAAAGCACCGCTTATAGGGATAAGGGAAAATCTAAGGCTTTGGGTGTAGGTATTTAAGTGCCTTCATCATTTTCCTGTATTCATAAACCACTTCTGGCAGCAATTTCCCACCTCCGTTTTGTGTAGGAGCGGACACAGGGACGCACGCACGGACACTCACAGGGAAAGAAATGCGAATTACATTTTTCCTTCATTTCAGGCGGCTATTAGCACCCCTCAATGTTATTATTAGGCTGTTAATATAGACTTCCATCTCTATACACTTCAGGAAGGATTCGCGATGATTTATTATTCCTAGGAATCTCTTTGCCCTTCACTTTAAATATCCTTCAGTGTTGGGGTGAGAGGGAGAAGGGCGGAGGGGTAATAGATTAAAGGAGGCAAATTGATCCGGACTGTTACAGCTGAAGTCCAGTGAAACACTTTTGCCGTAATCAGAGAGAGCACCTTTTCCTTAACCAACATTTACGATGCCATCGGACCGTCTTGCAATAAACGGATTTATCATCATAACCGGGTAAAGCTGCCCCCGACACCCCGCACCCTCCAGGCTGGGACCCGCACCGAGCTCAGTCCGCCTCAGTCACGGGCTTGCATGCGAGGGAAACCCCCAAACCCCCTGGTTTTGGAAAAGACAAGGAAAATTAAGCGAGGGGGGAGGTTGTTCCACACGCACCCGCACCGTGGGCACACATGTGGGGGGGGGGGGGGGGCACGGTGACTGAAAACGCGTGGGATTCCTTTTTTTGCCCCCTTTCTTTTCCACAGGCAATAAATTCAAGGCTATAAAAATCAAAGAAAGCTAATGTAAGTTTTATTAAACTATTTAACCATCACAAGTTTGAGGCATTCTGTAACAAAGCCGGATCAGTGGCGCGCTGTATTTTACTATCCTTGTAAAGTTAAATGAAGGCTTCTGATTTCAGCAATGTGGGAAACTATTTTAGCCCGAGCAAAACAACCTTGAGATGATGCCGCCAAACATGCGAACACATGTTCGCATACACAGATATTTATAAGATTTTATATATATGTGTGTATACATATATGAGCATAAAGCCTAAGGCAGGCTCTGGGTGCAGACAGAGGTTGCAGCTCGGCAGCTCACTGGTCAAAGTTGCAATGCCACTTCCACGCCGGTGACATTTTGCATTTCATATTTACCCACATTATTTTACCATGTTAACAATCCATTTCCCCATCCCAGCTGGTTAATTATTTATCACACCCTCCCCACCAGTCTTGCTACCTAAATCCATCTTTTTTCTTTACAAAAACGCGTGTATGCGTGCATTTACGTTTAGATGCCTGTAACGCCCGCATATATATTTGTCTGTATATGAAATGACGGTGCGGGGGGGTGGGTTTGTACTTATTCTCTGGGTTTTTGCTATCGTACTCTGGAGCCCGAGTGGGAAAGAATAGCTTTTATCTCTATTCCCCCCTGATGGTTATTAAAGGCAAAGCGAGCACATCAGCATCTTTCTTGAAAAATATATAATATTAATAATGGAAATAAATCCGCCCCCTTCCCCCCTTTAGAGTCCCCCAATGTTTCAGGAGCAAATCTAGGAAGGGATTTAGCCCCAGCTTTGCCCGTTTGGTGGCTTTTTCGAAACTCCTGACGTTTTGCAACATTGCATAAACATAAAACAATCCATCCTTGATATGGAATGCAAGGGCGGATGACAGCGCAGCGCAGCCCCCTCGGCTGCGATTGATTTACGCCGAGACTGACGCTTTATCAGGCACACGAAAAAAGTTTGACCAATCATTTTGCTGGGAGCTCACAACACAGCAGCCCAACTGTACTTTGTTGGCTGGGAAGTTGGAGAAGGGGGTAGAGTACAAATCTAGATCTGTCCTATATATTTTTTTCCCTTCATTGAACCGTGCTTTGTATGATGTCTGAGAATGTCCATTTCTGGGACTCTTAGCAATTATTATGTCGACTCCATTATAAGTCATGAAAGTGAAGACTCGCCTTCAGCTAAATTTTCATCTGGGCAATATACGAGTTCCAGGCAAGCTGGGCACAATGAGCATCTAGAATTCCCCTCCTGTAGTTTTCAGCCAAAACCTCCAGTTTTCAGCGCCTCCTGGACTCCTTTGAATCCACATTCTTCTGGTACCCTTCCTGCCGTCTACCATCCATATATTCAACATCAAAGCGTCCCATCTGACGGCAGGTATCTACGGAGCTGGCTGGACCCCGTGCCCCGAGCAGAGAACCTCCCCGGGCAGGGAGCCGTTAAGGCAGAGCCGCTGCTGGGCCGTCCCGGGGATGTCCATAAACAGGGGACACAGGAGTACAATTTAGAAACTTCTGCTGCAAGGGAAGGGATCGTTTCCAATCAAAGGCCCAGCTTCGAGGACAATAAAGTTTGTGAAGGAAGCGAAGACAAAGACAGGACAGATCAAAGTAAGTTATAAAAGTGAGGAAGTAAACAGTATAAAAGCTGGAGGAGGTGCAATAAAAGGGGACAATGCTGCGTAAAGTTTAAAATCAGGGCTTAAAGAAAAGTCTCAGCTTGCGGATGCCAACCTAAAGGGAGAGGTGGGGAGGGGAGAGGGGTGGCATTGTCTCTGCCGGTAAATAAAAATAAAACCAAAAATGAATGTCGTCTCTGAGCTTAAACAGAGTCCAGAGAGGACAAAAGCTGGAGCGAGTCATCCTTTCTCCTCCAGAGAGCTGGCTCCGGCAGCAGAGACCACTTTAGTAAGCGGGAGCAAATCTGCGCGGGTGCGGGCAGAGGGGAAGGGAAGGGACGGGGGGAGCCGGGAAATGCCGGGGAGGAAGGTCGGGAACGGGAGCGGAAGGCGGCTTGTCGGGGGAGACGAAGAAGAAGGTGGGGGATAGACCCGAAATTACGGAGGAGAAGTTGATGGCGGGGGGGGGGGGGGGGTGGAGAGGGAGGGAGCGGAGAGCGGCGGGGGCTGCTCCGCGCCCGCGGCCGGTGCAGTGCGGTAGCCGCGGAGCCGGCTCGCTGCTTCCTCCGGCCTCCTCTGCCTACCGAGGGAGGTGGGGGGCTCTTTTCTCGGGCTGGCTGGGTTATGTGGGGGGTTTAGCTGGTCATTTATTAAATGCAACGGTTGAAGGTATGGATATTTCAAAGCCAAGCTTCTTTGCTAGTTAAGAAAAAAGAAAAGGGGGGGAGGGAATGATGCTTCCAGCTTAATTAGCTTTTATTTGTAATGTAGCCAGATTGGGGAAACAGTTAAACTACAGCATGTGCTTTTTCTGCGATCTGCCTTGTCTTACCCCTCCCTGAAATATAGAAACCCCCCCAACCATTCGCCTTTAAAACATTTAATAATACCATCAATAATGCTATTAATAATGCTATTAGTAATAATAACTCTAATAATGGATCTAATAGTGATAATAATAGCAATGCAATGGCTTTTGTGCACCTCGTGCCTGTCTGGCTGTGCCCGGGTTCATTTCGGGGGGTAACCGGAGCCGCAGCCCGAGCGGGAGCCGGAGGAAAACTTGGCTTGACCCCCACCGTAAATATTTTACAGTGAAAGCCCAAGTTTTCCAAGCCGGCAGAGGAGCAGCCCCCGCCGAGGGTCCAGCTCCTCGCAGCCTGTGCAGGATGAACTGACACAGTCATTCTTTTTCCCCTTGAATTAACTTCTATCCCCCCCTTCCCTCAAAGTGGAAGAGAGATTGCCACTGCAACCCTACAATTAAAAATACAGAATATTCTCGCCCCTCGTGATTTCCTCCCCTCCTTGTGCAGGATGTTAGGGTGGCTTTTTTTTCCCCCTTCTCCTATCATTTAACTTGCACACAGGCACACACACACACTCACACACACACACAAAAAGAAAGTCCTATTCTATTGTACTGGGCAGAGATCCAGAACAAACTGCAACCGTGAGGTGAATGATTTGAGAGAATTAAATATCCAGGTCCTGTGCTCAATGTCCCTGAAATTGAATATATAAAAATCTTGTCCAAGAAAATGTTATTAAGCTATAAGTAAGTGCAGGGACCCGCTCTAAGAGGATGCTGTGTGGTTTCTCTGGCATGTGGTTACGACGCATATTTTGTTTTAAATAATAGTTTAATTTGGGCTGATGTTGAGAGCCTGCCAGGGCTGGAAGAAGGAGCTGTTTTGCAGAAAGGGCTCCCACCAATTTCCCTGACTCCTTACATTTTTGGAAGTATTTCTTTATAATGAATCTCTGCCCTGTGGATGGCACAGGGATCTGTTAAATGATTTGCTGGATTTTAAAGAAAAGATGTGCCAGGACCTCCCTCCATTCACTTCCCTGTTCAGGGATTTGTGTAGAGTGAATAAATAAAGCAAACCCGGCGTTTAAAATAGCTTATATTTTAACGATTCAAAATATGACCAAAAAATAAACCCAAACCGACTAAAACTCTGTTAGGAACCAGAGCCCTCCATTGCCATTAAAGGGTAGGTAGCAGGATTAACAGTATCAATTATTAACAGCTTTCTTCCTCTTTAATATTTAATTCTGCATATTAGATCAAGTCAATTACATTAAGGAAATAGCCGTGCAAATTTGTAAGAGGCAGTACTTACAGGGGAAGATTAACCGGATTATTTTTTACCAAAATATTCAATATATTTCATTTTGCGTAGAGGAAACGTTCTGATGGGGCGCGCGTGTGTGTATGTATATATTTATAATGGTCCATTTAATTGGTGTAAAGGTTTATGGCTTCAGTCATAATTTCAGAGGAGGCAAAAGGAAATAAAATAGAAATACGTGGTCTGTCTTGAACCCTTCATTTTCCTCCTTCCCGCCTCTCCGTTACTCAACGGGCAGCCACTATTTGCATGTGATTAGTAGACGCTCTATTATTTACCCTAAACCCACTTCACCTTTGGGTGCGATCTTCATCACCGTAGTGGCCAGGGGGGTGGCTTCAGCTCCTAAAATGTTGTTCTCTCCCCCCTTGTATAGGCTAATTCCCGTCATGTTCTTTCTGCAACAGATTCCCACGTAGCTTCTCCCACACGCGAGGGTGATGGGCAGCCTGTTATTTATTCTTGGCTGTATTTGCAGCCCTGCAAATATCCATGTCTCCGGGTAACACTGTCCAGACCTCCGGCAGCAGAGTCCACCCAGCCCTCAGAGGATGTTTATTGTATCGAGACCGTTTCTTGCCACATAGCACAGAAAAAGAAATAGGCAGGATTTATGCAAGGTTTCTCCAGCCCTCCTCTCCCTGCTCTGTTCCTGCGCCATGTGTTTGTAGGAGTAAATCTGTAGACACGTGGGAAAACAGGACTATAAAGAATTATATATATATATATGTAATTTTGGCGTTGGTTTCTTTGTATACAGGGTGCGTAACGTGGAGAAGGGCGTTATGCAAATCTCGAAGTGCATGTGGGTGTTTACCTGGTATAGATGGGCCAGGGGCAAAGCGGGGGGGCTCTGCCAGAGACACGTGTGCACCAAAACATGCGTGTGCACAGGCATGTTACCCCGCACAGGCAGGGTGTGCAGGACAACATGCATGTGCCCTGGGAGGGATGTGCGCAGGCTGGGTGTGCAGGTCAACATGCGTGTGCCCAGGCAGGGTTGTGCATGTCTCACATGCGTGTGCAGGACAACATGCGTGTGCCCAGGCAGGGTTGTGCATGTCTCACATGCGTGTGCAGGACAACATGAGTGTGCACAGACAGGGTTGTGCATGGCCACAAGTTTGTGAGTACAGACCACACGGTCCCGCCTGTCCCAGCCCCCATCTTGGGGGGCTGATGGCTTTTTTTGGGGGCTCAGTTCCCCCACCATCTGCTCTCCCTGCCGATCCCGTGTGATTTTCCTACTGGCTCCAGTGCAGGCTCCCAGGGCAGGCGGCATTTTCACCCGGGCGTGCACATGCGTGTGTATAATCTTAATATTTGATGGCATGATTAAAACCTTCTGAGAAACACTCAGGCTGCACCGTATTGATCTCGCTGCTTTTCTTTCAGCCAACCCAGCTGCCAGCTGGCTGCACGCCCGCTCCTCCCGGAAAAAACGATGCCCTTACACCAAATACCAGACCCTGGAACTAGAGAAGGAGTTTTTATTCAATATGTACCTGACGAGGGACCGTAGACACGAAGTGGCCAGACTCCTCAACCTGAGTGAGAGACAAGTCAAAATCTGGTTTCAGAACCGAAGGATGAAAATGAAGAAAATGAACAAGGAGCAGGGCAAAGAATGAAAACCCAGAAAAGCAGCATCCCCATTTCCCTCCCTTTGCCCCCCAGCTCCCAGCCTCCCCTGTAGTGCTACCAAACCCCCCAAACGCTGGGAGGAAACTCTCCCCTTTCCCCATCTCCACCTTTGCATGCGAGATGTTGCTTATTTTTCTGTTTTATCTTCTTAGTATTGCCCCATCGGAGGCAACTTAGCCAAAACTGCAGCTCCTTTTTGGGGACACATGCTGGGTTTTGTTCTGGTCTCTTGTTTTCTTTCTCTATTTTTTTTTCTGTTGCCTTTTTCTTTTCTTCTCCCTACAGTGTAACATAGACACAGGCTCCTGTCCGAGCAGCAGCTTTCCCTGCTTGCGTTTTCTTCATGGAAAACAAGACTGCAAACACAACTGGCCCCAAAGAGCCCCCACCAAACCTCGCTGTTTGTCTTTATCCACGTAAGGACAATGATTCTCTATAACGTTCACAACAGCCCGGCGCACTCGCACACACACTCTCACACCCCCTCACACACTCACACGTTGAGGTGGCCAAGGAACCAGACGATTTAATTAAACTCCTGCAAGACAGACACATTCGCAAGACTTGCGTTTAATTGCACCCAACAAATCATTTTCAATTCGCCAACTTTATACCAGGCAGTCGGTTAATGACAGCCCAACTCCCAACTGCTCTGGGTTCTCTTTATTCCTCCACCCCCCTCTTTTTTTCCCCCTTCCTTTTTGGTTTTAAAGCTTGTTTTATTATGCGGGATTTTTATTAGAATCGTGCCATGGCAGATACGCGACTTTGACCTGAAAGTTTCGTAGGATCTTTACAGGCAAACCTCCTCATCTGGTAGTTTTATACTGGGTCACTTGGAAGAGGAGAAAAGACAGGGAGGGAGGCGAGAGAGTGTGTGTGGGGCACTCTCAGAGCCGCGTTGTAAATTATTTAGGAGAAAAAGGGGCGGAAGAACCCCTGCCAACTTATTCCTAACTTTTAGAGGAGGGGAAGAATGGGATTTTCTAGTTAAAAAACTACCTTAGTAGAGCTGTAAGGGAGGGGAAGGTTGTGTTCTTAGTGCTAGCATATTTATAATTTATTGTGAATTGACTTTTCCTAAAGCTGTAGCTGCTGCAGAGATGAAGTGCCAGCCTTGGCCTGTGTGTCTTTCTTCCCGCTCCTCTTTGCTGAGATGCTTTTAATACTTGAATGTCGAGGGGGGGTGTTGGGTGGGGTTGGTTTTTATGGTGGTTTTTATGCCTGAAGCCAGCTCCCGGCACGTTTTCCCATTGCCACCCGCCTTCCCCGGGGCCCGGTGCCACGCGGAGCCGGGGCCCGCAGCCTCCCGGCAAAGGAGCCTCGTTCCACCGGTGGCACCGGGGGGATGCGGTTTCTCCGAGCTTCCCCCCCCCCCCTTCCTTTTCCTCATCCCGAAGAAGCGTTTTGAGTAGCAAATCCAGACCTCGCCGGGCTCCTGTCACGCCGCCCGGAACTGGTTTCTCATCTGATAGACCCGCTGGAGGCTTCACCAACCCGCCCGGGTGGGGCTGGTTTCCCTTTATCTCTGTAAGACTTAACTTTGTTTTGGGAGGGGGTGGTGGGGTGGTGTGGGGGGGAGGCTAGTACCAGTTGATTATATGGTGGGTATTGTAAAATGTGTTTGTGGTTGTGTTTCTGTGAATGTTGAAGCTCGTTTTCTGTTTCTACTGTGGCTTTTTTAAGTATGCGAAGAGTTCTGCAGTTGATAGTGGATGGAAAATGTTGAAATAAACCTCTCTCGTTTTCTTCGTGTGCAGATTTGTATATTTAGCTGCCAAGAGGCTGTCTAGGAACAAGACGAGTGTAAGGTGGCTTGTTGTATTAGGGTGAGGAGGGAAAAAATAGAGAAAAGACATTTCTGCTGTATATCTGAATGCACCAGCGCAAATCTGAGCTCAGAATTCACTGACTCGTGTGTCGTCAGCCCTAGGTTCTGGGAGACCACTTTTATCTGCTGGGCAGGGATTGCTCTGGGAAGAAGCGATAGGCAGATTCGCGGTTTTGGAAAGTGTTCCTGCTCCCCTCTTCCCCCCCCTCCCCCCCCCCCCCGTGATTCAGAGATAAGAATTGAGGAGAGCTAAAATTTCCCCTCTCCAAGTCCTTCTGAAAGGATAAAAAATACCTTCCCCTGGTCAAGAAACCGGACCTGAAGTGTTAAATCCATCCCTCAGAAAGTCTGGTTTTTTTAGTGCCTAGACTTTCTCCTGTAAAACTTTCCATCCTGAAGTAGCTCCTTGGGGGCTCCCAAATTTAACCGTTCTGTTGCCGGAGGGAGTTCAATGTAACCAACCCTCACCCCGTGTCAAAGCCCCTGATCTCCCTCCTCGAAATTCAATTGAGAAAACCTCTTTCGGAGACATTTTGAGCTGGGGGATATCAAGAAGGTGGTGGCAGCAGGATCATTCCTTTATTGAAACAAATAGATAATGGGTGGAAAAAGACGTTTTCGCTGTGTTTAAGTTGAGCAGCCAAATCTTTCAGTTTGATTTGCTTCTTCTCAAGGATGGATGAATTTCAAATGCTTCATGCTGAATTGGAATATTCCTCCCATCTCGAACTGAGCATGGACTTGCCTAAATCCTCACTATATTTTTCAGAAGCGTATCCGTGACTTAACTGAGGTTTGCAACCCACCGGCCACTGGGACTTAGAAACGTTTTTCACTTTCCTTAGAGTTGTGGTAAAGAGCGGCTATTTTTAAGACGAATATAAGGTTCTTTTAAAATAGATTTTAAAAGTTAGTTAATTTTATTAGGAAATACGTTTACTTTAAAGGGGGAAAAAATGTTGGAAAAACTGTCTTCTGTAGCATCAGCCCGGATGTATTTTCCAGAGATGTTTAATGCTCCAGAATAAAAATCGATTTTAGAACAACAGCGGCGATATGTCATTGTGTTCTACTGCTTCATCTAAAATATCAGAAATATTTTCATTCTTTTCCTGCCTTCTTCAGTGGCTCGTTAAAGTGTATTAGAAGAATCAATTTTTGCTTAGGTTTTAAGAAAGGATGTCCAGAAACAAATGGAAAGAATTCTTCCCTGGAGCAGCAAGTGCTTATTTGCTCCCTCACAAACTTGCTGCCTTTCTAATAATGTTTTATTTGATTTTTGTTTTTTAAATTGGAGATCGTTAATCTCGGAGTGCATTTACCGGTTGTTGTTTGCTTGGTTGCTTATGTTTTTGGTTAAATTTGCTTATTTTATTTAGTTTAATCTTTGCATCCTCGCAGCAGCCTTAGTGGACCAGGAGCGTGGAGTTGCACTGGCTTTATTTGACTTCCCTTGGTTTATTCCCCTCACGGCCCAAGGAAAACTTTGCTAAAGGAAAATCAGAAACCCAAACCAAACAGTGGGAAACCCCACCCCGCTTTCCCTGCGTGGCATCACCTCGGATTTGACACGCGGTTCCTTTTTCCAAGGGCTCAATGAGCGGTGCCTATAATTCCATCTCTGAATTCGTTTGACGTTTTATTGCTCATGAAGAAACACAAGCGCTTGGGAAGTGTTTCTATCTCTATATTTAAAAAACAAACAAACCCTAAGACCTGCTCAACCCTGCAGGAAGCAGGTAGCGAGAAATATAACCAAGAATCTCCTTCCACTAATTTTTAACATAATGGGTGCTCTAAAGGGCAATATTTCACTTCTTTAAGAAAATCCTTTCTTTGGGGCAGCTCTGAAAAGAAAACAAAAGAAGAAGGAAGATATTTGGAGCTTACTGAGGGAAGAGAGAGAAAGGGAAGTAACTTGTCATAAAAAGAAAAAAAAGGGAAAATTCAGTGCAGTGTGCTGCAATAAAAGAATATGACCGCTATAAAACTTTATAGGGTATAAATTTCTGAAGGTTAAGGAACTAAACGGCTGTAAAGGAAACAGTGCAAGAAAACTTTCAGGAACTCCTAAATTACTACAACGACTTGGGAATGTGGGGAAACCAAAAGTGTAAATGCTCTTGTTTCTGCTTCAGTCACATGCAAAGTTTCCCTCTTTATTTTTCCCCCCTTTATTTTCTGGTTTTTCGCTAAGGGAGGGGGTAGTTAAAAAATAAGGAGGAGGGAGAAGAGAGGGAGAGAAAAGGTGGGGAGGGACTTTTGCTAATTTATTCTTCTCTTGCAGATGCCGTGAAAGTCCAACGCTCTGGATCATTCCCTTTGTTCTTTTTTTCCCCTCTTCTTCTCTCTCTCCCCCCCCCTTTTTTTTCCCTTTAAAGCAATTCCAGGCTGCCAGAATGCTGAGCCATGCACACAACAACAACAACACACACACAGGGGCACCCCCACACTCCAAACCCTGGCGAGACGTCTGGGCTTGGGAAGCTCTTTATGGGTTTACAGCTCGGGCCTTTCCCCCTCCAGAACAGAATGACCAATTGTTTAGTCTCGGGATTTGAAACAATAGCGGTTTTCAAAAGCAAACCCATTTTGCCTCTTTTATTGCGGGCAGAGCGGCTGGATGGCAGAGTTTTCCGCGCAGAAAACTTCAGCGCTGCGGGGCCAGGGGGAGGGACCCACTTTTCCCTTTTTTCCCCCCTCTTTTCCCCCTTCTCCTCCCCTCGCTTTTTGGCTTGTTTTATTCCTCCAGGTTGGAGTGGGACCCCCCTTTATCTGCCTTCCTCCTCTAAGGAAACCTCTGAGCCCCTCTGCGCAGGTTGCAGCGCCGCGCGGCGCCGCGAGGTGGCACCCTTGCTCCACGCTAGACGCGCCTCTCCCGCGCTCGGCCGCGTTGTCCCGCGTAACACCTTGATCTCATTAACGGCTGTTTGCCGGCGAGCATGAATAATCCCGAGGCATAAAATATAGGGTTAATTATCGCTATTTTGCCGATTTTATAGGTTACATCTATTTTTTTTTTCCCTGCGAGAGTAAATTACGTGAGGCTGAAATAAATAAATAAATAAATATTTTTAAAAGAGACTTATTCTGGAGGCTGAGATACAGGGAGAGGTGGGACATGCATCTATTTTAAATGTTCATTTAAAGGGGAGAAAAAAATAGTGCCTCGCGTTTTGTCTTCTGCTGGTGCAGGTGGAGGCAGGAGGATGCTTCATTATCTCCAAAGCGAAGATTTACGCTTGCAGGATGGGGAAAGAGGTTCGAAGGTTTCGGGAAGCAAGGCACAAACAGAACCAGGATAGTGTCCCCTGGTTCTTTACCTAAGCCATTAGAATGATCTGCGCTTTCTCCCTCTTTTATATCTTTAATACCCATAGTCATCGCCTAAAAAAAAACCCCAATATATGCTTTTGTTGGAAGTTGAACAGGTCATTTGGGGTACAGTTGCTCCATCTTTTGGTAACTCTCTTTGCAAGTATTTTTAAATGCTAAAGCCCAGTAAATTAACCCAAAATGCCATTAACTCACCGCCTTTTGTGACACGTATAAATACCCCACTGATGCAGCAGCCAGGATGTAAACCCTTAACTCCATTAGTTCACTTTTATTTTGGCCTTTGTTTCTTCAAAATTACAAGACAAAAATGGTTCGGATGTTCCAGTCCTTCAGCTACAAATTCAGCTCCAAATAACATGGAAAGGAGCTGTGGCATAGGTTTCAAATTCTCTTTCAAATCGCTGTAAACCAGGTATTTTCTGAATCAGTGCTTTCTCTGAAGCCACATTAGAAAATTAGCCGTTCCTCGGTGAGGAGCATTCTGGACGAGAATGTAACAAATTAACCCGACACACACAACAGAGCAGGAAGCGATGTGTTGTTTTAAGAGCTTAAGCATCTCCAGGCCCTGTTTAAACGCTATAAAATGAAATAGAAATGTAAACAGGCATAGATGGGGAAAATAAAGACAAATCCCGTCCTTGTGCACTCGGGAAAAGGCAGAGCAGGAAAACTTCAGGTTTATCTAGGAGAGGGTTTGGGGTTCTTTTATTTTTTTTACCCTTTTTCTTTTTGTTTCCTTATGAATTCCTAATAAATCTTTCCTCCACTGGGTATTTATAAATTATCTTCTCTCTCAGAGACACGCACACACACACACATCCCTGCTTGTTTTTACTTAT
Source organism: Melopsittacus undulatus (assembly GCF_012275295.1). Taxonomy (NCBI): domain Eukaryota; kingdom Metazoa; phylum Chordata; class Aves; order Psittaciformes; family Psittaculidae; genus Melopsittacus; species Melopsittacus undulatus. The sequence goes on along the minus strand of NC_047543.1, from coordinate 869,849 downwards.
AATAGAAACATTTTCCTTTCATCAGGAATCTGAGTACAGTATAGGAATGATTTAAGATCAGCCATTGATTTCTGGTGCGTTGGTGAGTTACCATTACATCATGACCATAAAATTCTACTGCACTTGATAAAAATGTTAACTTCCAAGAACAACTTCGCTCCCTCCTTCATGGGGTCCACGTACGAAAGGGAATTCCTGTTATTTTTTACTTGACGAACTTCAATGGAAGGGGGTACGCCAGTAAAAACACACAGAAGAGAGCTCCTCTTCCAAAAATACTTTAGTCGATTCTTCCTTTTATATCTATTTGCCTCTCTTGAAAACTCGAGCATCCCCACGCCAGGCTGTGAAGCTCTGTTTACTTGTGTGCACCGTTTCGGGGGTTTATGTTCAAAGATGAAACCAAAAGCTGCTCAATCGACAATAAAAGTGTTGGGAAAAAGAAAACGTCAACTTGTCTTTTAAGAGGGGAAAAGCCTTAATTATACTACTGCAAGTACTCCAACAACAATAATTACTTGAAAAGGCTCTTAGACTCGACTGAAATTATCCCAACACAAAATAAAGGAAACGTATTTACTTAAATTATTTCTCTGAGGATGGTTTTAAAGTTTCACTCCTTTACTATCTTTGTTTTCTTTCTTTCCCCCACTCTCTTTCTCTCTTTATTCCTTGCTTATTCCCACTGCCAATTTTCATCCAATATTTTTGATTCTCTCACCCAAAGCCCTGACAAGACAGACTAACAGAAACATCGCAACTTTTTCTTCTTTTCCATGTTGTAAAGGTTGAAAATAGTCCCTCGGTTGAAGGCAGGCACAAGGGAAACCGCTTTTAATTCACCTTTCCCTTGTCAAAACCGCACAGAAGGATGAAATGGGAAACAGCAGAAATCTACCCAGGGCAAAGGGGGGGGGCAAAATGAAAATAACAGAGCTTTAAAAGAGTGCATTTAAGTCTTATTGAAGGTTGAAGGATTAGAAAATAGAGCTGGGATAGTGAGGGGCTGGGGCAGCGCTTGGCTGGGGGGGTTTGTCGTTATTAGCTGAAATACGTCTCAGTAATATTTGCTGACTGCGATAAATGAATTTCAAAATCTACCCCCTGTGTGTTTAGATGGTGGAAAATTGCAGCGTTGGCATCTTAGGGGTAAGTTTGCTCCGTTGTTACCAAATGCCAATAAAATAGAAAGCCTCTCACCTTCACTCCCCCCTCAATCCCCTCCTCCCAGTTTTCATTGGGGGCATCATGAAACAAATAATTAAATAAATAAAATGGAAGTTCTTGGGGAGGGGTTGAGGTAGGGAACAGCCATCAGCTACTGACCAGAAAGGTTCTGGTCGGGGCGCGATAAGCGACACGACACTTCCAGTCCCAGTCGCCCCCATCCGCATCTTGGCCAAGTCCTGGAGGAAAAGGGTGGGGGGGAAGAAAGGCGGAAAGTCAACCTTGTACATGGAAAACTCTGATCATTTGAATTCAATATTGACACCTTAACATCTCGCTGCAACGCGGACGGGTCCAATCGAAACCTCTGGTTTATAGCAGTGGAGGAACGAACTCGTAAAATCCTAACGGCTTTTATGTAGTGCGGTATAAACAACAACAACATCCCCGGCTTTATGGCGTTTTATAGTTTGTTAAACAGTTTACAGCCTTTTTTGGGGCTATTACAAATGCAATTCCCTTCATGTGATAGTTAAACCTTTATCAATAATAAGGAAATTGATCATTAAAATGTTAAATATGACTACCTCGTTTGTTTTAAAATATGTTTAGGGTAAGAAGCTGTATGATTTGATAACTTGTATTAAAATACCAATTACATTTATAGGACCTTTTAAAACTGGTAGCAATTAAATCGTGTTCTTTTACAGTTTTCCAAAGCGACCCTGACATTTAAAAAGGCTAAAACTGCCTCGTTAAAATTTCGAAATTAACGACTGCGAGAGCTACTCTTTAATTTTCCAACACTCCCCAAAAATCAATCTTTTGGGTGGCCTAGGTATGTGATTTGTTGTGAGGCGAGCGATATCTCATTAATGGAGGTAGTTAAACATATTTAATCCGTATATTCACCCCACCTCCTTCCCCTTCCCCTCCGCTCCCTCGCTCGCTCCCTCTCCCTCTCGCTCCCCCTCGCTCGCTTTTCCTTCTTTATTCTCTCACACTCTTCCTTTCACAATCATGCGGTGCAGAGTCCGTGTGGAGTAAGGAGAAGCCAATAGGATGAGGTTTTGGTAATAGATGCAAATGATCATGAAAAGACACTGCAAAATATGAAACAACTCATTTGCGCTGAAGTAAATCACTGAAAACTGTTTATGAACTGGCATCTCTTCTTGGAAATGTAAAGCGAGAACTCTTTAAGTGGCGACTTTTTTTTTTTTTAGGGGTGGGGGGGGAGGAAGGAATTCAATATCATGCAGGCTTAGAGTTTTGATTATATCCTCCTTTTATATTCCTGGAAATCACAAACTGTCGTTGCTTTGCATCTTAGCGCGTTCTTTTTTTCCTAATAGATTCCCGAGCTCTGGGTTTGGTTGGCTTCCTTTTTTTTTTTTTTTTCCTTTTTTTTTTTTTTGGTGAAATTTTCTTCCTCCTCCAAACAAATATTCTTATTTCAATTAAAATGAGCTCTTATTTTGTCAACTCACTCTTCTCCAAATACAAAACCGGGGACTCCTTGCGTCCCAACTACTATGACTGCGGGTTCGCTCAGGATCTGGGGGGCAGACCCACGGTGGTGTACGGACCCAGCACGGGGGGCACCTTCCAGCACCCGACCCAAATCCAGGAGTTCTACCATGGAGCATCCTCACTCTCCAGCTCCCCTTACCAACAGAATCCCTGCGCCGTGGCGTGCCATGGGGACCCCGGCAACTTCTATGGCTACGACCCCTTGCAAAGGCAGAGCCTCTTCAGCGCCCAGGACTCGGACTTGGTGCAGTACACGGACTGCAAGCTCGCTGCCAGCGGCCTCGGAGAGGAGGCGGAGAGCTCGGAGCAGAGCCCTTCTCCGACCCAGCTCTTCCCCTGGATGCGCCCGCAAGGTGAGGCGAGGTGGGAAGGAACCGAGGAGGCATTTCCCGAGCCCGGAGAGCTGCCCCCCGCGCTTTCTCGCTGCCCCTCTCGCTTGCTCGCTTTCTCTCGCTCCCTTTTTCTTCCCCGGTGACTGTATTTTACTGCTTTATGGGGGTAAACTTTTGCACTTGTAAATTGCTTTATAGTTTAATTACCCTGAAGGAGACCTTTTCTTCTGGGGGCTGAGCTAGCCTGGCTTTCTGTGGAAGGAAGCGTCCTTAAAGTTTATGGCACTTTTATAGCCTTAAAAAGCCCCTTCATTTTTGTTTTGCGTTTGGTTTGGGATTTCGGTGGTGCTGCTGGTTCTCCCCGGGCTGCAGCTCTTTTTTTTCTCTCTTTGCGGCATCCCAAAGAGCCAGAGCCTGCTGTTGTTGTTGTTGTGGTGCTGGCGGTGGTGGGGGTAATAATAAGTGTGCAAGTGCAGGCTTCATCTAAGCTTCCCGGAATGGGCTGGTGGGTGACCCCCCCTTCCGTGCCACCATCACCCCTTTTCCTTTAGAACCATCTTCCCTTGTATAATATTCTACGGGAGCCTTTCCCTCTCCCTCTCCGCTTCCTGCCTTCGCTCCTGCCAGTCCTTTCTTCCTCCCCCTCCCGTGCCTGCGTGTGTGAGTGTGTGTGAGCGTGTGCGAGCGGGTGTGAGCCTGTGTGTGCCTATTCCCGAGCCTGGTTTATGTATCTTTCAACCTCCTTCTCTTCTTCCCCTCTTCCACCCAACCTTTGTAATTCCCCAGCAGCCGCTGGACGGAGGAGGGGGAGGCAAACCTACAGCCGCTACCAGACCCTGGAACTGGAGAAGGAATTTCTATTTAATCCCTACCTGACCCGCAAACGGAGGATCGAGGTCTCGCATGCCCTGGGATTGACAGAAAGGCAGGTCAAAATCTGGTTCCAGAACAGGAGGATGAAATGGAAAAAGGAAAACAACAAAGACAAGTTTCCCAGCAGCAAATGCGAGCAGGAAGAACTGGAAAAACAGAAAATGGAAAGAGCCCAGGAGGTGGACGAGGAAGGGGAAGCACAGAAGGCGGACAAGAAATAAAAGGATTTTTAAGGACTGAAAGGCAAGCGCTGCTGGGGTGGCAGAGCCCTCGAGCCCCACGTTAATGGCAGTTAATGTAAGGAAGGGGTGGGAAAAAAACAACAATGCATAAAAAAGAGAAAGGAAAAAAAAAGAAAAAAGGAAAAAAAGAAACCTTTTATTGCTGTAAAACAATATAGCTGTAAGCACCACTTCCCTGATTATCCTTTGATACAATGAACAGTATGCAAAAGTGGTCGGGAGGTCTCTCCTGCCTTTTGCCAGTTATTAACTAGTGGTAGTGTAACGCAATAGCTTATGTAAAACATGACTGTGAAATCTTCTCTCTCTCTCTGTCTTTCTCTCTGTCTCTCTCTTCTGTCCGGGGGGGTGGGTTGGTTAACCTAGCTTTCAATGCTATAGGAGTTATGTGAAATTACATTTGTGCACTTTTTTCTTTGATTTTTGTTGAATTTTCACCTTTTTGTTGTGGTTTTTCTGTATGTACTGGAGGTAGCTATTGAGACAAACATCCCAACAACATGAAACTGCCTATTTATGCTATAGTTATCTCTCCTTCTCTCTTTGCTTTCCCTGCTTCTGTTCTTTGCCTTGGTTAGGGATTTTCTTTTTCTTTTTTTCTTTTTTACACTTTTTAAATGTCTCTTCAAAAAGAAGAAAAAAGGAAAAAAAAGAAAAAATACAAGAAAAAAAGCGTTTTTTTCTCTCCTTTAGTTAGCATGCGCACAGTGAAGCAAGTTGTAAAGTGATCTTTAGGTTAACTGTGAAAAAGAATGTATACTGTATACGTGAATTACTTTATTGGGGGAACTAATGATATATTTTGTTGTTCTTTCATCACTTTGTTCTATTGTCTAAACCTGGAAGCGGCGGAAGAAAGTTACAATAAAGTTTACAAGCGAGAATCCCGTGACATCATTCTTTTACCCTGCTCCATTTCCTCCAGGACCACTTTGATAGAAAGGAAATAAAAGTCAATTGTGTGGGAGCTGCAGCCCGGCCATCAAAGGCTGCTTTACCCTGGCCGGGGCTGCGCAGGGCCGGGCTGCGGCCGGGCTGCGGCCGGGCGCCGCGGGGAGGGGCGCGCAGCGGCAGCGGCTCCTGCTCTTGTTGTGCTTCCCAGCAGAGCTCCTGGGTGGTGACAGGTTGGGAGGCTGTGTGGAAACCCTTCCTGAAGGTAACGTCTGCTGTTTTGCTGCTTTTCCCCCTCCCTTCTCTTTCCTCCTTTCCCTGTCTCCCCCCTCCTCAGGCCCTGCCAGACGAAGCCCAGCTCCGGGTCCTCCTTTCCCTTCCTCCCACTCAGCTCCTTGCAATAAAAAACCAGACGTGTCAGTCGCGCAGTTGAGCTGTTTTCTGCTCCTGGAGCTGCCCTGCCATGGAGCAGAGGAGTGCGGGGATGCACAGCACACACCCCCCACACCCCCCCCCCCGCCTTGAAACATAACCTTGGGGAAGGAGAAACAGCATCAGCCCCAGGTCCACAGCCCCCATTGTCTGGTGGCTGCTCCTGCCTGTATAAGCTTTGCCTTCTGCCTAACCCTCCCTAAGAAAAGAGGGGAAAAACCCCACGTTTTGGAAGCTCTCTTTGCTTCTCCAGCAGAAAGCAAAGCAGCCAGCTGGTGAGGTTTGACTTCTAACTGCTGTTGAGCCCCGCAGAACCGCTGACACGCCGAACAAGGGATCTGTATGCTCTCCTTTTTCGCAACAAGAAAAGCAAATGCCAGCTCGATACGAAGCTCAAAGCCTGTGGCACTGGAATAAATTACAGATAGAGCTGAATGGCATTTGGGGGGAGAAAAAAGAGCCCTTAAACTATTAAACTATTAGGTATCAATGAGACATTTGTCTTTTTTTTTGGGGGGGGGGGGTCAAGAGGGGGAAGAGGGTCAGTGGGGGGAGGGAATTATATACAGTCTTGTGAAAAAGTACCTCGGAGCCGGGGAAATGGTGCGAAGGAGGGAATTTTAGACGGGATCAATAAAGGGATAAATAGAGCTCCCTTCCTTTTCCTCCAGCAGAGAGAGACCGAGAGGGAGACGCTGTTTTATCAGCAACGTGCTTTTAATCCCCACCCCCCCTCCCTCCTCTTTTCTCTTTCTCCCTCGGTCTGAGCTGAAAACTGATTACAGGTTGCTTATCGACTCCAGCACAATTTCACCCCTTCCAGCATAGATCTTGGAGGGGTTTATATCGCATCAATTATTTATCATATTTTATAAATCCAGCAGCTCTACAGCTTTTTGCCCCCGAGGAGGGCGCGGGCGGCGATTGGCGCCGCCGGAGCCACGTGCCCGCGCGTCACCGGGCCGGGAGGAAAAAGGCTCCTTTTGGTGTAAATCTGGACTCTAATTCCGTAATATATCACGGTACCTCGTAAAACCGACACTAAAACGTCCCGACCTACAAATCACCCGGCCAAATTATGAGTTCATTGTATTATGCGAATGCTTTATTTTCTAAATATCAAGCCGCAAGTTCGGTTTTCCCATCCGGAGTCTTTCCCGAGCAAACTTCTTGCGCTTTCGCCTCCAACACCCAGAGAACGGGGTATGGGGCCGGATCCACGCCTCCCTTCGCCGCCTCCATGCCCGGGCTGTACTCCAGCGGCAGCGCCGTGCACCCCCAGCCCCCCAGCATGTATTCCTCCGGTTACGGCCTGGAGCCCGGCTCCTTCAACATGCACTGTTCCCCTTTCGAACAAAACCTCTCCATGATGTGCCCGGGAGATGCCTCCAAGCAGAATTGCAGCAAAACGGACCAAAGGGACTCAGATTTGCAAAGCGACAGTAACTTCCGCATCTACCCCTGGATGAGGAGCACAGGTAAGCCTCAGCCCCACTAAAGAAAGAAGCCCGGGGGCCGGGGGGAGTATAAATTATTTGATGGAGTGCGGAGGGGGGGGGGGGGGCGGCGAAGGAGGGGGAGGGGGGAATTGTCCCCAACTCCTTTCATGACGTTTCACTGAAAATGCATCTTCAAAAGAGAGAGGGGGAGAGCGACCACCCCCCCCTCCTGCCATAAAGCCATCCTTTTAGCTTTAAATATTTATTGGTGTTGCTGGGGCTGTGTATGTGCCATGCAAAAGGCAGTTTGTCTTAGAGGGGACAGGCAGAACTGCAGAAATAATGGCCATCCCCTTCTTCTCTATTTACAGGATAGAGATGGTGCTACCCCCATGTAGATATAGATCCTGAAAGAAACTATTTATGGGAGGCGCTTGCAAGCTTGTTTTGTTTTTTGTTAGTCTGCAAAACCTTCATTTGCCGGTCCCTCCCCTCACTCCCCCAGCCACAATATCCCGGACACCGCAATTAACCGTAGCGTGTTTCCATCGGGAACAGCAACACATCATTCCCAGTGTGATTAAAAAGCCCCGCTCTCAAAACCGTGACACTCCGGTAGGAATCCGTATGGAGGGATGGATGGATGGACGGATGGATACAGTGGAGAGAGCATGTTTAGCTATGTCACACCCTGAAAAAAACTCATTGCGGAGGGGTGCGGTGCCTTGGGGACTGCGGGGTGCTTGGTGTGGCCCTGCCGCTGAGCAGAGCAGCGCAGCCCCGCGGAAGGCCGCTCAGCGCTCCGCGAGAGCGGAGAGGGGGCGGCCCCACGCAGGGACACGATGCTCCACGCACACGTTGTGTCTCGGAGCCGCTGCCCTCGATCCCCAGCGCGCTCCGTCTCAGTGTATTAAAGTCAATTAATGTTTAATAAATATCCATGTCCCTCGAGCGGGAGCGGCACCAGCTCCCCCTATTTCCCTCCTCGGTCTCTGCTTTGGTCTCCCCGGGTTCCTCCTTGATGGGGACCCCCCCGCTAGAAGCAGCCCGGCCTCTGTCCTTGTGCACGCGTGATGATGTTTACAAGAGTGCAGTCCCAAGCGGGGGGATGTTCAAGGCGCTGCTGTCCCAGCTGGGAGCTGATGGGAAAGCGGGAGTCTAAGCTTCAGCCGTCCCACCCTCGTCTCTGCCCTACCAGACTCCTTCGGAACGGGTCTTACTGACCCTGGGGTGAGGGATTGTGGGCCAGGCTCCCCGCGAAACCCAGGGAAAAGAAAACACAGAAGCAGCCAATGTACAGAAGCTTATAAAGGCAGGAGTTACCCTCACACTTATTTGGTGGTCAGTTCTTTCCATTACCTGCTCCATAATTCATGCAGTTTTACAGTGGATTTAACAAAGACCAAATATTTCTGGTCATAAACACTTCATCTTTGCTTTTATCTGGCTTTAGATTTAAGAAGCCCCCCCCTTCCTCGCCCCCGTTTAGTCTGTGACGCTGCGAGGGTCAACATTGGAGAGGAAACAGCGTAAACGTGGGGTCCTGCACTCAAAAAATCTCTGATACTTTGAGATCTGCTGAGCCTAAAACCAGACAAACTCGACCTCGGTCGTAAAAGAGGGGTCGCCCCCCCCCCCCCCCCCCCCCCCGTGCCTCATGCCCACTGTGCGATCGCGCTTGTGGAATTTCATCAGCGAGCAGAGATAGAGTTGTCATCCCTATTCAGCAGCCGTTTATGGCTCTCCCCTCAGCGGATTTTACAACCCACATTCCACGACCTGCACAGTTTTACTTTACAGCTAGCCTGGCTATTTTGCCTTTTTTTCCCCCTCTCCTTTTAATGACTGGATCTTTTCTTCTTTTAAAAAGAAAGAGGGGTGGGAAAAAAAGAACAAAAAAAGAAGGGAAGAAGAAGAGGAGTCCAGTGGAATGTGGGGAGAAGAGGCCGGGAGCTGCTGTTCACCATCCCCTCTGCTCGGGGAAGGAATATGTTACACTAGAGAGATATGTAGCATTTGCATATAACATAGAGCCGGGATCACAAACACCATATTGTAGAACTATTTCCAATCAGGCTGCAGGAAATGTCTGGTGAAAAGGAGAATTAGGAGCTGGGCCCTTTCCAAGCCCTGCTGCAGGCAGCTGGGGGTGAGGGGAAGAGTGGGGGGAGTGTTGAGGTGCTTCTCATCCATGTACCCCCCCTGCAAGAGGGGTAGCAGCTCCCCTGCCAGCCCCAGAAGTCACTGCCTGGCCCAAAACATCCCCTGAAATAATTAAGATCATCACACACCTTCCAAGCAGGCACCCTGATGACAGCTTTAAGAGAGGACAAATAGTTGGATTTGTGTAGGTAGCAGATGCGTCTGTGGCTCTGCTCGGCTGTGGTTCCATATTTATTCCCCAACCAGACAAAATCTGTGGTGTTTAAATGAAAATTAAAGCAAGAGCTGAGTGTTTGAGCCGTGCTCCGAGGGCAGGAAACTTTCTGAAGTTTGCTGTTCATTCGGAGACATGCCAAAAAAGACACGGCTCGCTTTTCCGAGATGAAGGGAAATTAAAGCTGGGGTGCTTTGGGGCCTGAGAATATGGAGAGGAAAGCCTTGAACAGAAGAAATCGGTCTTGTAAATTCAAAGAGGGGATGTCCCAGATTACATGGGTCCTCCGAGGTCTCTGTCTTTCAGTGGGACCCAAAGGCAGCAGTGAGAGAGCAAACTAGACCATTAGCCCACAAAACGTCTCCCCCAGCAGCCCATCTGATCCGAATCTGCATTTATTTCGCAGGCACCGACAGAAAACGCGGCCGCCAGACCTATACCAGGTATCAGACCCTGGAGCTGGAGAAGGAATTCCACTACAACCGGTACCTGACGAGGAGGAGACGCATCGAGATCGCCCATGCCCTGTGTCTCACCGAGAGACAGATCAAAATCTGGTTCCAGAACAGGCGCATGAAGTGGAAAAAGGAAAATAAAACTGCCTGCTCCGGCTCCAACAGTCAGGAGAAACCAGATGCGGAGGACGATGAGGAAGAGTGAAAGGGGCAAGAGATGGAGTCAGGAAATGTGGAAACCCACGCGAGAAGGGAAGAGGGGGAAAACACTCAGAAAAAAAAAAGACTATATATTAAAATAGATAAATGATAAGTGCATAAATAATTAAAAACCCTAGGAATGATACTTTGTGTTTCATGACACTGAAAAAGATACTACCTATATTAAAGTCTTCTCTTTTGTTTTGTACAATAGAATGATGATCTACCTATTCCTGTGGCTTTAGAGTCAGAATAGACACACTTTTCTATGTGAGTCTTCCTATAGTCCAAGTAATTGGTAAAGCTCCGTTTGTACTTCGCTGTGTATTTTCGGTATGAAGTAACGTGGTCGTGTTTAGCACCTTTAATTTAGAAAACGTGATCTGAAAAGTCTGAATGCAAATTCTGCTTAGCGTATAGAGTCCTGTACATAATAATGATGGTTACTCCTCCCTGCAACCTCCACGGTTCTTTTCTCCCCGCTATGCTCTTTCCTCTGTGTATATTTTTACCTGGATTTCTTCGTTGTTCAAGTCTCTACGAAGACAAAAAAAACACAAAGAAGATTAATTAATATTGTGCTACGTAAAATGTGTATATCAAAGTAGCAATTATTTAATGGCGACGCGTTGCTTTTTTTTACCCCTTTGTCTGTGATTATTATTATTCGAAATAAAAAGGAAATCTCCAATAATCCACAACCGCGTTGGGTTCCTATTTGGTTTCTTATTAAAAATAACATACGGGCTTTTGGAATTGCTTTTTCCCATCTCAAGTAAATGTACTAAAAGAACCTTTTAGATTAATACATGCTCCGATCTATCATCCTAAACTTCTCTCTTATTTTAGGACAGTCACTCCTTGGAAAATTGTAGTACCTTTCCAATAGAGTTGGCGGATATAGTAATATAAAATAGACATTCGGGGCTCTAAAGGTGGATTGGTCTCCCTTCTGCCCCTGTTAGTGCGCTGGCGCTATGACTGAAGAAGGCAAGGCATAAAAGACGAACGTAAAGAAGCCAGAATCAGCCCAAATGGTCTTTCCGCTCCTGGTTTTAATTTTCTTCTTCTCGTAACTAATTTGCAGAAACTCTATCTATTTCGCCGTGCCTTTAGGATTTTATTTTGCCTCGATTCTCCCTCCGCTCTTCAATTACTTTCCTGCGGACTGGAACTCTTTCATCAGCCCCAAATAGTGTTTAGCATCAAAGCGCTCATAAAAGAAATTAAAGCAATTAAAGGCAGGAAAAATCAACAATGCAAAACAAAAGGAGAGTAAACCTAAGCACTTGCGCAGGGGCGCATCCTCCGCCTCCCTTTCCCCCTCCCGCCTCTTTATTTACATTGCCAGTAAAGCTGCGGATTCCTCCCGAGAAGGCTCCGCGTAATTTACTCATAAATGCATTGCGCAAGATGCACAAGGGGAAAAAAATATCGCAGCCGATGGTGGAAGCAGCCAGCGGGGCCGTTTTACACCTTCTCCATGCCCCCCCCGCCCCATCTTCCACCACCCACAACCACCGATGCTTCATGCCCGAAGTGAAGGCGCGCAGCGCATCCTTCAGCAGGTTTTACCCAAAATAAGACGCCACGTCAAGCATCTGCGCGCCCACGTCTCTATCAGGGACTCGCAGTCTATACGGGATGTACTAATTATGGGAAGCCCGTCATTAAGGGGAGCAGCTATTACGGGGTTTGTAAGCTGAAAGGGAAGGGAAAATAGAGGGAAATGTCCCTTTTTTCTTGGTTAAACCCCTTGGTGCAATCTCTCTTCGAGAGTGCTCTGTGCAGACCGGGGATAGGGAAGGGAAAGAAAATAAAAGGAAAAAAAAGATGAAAAAAGGGGAAAAAAATAAGGAGAAGCAGTTGCAGATATTCCCCCTTCCCCCCGTTCCCGGACTGCAGTAGCCCCCCTGACACCGATCTCTGAGAGGGGTGGGGGGGGCGAGTAGGAATTGGGGTGAATTCCATGAAAATAAGGCAAAGCGAGTCACAGTTCTTATACTAAAGCCAGGGCAGTGGGTTCCCTTCGGGGTGACCCACCTTACCGGAGCATACACACACACCCTGCTATAACAGGGGCTGCGGGGGGCCTCGGAAGGGGTTCCGGGGGCTCTCTGAGGGTGTCTGGCCCGACCCCCCCAGCCCATGGCATGGGCACCCCGGCCATGCTTTCATTGCTTCTATTTGCCTCCCTTCCCCCCCCTCCAAATTCTGATAATTGCCCCTTTCAGCAGAAACGATCCCAATTGCATCAAGAAAAAAGGAAGAAAGCGAAAAAAGAGCCATCCAAATCCCAGCGAACCCCACTGTTTTACTGCGCCTTTCCCCATGTAAAAACCAACGCCAGCCTCAAGCTCTTTATTCTGGGGGGGCTCTCATTGTTCCTAGCCCAAAGTGCGAAGCGCATTTCGATTATTGCCCTCCACACCCCCCCCATGCAAACCAAGGTGGTGGTGGGGTGGGGGTGTTGGAAATCCCCGAACCCCCTTCTATATTCTTTTATTTTTGTTTAAAAGAAAAAAGATGGCGGCTAAGAAAAAGGCTGCTGTTAAACCGGTCATGAAGAAATGCAATAAATTCCTTGTTGTTTTATGAAAATTTACAACTTTGTGATAGAACTTTATGAGTGGCTGGGTTCTGGGATTGGCCAGAGCCGGTCATGTGGACTGCTAACCGTGAACATGAACTTTTTATTATTTCCCATGTGGTTATATTGCACCATTCTTCTGTCCGCTGCACCTTGGGTCGGATCAGTGTCCTCTATAGGGCTCTCGCCTCTTTATATTTTTTTACTTTTGTGTATAAGCTCGATAGGGCTAAAAGAGGGGAGCGGGGAGGGGGGGACAGCCCTGCACACACCCGCACGCACCCCCAGGCACCCATCTCCGCACGCACGTAGGAAAAGAGTTGTAGGATTTTTGATTATTCATTTTATTTTGATTTTTTTATAAAATTATTATTATTTTTTAATTCCTCTCTTAATTTGCTGCTGATCTGGAATCTCGGTAGTCATGGAGGGGCAGAGGAGGTTCTGGACCGAGTGGAGGCTATCATTTTTCAAAGAGGGAAGTTGCTCCATTTTCTATGCAAATGACAGAAATGCAAGAAGCTCTCACAAGTCAGAGAGGCGATCGACGGCTCTCAGGTTGGGACAATATTTGTCAGCTAACAGATAAGCAAACGCTGTCTCCCTCTCCCTCCCTATTTTACTTATGCCACAGAAATGGACGTCAAAAGGTAAGGGAATCATACGCTTCTCTTCATTTAATATTTTCTTTGAGAAAATGCATTTATCAAGCTGCCTTTTCTATTCCATTCCACATATCCTCTATCTAGGGGTGGGGGAGAAAGAAAAGGGTGGGGTGATGAAGAAGGGAGGCACTTTAAGAAATCAGGGATGGTGGAAATCTGTGTGACAATTTTCCTTGAAAAGCGTAGTGTAAAGGTGAAAGAAAGAGAGAGAGAAAAAGGGATGGGGAAAAGGTGGAGACGTTGAGAGAATGAAGAGAAGAAATAGAGGAAGAAAATAGAAAGAAATAAGGGGGAAAAAAGAGAGATTGAGAAGGAAAGAGATGCTTAAAATAAGAAAGGAAATAAGGAAGAAAAGGAAAATTAAAACAACGGAATAAGAAGGAAAAATAAAGCCTTTAAGGTCACCTGGAGATAGTAGACTTTGAGTGAAGGATTTTGCAGCAGCTTGGTGATGGAGGCTTTTAGATACTGCCTTTAAAAAATTACCAAACCCTTTGTGGGTCGTTGTGGTGGTTTATTTTTTCTCCCCTCGCAGAAGCTTTTGCCAGTTCGCCTGCTCCTCAGGCGAGCCCCGTCATTTGGCGAAGTTTGTGTGGAAACCAGTTGGGTTTTGCGTTGCTCTCCAGGGTCATTATTATGTGGGTGGTTTCTTCGGAGAGGGCAGCTCGCGGCGGCCTCGAAAATAAGGGTCTGGAAATTAGTTAAAAAAGAAGAAAAAGGGAAAAAAGGAAAAAAATAAAGGGGAAAGAAAAAAGATAATAAGAATGAAGCCAACCCCGAGCGCAGCGCTCTCATTGTATTTCCACACCCCCCCCCCTTGTGAAACTCCCAAATGAAGCTGACGTTGCGATGCAATAAACCTCCATGTATTTAATTGCGTTCCGCGGTGTTAATGGGGTTTTACGGCTTTCCCGGCCGGAATACTGGCTCGGGTCTGAGCCCCACGGCGTGGCGGTGCTTTTCCATACCCAGTAATGTGCAAATCTCTCCTCACTCTGTGATACCTTAACGCTTATCTTCGGGTTTAGGAAAAGGTTTGTCTGGAGATACCTGTGATTTTAAATGTGGGGGGGGGTTAATCTTTTTGTTTTTGCAAGATTTCATGGTGGATTGAAATATTGTACTAATTGCTACTGTTATGAGGTGATTTTTGAATAAGATAATGTAAGAGCCTGTGTAAGTGAAGCGAGATTGAGTAAGGAGAGATTCATTACTTAAGCATAAACCATTTTATGACGTGACGATTTATCTCGCCCTAAACTGTCTGTGCTTGAATATTGTGTGGACAAGAGTAAATGATCACAAGCCGCGGAAATAATAAACAGAAAGTCATTTTTAAAAGCTATTTCTTCCCGAACCTGTTACATTTTTCATAAATCACGGGGAAAAAACTGAATACCGGTTAAATTGCCTGTTCTTCCTTTCCCTAAGTCTCTTCACGTTCGTTGTTTGGGTTTATTTCTATCCCTATTCTCAATGAAAAAAATATATTAAAAATTTATTTAATTTAAGAAGCTTGCTCCAAAACGTTTTTATGCCTATTTTTTCCCCATCCTGCGTGGTTAACCACTTGTGGAAATCCCTCATCTCACTGCGGGCAGGTCTTTTTTAACCATTTCAACACGGGATGAACGAAAAATGCCTGTGCCCCCCCCCCCGGGGTGGAGGGATAGGGGGTGTCCGCGCTCCTCCGGCCGGGTCCCCTCCTGGCATCCCCCCCTGCTTATTTATTAAAGAAAATAAAAAACAGCTGTAGAGGGGAGCCCCCCCCCCCCCCCGCCACGCCGTCCCCCGGTGCTGCCGCCGGGGCTCGCCCATTCCCCGCCGTCTGCTGCCATCTACTGTCGGCGGCGGCGGCCGGCGGCTCCCGGGGGGCTCCCGCAGCCGGTGTCCCGGCGGGGGGGGGCCTTGCCCTGGCTGCATTCCCGTCACCCCGGGACCGCAGCCTCCGGTCCCACTCCTGGACGCACTTCTCCTCTATGGTGCCCTGTTCCACATCGAGCGCGGATTGTCTGTTCTGCCTAGGGCCCAGAGGCGCTGGGCATGATCCATAGGTCATGGCCGCACATGTATGTGCAGTCGCATGTGAGCCATGAGCATCCCAACAAGCGTGTTGATCCATGCAGTCCCCAGTCAGTGCTGACTAGCGTGTGAGGCCGTGTCACGCGTGTGCAAACACGTGTGTGGTCACACATGTAGGTTCCCTCCTGTGTCCACATGCACACTCGTGGGAAAGGCGGGTGGCCGAGCATGAAACACGACAGAGAGGCTGTTTTAAAATGGGGTTTGTAGCTAATCCTAAAAGGAGCAGTTATTATTTCTCGCTCCCAGTGGTCACCCCGAGGGGTCTGTCAGGAGCACGGCCTGGGGGTGGCTGCTGGGTCCAAGGAGTCACCCTTGGGCTCCCGTGGGGGCTGAAGGGACAATGCCTGCCTGTTATGTTTAAAGGTTTCTCGTTGTCTCCCTCCCTCCCGCTCGCTTTCTGCCTCTCGTTTTCTCCTCCTGCCACACAGTTTCCTGGCAACTGTTTCTGTCCAGACGAGAGACATTTTCTCCAAGAAAGTGAGATGCCAGGGACTATGGTAAAGAAGGGAGCAAAAAGGAAAGGGGAGTGGGGGGTGAGCGAAGTTTCTCTCTTCTGACCAGCAACAGCCACGATTAACATGTTCCATGCTGCAACTCCCAGCACCACCCCGCATTCACTTTCCACATTATATAATCCATCTCACTTTTTCCTCTGCTTTTCCCCGCTTTCCTAATATTCCACCTCCTCCTTCCACTTCCCAGAACTTGCTGTCGTGGAAATGCTTGGGTTGGATGTAGTTTGAGTATCCCAGTGCCCCTCTCGTCCTCTGCACTCCCAACCCCCCCCCCTTTTTTTTGTTGTTGTTAATAATTAGCTGCACTCTATAATGGAACAATGCAGATTATTATTGCTTCTTTTCAAAGATGCCATTAACCAGGTTATTATGCACTGCACGGGAAGTCAGGTAAATTAAACTTAAATTGCTGGAAATTAAGTTTCAGGCGGTTATGTGCGGGAAAAGCTGGTATTTTATATTTTTTTTACACCTTCAGGGTCATTGTTTTAACTGCTCCAGCCCTGGAGCTCTGCACGGCTCTGTCGGGGCTTTTTTCCGATGTGTTTTTGGGTGTACATGAGCATTAAAAGAGAGGTTTCTCTGCTGCCAATAGCTTTCTATGTCTGACTCCAGGAACAAGGGGGTTTTTCAAGTGTTTTCGTGGTGTTGGCTTGACTTTATGGCTGCAATAAGTCCCTCGGTAGGGAAACCCCCGCTGTGTTCTCACTTCAGAAGGATCGGGAATTCCAGCTCCACATGAAAAAAAGCGAGTTTCATTTTTTATTGGAACCAACTGCACTGAACTTTCTACCAAGTTCCTGGCGGGTTTAGCTTTCACACAAGCAACGCTCTGTTCTGTTTGCATTTTGAAATATTTGGGTGTTGTTTTAATCCCCTCATCTATCTGCCTGGCTCTGCCTGGTGGGATTGGCGTTCTCTGGCCAGAAAAGCAAAGCGACAAAAAGCGAGACCTTCCTGGGCAGAGAGCTGGGGTTGTACATACTGTAAATACTTCTCTTTATCTTTATTTATGCCCTGCCAGATGAGTGATGTCTGTCAGGAGGGGAAAGCCGGCTTCCCAGGGCAGTTAAGTGTGTTATACCACCTTCTGGTGCCTCTCACAACTTCCCCGCTTTATTGCTCCTTCTTAGCAAAAACCTTGTGTCGTTTTTTTGAGGCGATGAGGCCAGAGACTGAATAAAACCGTGCCCACCGGTGCCCCCCAAAGACGGGTCTAACTTCAGGGCTTCTGTACAACCTCCTTTCTGCAGCCGCTGCTGCTCCGCATCTGCCTGCCCCCCCTCCCACCCCCCACCCCCCTGCCTGAGCTGGGTCTGGAGGCGTCCAAAGAAAATAGATTTGCAGTATCGGGTTGAGGTTTACCTTCGGACTTGAGCGGCAACGACGGGAGAGCGTCTGCTCAACAGCTACACCAATACCGCAACGTTTAAACGTTTAAACTTCCTTTTTTATAAGCTATTGAATTGGGAATAGGAATCCACCTCTGCGCTGAGCACTCAATTCGCTGAGATTTAGTGCGGTTTAAGACCTCTACTCGTATTTAACATATATTAGAGGTGGCAAATCAATTAGACCGCGGGCCTGACCCTCAGGAACATTCAAACTATGACAGGCTTCGTGTTTGATTTCTGTTTTGTTTTGGGTGATTTGGTTGGGGGTTTTTTTACGTTGCGAACCAAGTTTTCTTCTTTCCTTTTCCTTCCCCAAATTGCCCTCTTTAGAGCCATCCTTCTAAGAGGCAGGACTTGTTCTTTTCTATCTATAGCGCGTCGAAGGTGTCAGCAAGAGGTAATTAGCAAGCGGCCAGCTTCAATTAGTGCATTTTAAAATGTCGACTGACAAACTACATAAAAAGCCCGTTTCAGCCACAAAGCCACTCGGATGAGCAGTAGTGGGATATGGGGATGTGAGAAGGTTTGGTTTTTTCCCCCCAAACCCCCTGTTTCCAGGGATATATTTGCAGAGCGATCCCGAGAAGTAAGAGAATATATGAGAGCAAACATTTTCAGCAGATGTACTCACGCACTGGATTATCAGCACATCCGATTGCTTAGCCCCAAATTTGCATGCAGAGCTGATGATGCCAGATCATCACTAGGTTTCAGAGCTACAAATATTGCATAACTCTCTAATCAAATGTTGGAGCTGCTCAGCTCCTGCACAGCAGTTAACTTCGGGCTCTCATCCCAGCCTTTTCCCCCTCTTCTCTAGTCATCGTTCCCTTTCAATCTCACTTTTTGTTTGTCTTGCATACCAATAAAGCAGATCTACGTAAGTTTGGGTCCATTCCATACACAAAGGGAAACTCTGAAAGAACAAATATAAGAGATATCAGTCAAAGGGGGTGGAGGATGGGAAACTATTTCCTTTGCATGTTATTTCCTTGAATTATAAGGATTACGTTTCAGTCGAAATGTTCATTGCAGCCGTGGCATGAAACAATCTTGGCTTTGCTGCTGTAAACATGATGTTTAAAATAAATCAGCTCGTAATAAGATATCACTTCGGTAGATACTTGGAGCTCCGTCAGTGAGAGCCGCATTGGCAGCTCTGCAGACACCATGTAATATATGTAATTCTAGATTTGGAGCGCACACATTCACACATTCAAGTACAGGGGAGTGTGTATTATAAGGCGGGTCATTTCACGGCATGTAAGACTCAAAGACAGATGGCTACAAATTCGGACAGGAAACGAATCCTTGATAAAAGGCGAATGATCGGGGCACAGTCCTGGCTTTAATTTAGATTGCGTTTGGTGATATTTTTTATTATTTTTTATCTTTTCTTGTGAGATGGCTCTGATTTTCCCATGTGAACAGAGGGAAGGCGGCGATCAGAGATCCAAGTCTACCTTGAGCAAACAGAGATCCAAAGGGGGGATGCACCAGGTAGAGCAAAGCACATCTCTGTAGAGGAAAACGGAGAGAGGCACAGCCCAGAGCAAAGAGCAGCTTTTAGGGTGACCGGGAATTGCTTGAGATTTTGTGAATTACCCCTTCCAGCTTTTTAACTTTGCAAAATAGAAAAGGCTGCTTTTTGCAATGGGAATGAGCTCAAAGGGGGGCTGCAAACCCGCGGGGTCCGTGCGCACCTCCGAGGCAGCAGCCCCACCGCACTGCCGGCTTTGCTCTCCTTAAAACCCCCATCTCGATCGGGAACGATCAATAAACTCAGCTTTGGACTGTAACCCAAGGCTGCCTCTTAGCCATAAAAGGTCGGGCATAGATTTGGTATTAACAAAAAAACGCAAGAGGGCACAATGCGGTGCCGGACTCCGGAGGGGATAGGGATTTAACGAGGGATAAAGGAAATACTTCGATTTTCCATTTATCTCCTGAATACGGAGCTTTTGCAGAAAAGGAAAGGTAAAAATGCAATATATGAAAAAGCGAAGGTCTGCTTCAAGCGAGAGCGGATTTCCTTGGACGGGGAGTGCTAATCTCTGGTAATTAGACATACAGGAACCGAAATAAGTTGTCAAACCCGATTTCTTCTCCTATAGCAAATCTAAGTTAATCAGCCCGGTGAGATCTCCTCGCAAAGTTCTCACACACGCACAAAAAAACTTTTTTTCCTCCCTTTTTTCCCCTTCTTCCTTCTTTTCTGTAACTGTAGCGAAGTACGGAGCCATGTCAGGACGATTTGCAAACACTTAGGGGTTAAAGTGTTCCGAATGCGAATAACTGACTTTTTTCCCCCCACTTGCAGCGAGTATTTGTGTACGTTCTATGTGTGTAAATACATGTAGGCGCACAGACCGCCATCCGTGCGACGGGCTCTCGCACACCCCCGCGCAGAGCTCCGGGGGAGCGGGGGGAGATGGGGGGGGGGACGGACACGTTTATTTATTTATGAAGCTCGGAGCGCGCCGGGAATGTTTCTTTCGGCAGATATTATATATTTGGTTAAGGGGGTGCATTTCTGTTGTTTAAAAGGGAGGGAAAAAGGGGTGGATGGTTTGTTCTTGGGGTCCCTGGTGCAATCTCAGCTCCTCATGGGTGCTATTTTGCAACCTCAGGCGCCTGCTATTGGTCAGCCCCTGATCAGATGGTTGTATTTCCTTGTGTCCCTCGCTGGCACCACGCCATCTCCCTTCAGCTAAAACCCAATCTCCGATATACTACTAATAGCTAAACCACTTGGACTATAAAACACAACAAATCATAAAGCCGGGAAAGGACGGCAGGCTTCTTCCAATGAGTTCTTATTTTGTCAACTCGACCTTCCCGGTGAGTCTGGCGGCGGGGCAGGAGCCCTTCCTGGGACAGATCCCGCTGTATCCCTCGGGCTACGCGGACCCTTTGAGGCACTACCCCACCACCTATGGAGCCGCGGGCGTCCAGGAGAAGGGCTACACCTCCTCCCCTTACTACCAGCAGAGCAACGGAGCCTACAGCCGCGGCTCCGCCTGTGACTACGGGGCTGGAGGGTTCTTCAGGGAGAAGGACCCCGCCTGTGCCCCCCCGGCGCTGGACGAGGCGCCCCTCGGCCCCGAGCCGCGCACGGCGGACTGCGCGCACGGCAAAGCCGCCTTCGGAGAGAGCGAGGAGCCAAAATGTTCCGCCCCGGTTTACCCTTGGATGCAGCGGATGAACTCTTGCAATAGTGAGTTTACTCTTTTACAGAAATAAATACATCAATCTCCTCCCCCCCTTTCTTATTTGTTACCGCCAGGGAGAGAGAGTGAGAGAGAGAGCGCGCGAGGGAAGCAGGAATAAGCTTCACTTTGGAGCCCAAACTTCCAGCGGGGAAGTTAGGCGGCACGAGACGCTCCAACTTGCTCCTGACACGCACCAAAACTTCCCACCGCTCAAGTATCTCCCCCCCAGAACTTCCCTCCATACACACTCAAAAAGTTTGCCCCCCACCCCCATTTAAACCCCAATACAGTATTTCTCCAACACCCCCCCCCCCTTTATGATTTCCCCCCACATTCCACTTTGCGTGTCACTCAGCTACAGCGATTTGTCTCTGTCTTTCCTCCACACGCACAGGGAGATATCTTTTCTAAATCAGATCTGGATGACTTTACATACACACACACACACGGACCCACACCCCCACGTAGCTCCTTTTCTCGCTGGCTGACCGATCTGGTCTTAAATCATATAAAAGTGTTTAAATATTTGAAAGGAGAGGGCTACATTTTTAATGAAACTCACACATAATGAAAAGTCTGCCTGGGGAGATTTTTTTCTTCCACCCCCTGGTGATATATGACTTCTTTAAGTGCTGTTTCCTCAATCAAGAAAAAAAAAGAACGGGGGTGGGGGAAATAATAGAGGTTCACCACCCTCCTTCCCATGTTTAGATGCATTTGTTGCCTTTTAAGTTCCAAATTGACGTCCATTAGCGCAGGGACATAAAGTGTTGTGTCCTCTTTAATGCAGAGTTTGGGCAGATCGATTCACTTCATTATTGCTTAAATGCTCCGATCTATTACAGTTGCCGGTAGGGTGGAAAACAGCGCGGGCGGGAGGGGGGGGAGAACACCTTGCGATTTTTCATCCCGGAATCAGATAGATCTTGCCCTGTCTCCCCAGCCGTGCCTGCAGCAGGGCCAGTTCAGCACGATCCCTGCCTACAGCTCGGCTGCGGATCCTCCGCGGGTGCGGCCCGGCCAGGGGAGCTCCCTTGTGCGCACGGAGGGGATCACAGGCCGATCGGGAGATTTTGAGCTTGGCCAAAGCCTTTGGAGGGCAGGGGAGCGGGCACACACCCCTCTGCATACTGCCGTTGTGAGGGGTTTAGAATCCCCTTCATTATCCGGTATCTCCACGGCCCCACTAAACCGCGGGGCTTTCCCCCACCCCCCTTTTTTTTTCCTTTAATTTATTTTATTTTCCCCTTCCCCTCCCCCCCTTCCCTCCCCTTCCCCTCCCCCTATTTTTTCCCTATTTGTTTCCTATTTGTTTCCTTTTTATTTTTGCGGGTGTCACAGGTTCTTCCTTCGGGCCCAGCGGCCGCCGAGGCCGTCAGACCTACACCCGCTACCAAACACTGGAGCTGGAGAAGGAATTTCATTTCAACCGCTACCTGACCCGGCGCCGGAGGATCGAGATCGCCCATTCCCTCTGCCTGACGGAGCGGCAGATCAAAATCTGGTTCCAGAACCGCAGGATGAAGTGGAAAAAAGAGAATAAATTGCTCAACTCCTCGCAACTGAGCGCGGAGGAGGAGGAGGAGAAAACGGCGGAGTGAAAGTATTATTTAAAACCCCACACACAACAAGAACACGTTAAAGAAGTAGAGAGGGAGTGAGTGAGTGTGTGAGAGCCGAGAGGATGGGGGGGGTGTGGGCTGGCTGCGAGGACAGGGAGAACCTGCACATTGGTGGGACAAGCCCTCTGAGCAGCGGCCACAGCTAGAAAGTTTGGGCCACCAATGCCATGGATTCTTGTTCCCAGTGTTCTGGCGTGTCCAAGAAAAAAACAGGAAAAAAAAAAACAGGAAAAAAAAATATCAGGCTTCTAGATGCGTTTTTAATGATTTTTCTTCCTTCCCAAGCCTCCCACTCACACTCCCCCCTCCCTCAAATAATAATAATAATAATACGAAAGTGAAGAGAACGAGAGGAGGAGGGAAAGAAAAGGAAAGAGAAAAGACAAAAAAAATAAGGACTCCTACCTGTGTTTCTACCCTTGGTGTCACTGTTAGTAACCTGCTAACTCTTGTATTTAATGGAAGTGCTGCAATATATGTCATTTGGGGTGTTTATTGTCTTAATTTTGTAAAAATGTTTCCTGCACGGTTGACATAGTTGGGTTTTTATTTCATTTTTTGCTCCTTTGGTAAATTAATCAAGCCCTGGGGTCTTCGGAATTAGTTTTATTATGAGTTTTTTTTGTTTTTTTTTTCTTTTATATATATATTATTTTTTTTAAAGGAAAATCTACTGAAAGAACGAGTACTACCTAAAAGGATGCAAAAGCAACAACAGCAACGGCAAAAAGTTCTATTTTATTAATTTTTGTACGTGTTGTGTTTGAAGTTTGTCTTAGGTATGACCATGGAATTCTCTAATAAAAACAAAGTCTTCGAGCTCACGCACACACCCTGTCATTATTACTATTATTATTGCTCTTCTTCTTATCTTTCCCTTTTCCATAGGGAACTTGCCATTCTTAAGGAGCAGAGAGCTGTAACGAAAGCCTTGCTGCTCTCTGCCTGACAATGTCTTCTAATCTGCAAGGACAAGCAACTCCAAGCACACGGAAGTTACAGTGGAGAGATAAATCTGGTTTTCCCTCTTTTTGTCTAATCGTAAATGGAAGCCCTTTCACCAATAGTATTTCCTCGCTGACATTCTGCTTTAGTATCGCTCTTTTTTATTGTTACAGTACAAAGAGTTATGACGAAACGCTCTCCATATACATAATAAATCAAGGAAACAGGCAAAAATATGCTCTCATTTATCTACCAAAGATACCTAACATTTGCCTAGCATCTTTCAAACATCTGGTCCCTTACTTCATATCCCCAAATCAAAGTGAGGTGTATTGCAAAAAAGTCCAGATTTCAAGGGAATTTGCCCTTCGAAACGAGTAGCTTCCCAGCTCCAGGAATACAGCCTGCATTTAGGGGGAAAAAAAAGGTGGAAAATAATCTAAACTATGTCTGAAGAGCTTTTTTAGAAGAGCAGATTTTAATTTGAACTGGAAAGCTTTTCCAGTGACTTCTCCTGTGCTGGGGGGGGTGGGCTGGGGACCGCTCCTGCTCTGGCCAAGGAGGAACCTCCTGCTGCAAACAGCAAACTTTTCTTGGGTTTAGGGGATTAAACGAAAGGAAGTGCTTGTTCTGCTGAGGGTTAGGACTGGAAACAAGCTACCAGCCCAGGCTGTTTCGGATACCGTTTTCTGCAGCTTCACGAGGGGAAAACGCAAGGAAAGAGGATACCTCCAGGCTCCCATTCCCTTTCCCACTCTCCACACGGAATACCTATGTATGAATGCATTCCCCCGTGCCACAAGCTGGTTTAATGTCACTCACTTTTAAAATCAATTCATGCAGAAGCTTCACAGCTGTAGGACATTTACTATTATTGCCACGCTTTTCATTGCCCGTAATTATTATAATTATATGTCACTTTCAATATGGCGCATAATTTCCAATGAGTTGCAGACAAGCATATGAAATTCCTAAACTGCCTTGGGAAGAAAAAGAAAGAAAGAAAGAAAGAAAAAGGAGAGAGAGAAAAGAGAAGAAGGGGAAAATAAAAAGGAAGGAATGCTTAACAAAGCACAGCTTTTCCACAACGTTTTACCCAATTTTACCAGTTTCAGAGTGCTTTTGCTCCCCAGTATTCCTTACAGGTTAACAAATGGAAAGGAAAAAGCACGTAGCACAATGCTGTGTTCAAAGAGGAAGCGGAAAGCTCAGGAACGAGAATATCCCAAAAGCGACGTTGTCAACACTTCCACCGGCTGGACGTTCCCTTCTTCTTTCTCCCCATTTATTTCTCCCCCTTTCCTCTTTTTTTCCCCCTCCAGAATTAAGGTGCGACCGCATCCCTGGTCCAAGCTCAGCGTGCAGCAACGCTCGACTTTTCTGACCGTAACCACGCGAAATAACCCCACGCAGCCGCCCACCCCCAGCACAGCTTCACCGTACCCCCTTTTCCCGTGCAGATATTAACGGAGGAGAAACCCCCCCGTGCTCAAGGCACCTCACCCCTGCCTCCGAACTTCCCAACGGTGTCACAAAGGAAGAAATTAAGAGTTTAATAAAGAAAAGGAGCCGGGCGAGAAGACCCACGGGGGGGAGCGCGGACACGGCAGCAGCGGAGAGACACACACACCCCCCGCTTTCATCTCAGCGTTGATTTTTAGGAAGCAAAATGAATATAGAAGAAGGGGGATGTGTAGCGGAGGGTGGATTTGGGGGTACTGGGGTGACCCCCCCTCCAGCCCCCCCGGGCGCGGCGCCCCACTCGGCCGGCAGGTGGCGCGCTCCGCCAAGGTGGGGGGTGAGCGCGACGGCGGCGCGCACGGGGATTCGGGGCGCCGCGCACCGACTCGGGCCTAAACGACTCCGCGATCGTCATTATTTGTAACCATAGAGCATGAATTACCTCTTGAGGTCATCAGTGAGAATTTACGACTGGTCAACAAAAGCACGTGATTCCCAAACGCACCCCCCCCTCCCCCCCCCCCCATATTTGGCCGCATACATAGCAAAAACGAAGTACAGTGCATCGCTATAATTCATTAATACATCATAAATCGTCAAGCACAGGGTTATAACGACCACGAGCCACAAATCAAGCCCTCCAAAATAACCCAAATGAGCTCTTACTTTGTAAACTCGTTCTCAGGGCGCTACCCAAATGGCCCCGACTATCAGTTACTAAATTATGGGACCAGCAGTTCCATGAACGGTTCTTACAGAGATTCAAGCACCATGCATTCCAGCTCTTATGGCTACAACTACAATGGGATGGACCTTAGCATCAACCGCTCAGCCTCCTCCAGCCACTTTGGGGCTGTGGGGGAGAGCTCCCGCGGTTTCCCTTCTCCAGCTCAGGAGAGCAGGTTTAGACAGGCGTCTAGCTGCTCCTTATCTTCTCCCGACTCCCTTCCCTGCTCCAACAGCGAGAGCCATGGAGGCAAACCCGCCCCGTCCCCCTCCGACCAAGCTCCTTCTGCCAGCACCACCAACACAAATTTCACAGAACTAGACGAGACCAGCGCGTCCTCGGGAGCCGACGAGGGCACTCCAATAAGCAGCAGCATCCCCCGAGCACAGGCAGAGCCCATCGCGACCTCCACCGCAGCAACAGAAGGGCAGGCACCTCAGATATTCCCTTGGATGAGGAAACTTCACATTAGCCATGGTACAGCTACTTCTTTTTCCGTCGTTGTCGTTGTTGTTGTTTGTTTTCTCACACCCTTCTCCTTTTCTCTCGTGTTTTAGTGTGTTTTTTAATTTCCTTTCCTCTTTTCCTCCTCCCCCCACCCCCCCACTCCCTTTTTTCTCTCCTTCCTTTTATTCCGTGGAGGCGCTTTGATCAGAAACGCAGCTATTTATTGCTTTTGTATTTCTTGCTCTGATCGCTGCTTTAAAGCTGCCTCTGGCGCCTCGAAGGGGTGTGGGGGGGGCGATTTTATTTTACTTTCGCTATTCTCTCCGCGAAATTTTCAGCTCGTAGCTCTATGTGGATGGTGGGAGAAGGTAATTTAAAAATTGAGGGAAGGGGGTGTTCCTTGGGGGTGTGGGGGGGGGAGAGGAAAGGAAAGAATTGACCATTAAAATGGCATTATATGCACAGATGGGTCTCTCAGTCCTTTCCTGCTCTTATTTTGCTGGGTGTATTCTCGACAATCTGCTCTTGACAAAACCAAAATAGCGAAGAGATACAGAAGAACAGAGAGACACCATCATTCCCCCCCCCCAACTACGCACACACACTCGGCCCGGTTTTCTCCTGAAGAAAAGAGCCTTAAACCTGAACCCCCTGCAAACAGACACAGAAACGGGCAGAGGGGGGGAAAAAGGGGAGATGCAAAATCTCGCTTCTCCAGTTAAATTATGAACACTGAGTTGGGAATGTGGGGCAGAGGGTGGGGGGGTTTACACGTGTCTGGGGGTGTGCGAGAAAAGGGAGGGGGGGTGTTGTTATTTGGGGAATAAGCAGCATTACAAGCTGCCCGAAGAAGGCGGGTATTTTACCTCGGTTTTACAATATATATATCTATCTATATAGCCTTAAGGATAACAAAAATCTTAGCAGAAAGCAAAACCCCAACCCCGCTGTTGTCCGTGTTATTCAGACATGACTGGACCAGACGGGAAGAGGGCGAGGACAGCGTACACTCGCTACCAGACCCTGGAGTTGGAAAAGGAATTCCACTTCAATAGATATCTCACCCGCAGGAGGAGAATAGAGATCGCTCACGCTCTCTGCCTCTCCGAGCGCCAGATCAAAATCTGGTTCCAGAACAGGAGGATGAAATGGAAGAAGGATAATAAACTGAAAAGCATGAGCTTAGCCTCGGCGGGCAGCGCCTTTCAGCCATAAAGTCTAGAGGAGGAATATATCGAGGGAAGAAGAGGAGGCGAGAAAGAAATCCGTAAATAAATAAATAAAGCGCAGATCTTAGTTTCCGAGTACTGTACAGTGAGGCACCTTCCTTTCGGCATGTTGTTGATATTCTAAACCAACGCGTATGGTACCGTTATCCCAGGACTGAGTCCATGTCGTGTTCTGTTTGTTATTAAATTTGGGGGTTTGAATCTTTTCTTTTTTTATATAATTAAATTTTATTTCCAGATGCTCCTCATGCTCTTGTTCTTCTAAATGTCTGTGTCCGTGCTCTCTTGATGCTTTCTGGAAAGCTAGCATGTTTTATGTGAGCCCTTTAAATGTTATAACTTATTTATAAATCGAGAACAGATACGGTTGTTTATTTGTTCGGTTTCTTTTCTTCATGCCCCCCCACCCCCCTTTCCTGAGTTTACTGCTTTTGGGTGAGTTGTTCTCTGCCTAAGCTAAAAAAGGGGGTTCCTGCACTACAGTGGCAGAAAAAAAAAATAAGCTAAAAAAAACCCAAACAAAAATGTTTAAAAAAAAGGAGAAAAAGAGGAAAAAAAAAAAAAAAGGAAAAGCTCTTGTATCTGTCTTAAAATTGTCCAGTCTGTGTTTTAGTTCAAACTTCAGGCCAGGATGTCGAGTCCCAGCCTAATTCCAAGACGTACTCTTAGACGTGGGTAAACTTCACTATTATAAAGAAAAAATTATGTATAAAATCGGACCAACAATAGAGTGCTCTAATGTCTGTAAATACTAGAAATATTTCTGATGTGACTAATAGACGGTTTGTAGTGGGCAGAGTGAATGCAATGTTATGTGTAAAAATGGCATCTGTCATGTCTAGCTGCCTGTTAGTACTTTGCCAATAAGCTTTTTGTATTTGTTTGTAGCTTTACTTGAAGTCAAATAAACGTTTCTCCTACTCACAAAGGCTCCCAGTTGCACTTTATACACAAGCTCTGAGATTCGCAGCCCATGCTGGAGCCGCGGAGATGCCTGGCGTGGGGCTGAGCCGCTGCGAGGAACTCTCAGCAGAGCCCCAGCCTCTCCTGGGCAGCTCTGGGGAGCTCAAAACCACCACATATTCACACCAAAAGCCCTCCAGGCACCGGCCGGACACAAACCGCAGCCCTTCACACCTCCCCGAACGCCGTCTCCCCATAACACCGCCGGCCCCCCCAACCCACGGTAGCAGACAAACTGGTTTCCAGTACTTCAAGTTGCAATCCCGCGGTATAAACGCAGATTTACGTGCATTTCAGGAGTTAGATCTACATACACACACGCACATTTGAAAAGCCAGAGGTATTTATGCCCATATACGCGTACACATAAACCTGCGCTCTATAGAATCACAGATATGTGTGTTTGGATAGATATATTTGAAATATATATAAATAAACATGGGTATATACAGCATACATTTCTGCGCTGAGCTATGCCCAACACTGCTATCTCTCGTCCTCGGTTTGTTGTGCTTAACTGCTTTTAACTCCTAGTCTCCGGCTTAACATGTAAATAACATCTCTGCAACTACTGACATTCACTACAACGAGTCATTTTGGCTGCAGATTATTTAACATCATCAAAGATGGCAAATGTTGCCATTTCGCTACCTAGGGAATCTCACAAGGCACGAGATACTCCGGTTTAAAGTCGCTCTATTTGGCAAAACGCCACTGACATCTCTACAATACAGCTTAGGCTTTTTGTTCGTAGCAAGTAAAGTTGGAGCTTAAAACTTACCAAACTTAATCTCCCACTGTTTAGGTACTTCTTAAGTGATTTTGAGAGGGATGTGAAGTGGACTGTCAGGTCCCAAACCATTTGCTCGCCTTCCCTTGATTTTTTTTCTTTCTTTTTTCTTTTTTTCTTTTTTTTTCCCTCACTAATAGCAAACTATACCAAAAGTGGGTATGACATTTAGATGTCAAATGGATAGGGTTTTATCTAGAAGTTAGATCGTAAAAATCGCCCAGACCTCAGACAGATACCCCTCACTGGCTCTCAAAAGTCACGTGAGGTCCATAAAGTTAGTTTTATGGTTTTGGGGAGTTGACAATGTACAATATATTTCACATTCTCTAGAATGTTAAGTGACACTTTAACTGCTTGGTTTGGCTTGTAAGGGGCAGCAATGGGTGAGCACTTTTCCAGATGAGATAAACGTTGCAATTGCAGGGAACATGTTTTGCGGGTCCAGTTTTCTGTCCAGGGAGCCAATAGACTGGAGTCCTGAAAGTAAGTTCTGAAATATTATCTGCTTAAACTATTTTAAAGGGTTGATATGACTAAAGGCTGAGCGGGGAGGAAAGAGGGACTGTCTCTCTTTCAGAGCTTTATTTCTCACTTTTAAGAAGGTCTTAATTCTTATCCTCCCGAGAGCTGGAATTGCATTACATTTCCATCACAGCTTCGAGGCCCGCAAGTAAACTTTGTGGCAGCGGGAGAAATAGGAAAGCTGTAGAGATTCATTATCATTGCACGGCAACTCCATCCTGTCTTTGCCGGGGGACATGTGTACTTCAGCCAAAGTTTGGGTTTATCCTTCGCCATTCTTGCGCGTTTATTGGAGGCGATTTCGGTGCGTTTCGAGCTGCTCGCAAATAGCCACAAACCTGAACCATGACTTTGCATTTCAATCAACGATATTCTGTCTGTACTTTCAGGGTGTTAACACCTTTTGATTTTCATTATTTTCACCTTCTTGCCATAGAAATGCACTTTTTTGTTTCCTTTCGGCCTGTGTAGAGACCAGGGTTTTTTTGCCCCAGGGCTTTCCCTTCCTTTCTCCTCCCCTTTTTTTCCCCTTTTTTTTCCCCCCCTTTTTTCCTTCCCCCCTCCCCCTCTTGGGTTTCCTTGTTTTTTTGCCCCCTTCATAATACAAATGAGTGTCCTCATATTCCCGTAGTTCGTTTCTCTCACATGGAGCCACTGACTGACCGCTGTTATGTCTCCAGCCTGCCCTGAAGTGCTACAGAAAAATAATCAGAGAGGCTGCAGTTTGCAGACAGAGCGTCCAAACCTTACTGAGCTCACCGATATATCCCAGATTTCCTTCTCTCCCTCTCAGGGCTGACATCGTTCTGGAAAAGGCAGGCAGCAGCCTTTTGCTTTGGGAAAATAAACAAGTTGCAGGAAAGGGCAGGAGCGCGGAGCCTGCGCGGGTGAGGGGCGAGGGGCTGTGCTGAGGCTGGCCGGGCAGGTGGCCCTGGCACTGGGCTCCGGTTCCGCGACCGCGCAACAGTGCATAAGCGAGCAAAATAGGGCTGACAGAGCCAAAGAGAGAGGGGGGAGAACCCCATAAGCCAACCCTGGAGAGGTTGCTTATTTTGCAAGCCTTTGCAGGAGAGGTAGAGGACACTTTGTCCACACCTGAACCAACTCACATCAATTCCCCCCCCCCCCATCGCTGTTTCAAAAATAAAATCAATTTTTAAACAAGAAAGTTCAAAGCGGAGGTGCTGCAGAGGGGAAGGGGGTGGCTTGAATTTGGAGCATTCACAGGCTTTTTTTTCCCCTCTCCTTTTTAGGGTAAGACAACATTTGGTGGACACATGTCCGTCTCTTTTACACAAAGCAGAATGTCCCCCTTTAGCACACTTTGGAGATTGCTTTTCCTTCCTTGGGCTGTTTTTCCTGTCCTGCTAATATCTTTGCTATCATCATTTGAACTTCTGGCTTCTCCCTGAGCAGTCAGGGGGTGGCCAGTGCAGTCCTGGAACCCTCTGCTCTGAAAACCTGTAAACACAGATTCAAAAAGCTGGAAATTCAAGGAAGGGAAGCGGGGTGCAGGGAGCTTTTCCTATTCAGCAGTCTGGTTTTATGCTGAGCAGCCTCTCCCTAATCTCTGTGCAAGCTGGACGCCTGCTTTTTTAGTTAATAAAAAAGGTACTTCATGGGATCCTAAAGGACTTCCATGGCATGACCTTGAAAGGTGAATTTAGCCCTTCAAGCTGCAGATGGTTTGTCTACACAGGGTTAGAAGTGCTGGAAGGAGAAGGGATGTGAGGAGAGGCATGTGATCCTGCTGGGGTTAGCCCAAGTGATGGCCTTCTAATTCCTTACCCTCATGGTCTCTACTGGTGACCAGAAATCATTTCTCCTGATTCAAATGATAAGTACTGACTTAGGCAAGAGAAGTGTTACCTCTTCACCTCAACGTATGTTTGAAATGCAACTGTATGTTCAATGCATGCAGGTACCCATAAACACTCTGATTCCAAAACATATTAATCCATCCATGTAGCCGTAGATCTATCCATTCATCCACCTCTTCCCCATCTATCATCTGCATCACTGATCCTCACATCCCACTACAAGGGTTTTATACAGTCTCAGGCAAAGTATCCTCCCCAAACCACTCTGATCAGAGGCAGCACAAGTGGTTTTCTTCTAACATACCACAGTTCCTAACCCTTTGGTGTATACAACATGTTATTTCAAGGGGAAAGAATAAGCATACAAGGACAGCCAGACCAAGGGGAATTTACAATGCAGTTTAGCCCTAGGACTTTGAGGTGAAGAAGAGGTGCCTGTGGGGTGACAACAGGGATCAACACTGTGTCACCCCTTTGATTTGAGCATCCTTGGTGCAGGGATGGCACTGGGCCTGTGCCACCACAAAGGAACAGGGACTGGATTTAGTTGCTGTCATGATAATTTAATCCTTCCCATAATTTTCAATAACCCCTGTCCTCTGTTTGAGATCTGCTTTCTACCTGCAGCACCTAGCATGTTTTTAAGATAGGGTTTGTTTGGGGTTTTTTTACAAGCTGGATTTTGGAGGGTTTATTTGGGGATTTTGTTTCTCTGACATGGCATTAACCTCCATCTTCCTGTGAGGCATAAGCAGGGATCATTGTCTACCATTTTACAGCCTGGAAGGGGTCACAAGCTTAGCATGGGCTTCCCCCCTCCCTCCCTCCCTCCCTGCCTCCCCATTCTTTAAAGAAAGGGAAAAAAAGATCTCCCTGTTGCTGGTGAAAAGGAAGTATAAGGAGAGTAAACAGGAAAACGGAGCTCTGACCGTGCAGGTAGGCGGGGATTTTCCTTTGCATTTTTCATCGTTTCTCTCACTTTAATGGCATACATCAGACATGGGACAATTAGTTCTTCTGTAGCTGTAGAAGACAGAATAAATACAAAGTGCTTTAATAACGGCTCTAAGAATATGGAGAATCTCTAGCACACGATTACTGCTTACAAGGAAAATTTCCTTTTATAAACCCTTGGTTTTGCAGATCTTTCTGTCACGACTCTGGGTACGCATGGGGGAAACTTCTGTTTGACTCCTTAAAACCGGGTCTGGTGAGGTAGATGTGGGCTGTTTGCCCCAAGTGAATGAAGGCTTCCAGAGCTCGGAGAAGCCTCCCCAGGATCTTACCTGTTTCACAACATCTCTTACATCCAAAACTGTATGCAGCCATATAACCTTACACCTATTTTTGCTCTCTGTCCTCTTTAGCTTTCCCACTTCTCTGAAGGTTTCCTATTTCGTTTAGTAAACGTTGTAGAAACCTCACTCCTGCTCTGAAGGGGAAAAAACCCCAAACCCCACAGCAGTTATTTCTCACCCAAGAGCCAGCCCAGGCTCCACAGCCTGGAGGAGCCAAGCTGAGCATCTGTATTAATTCCAGCTCCCTTCAAACTGCCTTTTGGAGTGTCTTCCAGGGCGGTCCAGGGACCCCCGTGCTCAGACTGCTGCTGAAGGGCGAAAAATAGATGAAATTTCACCAGTAAAATACCCATTTTGGTTTTTAGGATCGTTCAGCAATAAATAGGGGGGTGGGGAAATGCATTTGTGAGTGGTTTGGGGAGCGTTTCAATGCAAAAGGCAGCCCGAGGTTGCAACGCCGTTGTCAGGCCACTGTGAATGTCACGGTTTTACTGATGTATTTATTTTTAGGGCTCTTTTTCGTCAAGCTTTCTTGTGTTTTAGACTTTCTTTGCTCACCGGGTTCAGGGCAACAGAAAAGAAAATTCCCTCCCACTTAGGTTTTAAAAACCTCACCCAAAGGAGCAAGCAGAGCAAACTAAAAACAATCCCAAAACAAAGAAACCCCACCAAAAACAAACTTCGCCAAGGTAGCCTAGTTACAGATGTGTATGATGTCTTATTTTATTCAACAAAAAGTGATTAAAATCTGTTAAAGGATTTAATTAAGAGAATTAAATGAAAAGGAAGGGGCACAAATGAGTTGGAAAAAAAAAAGCGAAGCTATTCTAAACGATTAAATCGCCATTTTAACAGTATAATGGGGTTTGCATACTGAAAAGAGAAATCAGAGCTCATATCTCATCAATAATTCATAGGCAAGAGGGATCATTCCGAGGTCAGCAGACTTGTACAGCCCCGGCTCCTCTCTTGGAGGGGAGGGTGAGCGTCGTATCACAACACAGAGCGGGCCCCGGGGGCTGCCGGGGCACCTTTGCAAGGAAAACATAAACTCTAGGTTTTTTTCTTTATTTATTTCCTTCTTTCTTTCTTTCTGTCTTTTCTTCTTCCTCCTTTTTCTTTTTTTTCCCCATTTTCTACCCCTTCTTTTTTTCCTTTTTTTTTTTTTTTTTTTTTTACTTTTAATGTACCCATCTCACTGTGCGCGTGTGTTGGGCACTGGCCGTAACCGAGGGGGAGGGCTGGAGAAGGACTGGATGTGGTTCATATTGCTCCACTACAGACACACACCAGCAATGCGGTATTTAAGCCAAAGGGATCTCCTTGTTCTGTTTGTTTCTGGCCCCAGAAATTAAGGTTGGGAGGCGGCGGGTCCCTCCTGCCTTGGCAGAGAGGCAGCGACTAGAAATCACACTGCTCAGGCTGTAATTCTTGTGGTTCAGTCTATTTAGAGGAAGACTCTGATTATTCACCTATTTCTTTGCCATGGTCCTGTAAATGACTCCAGCCCACACTCCTTCTGTGTGTCCAGGTCCCCCCTCCAAGCTTTTGAAGGACCCCCCCTCCCTTCCTTCCAGCTCGGCTCCCCGAACCCTTTTCCCTCCCCCACAGCTGAATTTCAGGCTGAGGATTTGCTCTCTCTTTCCCGCAGCCCCTTCCTCTTTTTTTATTACACGTCCGACCTGAAGGGAACGAGCTGATGGGATTATTTAAAATCCTCTTACTAAAGGTCTCTCCTCAATTAGGAACCCGAAAAGGACTTTTATGGGCTTTGGCTCCTCCTCCGGCGTTTCTTTCCAGTCCTAGAATGGATTTAAGAATGAAATTTTCTTTCAGAGCGTGGCTATTTCGGTGTCTGAGCTGATTTTTCCCATTCTTTCCTCTCCTAATGTTAAATAAATGATATTTGGAAGGAGGTTGATAACTTAACTCGGGAGGTGTCCACCCGGCATAGTTTTTCCGTGTTCTGTTACCCTAAATAGCTTTAAAAAGAAACTATTTTGACAGCGAGCGTTGAAAGAATAAGACTAGTACGAGGTTTTTCCCCGCTTTGATTTATCTCTTTTTAACATGTGTATGTATGTCTCTCTATATACACACACACATATATATACCCTTCAAGTCAAAACAAATTACAGCGCCGGGATTTGGGGGAAAGGACGTTTGTTTGGTGCAAATCTGGGCTGTTTATGTAGGGAGACTGCAACACCAGGGTGGAGAGGGGGGTGGTCGTGGTGGGAAGGAGCGGGGGAACGGGCGCCCCGGGTAGGGGGATTTGCTGCGGCTGCCTCGGCTGTAACGTCCCCGAGCAGCCAGCAGAGCCCGCTTCAGACCAAGTTCACTGCCAGCGGGGCCGGGCCGGGCCGGGCCGGGCTGGGGCGGGAGCGGGACCGGCTTCCCGCAGCCCTCCAGTCCTGCCCAAGCCCTCAGGGGCTCCCTAAAGAACACGGGAACCCTCTTTATCAGCGGAAAAAGGAGGAAAAATCGCCCCCAAAATTAGATCAGAGCAAATAACGGCCGTCAAAACCTCGCCGAGGAAATCACAAATAAAAGAGAAATAATAAATTATATTCTTTCTTGAGGGTTTTCCCCCTTTTGTTCTTTTAAATGTAAAAATGTGGGGGGAGCAAAAGAAGTAAAATAAAATCAGTGGTCTAGAGCAGCAATGGATGATGGGGACAGAAACATCTGATGTTTGCCGAGCTCTGATTTTTTTATTCTTCGTTGGGCAGAGAAAAAAAAAAACCCAATAAATGTCCGTTTTTTCCCCCTTTTCTTTTCTAAGTAAAATAAATAAAATAGGAAAATCAGGAGAGCGTTGGTTTCTAGAGGCGTAGCCGGTAACTCTGGTCTTGGGGGGCTTGTTAGTACAGCATTATAGCTCGAGGGGTCAAAAAGTTGAGGGTCAAAAGTTTACGCTGTGCGTGACTCGGTCTTGTGTATAACCCTGATAGACTGATGTCAGTGGGAAAAAAAAGAGGGAGAGAGAAAGAAAGAGGGAAGGGGAGGGGGGGGGAGGACGAGGTGGGAGGAAGAGTCTCTGCTGCTGGGCAGAGATGAGAGAGGATGATAGCGAGGTGGGAGCGACCTTCATCCGCGAAGGCAGAAAGGGGGGATAAGAGGCTGAGGGGTTTTGGGGTGGGATCTGGGTGGAAAAGAAGGTGGATTTGGGTCTCCCGCGAGGAAACGCCGAGCGAGTTCTCAGTGGGTTTTTTTTCTAAGATGAGCCCTGAAACGCTATTTGGAGTGGAATTAACAGAATATAAGGGGAAATGCATTTCTTCAACCCAATTACGAGGAGGTCCCTTTAGGATATTAAAGTGAGCAGTTAAAAAATAATTTTCATTCCAGCGTCAATTTTATTTTGGGGAAAAAAAAAGATATATATATTTAAAAAAAGGAGAAATTCAAAAGCCCGACACGTTTCGTAAAAATGTGGTTCCAAAATCTTTACTTGGAACCACTTCCAGAGTCCTTGAAGAGGTGCCTGGCTCCCATAGAGCCGAGCATCTTTAATACGAACTCGGTAGGAATGCAAATAATCATCCACAAAAAGAAAAGAATGACAAGAAATAACGCCCATGATTTACTGTTTGCATTTCTACCTTAATCGTAGAGAATCTGAAATAATGATATAGAGGCAAAAGCAATGGATTTATGGCTAAAAAAAAACCCCAATATATGTATTTAAAAAAGGTTTTAAGTGCTCGTTTCGTCTCCCGCTCCGGTTAAAGCGGCTAATTTTGTTTTGCAGCACGTTTTCCGCCGGAATTTGAATGAAATGGTTTCTATTTCTTGCTTGAAATGTGACTCCACTCTGGTCATTGCAACAGTTTAATGAACTGATATAATAAATATTTCCCTTGGCATTTCAAAGTTATTTCTACACTGCCAGACTTTGAACCCTCCAAACTCTAAATATTATTTGCACTGGGACTGGGGAAGATCTCTTCAATAGCTGCTTAAGCAAACAGTCGTAGCAAGGCAAACTCTTCCCTTTTTGCCCTGCAAATTTGCTTTTTTTTCCCCCTTCGGCTTTTAAATATTTTCAGTGCCTAAATACTTATATCAAGGGTCATTTTTCTTGGAAAAGAAAGAGTGAATATTAGAGCCCTGGGAAAGGCATTCTGGAAAATCCATTTGCTTTCCCGATGCGGATATATTCATGGAGTAGGTGAAATTCAAGCGAACGTAAAGCGTTTTGTTTCGCGTGATAAGACTCGGCTTTAATTAATTGCCATGAATTTGCTTGGTATTTATAAAATATCACTATATGAGGGCTCCGGTTTGGTTGGAACTTGGGTGATCCATCTCTTCGCCCTTGTAATTACTGCACTTATCTCTCTAGAACAGTCATTTCTACTCCAGGTTTATAGAACAGGTAATGGATAATAAAGGCCATTTGTTTTCGGGATATTAAAACAAGCAGGTATAATTTCACGGCAATAAAGGAAAAAAAAACCCCAACCCAAACCACCTCCCAACTTTCCTTCTAATATTCACTCCTACATCAGAACGTTTAACTTTCCATTTAGAGACGCGCGTTCGTTTGAAGTGGGTTCATTTGGAGAGATGTGAAGAGGGAGGGAGACAGGGGAGGGGAGAGGGGGGAAATTAAAGGTACCATTTCCAAGGATATTTCTAATTTATCTCTCTTGCTCGGGACGGACTCGGCTTAACCCGGGAGTCTCCGAGTACCGGCCGGGCGCTGCAAACACAATTCAGGGCGCTTTTCCTTCTCTCGATATATATTTATAGTTGTTATTATTATTTTCTCTACCGGGCAATCAATTGAATGTGCTTTTTAATCCCGATTTA
The DNA here is from genome assembly GCF_012275295.1 of Melopsittacus undulatus. Taxonomy (NCBI): domain Eukaryota; kingdom Metazoa; phylum Chordata; class Aves; order Psittaciformes; family Psittaculidae; genus Melopsittacus; species Melopsittacus undulatus. The sequence continues at coordinate 832,801 of NC_047543.1, read as the reverse complement.
CTCTCCAATGACCTCTTTATCGCCGTCTTGGAGCTGGCGGTGTTAACAGGGAGATAAAGGGTGAATCCCCGCAGGGATGCGATGCTCCCCCCTCGCTGCCTCACTGGTTTTAAGGGGGAAAATATGATTTTACAATACTGATATCCGAAATGAAAAGGACACCCAAGGCTGGGAAACCACGCAAGGCTTAAATCTGCTTTTCCCTGTTGGAAAGCAGGTGTGGGCCGATTCCTACCCAGCCCTTCAGCCTCCTTCCCTGCTGTTGTACATCTCGGATGGTCGTTATTAAATGTTTTGCCTTAAAGAAGATCCTTAGCCCTCCGTGTGCTGGGGATACACACACACACAGTTTCATACAAGAAAGTTTGCGCTTGGAAAAGGGTGGGAAAAGGCAAAAATAAAAGATCCCCTTCGTCTTTGCTGCTAAAGCCGAGAGCGAGATTTCAGAGGGAGGGGGGATATAATAGGGAGAAGGGGGGAATCATAAAAGCCCTACAAATGAAAGCGCGGAGCAGTGCGGAGGGCGCGCGGCGCGGGGTGAACCGCGGGTCAGCGCGGCTCTCGGCGGCCGCCGCGCTGCGGACACGCCTCGCTGTTTAACAAAGACTGACAAACTATGAGATTAATACCAAAACTTGCGGGTTTCCCACCCCAAAATGCTCAGAGGGCCTCCCGGCGCTGCCGGGAGCAGCTCCGCTCGCCTTAAAGGACAATAGTGGTTTATACTTGGGGGGAGAGCGGGGGAGGGGGCACCCACTAAAAAAAGGCAGAAGAAGAAGGAGAGAAATTAGTGTTCTTATCGAGAATTAATCTCATTGTAAAAGCAACACTGGGGAGAGAGGGCGGAAAAGCTGGGCTAGGGTGGGGAGGGGAAACGGGGTGGGGGGATGGGGGTGTTTAGGGGGTTCTATAGGATTCCGCCTGCAAAACCTTCCCAAGTTTTGGGGGAGCCCCCTCGGGGATTACTCCGAGGAAAAGACCCACGTTTTGCTAAGGTAGGTACCTCTGTCGGTGTTACACCTGGGCGGTGGGCCGGGCTGAGGGGGGGGGGCACTAAGCAGGGGGTACCCCCCCACACACCGAGTGTTGCCTCTTTTGGGGGGGACCACAGATGCGCTCAGCATCAAGAATGGGATAACAAACCGCCCTCCCTGCGTTGGCAGGTGCCTTTGGGAGGGTTTTGGAGGGGGTTGAGGACTCCCCTGGCCACCCGTTGGCGATGGACACAGGTCGGGGGATCCGGGGGACACCCCTTTCCTTCCTGCCTGAGGTTACTTTGACATGGAAAAGAGCCCGGGTGGAATTTGCTGTGGGAAATCCGCGACGTGGGGCGGTTTAATAGAGAAAGCTGTGAGAAAGGGGGCTGGGAGGGGGGCAGCGAGGGGCTGCCTTTAATTTGGGATCGGAGGCAGCGAGGGGGAGAGTTCTTGGAGGTGTTTGGGGGGAAGGTGGCTGGTAAACGCTAGGGGTGCTGGTTTGCTGGCACCGACCCCTGCGTGCCACAGGGAAGGAACGTTAAACCTTTCTCTTTCCATTTTTTTTTACCCTAAGAATGTGGGAGGGGGGTAAAAATAAGAAATAGGCCTTAGTTATGGCTATTGAAACTCCTCTCCTCGGTTAGGAGCCGGCTGCGAGGAAATCCAATAAAATAAATCAGAGAGAGGGTTGGAAAGGAGGAATAACATTTCAGTTAATAGTAATTAAAAAAAAATGAACTCTGATGGGATTGGTTCTGTGGAATTATTTCATGGCATCCAGCTACACCTTGTACAAGCGGATTTTATTTGGCTCCTTATTTTGATGGCAGGTTTTAAAGGGGAAGGTGAATTTTAGAGTGACCGTTGCTCCCCAATGTAGATCTGTGGAGGGGGGGAAATCTGCTCCATGTAAAAGGCGGCTTTGCTTCACTCGGCGACTTTGGTTGGGAATCTGGGGGCTTGTTCGGCGTGTAAAATGGTCTGGGGGTTGTCCCAGTTGCATTTGGGCTTATTGCTTAAAATACGCCGTCCTTTTTCGGTTTCTCTGCGAATTATACGTTTTATCAGGAAAAGCGACTATTCGCCTTAAAGTACCCGAAAAATCTCCGGGCATCGTATGTCCGGAAAAGCCCCGGGATATTCGTGCTCTTTTTATTAGGAAAAATGAGGAATTTGTGAAATATATTGAGGATGTTTTGCAGGAATTTTAATGGAGGGGAAACGCGGCTTTTCTCTCAGAGCCTCTTTGCTGTGGCATTTAAATGCAATTAATTCGGGACATACTTGATCAAAAAGGTTCTGCCTTTTGAAATACAAATAAAAAAAGAATAGGGGAAAAAGGGGGGGATGTTGTACTTTTAATCTCTTGGGCAACTGTAATTTTAAACGAAATCTCAACATGATGCTACCCTCATTAGTTCCGAATGAAGGTTCATTACCTAGACAGGATGAATATTTTATTGCTTTATATCCCTTTTTCGGAAATGAAACGCCTTTGATCTTTTTCTCGGGTTGTAAAAAGAATTGCCTGTCATAAAAAAAAAGCGCCTGTCGTCCCATCTGCCTTTACATTCTGTATTTCTTTTCATCTGTTTCTCGCTTATATCTGTATATATAATTTATCCTTACACGCACGTATAAACCCAAACCTTAGTTGACCTCCAAGAACGAAAAATGGATTAAATCTCTGCGCTGCGTATCTGAAACTCATCCCGCGGGTTTCGGGGTGGAGGGGACCGGGCAGTGGCGTTTTGCTTTTAAACGGCGATTATTTGGATTCGAAGCTCTTTACGCATCTCTCTATATATATATATTCAGGAGCGGTTTTTTTAGCAGAGCGGTTAATTGACGTGCAAGGGATGGAGGAGAGGGTAGGAAAGTTCCAGTTTTTCTCTCCTAGTATTGGCTATTCAGATGCTGTGTTGGTGCTTTAATTAATCGTCTTTCCTCTGAAGAGTGAAATCTTTGAACCGTCTTTACCTATAGATTAATTCCTGATCTCTCGAGTCCCAAAACTCTGCCCTCCCTCCCCAGAAGATAATTATGGCGGTAGGCGAAGATCTCTGACCAAGGAGGATGCATCTGTCTTCTATATGTACCCTGTAGATCCGAATTTGTGTAAAGGAAGTTGGGTCACAAATTCGTATCTAGGGGAATATGTAGTTGACACAAACACTACAGGTCACACACCCAGAAGGCACTAAAAACAAACCACCAACTCCCCCCCCAAAAAAGAGCCACCCACATCCCAGAACCTTAAATAAAAGCGTGAAAACAAGATCTTCACCAGAAAACCGTTTTCTGGCTGAAAAGAAATACTTTGGATTTGACCTTAGCTCAACTCCAGCGCTCCTGCGATAAACTTTATCATCACTTCGAGATAAAATCAGTGCTCTGAGGAGAGGTGGGAGAAAGAAGGGGGAGGAGGGGGCGTTATTGCTGCCATCTAAGAACTAGGAGCCCACTATTGCTTTAGGTTGTGTAATCTCAGCACTGACACCAACAAAACTAACATATATATATACACACACATATTACTGCTTGCGAGGAGCTTATTGCGCGTTTCGGGTTTAAACCCGGCTTTGTGGGGGTGGTGGCTTTTGAATGGCTGCTGGTTTGCTCTGGCTTTTAAAGCGTCTTTATTACCAGAAGGGCGAGCGGAAGATGCATTAGGACTTGGGCTAATTCGCTTTTGTAATTGTTCATCAAGTCCCTGATTCCCTGCTCGGAGGATGGGCTCCCTTTACCACCGGTGCGTGGGAAAACGGTCAATCTCAGAAATGTGATTTAGGACACCGGGCACCCCGAATTAGCTGATGAATTTCTTATCGATCCCCAACGAGCCCTATTCATCTCTGCCAGGCTAGTCCCTTCCCGCATCACCTTGGCGGGGGATGAGCTGCAGCCCCCGCCCGCGGGGACCTCTGTAGAGCGTGTACGGGGGCACCAGCAGCGAGCCCCGCACCCTGCAAAAATCATTTTTTACTTCTATTTTAATGAAATCTGGTTTTGCTTTGGGGGGGTTGGGGGGAATGCATTTATTTTTCCCACCCCTCCTCCTTCTCCCACACCCCCCCCGCCCCGAGCCAAGGACACACCCCCGGAGGGGTGGGGGCCAGTCCTTGCCCGCCGGGCGCTGCGGGGCTCGGGGCCGACAGGGCCGGGGTCGGGGCTGGGGGGGAGCGGGAGCCCCCGGTCGCCTCCCGGGGGTGCTCAGGGCCCCGGGAGAGCCCGGGCTGGGCAGGTTTCCTTATCCGGGGACCGCGGGGCCCCTCGCCATTGGCCCGCGCTGTCACATGGACTCAACTTTGTTCACTTGACAGTAAGTAGGAGGGTTCCGCGAAACAGGAAAACGAGTAAAGGGGGGGACGGGGATAAATTTTAGGAGAGATAGAGATATATATATTTTTTTTTCCGTGTGTGCAATTCTAAGAAATTAATGGCCATGAGCTCGTTTTTGATCAACTCCAACTATGTGGACCCCAAGTTCCCACCCTGTGAAGAGTATTCCCACAGCGATTACCTTCCCAGTCACTCGCCGGAATATTACGGCAGCCAGAGGCGAGAAGGCACTTTCCACCATGACGCGATGTACCCGCAGCGGTCAGCCTGCGAGGAGCAGCTCTACTCCTCCTGTCCCAGCGCCGGCCGCCCAGCAGCGCTGCCGTCCCCCCGGGGTCACGGCCGTCCTCCACCCGGCTTGCGGGGCCACCTCCCCGCGGCGGGCCCCCCCCGTCAGCCGGGCACCCCCAGCCCGCCGCCCTCCTGCAGCCAGGACCCCCGGAACCCGCCCGCCCCCCCCTGCAAGGAGCCGGTGGTCTACCCCTGGATGAAGAAAGTCCATGTAAGCACGGGTAAGTGAGCCGAAGCGCTTCGCTTTATACCGAGTAGCACCTCAAAGTCTTGTAGAAATCCTATTGCACCAGTTGTAAAATAACCATTCGCGGAGATTTACGATCGCCTGTTTGCAGAGCGGTATAATTACATCCTCCATAAATTTTTATTGCTCTGCTTGGCCATGTGCCTTTGAAGTCTCTGTTACCATCCTCCTCCAATTTCTTGCAGGCTACTTTTTTTTATGGCTGTTGAATCTTCATAAGTTAAGTTTTATGTTTTCGTAATTTGTATTTAAGTGGCGGGTTGAGTAAACTTTTACTATCCCTCCCCCTTTTTTTTTCTTTTTTTCTTACTTTTTTTGTGTGTGTGATATTTAATAACAAGGAGTGTCTGCGTTTGCCTGCTTGCATGTGTGCAGGGGGAACCTTCAAGATTTGGGGATAATACAGTGATGCTCAAGTAGAGGTGTGTGTATATATATATACGTGTGTGTATATACACACGTAGAGGGCACGGAAAATGTGTCTAGGGGACCTTATAAAAACGTTTAGACAGGAATACACGTCAAGCAGCGAGGCTGGAGGTGGAGATTTGCAGATAGGTTCTGGGTGTATTTTTAGCAGGTTTGTGGTGTGGTTTTTTTGAGTGTATCCCCCCACCAAAAGAATGTGCGATGCTTTTTTTGGGGGGAAAGGACCCGTTAAAGGAACAGCTCGGTAATTCTTCTGCTCTTTGTTTTGTTTTTTTTTTCTTTTTCTTTTTTTTTTCTTCTTCTCCTTTTTCTTTTTCCTCCTTTGTTTGTTCAGTAAACCCTAATTACTCAGGAGGGGAACCGAAACGCTCCCGTACAGCCTACACCAGGCAGCAAGTCCTGGAGCTGGAGAAGGAATTTCACTATAACCGTTATCTCACCCGGAGGCGCAGGGTCGAGATCGCCCATTCCCTCTGCCTCTCCGAGCGCCAGATCAAAATCTGGTTCCAGAACAGGAGGATGAAATGGAAAAAAGATCACAAGTTACCAAATACCAAGATCAGGTCTAATTCTTCCAGCTCCTCTGCCAGCCTGCAGATCCCACAAGGAGGATCTCAAAACCGATCCCATGGACCAGCCACCAGCCTATAACTATTCCTTGGATGCATGGATGGATGGATGGATGGATGAATAGATGGATGGATGGATGGAGTGTGCGTGTTTGTGAGTTTGTGTGTGTGTAGGGAACACATGGTACTTTGTTTTTAATGCTCCGAGAAGCGAGGGAAGGAGGGGTGCTCTTTATTTATAGGGGAAACAGGGAGACCCAGCTGCAACAAAGCAGAGCTGGGCTGCTGTGCCTCTTCCATTAAGAGGAGGCTGTAGATAGTAGTTTTCAGATTTGGCTAAGATGGATCCTTGTTTCATCTTTAATCACGCCAAGCTCTGCCCCATTTGTCATGTTTACTCTCCCGTACAAAGGATGGACCTTATGTCTGCTATTACCTCGACAACCAGCGCTCACTTTAATAAATGAGGCTCAGTTTCTTCAAGACGAACTGGATTTTCTCCCCCCTCCACCTACCCCCCACCCCCCCCCCTTTTTTTTCCCCTCTTCTTTTTCTTTTCTCGCCTGCCAGCCACGAACGGGAAGTTTCTATCCCGCCATCCCAAAGACTCGGCGATTCTAACACTGCCCTGCCATGGAGGGGGGAAAACGCAACAAACACAACCCAGATCCACGGGGGTGCGAGAGGGGGGGGGGCTCCAGGACACTGCGCTGGTCCTGAGTGGAAGTGGGGGAATACCCTGAAGGGGTGGGGGAAAAAGGGAAAATTAGGTCAAATGGGTGGTGGACAAAGAAGGCAGGAGGATGGGGAGTGCTGCAGACACCCCCACTCCCACCCCCTCGCTATTTTATTTCCAGGATGTTAATAGTGACTCTGGGAAGGGGAGGTGGGGTAGTTTAGGAACAGGGTGATGAACTGTGGCACCTGGATTCACCCCCACAGCCTAGGGTGAGGAGGGGGGAACCCCCCTTTCCTGCTGTGGAGCCCAGTTTTGTACTGAAAATGTGAATTCGGGATGGAGGGGTGAGGGTTTGTCCCTCCGGGGTAAGCCAGAGCTTTGGTGAGCCCCCCCCCCCCCGATACCCTTCCTCCCCTCCCTTTGTCCTTCTTGCTGTCTAGGATTACCTGTAATGAGCAGAGAAAAGAAACAACAGCAGCAACAAAAAATCGCAATTGGAAATAAATCTGTTCATTGTGAACCTGCCCCTGCGTGGTTTTTATTGTGGGGAGGGGGGTGCTGACTTTTTATTCTGGTGAGGATCAAAAAAATACCTATTTTCAAGAAATGAATTAAAGAGCACGTTTCATTTTTACAGGCATTTCTGGTGTCAGTGGCACAGCCTCAAGTCCCTAATGAAAACAAAAGATGTTTGACTAGGGTATATCAGCCTTAAGTACTGCTAAGCCGTACATATTATGATTTATTTGTTCTAAGCATATATTAATATGCTCTTCCCAAACTGGGCTCAGCCAAAACAGAGGGAGTCATTAGCGCTTTGCTTTGCTGTGAGGAATGGATGGAGCGATGGATTTCTCTAGAGAGACTTCTCGGGTTTAAAAAAAGACCACCAAATCTCCTTCTCCGAGGTAGTTAATGCATTAATGAGTCTAATTTTTGCACAGATGTTTCTCGGTGTTTGCAGGTTTTCTGTGTGTTTTGATATTACAAAGGAGCTGGCTCCTGCGATAGCTCAGAGCCTGACAAGCAAATAGATAATCAAGAAGACAAATGGCTCCTTTTGTGAGCCGCAGCTCTTGTATTAATTTTCATTTTCTTCCTCATAGAAAGTATCGAAAATACGGTTCAGGACGAAATAACATTCCAGTCCTAAGTTCCAAATATATAAAAACTGGACTATTGTGCTCAGGGGGGTCTGTCAGGGGTGGAATCCTCGGCACCAGCTGAAGAAAGGATCATTTTCTTATACTCTCCTCTCAAGGCGAAAAATGACTTTTGCTTATTTGTTCAATGCTCATGGAATTCTCCCGGACCCCCCATCAGGACCGAAATATTCTCCCCTCATTTCTTGCCAAACAAAGGCAAGGCTTGACATATTTCCAAGCCAGGGTGTGTGGATGGGTTATTCCTTGAGTTGTAGTAAGTCACCGCACGGCCACCACGCAAATAAAGTGTGTCCCCCCCCCAAGTGTCCCTGCCCCCAGCTCGAACAAAGGCCGCTCGATTTTTCTTCCTATTGACATTTTCATACTTTAAAATAATATTAATGTAGTCACATGGCACAGCTGTGATGTAGGAGAAATGGATTTATGGCTGTATTTTTGGTTAACTATGGCGGGTTTAGCAGCAGCAACTACAAACCTTTCAAGTTTCTTTCTATTTCAACCCTTTTTTTTCCCAGGGAGGGTGGCAAGGGCTGTATTTTATTGCAGTGCCTGAGGTTGGGGTGTTGTGGTGGTGTTGTTGCATTTTATTTCCCTGTTTCTCTCTTTGATGTGCGGGGGTTGTAAAGAGGGTGTTATTTTCGAGATAGTGCTTCTAAGAATGGCAAAAAATCGTTCTATTTTTAAAAAGAAAAAGGCATATGCTTCCAGGAATGTGGGGTCTATAGAAGCAAATCAAAGCTGGAAAGTATGAATAGAATAGAAGGGGGAGAAAAGAAGAGTTCTATAGGACCTAAAAGTTCACAGCCATTAGAAGCAGACAGAAGCTAAGAAAAATGCGAGAATTATACAGAAAATCATTAATCACTTCTTTTCTTTAAATACTTATCCTTTTCCCATTGTTATTCAACAGCAAATCTCCGCAGACCGTCTGTTGGGAAAAAAGCACCCGGAGTTCTACAAGAATCTTCAGGGGAAATAATCTTATTAATAATAAAATCTGGATCGTAAAGGTGAAAGCTTTATTTTTGGGGGAGAAAAACAAAAGCAAAAGAGCCCCCTCTCAAAGGGATCCCCTTCCCCCAGACCTCTCACTTTGGAAGAAACCACCCAAACCATGAGGGCCGTCTCTGGGGCGTTGGAAAAAGGATGTGGGAGCGAACCAGGTAACAGAGCTGCTCTCTTGGCATGCGTTTCGGGTCTGTTTGTTGCCTCTTCCAGCAGAAAGCTGGAGAAGCACGAGGAAAAAAGGGGGAAAAAAAGAGCTAAAAAGGAAAAAGGGCAGAAAGAAAAACAATACGTGAAGGCTTGTGCGGGTTTTTCCTTCTGCTTTCTCGTTTTGTTTTGGCCGGTGTAAGTGAGGCAAGGGGCAGAGAGAGCTTTCAGGCGGGTTATTCGTGGTGAGGGGGGTGTGTGTGCTTCTCTTCGATTAGGGGCTGTTGCGTGTGCAGGATCGGCTTCGCTGCGGGATCTCTGGAAAGGCTCTAGGGGGGAGTACTAGGGGGGAGCCCTCTCTCGTTCCGGTCTTTTCATCCCTTTTCCATCTTTTTCCCTTTTCCAAATATCGTTTTTCATGATCAACATCTCCCGCCGGTCACGGACCCGTGTGGGGAGTGTTTGAGGGGTTTCGGGGTGCGGGGATCCCCTGGTTCGGGTGTCCCGGGGGGTCTGGGTGCCCCAGAGTGTGGGGTTCCTGGGCATGACTTTGTTCCTGTACTGCCGGTGTCCCGTGGATGCTGGCTCCTGCCCCGTCCCGGGGATGGTGTGGGAATACTGTAGTGAAGGAGAGGGCTGAAAATTGGGGAGACAAACTCCAGCGCTGGCAAGCCCCGATCGGGGAAAGAGAGTTCACGCAGAGGACACGTTTTCTAGGCGATTAGCTGTGTATTATAGCCAGGGAGTGACCTCGCAAACCCCTTGACCTCCCCGAGGCTGGACATTGTGCTCAGCCCGCAGCGCAGCAAAACTTTGCGTGTGCGAGGTCCCGCCGGCCTGGCCCTCACCGCGGCCTCGGGCCGTGGAAGCCGGGAACCAGCCCCGGGAGGCAGGGGCGAGAGGGGGGGGGGGATACGGAGAGAGAAAGGAATGAAGAAGGGTCTTAGAAGTGGGGTTATTTCTGCTTTCTCACGGTTTAATGGTTCTGCTGCCCAGCCTGGGCCCGACAGACGCTTTCCCCTCTGATTTCACTTCAAAGCCCTCTGTCTTGGCGTGTTGCTTCGGTGTGAGAAAAGAGAGGGAAGGCGCGGAGCTTCCGCACCGTGTTGGCTTTGCGAGCCGAGCCCTGTTTTACCCCCCAAATTCGGGGGGAAGCAACCCCAACCCCGCGGTGCAGGAGCGCAGCCCCCGCCCGTCCCCGCGTCTCATCTCGCTTCTTATTTTCAGAAATTCCTTTGTCTGAGAGCCCCCCCCCCCGCTTTCCCCCCGCACCTCCTCCCACTTCGCTCCTGCCCACGGCGCTCTCAAAAGCCTCTCTGTGCCCAGCTGCCTGCGCGGAGCAGCGCGGAGCGGTGCGGAGCTGTGAGGGGGGATCCCACCCGCCCGGGGGGGACACTCGGGGGCCTCTCGCCCCGTCCCCTCGCCCCCCGAGAGCTGGGACCCCCGTTTTCTGCCCCCAGCAGAGGTTCGGCCAGAGCTGAACCCCTTTGTTACCCCTTAGTCGCAAAATTGGACAAAAAAGGGTGAGAAAATGCTGTAACTCAACTCACTGAGTAGTTACTGGAGAGGAAGGGTATAGAGGATGTAGAAATAAATATATATGTGTATATCTGTCTATATACACAAGGATATGGGGGGGTCTGTTCGTATATAGGTGGTGGTGGGTGATCGTGCACCCCCTCTATAGCTCTGGGTCGCTTTAAAAGCTCGGCAAGCGGGTTGGGAGTTTCTCAGCCCCGGTGACAGATTTATGATCCGCAATAAGAACGGCGTGTTTAAATCCGTAAATCAATCTCGCTTTCTCACTATATAAACGTTCATTTTATCTTTAGAAAGAAAACGGCTTTGATCACAGCACCTCGGAGGGTGAAGCCGCTGTTTATGGCCGCGTTTCCGACCCTTTGAACTGGGGGCTTGAAAAAAATAAAAGAAACCCCCGAAACGGGTGCTTCTTTTGCATGAAACAAACCCAAAAATGTCAGCGGAGGTGGAGAGGGGGGTATCTGCCCCGTTTGCTGCCTGGGATGACTGTGATCCTTCCCCCCCCCCCCCCCTTTTTTAGTGTATTTGCTCGGCTCCATTCACAGGGACTCTACATTTTATGACAGGGAACTAAAAAAGAAGTGGTTGTGTGAAGCGAAAGTTGCGGCTTCTGAATTGAGCTGAAGCTCCAAAATAGGCCGCCCCCTGAAGTTTCCTCCCTCTTGGGGATCCCTACCCCCAGCGATAGAACCCCCTTTGAATCAGATTTCCAGCCCTCCACTCCTTGACCAAGCGTCTCTCTTCCAACAACGACTTTCACTCGATAAAATCGATTCAGAAATAATCGAGGGCTTTTGAAAATGAAGCGCTTCCCTGCTCCCTCCTTTCTGGCCGGGGGCAGCCCAGAGCCTCCCCCACAAAGCACCCTAAGCTTGGCTTAAAGGGGGAGTAAAACCGCTTTTAGCCTTTTCAAATTTACATTGATGTTTAATACAAGCTCCCTCCAGGCTTTACCCGTGGAGGGAGGTCGGTTCCCCCTGTAGCCGCCCCAATGGGCTGAAGGGGTGCTGGTGTGCTGCTGGGGGGGCCTCTGCCCTGGGGTTCCCCTGCTCTGCTCTAGGACACTCTCCTGAGGCTTTCAGGCTCCTTTTGCTATCTTGTCTTGGGTGGTGGGTTCCCTCAGTGGACTCCGAGGCCTTTCCAAGCCGCTTCCCTTTGTTGCTCATTCTTCTTCCCTTTTTTTCCTTTCCAGGATCCTTGTACTTGGCAGCTCTCCTCAGAGTCCAAATTTGATTTGATTTTATTTTTTTAATGCAATAAAGGCTGGCCAAACAATAACAGCAGCGGGGAGAAAAGGCCTGGAAGGGAGGGCTGAGTTCTTGCAAACCAGGAGTATAAATATTCTCAGCTGGTTTGGACTCTAAAACAGTTGTGCTATTCAGTAAAAGCCTGCCATGAAAATCGCAGCGTGGAGAGGGGAAATGAAAATAGAAAGGGAAAAAAGCACGATGTGGTTTAGCTGAAACAAGGTCCAGCAAAGCCAAGCTGCAAGCAATGTTTAAGGAAGGGTTTAAGGGCTTTTAAGATGGGGGGATATAACTAAACGCGTGCCCTTGGGCAGGGCAGGGGGTTAAGGTGGGTGCCCCTGCACAGCCTCTCACTGCCGTGCCAGGCTTTGGGGAGCAGCCGTGAGGAAGAGGAGGAAAGGGGAAAGGGGGGGGGGGGCTCTGTCCACCTCGAAAAGCTTCGTTCAGTTGGAAACTTCTTTCAAAAACTACTGTTCCGGTGGAAGGTCACAGTGGTCCTTTGAGTATGAAACTGCGAGACCCCCTTCCCCCTTCCCATCACGTGATTCATTAAATAATTAATGCCGAGCTTGCAGAATAGATATGTATTCGTCAGGAAAATCGCAGCCATGGACTCCTTGTGTCTGACGTGAAATTCAACTGTCCTTTAAAAAACAAGCCTAGAGCTGAGGGGGGGGGGGGGGTAAAAAAAGAGGGAGAGAAAGAGCGAGAGGGAGAGAGAGAAAGAGGGGGAGAGGAGGAGAGAGGGAGAGGAGGCTGCAATAAAACAATTCTCAGGACCCACGAAGCCACGCCGAGGGCTGGATTATTGTAAGTAGCAGGGGCTTCCCAATTCCGAGCGTGTCTATATGTCCATGTAAATTTATTGTTTGTTATTAATGTTATTGTCGTAAAATGTGACAAATCGCCGTCTTCATTTCCTCCCATTTCTCTTCACATGGCGCTATGGATGTTTATACCCATCGAGGCATTTCATTGATATTTTTAGGAATATTCCCCTCTCTCCCTCTCTCTCCTCGCAACCTCCCTTTTTTTTTCCCCTCATCCCCCTTTCTTGATTTATTACAATAAACATGTCAGCAGCAGCGCGGCTGCCATTGTGTGTGTGTTTGTGAGAGAGTTGTGTTGTTTAGAGTGGTGGCCAAGATAAATCATTTCTGGAGTGAAAATGATGTGCAAGCGATGATATTTTAGAGCGAGGATCTCTCTCTGCCTCACTCCCTGGAGTTGATGATTTCAGGCGATTTACAGTAATAGATCAGCAGCTAATATGAAAGCTCTGGAGCTGGGGGTCTTAAATTACAGCATCTGTGATTACCAATTAAGGAGAGATTTGTATAAATTTGGGAAACCGGGAACGCCTCATTGCCATATAAACCTAGTAAAAAAGCACGACCTTAATATCAAAATCACAGCTCGGAGTCCTGCGCTGCAACATCTCTTTCTGAACGATAACTCATTTTCTCTCAACTTCCCTCTCCCCATTCCCCGGCAGGACTCCTCGCTGGAGAACAGGCACAGGTTGCTTTAGGCAATTGCTGGAGCTGCTTCGTTTTAAACCAGGCACCGAAACCGGATTGAAAAGCAACAAAAGAATTAAGAATCATTTTAAACCAAGACCAAACCAGAGCTTACCGCTGGGAGGTCGCTGCCTCGGAGAGGCGCGGATCAGGTCCCAGGCGGAAAGGGGACTTTGCCCACCAAAGGCAGAACAAAGGGGGGCTGTGGGAAGTGAGGCGCTGCCGAGGGACCCAGCCCGGAGGAGTTGTCCACAGACAGCAGCAGAAAGGGGGATAAGCTCCTCGCGGGTATCTCGTTGTGCTTTTGGTGTAGGAGGGTGACTTCGCGTGGCTCGTTCGGGCTAGGATGGTGATGGATGGAGAGGCAGAGAATAGAGCTCTTAAGATGAGAGCTGGAGAAGGTGCTCTCAGGAATGCTCTAGGAGCCCGGGCCTCTTATTTCTCTTGAGAAAAACAGAGATCCGAGGAGAAAGAGCACTGAAATAAGCTTGCACAGTAGCGTAACCTGGCCGGCAGCTGTTACCTTCATAGCGATTCCTGTGCAAAACCCAGCAGAGCTCTACTAGGGGAATCTCTTTCAAGCCACTAAGGTAGCGAAGCTGAAGCGTTCTGGGGACGAGATGTGTGTCACGAACAGGAGGCACCGGTACCTGCTCTCCTGTCAGCGCAGGGAGCGCATCCTCCACGGCAAAGGGGAGGTCGGGAGTCAGCACTGCCCTCCCCTCCCGTCTCCAAACTGGACCAAATTGGTCCTAATGGGGAGTGTTGAAAGGGAAGGAGGAAGTGGGAGATCGCGTTTTTAAATATTTTACAAGCTCCAGCATGCGAGGAGTCAATAAAACTGACAACAGGAGCAAAGATTAAATGTTCGCACCGGATTCTCGAATGAGAATTCCCTGCTTTTCCCCCCTTCCTTTCCCTTTCGTCCCCTCTGCTCGCAGCCAATTCTCACACCGCCCGAGCAGGGATATTTTACTCTGTCTGCCAGTGTAAACCTTTATGTAGCAAAATTAGAGGAACTCAGCGACTTTCATTAAATATTAAGGGAGATCCAGGGACGGTGACGGAGCCAGAAATACAGCATCATTCTCTGTCATGCCCCGTATTAATTTAGGTTGTCTGCTTCAAATGGAGGCAGACCCCCCTTCTTCCCTCTTTTTCTTCACCCCCTTTATTTTGTTCGGTGCTGTTTTGTTTTACTTGGTGGCATTCCTAATTTTTTTGTTTTCTGTCGGTTTGGGATGTTGAGCGTGAGAAATCGGCCCTTGGCGGGGGGCGGCTGCGGGCTCGGTGCGGAGGAGCCGCCCCACAGCCCCCGCCCCGGGCGGCAGTCCCCTTTAAATCAATACTCGGGGCTCTATTTATCCCCGGTGCAGACGCCTTTGTGCGAGTGTCGCGCTTTAATAAGCAGATGTCAGGAGGAGATGGGGTGGCCGAGGGCCGCCGGGTCGCTCTGGCCGAACCTCCGTGCTGGGGACGCTGCTCCGACCCCGAGATCTGCCGGCCCGACCAGGGAGGGGGGCTCGGCCCCTGGTTGGGGCTCCGCACCAGAAACAGGACCCCTGAGAAGGCTCTCAGACTGCAGTTATGAGGCTCAGAGCCAGAACAGAAGGTCAGCTACTGGATAATAGCTCCAGAGCTCCCCTAGGAGACCAAGACCCAGGAGGCCACCCCATGACAGAGATAGGACCCCAAAACTTGGGACAAGATCCTCCAACCTTGGAGGGGACCCCAGGCCCAGGCGGGTACCTCAGCCCTGGCTAGGAGAAGGCAGAATATTCCCCATCCTGCTCTGTCCCCGGCCGGCGGCTGGGAGGTGGGGGGGAAACCTGGGTCAGGGTTTCCTTAGATGATACAAAACTTCCCCTTGTGCAGGATTGGGTCTGGGGGGACACCAGCTCCAACCTACCCAAAACACAAGTTTCTCCCCACTGGGGTTAGCGATCACTCGATGGAAGTGGTTTGATTTTAGCCAGAGCTGCGAAGGGGATTCCAGAGCAGAAGCCCTTGTCCCGAGCATCCTCTGCACATCTGCGCATCCTCCCCACATCTTCTGCGCAGTCCCGCTGCAGCTGCTCTCCCAGCCTCGCTACAAATAACGAGCGAATAGCTCCTTACCATGTTTAAGTTGTGTTTCTTTATTAACTCTTTGAAACCGAGGTTTGGGAGGCTCTTTTCGAGAAACCAGCTATTGTACCTTAGGGTTACAAAAGGCAGAAACAACGTTCAAGAGTCGGGAGGAGGCAATAAGCTATTTCAAGTCACTCAAGCAGGTTCCATTTCATTCGTTTGTGTGCAATAAGCCTTTCTCCTTGTCTGGCATCTCGTCAGAAGTCTCTGGTCTATAGGCTCTGCGAATCCGTGTTTATAACATCTCATCCCTCCCTTCCCCTCTCGGCCAGACATCCCTATCTTTGCCCAAAGAGGAAGCTATTAACGTTGTAAATATGAGTCAACAGCACCTTAATTCATAATTTATTGCAGGCGGGAGGAGAGAGTTATTTCAGATCAAAGCATTGTGGAGGGCGAGAGCTGCAAGGCCGGGAAGGGGAGCAACAAAGGGGATAAACGCGGAAACCTGGGGCTGAGGCGCGGAGCGGGCGCAGGGGCAGGGCCTGGCACCAGCTCCCCCCCATCCTTTTCTTTTTGTGGATGTGTTTCCCCCTGGGAAGGGGCTTCAGCCCGCCCCTGTCCCCCGGTATCACCCCGAAACCGTCGCCGAGACCCGGGGACCTGGAACCTATTGTGCTTCGTTTTCCTATTTCATAAGAAAACGACCACAAGTCATGAGCAGCCAGGACAAAAGGAAGAGCTCTGTTGCTTTTCAGTTAAATAAGCAAAAGTCTGGAAACAGGGACTGTTTTCTTTGAAGTTTTATCTCTTTTTTATTTTTAGTGGGGAAGAGGGAGGAGGCGAAAGAAATAAAAGGCGACAACCGCATTTCAACACTTCCCTGCCCGTAACCATCCCAGCTGAAAAGGGAGGCTATAAATCAGAGGCGATGGTGGAGATTTGACTCCTTATTTTAGCGTAGATACAAGGGGAGGGGTTAAGGAGAAATCCCCACTCGTTGCTATTTCGTCTCCTTTTGATGTCCGACTCCGTGCGAAATATATCGATGCTTTATTGGCAGCGGTATTGAGAGGTCAGGAGGAAAGCCTGGAAAACTTCGGGTCAAATTCTTTCCGAGCATGTCCCGGTGAAGTCGATGGGGAGCCGCAAACCACAGCCTCTGTGCTGAGGGGGGACTGGGAGAGGAACAGGTTCCCCCTCCCTGAACCCCTTTCCCAGCACCCTGACCCGGACTCTACGACCCCATCACCTGCCCCGGTGCTGAGTGCCGTGGGGTGATGATGATGATGGTAGTGGTGGTTTTTAGGAGGGGAGAGTTTGCATCTTCCCGTCCCCCCCGTTTTGGGGAGCCGTGGAGCGCTGCGCACTTTCGGCAGCACGCAGATCCAGATTTCCTCTCCTCGCGCTGAGGTCAGCTACAGAAAAGCCAAGTCTAAAAATAACTCTCAAGATCTGGTTTGCTGCTACTGGTACCTCAACACTCCCTGCGCTTCAAAAGCGGGAGTGCAAACTATTCCCTGGAAAAGGACAATATTTAATGGCAGGGTATTGCTGGGAAGGGTGGGAGTAAGAAGAATTATTAAACCCGATAGGCTTTGCACAGCTTCTATTCCCCCCCCCCCCTTTCTTTCCCTCTCTTTCCTTCTTTCTATCCTTCGTTTTTTCCCCTTTCCCCGGCCGAGACATATGGAATCAATTTTGAATCCTGACATTGAAGGCTGGCCAATTCCTACTGGCTCTAAAAACCAGAATCCATTTGGTTCCCTTCTCTCCAGCACCCCTTGTCACTCAGTATTACAACCGTCTTGCAACATTTTAAGTCTTTATAAAGAGAAACAGCTTTCCAGAGTGATACGAAGGAGTCAGGAGAGGGGGAGGGTTTTTTGGGGCGCTTTTCCTAAAGGGAACGTGCTCGCGCCCCCCTCCCGACACCCCCATCCCACCCCGCTCCTCTCGGTATCTCTCTGCAAAGGGGGCCGCATCTTTGCAATCCTTAAAGCTGTTTCGGAAGAGTTTCTGTTTTTCTCCAGGTCAAGTCAGTTCCGTTTGAATCGAGGGAGTAAAAAAATAAGGAGAAATAATTCAAAAATCAAAGCATTTTTAGGGAAACAAAATTCCAAATCATCCGGGAAAGCCGTCAGCAAGATCCTTCCTCCGGGGTGCAATAAAGTAGTTGCTTCTCCTTAATTTGCCTGCTCCAGTTGCGAACTCGCCCCATCCGATCCGGCTTCGCTCCTTCTTCTTGAAGTCCTGGATCGGACAGTCTCACAGGTAAGGAGTTCCAAACAAATAAATAAAGGAATGATGCAGCTCTGCCTTTCCTCCCTTCTCCGGCGCTCTGAGATGTAATGAATTGCTCCGAGAGCTTTGACAGGCTTCTCCCCCGCTCTCCGCGAGCTGTAGCTGCCTTTCTGCCGCTCACAAATGAAGACTGATGCTTCGGGAGCGGGAGAGCTGGGGATGAGCAAAAAAAGACCTCGCAGGGTCCATAACGGGGACCGGCCGCAAAAAGCTTCTATCCGAGGGTGTGATTCCTTGCGAAGTTTGTCTGGGGTACATTTGGTAAAGGTTTAGCACCTCTCTCTTGTTTGAAAAAGAAACTACAAAAGCCCATTGGAAAAGCGGGTGTTAAACTGAAGAATGTTTGTGATGGTGATTTATGGCCCTACCAAGTTTTTTGTTTACTTGAAGACCCTCATTACAAGGGCTTCTAAAAGAGAAAGCCCTCCCCCCCACCCCAAAAAGAAGCTTTCCCAAGCTCTGTGTATGTCCATAGCGGGTTTTCCCTCCCCAGGTCTGGGTGGAGTGGCCAGATGTGACCAACAAACATCTGGTTCATTGAGCTGCTGTTCCTTTTAGCCGAGCCGTGCGTTTGACCGCAATGGGTAAGAAGGGGGCTTCAATATTAAAGCGGCGGCTTCTGGTGTGTTCGAGCATGAAAATATCAGGGGTTTAAAGAGGTTCGATGTTTGTTTGGGTTGGGAGTAGGGGGCGAATGGCCTCAAAAATGGGTCATTCCGCTCAAATGCGGTGTCTGGGACCGAAGAGGATGGGCGGGGGTGTGGGTGAGATTACGCGTGGGAATATCGGATGCGTTATTTACTATGGGTTTGTGTTGTTTGGTTCTGGCTGCTCCCCCTCCATCCTGCCCCGTGAACGCCCGATGGGCATTTTAAGAGCTAGACAGGAGAACCGTTTGTATGGAGCAGAAAAAAACCCCGAAACCACGAGAAATGAGATTAAATCTGGGAAGTTGTTTTTTTTTCCCCCTTTTAAATACATACATAATCGTGCTCTGTTCTCCTTTGGTTCCTCTCCCTTTAGAGAGACATCATAACTTCATCCTCGGGACAAGTTGCCAGGTCTAAAAATACCCTCTTAGATTGGGAAACTGGGAAAGTTTTGACTCAGTGACTGATATTTCCCGAGGCGAGCTGCGATATTGGCAGAGCAGGAGCTCAGCTACACAGGCAGCTTCTTTATTTTATTCTTTTCCTTTTTTGTTGTTTTTTGTCTTATTTTTTCCCCCTGAAAATTGCTTTGCATTAAATTTCCTCAGCTCCAGATTTCTCTTTACTCGCCTCCAGCTAAAGTTGGGTGTTTTTACCAACCGCTTGATCTGTTGGAGAATGAAATCTGAGAAGAAACCGCAAGCCCTGAGTGGCCGTAATTTAATTGATTTTATCATAAATCATCAACTTCATGAAGAAGCAAAGTTTTCATTGAAGTAAATTGATATTAATGGACACTTTCTGAAATGTAACCGTATAGATCTATAGGGTTGTGCTGTTCCCACTTCTGCTCTTTTGGGACAGCGGATTTTAGTGGGATGGGGGGGGGGTATTTTTCTTCCTAGTTTTCTCTCATCCATCCTAAAAAGCGACTTATCCCAGCTCCTTGCTTTTTCGGGGCGGGGGGCGGGCTCAGATTTGCTTTGTGGGTGAATCCGGGATCACCGAGATGTGGGGGAAAAGAGCAAGGAATAGTTTGGTTTCTCTGTGATATTAATCAGAATGCTCCCCTAGGCAGGTTATTCCCTTTTCCCAGCGCTTTGGTGGGCGCAGAGAGGGGATATTTCTGCCCCAAATACTTGTGTTCCAGCCGTGGTAAAAACTCGGACTCAAATAGGATTTCAAACCCCCGCTTTCACCTCCGTGCCCTCTGCTTCGTTAAACATTGTCCTTCCCAAAACTTTACCGCCCCATTAAAAATTAACTCGGGGTGGGTGGGAGCCCTTTGATGGGGTGAGAAGGTGGCGTTGGGAGCATCCCGCAGCTCCCGAGGGGTTGTAGCAAGGGGCAGCGCCTCGGGGTGCACCGGTGTTTGGGGGGTGCGGAGATGCGCCGTGCAGGGAGGCTGCAGGACTCTGTGGGATCCACACGTTTCCCTGCAGACCACAAATATTCCGCATGAACATCCCAAAGTAGAGAAATAGAATTCCTTGCCCCACTTCTTTCTCTCTCTCCGGAGAATTCCTCTTCAGAATTTGTTAGTCTTTATGCATTCTCAGAAGGAAGCAGGCACAATGGAGCTCATTCCTGCTCCCAGGTCTCTTCTTCCTCATGCCCAGCTTCTTCTCCAGCGCCAGCCGGCGCCAGGACTGAGGCGAGTATCCCTAAAAAAAAACCCAACAGAATTCCTTCTTTTTCTCATAGAAAAGGCCACGACGGGAGCGTGGTGCGTGGTCCTGCGGGAGGCTAAGGAAGGGCAATGGGAGAAAAGCTCCAAATCCTCATTTTCTCCTTCTCTTTCTTATATATTGGTGATTTTGAGGGGGGGAGGGGAAACGGAGTGGGGTTTAAAATGGGAAGCCCCCGAGAAACCTCATCTTAGGGGCCAGGCGAGTCGCCGTGGAGGGAGAAGCCCATCCTCGGGGCCTCTGGGAGGCTGAGAAGCCCTTCTCCGTTTTTCCTGCTCCCGCAGACCCGTTGCTTTCCTCCTCCGTTTCCATCGTCTTTGCCGTGGGGCTGGATGCTGAGGCTGCGGGTGCGGTGGGTGCTGCCGGTCTCTTTCCTCACCTATAGTGATTGTTGGCTTCCAGGTTAAAAGATAAAAGGAAAACTGGTAGGAAAAACCAAAGGAAAAGGCACTCAGAGCTCCCCAAGGGCCGGGCAGCCCCCGGGAGCGGGGGCACCTCCTGCCCGGGAGCTCCAGGGAATTTGCTGATGGTGGAATTAGCGGAGGGGGAAGCCGGGAATTTCCCAATTCTGGGGAAAATAGGCAAAAGGTTGACGTGTCCCAGTCACGTGGGCGCATAATTCAAGCCATTATTTTGGCACTTGGGAGGAAGGAGGGAGAAGAGAGAGAAGAAAAGTGGGGAGGGTGATTCCCAGTTCCAGCCCTTCCCCTGTGTGCTGCTCCCCAAACAGCTGTTTGCAACACGCTGATCCCCCAAACCGGTGTCCCCACGAACCCTCCCACTCCTCAACCCCACCGCAATCAGTGGGAGCAAAGAGAGGTGGACCCATTGGAGCGGGGAGCTGCGGGGCGGGGTGGGAGCCTCAAGGGCCCCTGGCTTGATTTGATTTTGGGTTTTGTTTTTGCTTTTTTGGAGACAATTCCAAAGCACTTCCGCTGGTTGATCATTAACCTGGTGAGTTATTGCTCGTCTAAGCAAAGGTCAGGGGGAGAAAAAGGTCTAATCTGTCAAGGCAAAGCCAGCTCTCGCTCAGTTTCAGTTTGATTTCTTATCCGGGCTGGCTTCTGTTCGAGGTTTCAGGAGGTCCTGCACCCTCCATAGCTTTCGCCTCCTGCTCGGAGCTCTGCCCGCCCTCGGGCTCAGTGTCTGGGGAATGGGAAAACCCAAACTCCTTCCCTTCAGACTAAATAAAGAGCCGAGGGAGGAGGAGCGGCCCCGCGGAGCATCCGCGGGTGCGGAGCAGGGGCCGGGCGGGACTTGCGCCGCCTCCAAGAGAAAATGAACAGAGAAAAGCCCCCAAATCAAAACAAAGAACACGGGGGAGGGGAAGGTGATGGGGGGAACACCCTCGCTCCATCCCTCCTCTGTGCCTGCGCTGCCAGGGAATATATGAAAAACAAAGGAATCACCACCACCACCCCCTCCTTCGCCCTACGCGCTGGAGCCGTTGTTTATTCCAGCTTCTTCGGGGATGCTTATTTGTTTCTCGTTTTGCCTCCTCCTTCCTGCATCCACTTCCAAATAAACGCGGTTTTCCCTCTTTTTCCCACCTCTTCCCTGCCCGCTTCTCCTCTTCCTCCCAGCCCGGAACTTGCTGAAAACAGGCTGAGTTCACAGCGCAGAAAAAGCTTTTTCTTTCATTCTTTTACCTTTTTCCCTCTTTCCAAGCCTCTGTGTGTGCTCTACAGAGGGAACTGAAAAGCCCGGGGAGGGCTGGGATGTAAGTGGAATATTGCCAGAGCTGTGTATTAAACTGTGCGCCCATGTAATAATAACAGTAATAAAACCTCCAGCTTTAGGCCGCCGAGCAGAGAAGGTCACGAAGCATCAGCGGGGGATTTATGGACTAGGGGATGTTGTCAAGAGCAGAATAGGGGTGTAAGGGGAACATTTTTATTCGAGATTAATAACATCAACATACAGAACGGAAACGGGATTATTAAAGCGTTGGAATGTTTCCCCAAACGAAAATATTGTTAAATTAGATTGTTTTGTCTTTCTCCTTTTCTTTCTCGCTTCCCGAATCCTTCGTGCCAAAGTTGTGGCGATAAATCTCGGCCTGGCTTTCAAGACGTTTACGTCTCCAAACCGTTAATTCTGATACCGAATCACTGCCCCATGGCCTCGTGCACTGCAGCGCATCTCCATCCTTTCCCCTCCCTTCGTGGCGATCCCTCCACCACACTGGAGAAACACCAAAACCCACATTCTGGATCTTTCAGGCTTTGCTGCCTCTCCTATTTTCTCTACTGTTACATTGATGTTGAACCCAGAGCTACTTAACTGCAGATATTTAATCTCTTAAAAGCTGAAAATACCTCCAGAATTTAACCCAAACCCTTCCCAATGTATATATATTTGAAATGGCATCTGGAGTTCACCACCAGACGTAGACAACATCCCCTGGTCCACACCAAAAGCTTCCATCACACGCGAACCCCAGAGCGGGAGAAGCGTTTCCTTCGGGGGGTTGTACGGGGGGAGGAAGGAGCGGAGGGAGCGCAGGGGTTTACCGAAATAACCCTGGTGCCGGGATGAGGCTATCGGGTCCTGGAAATGCCGGTGACTGGGGTGGGAGATAATGTCAGAGGAACTGCTGGGGCTTTTGTTCACCAGAGCCCATCTTCTCCCCTTTTCCACGCAAAGGTTCCTCTGGATGATGAATTCCCTCGTTTCTCACCGAAGTTTCATACTTTGTTTTTTCTCCTTCCCCTTCCCCAGCTCTCCTCCTTTCCCAAAGCCCGACACTGCCTCGGCTTTGCTGGACCAGACGTTCCACAATCGGTGAGTTTGGCTCAATATCCTACCTGTGCGTGTCTCTGTCTCTTTTCATTCCTTCTCTGAGGGCACCCAAAGTGAATCCCCCTCCTGTCCCATCCCGTCCCGTCCCTCTCCCCCACCCCCAGGATAAACAGGGCTGCCCTGGATTTCACCGGACTATTTTCATTTTGCTACTGGCTTGTCCTTAAACTTGTGATTTATGAGCGTAACTTTGAGGGAGTGTTTTAAATTGAAGATATTTCCTGTACTCCCTTTGAAGGGAAATCCAGGCAGATTGCAACATTTGCTGCTGATTTCGGGATGAGGGCGAGGGAGTTACATCTTAAGAAAAATAAGCTGCAACCAAAGCAAAGCTGCCAAAGGGAGCCTAAAAACTCTGCTTTCAGGAGCTCAGAATCTAAACGTGCAACGACCTTCCAAAAGGTTTTTTTTTGGCTGCCAGTTAAAGTTAATGCACGATTTTTGCACTTCAGAGGAGTTATCTCCAGTATCCGAGGGACTTCTGGTTGCTTGGGCACTCCCAAATAGTCAGTGGAGATCCAGATTCAGAAACCTAGAGAGTATTTTACCTACTGAGAAGTCTTTAAAATAATAGTCCACTACTGGTTTTCATCCTTCCTTCCCTGGAATTTCAACGCCGGGGCTCCAGAGTAAAAATTGGCTTGAAGGAGAAGATTTATGTTGGAGTAGTTCATGAAAAGTTTAAATAGGGGGAAAAATAATGGTGTCCGCCGGTGGAAAGCTCCCTCCCAGCAGAACAATAGCTGGAAACACCGCGGTCCGTGGAGCAGGACTTTATCCATCACCTAGAAACCCTCGAGTAAGTCCTCTTAAAAGTCAAGTGTTTCCTGGAACGCGCTTCTTTTTCTTCCTGGAGTTCTCAGCCTAAAGGTGCACACACAGACACAAAAACCACCAAACCAAGGAGATGTGTAGTGTGTGTGTCGTCCCCCCCCCGCCCCTGACGGGCTGTCCCTTCGCGGCGAGGTCCGAGGAGCCTTTTGTGATCCCACTTTTTCCTGCTTTGCGAATTGTAAATTTCCCCCCGTCAGCACTTAAGCCAAAGGAGCGAGCGCCAGAATTAAAGGAGGGGAGAGAACTGCGATGGGGAACAAAAGTAGCACTTAAAGAAGAAAAGAACAAAAATAAAGAAAGGAAAGTGCAGACACCTCCATTCCTCTCCGCCTTCCTCCCCCTCGCAGCTCCTCCTCATCACGGGCTTTCCCCAGAACGCGAGTTTCTGCTCTCGCAGCCGCGTGGGAACGGGGAAGGCGTAAATCTCCTGTGGCGGCAGCGCCTCGCTGGCAGCAACGGCCTTATTAATAATAGCAATAATAATCATCTTTATGGCTCAACACCTCGCTGCTCTGGCCTCCCCCGGGGGTAGTTTGAGCCCCGACACCCCCCTTCCCCCCCCTTAAACCCCACACCTCCACCCCGGAGGAAGCCGGGAGGAGCCCCCAAGACGCTGGGACGCGCAAAGTTAACGCCGAAGTTACGCGGGGCCTCGGAGTTGCAACAACACGAGCGGTTCCCCCTTTTCTCCCCCCCCCTTGCAACCACGGCGTCCGGCGGCTTCGGTCCATGTGTCCCCCCCCTCGATCCCCAGAAAAGGGGGTTCGGGGGTGCGGGGTTCTGGACTAAACGCCACAGAGGGGTCGGGGGCGGGGGATCAGGGTGGGGGGTTTGCGGGGGGGGACATGCTATGACTATGTTATTAGCATGAATCGACGCCTAACCGGGGAGCACGTGAAGCCGCGGCCAGGTCCGCGTCCGCGCCCAGGCCGCCGGTCACCGTCGCTGCCATTAGCATCGTTTTTCACTAGTGACGCTGTTCGGGAGGCTCCTTGGCTCTTCCCGGCAATCCAAACCAAATCTTGGGTTTTAAAACCAGCTCCCCCCCACTCGCCCCCCCCCCCCCCCCCCCCCCCCCCCCCCGGCTTTATTCCCCCTTTTCCCCTCCTTCAGTAGCCTGGATTCTTTGCGTTATTATTTTAATCCCAGCCAAGCATTGCATAGTTAAAAGAGGGGGGGTGGGGGTGGTTGTGTTCAGCTTTTCTTTCTTTCTTTTTTTTTTCCCCTTCTCCTTTCCCTTCTTCCCCTTTGCTGTGGAAAGCAGAGGCCATTGTTATCAGTGAGCAGCGCGTACCAGCTATAGGGCAACTCGAATCTCAGGGTCTGGCCATTCAAAGCCCTCAGCACATCTTGGAAGCTGGAAAGCATCTTGATTTTTTTATTCCCCCCCCCCCCTTCTCTTCCCAAACGGAGACAGAGAGACAATTTGAGCTGCCGTAACCGAAAGCTCCACTGGCTGAGCCCCCTCCCCCTCTGTTTGGGCTTTTTTTTTATCCATATATACATGCATATGCTGGATTTTGTTCCTCTCTCGCTCGTATATTCCTTTAACGCTTTTAAAGGAAGGGGGTCATTCCTTGCTTATTGATTGCGTGGATGCTGGATGTGAAAATATATTATGTCTGCCTGTGCTTTGCTCGTCAGAGACTAAGGTAAGCCGGACTCAAATAGGCTATCACTTTGTGAATGGCGGAGTATATGTCCCAATGATTTATGACCATATGACTCCAATCTCGGTTCAAGAAGAGTTCACAAGCTTTAAGCTTCCTTCCACGCAGAGGCTCCTTCGCAGCCCTCATCCAGGGCCCTTTTCCCCCCCGCTTTACAACTGGGGAGTTCTGGCTGGGGTGAAGCTCGGTTGTGGGGGAGGGAAGAGGGAAATTTTAGGAATGTGTCTCTATTTTGCAGGCATATCCACCGCCAAGGCAGGGGCTGGGGTTTGAGCTCTTCCTGAGCAGCCGCCCTATTGTTAAGGGCATGTTTGGAATATTTATTATTAATAATAATTGAAATGAAAAGAGGGGCTCTGCCTGGTTTCGCTGGCGCTGGGAAATGTACCTTGGGAGGGGGCGGGGGAGGGGAAAGGCGCTGCTCTTCCTCCTCAGCACAGGCAGGTTGTGAATTTGGGGGTTCCAACATGGAGGGGATGGCGTTAACACCAGAATCCCTCTGCCTCGGACTCCTCTTTCCTTTTGCCTTCGACCGCCGGATTTTTCCTCCCGAGCATCCTCCTCCCCGCAGCCCTCTCGCACCTTCCCTTCGATTTTTCTTCTTTTTCTCTTCTTTTCTCGTCTTTTGATTCGTTTTGGGTTTTTTTAATGCCTCCAACCCCTCGCACTCCAAAGTTGCCGGCAAAGAGTTTGTGTTAAACGCTACCGCTCGCAAAAGTGAAACTTGGAGCGTGAGGAAAAGCGGCAGCGCGGATCCCACCCGGCTTTAACCGCACCAGGAGATAATCGAATATTTATTATTCTGCCCGAGATGTGCTTCTTTTTTTTAAAGCAATTCCTTGGAGTAAATAATTAGGATCGCGCCGTCCTCGGCGAAGATAAATGAGCGGCATTTGCGAGGCGCTGAGAGATGAGGTACAAAAGCAAAGCTGTGGAAGCCACGAGCGAGCTTTTGGGCGAAGGGGGTTGTAAATTTATTTTATGGACATGAAAAAAAACCACCCCACACACAGGAAAAAAAAGCAACAAAAAGGCGACCGTCGCTGTTATTTTTAGCTGCTTTAGCTCAGCCTCTCCGCTCGGTTTGGTTGGGATTTGGTGGGGGGTTTTTTAACAAACCTATGCCAGACAGGAAGGGCCTTGGAGAAATTCCCACCTCTGGCCTCGGAGATATTTTCAGCGAAGCTATTCATAAGAAAGGCGCTGCTGTTGCTTAATTCATTCCCAGCTCGGGCTCGGGAAGTGCAGTGTACTTTTTAATAAGACATATTTATCATGGCGAGGAAAACAAACGCGAGTAACTCCCCGTCCTCTCGCTAGACAATAATGCATCTCCGTGGAAGATACAACACGGATCTGGGAATGCAGAAAGGATTGAGTCAGTGTAGAAAAGCAAAGCAGCTCCTCCGTGGCCACGTCTTCGGAGGCTGCGAGGGAAGTACACGGAGGTTTCGTATGACATGACAGAAGAACAGAGCAGTCAGGGAAGGGGAAAAAAAGATGTTATTTATTGTCGAGCTGTGGCTTCTGTTAAACCCCGGTACTTAGAAATATCGCATCAGGCTTTATCTCCACTGAGTTTATTTCATTTTATTTTAGAGGATGAAAGAGCCCCGATAAAATTAAATATACAAGAGATAGAATTAAATATACAGTGGGTATCAATTTCCAAACAGAATGCACGGGGGTTCCTCGCAGCTCTGAGCTGCGGAGAGAAGCCTCTGCCTTTGTAAAATATGTGAGCTGCTGACTGAGCCTCATACATCGGCTTGTTTCCAGGGCAAGGTAGTTTTCATATTTCCAAGGGTATTTCTACTCTGTCTTTATGGCAAAGGAAAGTTTATGCTTTGAGAAAAGATAGAGGAAATGATCAAGAAAAATTAAAAGGGAGAGGAAGCAAGAAGGAAGGTTTCATTTTGTAATTTGAGGCTTTGGACTGGGGTTTTTTAGACTTTTGAGCTTCGATTGAGGGAGGGAGGAACAATACAAAATCAAAGGGAGGAAAGTTAGGAGCAAATGGCCTGGTGATGGGTTTGTTTTCCAAGGGAAAAGAAAAAAGAAAAACCCCAAACCCAACAGAAATTTAACTGGTTTTGGAATCGCTTCTTACCAACGGCAGCTCCAGGTTAGGACGAATGAGCACAAAGCAGAGCAGGCGCTGAAGGGCTGTGTTTTCTAAATACAACCTGTGCTGCCAGAGAGGGGGAGGCTATCAAACAGGCCAAAGGAGGCACATTCTTGAATTCATGCCCCTGCTTAAATCTGCTTGAAATATTTGCACTGAATTCCAAAGACATTTGTGAGTCCTTGTGTAAACAGCAAATGAAGCCAACTGTGTCAGGACACCCGTTACCTGCAGAAAACATAGTGACTATTTGCTGGTTTCAGTTTAAAAACAAATATACCCAACAGAGGCCCTGCAATCAACTTAGCGGACTTTTAATTTCTGGTGCTATAAGGCCTTGCTGGTTTTTCTGTGTGTGAATGGCTGATTTGAATAGGTCAGGGGTAAGAAAGCAAGACTTCATTCCTTTCATGCTTGGAGCCAGCAATTATCCATTCTGTACTCTCAGATTTACATTAATGTGGGTGCTCTCTGGGCATGGATGTGTGTATATGCACATGATACTGCATGCATACGCACACACACATTTAGATGGGAGTGTATGTGTAAGCGTGGTGTGTGTGTATATATGTACATAGAGAAATAGAGAAGTAAATAAATGTATACAGCGGAAACCACGTGTACTCATAGAGCATGTGTGTAGTCACACATCCTGGGGGTTATTCTCCCAGGGAAAAAAGGGTACATGCAAGCAAGCAAGCAACCAAGTAGGAAAACTACCCCCCAAAATGAGCTCAGCACTTTTGCAGTAACATTTGTTGAGCCTCCTTAGGCTTGTGCACAGGACAAAATCTGCTCAAAGCATCTGTTCGGCCTGTTCGGCGGGACCCTATTCATGTCATGGGCCTTTCAGGCTCCAAGATGGATTCATAGGCTGGGTACTATTATTGTGTGTTTTCTCCTAACCTTTCAGGTCAGCTTCCAATAGACAGCTGGAAACGGCCTGTCACGTGGCCTTGGGGTGCCAATGTTCTGCCATAGGGGTGTCAAGACCCTGGTAGCTGGAAAAATCATTTTGGGGAGTCCCAGAGATGCAGAAGACAACATACTACGACAGCTCCACACTCTTTGGGGGTTACTCCTATGGGAATGCCAATGGATTCAGCTACGAGGGTGCCCAGCAGTCCTTCCAGCCGGCCTCTCACATGGAGAACGACTACCAGAGGTCCGCCTGCTCCCTCCAGTCTCTTGGCAACACAACCCCGCATGCAAAAAGTAAAGACCTGAACGGAAGCTGCATGCGGCCAAGTTTGCCCCAGGAGCACCACCCGCCTCCCCCCATCTCGCCGCCTCCAAACCCTGCCACCAACAGCACCAGTAACAACAGCAATAACCAGTCGGGGAGCAGTAAAAGTGCCCCCAGCAAAGCCAACCTCAGTGCAAACGCCAGTCTCACCAAGCAGATTTTCCCCTGGATGAAAGAATCCAGGCAAAACTCCAAACAGAAAACCAGCTCCCCTAGCACAGGTACATGCCTCTGCTTTCCTAAACAGTGAGGGGATGCAAACACTGGGTGCAGTGGTCTGGTTTGGAGGGAGGGGAGAGGATCCAGCAAGGATCCAGTGAGGATCCTGGTGTTGGGCATGATCTCAAACCTGCCAGCCACATGCCTGGCTTGTCCTGCAGCACTGACTGTGCACAGTTGGTTCATTTTCAACACATCCAGAGCACTGCAGGGAGATACAACCAGATGGTTGTGCACAGCCGATGTCTGACTGTGTACAGACAGATACATGGAAATGTCCACTCACTGCTTGGCCCAGTGATGCTAAAGCTGAGTGCTTGTTCTCTTCCCACCTCCCTGCCCCTAGACACAGCAGGAAACATGGTGCTCTCAGTGTATGTGTGCATGTATAGGGCATGTGCACAAACACGTGTATTTTGCATGCATTCATGTGCATCTCTAACACAAAAGAGAAAACAATCAGTAGAGAAATATCACTGTTTTGAGCAAAAAATTCATCTCAGCTCTGCTGCACACACTGTACTTTACATGAGTATAATTTATGTGGTTTATACATGATTGTCTCACAGAAAGGTAGATACAAATGCCATTTTTAAGGGCACACATGCAAATATTTGGGTTACACAAGTGCAAGACATACACAAGATGTGTGCGTGTGCATTTGTACCTCAGCAAACACAATTCCTCCCCACACTGCCCCGTGTTAGTGTTAATGGGCTTTACAGTCACTGCCCCCCTGCCAAATATTATTTTCTCCAAATTATCTGTTGGAAATAATCGACTCCTAAATAAATGGCCCTGGAATCCTTTTCTCCATGACATGATCAAATTTTCATAAACCAGGGGCAGCTTTGGAGAACAGAACTCTTAATAAATGACATGATTATGGAGTGCAGGCTAATGCAAAAGGGTGATGGAAGGGGGGGGGGAGTTGAACTCTTGTGCCTGTTCCAGGATTTATTAAGAAACGATGCATTCAATTGCTGCATGTAAGTAATTATCTTTGATTTCATTTTGCGGCCAGCAGAAACCTGCAGCGGCGAGAAAAGCCCTCCAGGCTCCTCGGCCTCCAAGAGAGCCCGCACAGCCTACACCAGTGCTCAGCTGGTGGAGCTGGAGAAGGAATTCCACTTCAACCGCTACCTGTGCAGGCCCCGCCGCGTGGAGATGGCCAACCTGCTGAACCTCAGCGAGAGGCAGATCAAGATCTGGTTCCAGAACAGAAGGATGAAGTATAAGAAAGATCAGAAGTCAAAAGGCATGGGGTCTTCTTCTGGAGGGCCTTCCCCCACCGGCAGCCCGCCCCAGCCCATGCAGTCCTCTGCTGGATTTATGAATGCCTTGCACACCATGAGCAGTAACTATGATGCCCCTTCGCCACCTTCCTTCAATAAACCCCACCAAAATGCCTATGCCATGTCAACTAACTACCAAAACCCCATCAAAGGCTGCCCATCCCAACAGAAATACGCCAACACGGCCCCCGAGTATGACCCCCATGTCTTACAAGGGAATGGGGTGGCCTACGGGACACCCAATATGCAGGGAAGTCCCGTCTATGTTGGAGGTAACTATGTGGATTCTATGCCCACCTCTGGCCCATCCCTTTATGGCCTCAATCACCTGCCACATCACCAGGCCACCAACATGGACTACAGTGGGCCTCCCCAGATGCCCCCAAGCCAGCACCATGGACCATGTGAGACCCACCCCACCTACACAGACCTTTCCACGCACCACGCTTCTTCTCAGGGCAGAATCCAAGAGGCTCCCAAGTTGACCCACCTGTGATAGGGAGCAGGGGCAGGCTCAGGCAAAGTGGATGGGAGCCCACCATGGGGCATGGGAGAGGGGAAGAGGGCAGGATTGGATTCAGGAGCATTTGTGTTGAGCTGTTTTCTTTCTTTCTTTGACAGGGCGATTTCTAATAGCTAGTTGTGCTTGCTATTATCATTGCTGGGTTTATTAGGCACAATTTCCAAGCATTTCAGTAGCTCTCTCTCTGGAGAGATATACCTCCTGTGTTTCAGCACAAATGCTTCTGAAGTGGATATGGGGCAGTTTTATGGGAATCTAGCCAATTTCAGGCAGAAACATCCTTCATTTCCAGTCCAAGCATAGATCGTCATTGATAATTTTTGGCCATCAGAAAGGAGAATAGTCAGGAGTCAAGTCCTTACGATTGATGTCTCTGCATCTACATCAACTTGCACAAGTGTATACATATGCAATCAAGAGAGATTCACAAGAAAACTACCCTCTTCTTGACTCCTCAAGAGGAACCTCGTGCTTTTCCTTCCCAGCCTGATGAGGGAGGGCACTAAGTAACTTCCCACCAGTCACCACATAAACTGCAAATATACAAACCTGCCAACACCTGGGATTCACTCTCTTCCCCTCCAGCCCCTGCCTCCCCTCTCAATAATGATAATAATCATCATCAAATTAGAATAAGAGAGGTCTAAGTATCGCAAAAGGTTCGGGAAACAAGGGTTTTTGAAATGCCTCAACCCCCCAACAATAACAGCAGTCCAAAGAGAGGAAGAAAGAGTTGACAGGTCTGAATATTTTCCCACCTTTGCCTCTGATGACATGAAGTCTCCATTCGACAGCGTTGGGTTTGTTTTTGTTTGGGGGTATTTTTCTTAGGGTTCCTTAACAGAAAAGCAATCTTAAGACTCAGAAGTCCTACACTTCTTTCCTCCTCTTCTCTTGACCTTACGTGAAAACAGGGTATATTTGAACAAATGGAATGTCCTCCCATCGAAGCAGAAGTGAATGGATCTCTAGTA
Organism: Melopsittacus undulatus; assembly: GCF_012275295.1. Taxonomy (NCBI): domain Eukaryota; kingdom Metazoa; phylum Chordata; class Aves; order Psittaciformes; family Psittaculidae; genus Melopsittacus; species Melopsittacus undulatus. Next base: position 801,240 of record NC_047543.1, on the reverse strand, counting down.
TTTGCTAATGCTTTCTTGTCTGGACATCTTTGTTGCACTTAGAGTTTACATATAAAGGGTATAAAAACAACTTTGAAGGGCTTTCGTCCAACTCAGTCGAGATGCCCTTCAATAGGTGTGTGTTCTGGTGAACATTCATATATATTTATTGGTTATAGCCAGTTTAAAATATTTTCCTTTTTTTTGGTATTATTTATCCCCAATATTATGTATTTATATGAGGAAAAAAACAAAAAACAAACAAAAAAAGAAGGAATCAAATTGTACTTTTTTAGTATTTACTTGTTCTAAAGGACATTGTGTTTCCTTGTCATTGTACAACAAGCTTATTTTAGTTATTGTAATTTAGGAAGACCAGTAGTTTTATGTTACCTTCGTACATATGAATAATGTAATTAGTTCTACTGGAGGCATGAGAGCAGAACCAGCCTGTAATTGTATAGTCCTGAATTAGAACTATAGCTAATCCCTCCCTCCCACCTCACCCCGCCTCTTCCGAGCTCTTTCTTTGTTCTTATAGTAGTTATTTTGTTTCCTTGCTAAGGGTTGTCTGTTGAACAATTCTTGAATAAACTTTCTGTTATCAATTTTATCTCGTCCTCTCGCTGAGATTTAAAGGAGAAAAGGAGCCACATGGATGTGAAAACAGCGAGGAGAAGGCAAGGATGGGGTCTGGGCAGCGGTTCTGGGTCTGTATCCTCTCCTAGGGTGAGACCCAGAGGGTCCGAGCTAAGTGTGGCTCTTGCGCTGTCCCTGCGCGGTCCCTTGCGCGGCCCGGCCCGCTCCAGCGGCCACAAAGAGGGTCACGTGGCGCCGGGGCCGGGCTGCCATTGGGCAGCAAATGAAAACAAAGGAAAAAGGATTAATGACAGAAAAAGAAAGATAAAGGGCGCAGAGTTCCCATGTGGGGCCCTTGAACAGCGCCTAGAAATCCCATTCCCGGCTATTGAAATGCACGCACATGTGTGCACACATATGTACATACGCATGCACACCAACAGTCCCTCCACCCCCCTGTACTAACACACGCCTTTGCAATTGCTATTAAACGGGAGAAAAAGCCCGCTACCAAATGTTACATTATCAGTGGGAACAAAAGAGAAGAAGCCCCTCCACCAGCAGCAGAAGCAGATGGGATAATACCGTGAATAATTTGCCTTTTATGCCCGAAAGCCCCAAGAAAACTTATATTAAAAGAGCGAGGAGCAATAAAAGTTTTATGATGGTTCTAGAAGGGGGGAACTGCTCGCTGAGGACTAGGATGAGGGGAAGGTCCCCCCGAGGGAAGCAGAGGGGGATGTAGGTTGCTGCTGGGAAAATAAAAAGGCTGGAAAAAGTACCGATAAAAAGAGCTGGGCTGTAGAACAAGGAGGATGCTTGTGTGTGTTCTACACACTGTGGACATAGCCAGGGCCAGCCTGCGGACAGGTCTAGTGAGGAACTGAGACATGATCCCGCTCTTCTTTCCATCTCTTAAGAAAAGAAGTTCCAGGTTGATAATTATAATAAAGGATGGTGTAACGGGGACAGGGCTCCTTTCCCTCCAGACCTGTGCCCATTCATATAGGGACCATTCCCGCTTGGGGACACCGGCAACTCGGAGCAGAAACCCGTGGGGGCTCCTTTTGGACTCGATTCATAGGATAAGGGCCTGGTTTAGGCTCGAGTTTGCCCGTGGCTTTCCCCCCACCTCCCTCTCTCTGAATATATTTTCTTGTCTCTCATCCCCGTCGCCATGTTGCTGGGATTCCCAGGAATTAGCTAAAATCGGGAAGCAGCAGCCAGCCTTGGTTCCAATTACCGCCTTCCTCTGTCCTTCCCTAACCCTGTGCATTTGTTCCTATTTCCCCTCGAGCAGGGAGTTCTGTTTTGTGCATCCGCGTGGTGCGTGGGAAAAATCCTTCTTTACCCAAGAGGCTCCTTTTTTCTTTCCTTCTTTTCTTTTTCCTTGCTCTTTTCCGTCAGCCAAAGCAGCGTGAACAGTTGGGAGTGGCGGGGTAGAGCTCCTTTCAGCACCCCAAACCGCATCTCAGCTCCCCGCTGTCCCCAGAAAGCAAGGACCCATCAGCCTCAGAGCAAAGCCGAGCCTCCCAAACCGCCGCTTTAACCCACCCGAGCAAGAAGCGATCGGAGATGCAACTATTCTTTTTCCCATCAGTAAATGGTGCCGGGGCTGAGCACGTTGATGAGTGTTTCAATAACCGCGTTCACAGAAATGTAGGGAAATTCTCCCTTTAATTGAGCGGCGTTTTGTAAATGCTTTTTTATGTCATTCCCCCTCCTTTTGCTAAACTACGCTTCAGCCCCGCTCCAGCTTTGGATTTATTGTGTGTCTCTCAGAAGCCTTCACCACCCACACGGATGCTTAAGCTGACAAAAGTTTCCAGGCTTCTCCCTGCGTGAGTGGGGGCTGCGGGAGAAACGGGGCTGGAAAACCCGAGCCTCAGCTACTTATCCCCCCTCCCTGCACAATTTTTACTTTCTAAACTTCCTAAATTTAAGCCTTTGAATTGAATTTTGCCATCTTTCTTGGCTTAAATAAGCCCTCAGCAAAAGCCCAATCTCTTTGCTGAGTCAGTCAGGCCAAGCTGTCAAAAGTCTTTCGAGAAGAAAAGATTGATCGTTTCTCACTTCTTTTGGGTTTGTGTGGAGCCGGGCACTTGAAAAGGGGGAAAAAATCTTCCTGGGAAACGACTTTTCGTTTTATTTCTTTATTTTGTAAACTCTGGAAGTGGAAGTGAGGAAAAAAGAAAGGGAAAAAAACGGGAAGGAAGAAATGTGATTTCAAAGATATCCATGCCTTCAAAATATGCTTGGCCTTTAAGACAAATGCAAAGGGTCCATTGAGTCTGCCTTTAGAAGCAGAAGGTTTGGACATTTCCTAATAAGTGATTTAACTCGGGAAACCAGGCCGGTCTAACTAGACTTGACTTGAAAGGTCAGCTGATTTCCGAAGTGCTCGCATCCAGACTCGCACAAATGTAGGCTTCAACTCTCCAAGCTATGCGATATACAGAGATACAGAGATATAGAGATACAGAGATAGAGAGACAGAGAGATAGAGATATCGAGATACAGAGATACAGATACATAGCAGTATAGCGGTACAGAGATACAGAAGTATAAAGGCAGGCAGCTAGCTAGGTAGATGAATATATAGAGATACAGATATATCTGTGACGGGCAGCCTGCTCATCCCTGCCCACGGGCGAACACTGAGTGGGCACCGGGCACCTGCCGGGGGTGTGAACTGTGGGGGGACCCGTGAGGGTGGCTGGAGCTGCCCGGCACAGGCAGGGCACAAGCAGCACAGGCAGGGCAGGCAGCACAGGCAGGAGAGATGGTGGTGGCTGAAGTAGTGGGTAGAGGTTTTTCTGGGGATCTTCTCTCGCCTTTTTTCCCCCCTTTTTTAATCAATTAAAGAAAATAATGCTTTCTGTTTGCCACCAGGCCCCGCCTGCCATTGGCCAGGGCTGGCCACGTGACCAAGAATTGGCTGCAATTTCGCCCCAGTCTCGAGTTTAATAGAGCAAGGTCCCCATACGCCTGTATTATCAGCAATATAACAATTATAAAAAGCCCGAGAACCATCATCATCACTGCCGTCAAAACTAAGGCCATCCGATCTCTTTCCTTCTTCCCCTCCTCCTCCCTCTCCCCCCTCCCGCTTTTTAAACCCTGGGCCCTGGGAAAGCCATGAATTTTGAATTTGAGAGGGAGATCGGGTTTATAAATAGCCAGCCTTCGCTCGCAGAGTGCCTGACGTCTCTTCCCGCTGTCCTGGAGACATTTCAAACTTCATCAATCAAGGACTCGACATTAATTCCTCCTCCTTTTGAGCAAACCGTCCTCAGCCTGAATCCTTGTTCCAGCAGCCAAGCAAGACCGAGGAGCCAGAAAAGAGCATCTCATGGCCTGCTTCAGCTCCAGCCCCAGCCTCCGGCACCGCCCGGCCCCTTGGCAGCGGAATTCCCCTGGATGAAAGAGAAGAAATCCTCCAAGAAAGCTACCCAGGCTCCATCCTCTTCTTCCTCTTCTTCCCCCCCATCATCATCATCCTCGGTGCCGGTCCCTGCCGCAGGATCTCCTGCAGGTTCGTATAATGAGGGGGTGAGGGGGAGCTGCCGCGGCCCCTTTGCTTCGCTTTCCCTCCCAGCCCTGAATTCTTTTACAGCCTACGGGAAAGAAAAACACCCACAAACACAAACCAACAACAAAAACCAGAATAAAGAGCGGATGGGGGGGGGGGGGGGGGGGGGGGAGGAACAGGACGGGAAAGGCTGCATCAGCAGAATGGGGAGGAGGGAAGAGCGAGAGGCTCCGGTACGGTGGGCAGAGGCAGCTCCCATTGCGGAATAAACTAAATACACCCCAAATCTTTCCCCAGGCAACCGACAAAGCCACAGCTTCCTCCCAGGGCGCCCCTTGGTGGGGCAGCTCCAGACAGGGACCCTCTTTCCCCCGGGCCGCCGCCTCAGGGGCTCGGTAGCACCTGCCGGGTAGGAGAAGGGGGGGTACTGGCTGACCGATAACACAGGAATAACGAAATCAAAGCCCCGGAACGTCTTTTGCTAGCGAAAGGCATGGGAGGATAAAAATGAAGAATAAAGGGAAGTAATGAGTGGCAATTCCCATTATCCGCGAAGGCAGCAGCGACGGAAGGTCTCTAAAGTGAGAGGCCAGGGAGAAAAATCCTTTCTTTTCCTTGGGACAAGAGGACCGGAGAGCTCTTTCCAGTCCTCTCCGACAGTGGGAAGAGTTTAGTTCCACGTTTCTTCCCCCCCCACCTGCCCCCATTCTGCCTTAGCGGTCGTCCCCCCCCTCCTATTAGAGAGGGGCTCGGCCCTGGCTGCCCTAGGGGGGGCCGTCCCTGCCCCCCTCCTGCCCCGCTCCCCCTCGCAGCCTGCGGTTTTCTGTGTGTTTAAGACACCCAGGGGCCGGCAGAGCCCGGCGGCGCCCGGAGGCTCCGGACCGCGTACACCAACACGCAGCTGCTGGAGCTGGAGAAGGAATTTCACTTCAACAAATACCTCTGCAGGCCCCGGCGGGTGGAGATCGCGGCTCTGCTCGACCTCACCGAGCGGCAAGTCAAGGTCTGGTTCCAGAACCGCCGCATGAAGCACAAGAGGCAGACCCAGTACAAGGAAAGCCCCGACGCGGAGCTCACCTACCCCGCAGCGGACGAGGGCAGCGACCCCGCGGAGGAACCGGGGGGCAGCCCCACGACCCCGGTGCCCCACGGCAGCAGCAGGCCGGGGGTGGCGGAGCCCGGGAGCCCGGCGCTGTTGGCAGGAGGGGCCGGTGGCTCCGGCCCTGCTGCCCGTTGTCCCTCCGGGAACCAGGGCTCGCCTCTGCTGCCAGAGCTGAGCATCCTCTCAGCAGAGTCTTGCCTCCAGCTCGCCGAGGGGCTTTCCCCCGGCCTTCACGAAGCCCTGGAGAGCCCCGTGCCCTTCTCCGAGGAAGACCTGGACTTTTTTACCAGCGCACTTTGTACGATCGATTTACAACATTTCAATTTCCAGTAGCGATTCCTCGCTCCTGCCCGGGCCGCCGTTTCTGCCCCTTCCCGGCGGCTGGAAACCCTTCAGCCCCAAGCGGCTCCCCAGTCTCCTGTAAGGGGAGCAGCCCCAATCCCCTCCCCAATCCATCTCTCATTCAATCATCCCATCCTGCCCCCCTAAGCCTTTCCTTTCAAGCTCCTCACATGGTGGGACCCGAATCACACCCCCCCCATATTTATTCTAGAAGGCTCACATGAAAGAACAGCCCGAGTTTTGCTAAACGCAGGTATTTAATTCTAGTTTTATTTGTTTCGTTCCTTATTTATTTGGAAGAAGGTGCCCGTTAGTCCCCCTGCACATCCGAGATGTCAGCCCTCGAGAGGAAATCTTTGTCAATCCTTCCAGCGACTTTCTCAGGAATCAGAACGAGACTTTTAGATTTCTTAATAAAAATCAAAAATAAGCATAAAAATAATTAAGAGAGGAATTTTCCTTCCTCTTTTTAAGTTTTAGATGTAGACTATTTATTCAAATCCTTTAATAGTAAATGGCAAATTATTTATTGCACATTATTTTCATAGAGTGAATAAATGTCTTTATAAAATCCAGACCCGTTTGTTGCTCGCTACGTATTTCCATCGAAAATGAGCTATTCGTTTCCTAAATCATTTGCCTCCCTCCTTCCTGCTCTACAGCAATGGTGTCCCAGTGAAGTCCTCGTGTGCATTGAGAGGGGAAACAAAAGGAATTGCTCCCAACCAACGTTTCAGGAGGTTTCTCCAAGCAGAAGCAGCCGCTGCCTTCAGCACGGCTCATTTCCCGTGAGCTTGCTTTGTATGTAGCTTATTTCGGTTTCTCACTGAATCGAAACGGGACATTTGTTCCCAATTTCAACGTCTGAGGCTGGATTTATGGAAGTGTCCCCCTCTCCCCGCCCCGCATGGCAGTGCCCGGGTTGGGAAGCGGCACAAAGGCGAAGCCCGGGGCCGCGCCGGGGGCCGCGCAGCTCCGCGGAGCCTCCGCACATTCCGCGGCCGAGCTGGGGGCGGTAGGGCCGCGCAATCCCCGCGACTACGCTTCCCCCTCCGCTCCCCCCTTTCCCCCCAGCTTCTCGCCTTCATCTCAGTCTTCTCCTCTCGGAGAGGAGAACACAGAGGCGCCGATTGCGTTTTAACCCTCCCGGACCACCAAAAACCCCCTCAAAAAGGCGGAAAGGGAGGATGAACCCCCCACTACCCCCTTCCCCCCCCCCCAACTCTGGAGGGGTGGGTGGTGCCGGCATTTTAATCAACAAATAATGTTGCAGAAGAAAAGGGGTAAGATCTTAGCCTGGAAGAGGCCTTTCTTTTCCCCTCTTCCTTTTCCAGCCGTACAGAAGCCTTCGGCCTCAGGGATCGGCCCCTTCCTCCCTCCGCAGCTCCCGCCTGCACGAAACCTTCCTCTCAACGTGCAATTTTAAACACAAAACTCATATATCAGGGAAGGGGGGGGCGCAGCTTGTGAATGAAAAGGGGTCAGAGCAGGAATCAATCGCGGTGACACCCCAAATAAATCATATTACGTCTTTGCTAAGTCATCGGTGTTTCCTCAGACACGGGGTGGATATTTGGTACGCGTTCAAGTGCGGGGTGCGCGGAAATAACGCGGAAAGGCGAGCCCGGAGGGAGGGAGGGCGGTGGGGGAAGGGGCGAGTACGTGGAGGGGGGGGACCCGCGGAGGCGGCCTTAAAATGGCAGGGAGAGGAGTGGGGACCGTTGAGTCCTGGCCTTAACTCTCGGTTCCCCAGGCCCCCGACAAAGCCGGGCTGGTGCCTGGGGTTTGCTGGGGATGGGGGGTCACCCCTTCCTCGGAGGCCCCAGGGAGACCTCCCGAGTGTTTTGTTTGGGGTGAAGAGCATCAGAGCCCAGCTTTGCTTTCCACTTCGGGCTGTAAAAGGAAATAAAATCAAATAAAGAAAGGCCTCGACAGATGTTTCCCGAATTACTGCTCGCAGAGCTGGATTATCTCTTCTCGCTGGAACAAAGGGAGTGGGGTGGGCATGATTTTACCTTCTTATTCTTAATAATATCGCCATTCTCTTCCCCCACCAGGCCAGCCGCCGTTGCCATCCGCTACAGCCTCACTCCGGGAAGGTTTTATATTGAAAATCGAAGTAGATGGCCGCTAAAATATGCGACTGAACGTTACTTAACACCTCCCTATAAAGAAGAGGCAGAGCCCAGCGCTGCCTGCGGTCAAGCTGCCCCCGGCCTGGGGGTGTCCCTTTGGTATCGCGTCCCCAGCGCTGGTGCTGCCCTTAGTCATTGCCCCTCTCCAGCCAGTCCCGAGCTGGGCGTGTGGGGGGGTGGGGGTGTGCAAAGCCCAGGCACAGCCCCACAGAAGGCTATTCATTATCTTTAAGTTTATTTAATATCTCCAGCTTCTGGAACGCACTCAGAGGCAGCGTTGGCACTGCCAGACGCTGTCTATCAAAGCGCCATTTGTTCCAGTGTTTTACATATTTCCCTTCTCGCCTTTCCCCCTCCTTGCAATCCTGAATGTGGGTTTGTTGGGGACGGCACGACCGGAGTCAGGAATGGGGAGACCGGGGCCTGGGGGCTTGCAGTGGTCTGGTCTCCGCACCCCAAGCCAGCACTCCCCAGGGCAGGCAGCTCCTGAATCAACTTCAAACTACGTGCGCAGGGATAGAGCTCCCAGCAAATGGATCTTGCGGCGGATTTCCACGAGCTCACACACCCTTTTCCATGGGGAAGGGCGGAGGGGAAGGGTGAGGCGGAGGGGAGGGACCCCGGCCTCTGCGGGTCCTGGGGAGGAACCGGGACAGAGAAGGGTTTTCCAACCCTCTCCCCACCATAAACCCTGACACCTTATCAATACAAATCTCTAACGAGGGCCCTTCTGCAGCTCGTAATGACTTCCCAAAGTTGCTGCAGGTCTAGGAAGCATGCCAGTCACAGCCGCAGATCAATTCTACACCCACGGAAAGTGACTTAATAAATGGAAGCTCGCCAGTTATTATCCTCGCTAACAGCAGGGCCCTTCGGATTTGTCCTAATTAGCACGACTGAAATGTCGGAGGAAAGAAGGGGAATATTCAATAAAATTTAAATTATTGAATGACTGTAAGATTTTGCCATTAGTTCAGCCATTCTTTACCTTCTTCAAAATGTCAAACAAATGGGGAATGCGTATTTGCAACCCTGCCCTTCTGTTCTGTGCAACTGGAGGGCATATATTAAGCATATTAAGCGGATTCAGCCCTTGATCGTTGTCAAAACACTGCAATTGCCTCACGATTATTAACCTCGGAGTATGCAAATGAGACGCTCTCGCACGGGTTGTAGGGATGCTAAAAGTAATATTTATCTTGTGCTGATCTAGTCTGGGGATGTGTTTGCTGAAGAGCTACTTGAAGGCCTGAGGAGGTTAAACCCCTCCGGGAAGGGTGGAAACCGGATGAGGTGGGAAGAGTTGAATTCTCCCTGGAATCTCCCGACCTTCCTCACGAGCTGCCAGTGCCAAGCTCCGGCTTTCCGGGGATATCCCCCCTGGAACCGCTTTCCCAGCTGAGGTCTAACATCCTTACCCCGTCCTCAAGGAGAGGGGACCTTCTGCTCGCAGGTCTGGTACCTCCTGCATCCATCCCAGCTTTGCCGGGTATTATTTTTTTCCTCTTGGAAAAGGAAAATACGGAGTCTTGGGTCCGGAGAAACTAACTTAAGAAACGCTGGACATCGGGCAGGTGAATCTAGCCCTCATCACGGAGGGATACTGTTCAGACTAAAGCTGGTTGAGATGAACAACACTGACCTACTATTAGCATCACTGATGAGTTCGTTAATAAATTCATGCTCTTGTTAAAGGGCAGGTTTAGGTGGAGCTGGCCCAGGCCGAGCCTGCCGGGTGCTGGATCTGAAGGAAACCCGGAGACTGTGGAATCCCCTGGGTCGGACCGATCCTGCAGCCCCTGGGCTCGAGTCCCTCGAGGACGCTGAGCTCTCAAGGAGCCGGGAGAGGGGCTGGCCTGGGGTGAGAAGCCAGGTCCAGAGCTGCCCCATCCATTCCCACCCAGCAGAAAGGCTTAAAGGAATCTCATCAGCGAGACGCCCCGGCTTGCAGACACACTTCTGCTCCTGGAGCCACGTAGAAACACCAGATACCAGGTCCCCAGAGCTGTCAAAGAAGGAATTTTATTTACCCGGGAGAGGCAGAAAGAACTTTTCCATCTTATCTTAAGTGTCCCCTATTTATTATATAGCTCGGAGATAGCCCCTTGCTTATAACTCATTAAAAGGCTCTCCTTCTGCTTTTCTTTGGACTCCCAAACTCTGGATCATTTTTCCATGTACTGTATGCTTTTCCCTCTTCAGTTTCTAGCCCCAAATATAGCTTAGCAAGCTATGATTTAACCAAGACACATGCCGGGGCTATAAATTTCTCTGACAATTCCAAGGGACAAGTCCTTTTTGGTGCTAACGATGCCCGCAGCCAACCACGCACCCCCAGCGCCAGCAGCGCTTCCTATAAATCAACCCACCAGGAGCCAGAAGTGACACTTCTTAACGCACGACACAAACTTTCTCTGCAGAGGGTTATATTTAACTCCAAAACGAAACGTCTGAAGACTCTGAGCACCCTGGAGCCTTTGGAAATGCCTCATTCCTTCTGTGTCGCCTGCAACAGAAAACCTCCCTGTATGTCTCGGGTAAAGGTTTCTTTAGGGAGTGTTCCCACACAGCATCCCCAAACGGGGCCATCCGTGGTTTAGGCAGTAGGAATAACAGCTGTCTCCCCGAACACATAAGTGAAAATTAAGTAATTTATATAATGAAAACGAATGAAGCATTTGGGCGACATAGGGCAGATAATTTGGGAATCTCCATCTGCACCGTTTCTTTGCCCACCTTCAGTCTCTCAACTCACCAAAAATGAGGTTTTAAAGAAATAAATGTAGTGGTGAAAGACTCCGGCACCTGGGTGTTAACGATAATCTGAGATTCGTTTATCCGGCGTGTTAGGAGGGTCTGTACCGAAAAGGGGTCCTACACCTCCCGCACAAGGGGAATTAAACCCAGTCACGGTAACAGCGGTGATTTCCTCTCGGATCCAGGGCAAGGGGAAGAGAAGGAAACTTAGAAAAGGGCTTCCCTCTGCGACTGCACGCACGTTGATGCTGAGGGTTTCGAAAATACCGGGCAGTGGCCACTAGCCATGCATTTGGGAGAATAATACAGCACTTTGGGGGCTCAACGTGCGCCGCGGCAGTCAACATGGCAGCCTCGTGGGGGGACCCAGCATCTTCCGTCCCGGCGCACCCCGAGACCTGCCCCGTGTGGTGCTGCTCGGGCTCCCGAGATAGGTAAGAGAGAGGGGGGAGAGGCAGAGGCCCCTTCGCTTGAGGACACGGCTCCATATCCCATCCTTCCTGATCCTACAGGTACCTCCGCAGAGGGAGAAAAGAGCCTTTGCCAGAGTGACCAGAGCTCCGCAAGTCCCCTGCTCGGCTTCATCCCTATTCCTGCAGCCCAGTCCCCCGATCAGCTCCCCCAGGTCCGCGATTTGCTGCTTTTCATAGCTAAAATCATGATCCCGCGTTATCCCAGCCCTCCATCCACCAGAGAAACTCCGTGCTTTCACCTAAGGGCTGCCTTAACTCTAAACTTTGGTTACCCTTCGCTGAAAGTAGATGTAGAGCAGAACTTTCCCCTCCGGAACTCCATAGCAGCGAATTCCCTCCCAGGGTACAGCTGTATTTTAACGACATAAACCATCCCTTTAATGCAGCAGTGGAGTGAGATCACGGTGGAAAATGAACAGACAACACGAAACAATTGATTCAAGGAGGAATTAAACATCTATCCTTTTCTTTTCTTTAACTTTACTCCCATCAATCATCTCTTAGAAGCATCGCTTAAACGGAATACATCCATTTAAACGTGAGTGCAACTTAATACAAAAACTATTGTTGGAATCAAATTAGAAGCGGATTTCTCTTGCAAGGGAAAAGACATAAGAGTTGCTTTGAATCTTGATATTTACTTTCGGTTGGTTAACGTTTGTTACACCCCAAGATTTCCCTCTTGCACATCTCAACATCAGCAAAGATGCAGAAGAGAGGAAGAGATGAATAAATCCTCAAGCAGCTCTGGAAATAGTTTTCTCGTTTCTCTTCTTATTGAAGGACGAGGGTTGCAATTGGCCACAGCTCACGAAGAGGGGGAGGCTGAGGAAGGGAGGGTGATGCTATGGCTGCTGTGTTGTAGTTTCTTAACAAATGTTACCCAACGTGTTGCATCAGCCAAACCTACCAACTCCAGGACGTGTTTGTGCCGCCCGAAGTGAACTTTTGGCCTGGGGGAGAGAAGAAAAAGAGCCCTCCTGGTTCTTCTTCGAGGCTGAATAACCAGTAAATATCCTGACAAGTAACAAATGACTGTGGGCGTCATATTGTTGGGTGCTCTTGTCTCCCTTCTGCTAACAAGTAAATAAATGTTGCCTACCTATGTTTCCATTCTCTGGGCAGTTGAGTGGCCGGCCCGAAGTCAGTGTCATTCCACCTACTCATCAGTTGGACCCTGTCAGGGGAAAGCTCTGCTCTGGGAGCAGATCTGGGGAAAGATCAACCAGGTTTGCCATGGAAAAGCAGATTTTAATGGTCTAGAGTTGGGTATAGCCGTTAAGACACCGTTTATTTTCAGTATAAAGTGTGTAGGTGCAAGGGAGAAGGGACGGAGTGGAAGATATCAGACACATGGATCATTTTTAGTTCTATTCCTCTAATTGTAAAGCTGGGCATGCTATATCGCCAACAAAAGCCATTCTGTCTTCCTAACTTTATTTCATCCCCTCATTAGAATATTGATTTAATTACATCGCTTTTACCCACACTAGCCCTAGACACAAAGCCAGGCTGGCAAAACTCAAATATATGAAGCGTTATTTTCCTTAGGAGCTTTCATTGGGCGACTTAGCCCAGAAAACGCCAAATGTGTCTAAGCCACTTCCTAGGGGAAAGTTTGGAAGTGAAGAAGAAAGCATCCTTCCGGGCTGGGGGCAGAGCAGCCGGCCCTCCCCATCTCTTTTCCCTCTGTCCTTTTTTCCCTGACATGGACCTAGGGTTGAGGAAAACCTTTTAAAGTTGGGGCCAGGGGACGTTCTGCTGAAATTGGTTTATCACACAACTTGGGGGCCTTTTTAGCACTTAAAACAGTCATGGATGATTCTAGTTCTTCCCCCAGCCCCTCTTCCCCTCTACCTCCCCGCACCCCACTTCCCTCCTCTCCTTTAAAGTCTTTGAGGAAAGATTTTGACGTATTCGTGTTGTTATCAGATTGATGGGCAGGGTTTGATTGAAACCCCTTTGTCATGCAAATGTCAGGGCCTTGATGGATGAGCTCAGAGCCGTGACAAACTTCAGGAGCCCCTCGCTCATTGGGTTGGGCCGCCCCCCGGGGCCGCCCCCCCTGCCCCGCCGCGGGCTGCGGGCTCCGAGGGCCAGCGCTGCATGGAAGGAAGTTTTACAGCTTTGACATACTATCTAAAGGTTGTAGGGCAGGCGGAATCCCCCCCAAAACAGGCTGACCCTCCTCCATCAGTGGCAGATGGACAATACTAGGATGAACTCCTTCTTAGAGTATGCAATTTGTAACCGTGGGACGGGCGCCTACCACCACTTGGAGCAAAGCTCCCCATCCTTCCCCCCTTGCTCAGGTAGCCCCGGCAGTGACACTTTCAGCGGGGACGGGCGCTTTGGCACGGGAGGGAGCGCGGCCGCGGCTGCCCACCTCCCCCAGGCCAGCCCCGGCTGCCGCCCTCCCTCCTCCGGGCGCTCCGGCCCCGTGTTGGGCGCTGCCCCCGCCGGGTTCCCGGCCCAGCACTGCGGCCCCAGCTACGGGCACCACCAGCTCTTCCCCGGGCAGCAGGACGCCGAGGGTGTCTACTTCCAGGCGGCCGGGTACTGCGCCAACGCCGGACCCAGCCTCAGCTCCCTCGCAGAGAGCTACTGCGGGGTTGTGCCGGCCCCAGGGCCGTACCAGCAGCAACACCTTTACGGGCAGGAGCAGCCCGGTTACTTGCCTGCCGTTTACAGCAACCTCTCGCCTGCTTTAAACGAGGACAAAGACCCTGCGTGTCCCTCCGAGCCATGCCCCAACGCCAGCGCCACGCAGACCTTCGACTGGATGAGGGTGAAGAGGAACCCACCCAAGACAGGTGAGTTTGGGGAGCACAGAAGAGGGCGAGGGGTTGGCAGGTTTCAGCTTGTCCGGGAAGGGGTGGCCTTCCTCGGGTGTGGGCCCAGGGAGCTGGGCTTGTTGTCCAGGGGATAATTTGCTTTGGGGGTTGGTGGTGGTTTTTGGTTTAACGCCAGCTTGGCGCTGTGAAAAGCCAGAGAGAGATTGCCCAAACTCATCTGAAAGGAGGGTCCCTGCGCTAAATTTCCCGCAGGCCTAATGCTATTTAAGCCCAGCTCGGAGTAGGAAAAGCACCAGGCTTCCTGCTTCTTTCCACAGCCGTGGCTTCCATTTCCTCTATTGTTCAACTTCCGTCTCCCCAGTCTTCCTTAACCACATCCTTCCCTCCTCCTCCTTCTCACATCATGATCCTTGCCCTCCCACTTCACCCCACGCACGTTCGGGTGTCACGGCAATGTGCAGGGAACTGGAGGGAAGGGCTCCAAGGGAAGGGGACAGCTCTGTGGAGCCAGGGTCTGTCCTTCCGTGTCGGAGGCAGGGGGTGCCAGCCGAGGGACCGAGAGGATGCTCAGGGATCGCCCTGGCTGCTCCTGCCCTGCTCCTCTTTGCTCGTCCACAGCTAAAGCGGCGGAGTACGGACTCCTGGGCCAGCCCAACACCATCCGCACCAACTTCACCACCAAGCAGCTAACGGAGCTGGAGAAGGAGTTTCACTTCAACAAGTACCTCACCCGGGCGCGGAGGGTGGAGATCGCAGCCACCCTGGAGCTCAACGAAACTCAGGTCAAGATCTGGTTCCAGAACAGGCGGATGAAGCAGAAGAAGAGAGAAAAGGAAGGTCTTGCCCCAGCCGCTGCCCCCAGGTCTGCGAAGGAGGCGGGTGAAGCCTCGGACCAGTCCACCTGCACCTCCCCCGAGGCCTCCCCCGGTTCCGTGTCCTCCTGAGGGGCAGCTCTCCCCGCAGCTCCTGCAGACTTCCACGCTCGGCTCGGCCCGGCCGCGCACACGCGTCGGGCCGGCCCCATTCTCCCACTCGAGTTTCTCTCCCTTAATTTATAGACCCCTGTAAAACCACCGGCCCCCGACGGAGCAGCCGGGTCCTCGTACACCCCAGCAAGAGGCGTTTGTCTCAGGGATGTTCCTCCTCTTCCTTTCCCTTTCCCTATAGGAACTGCACTTTCAACTACACAAACTTTAAAACGAATTTAGTTTTCTCCCGTTTTTAAAAACGTGCACAACGACTTTCGCCTGCAAGAACCCTACTTTTTATACGGTTTTCCTACTTGTAAAAAGGTTTTGGGCATTTGTTTTATTTCTTTCCTTTACATTTCCTGTATGTATATGTCGGAACGAGATCTGAGGAGCCCAGGATGCCGCTGGCCTCTGCACAGACCCCCGCACCGCTCAAACCCCGCAATTCCCCTGCTGCCGTTTTGCACTATTTCTGCTTTACAGGGTTTTTGTACACGCTTTGCGACTGGCACTGACCTGGGTTGTGCCATCAGGGGAGCGGGACGAGGCGCAGGCTGGCCTCGGGGTGCTCTGGGCGGTGGTCGCTGTCGCAGGAGGTGTCGGCGACGAGGCTGGGGGGGCCGCGGGGCTCGGCTCCCCGCACTGGCTGCTATTTATTGTACGTCTCGGTAGCCCGAAGCCTTGGAGCGAGGAGCGCAGCTCCATGTGTCCCCATCTCTTCAGGCTTATCGGAGTCCGATAAAAACGTTATTGACCCATGGTTGAATTGTTTCCCTTACCCACGAGAAATATTAGGGTAGGACGAACTGAAAAACACGGCAACTTTTGTTAGAGTTTGCTTTAAAGGGAAAAAACCCAAATGTCATCGAGAAAAAACAGCGGTTTCTTAATCGGAATCTCCCTTTTCCCTTCCATTCCCTTCCCCGCGCTCTGTATCTCGAAATGGAACTACCTCAGCCTAATAAAGTTTACTTTTCCCATATGCCAGTCCCCTCCACTCGAAGCTAAATGGAAACCTCTCCTATACAGGGACCTGCAAGACACGGGGCGTGGGGAGCCCGGGCTCAGAGGGAGGAGGAGGAGGAAGGAAAAGGTGTCCTGCTGCTGGCAAAGCTCCCGAACAAACCGATCCCTCTTCCCCCGGGTCCTCCGCACTCCTCCCCCCGCCAGGGATGGTCAGGATCGGGCCCGAGCTCGTTCGAAGCGAGTGGCCCAGAAGGGACGGGAGGAAAACGCGGCTCTTTCCCACAGTGGGAATCCCACCCCAGGGCAGGGTGCGGAGGGACAGGGTCCTCGGGCGGGCACAGCAAAGCGGGGCCGGCGCCCGGGTTTAGCTCTGACCTTTTTACCTCGAAACGCCTCTGGGATTTCTAAACAAGCAAACAGAGGAGCTGCCAGGAGAAGCCATTGTCCTGGCTTGGTCAGATTTGCAAACCTTTGCTGTGGGGTGTGAGTGGGGCGAGGAGTAAGCGAGGAACCTACTGCGGCCGCAGCCCGGCCAGGGCAGGGGGATCTGGGCAACTCCGCGGTCCATCCCCATCCACACACCGCTCCTGCGCCAAAGAACGACTTCTGAGTGTCCAATTCGCTCAGAGACAAGGAAAATGAAAAAGAAAGGGGTGAAAAGGTGGAAAAAGGATTTTGTTACATTAGCGGTTTGCAAAAATAGCAGGAGAGGGAAGAAAAAGCACCAGCAGCCAGACTGACTCCATAACCTGTTGTGTGTGAGTCAGCTCGGGTTAACCTGGCCCGTTTGGCTGTGGTGAGCCCGTGGGATTCGAGCTGTCCCATGGACACACGGCGCCGTGCTCGCGGGTCTCTCCGCAGCGCTGCCCCGGGCAGCACCGGCCGGGGGAGGGGGGGACCGGAGGAGAGAGAAAGGCCGGCAAAGAAAGGGGGGTACGGACGTGTCAGTGTGTCGGGCACAACAAAGGCTCCCGGCTCCCATTTGAAACTCAAAGGGACTCTCCGTAAGAGTCCGCAGGGACGGTGCGGATTCGCCCTTACATATGTAACCCCCCCCCCGGGCTCCCTTCAGCCCTTCCCCTGCCCCCTCCCTGCCCAGCCATCACCGCACACAGCTCATTCCCTCCCTTCCCTGCTCTCCCTCCGAGCTTCTCACGGTCCCTTTTGTCTCCGGAGCCCGCAGCCCACCGCTGGGAAGCAGGAGCCAGCGGAAGGTCCCCCTCGGGGAGTGGGGAGGGCTCCCGTGCGCACCCCACACCCGGGAGGTAGATGGGAGCGGGGCACCGGTGCTTCAGTACCCACACAGGTACCGAGGTGTCCATAGGAGACATGAACCGTGGCACGCTGCACAGACTACACAGGGGGAGGCACAGAGGAGCGGTTGCAGACCTGCACGCAAAATCCCCCCTGAGCCTCAGCCCGGTTGCTTTAGTTGGGCTTCATCACAAATATGAGGCCTATACACACTTTGTTTTATAGAAACGATACACAACAGCACCATTATTTATAATGTAGTATATTCCCATATAGAATCATATAATCCCAGACTGGTTTGGGTTGGAAGGGTTCTTAAAGCCAGTTCCAACTCCCTGCCATGGGCAGAGACACCTTGCGCTAGACCAGATTGCTCCAAGCCTGTCCAGCCTGGCCTTAAACACTTCCAGGGATGGGGATATCTCCATGTGTGTCTGTCCGTAGGTCCTGGTATTGCATTTTTCATGAGCAGGAAAATTAGCCAAGTCCCCCTGTACGCTTGCACACAAAGCCACGTCTTAATGGAGATTTATTCTTTTAATATCCCAAAGGAAGGGGCAATTCCCAGTTAAAGAAACGTAACTGTGTAAATTACTCATGGCAGCGGCGTGTTGGAGCTGCTGTTCCTCTGCAGGAGGAGGGGATGGGAAGGGGCAGGGAGAGCCCCAGAGCAGGGACCCCAGGAGCACCCCTGGTGTTCTGGCCAGGGCCATCTGTTCCTTACCCCTTGGTGTGAAATGTTTCTCCTCTCCCTAAAGCATTTGTTCTCACAATGTGAAGCCCTTTTGATCTCAGAAGAGGACGTTCTATTAAATAATAATAATAATAATACCAGGAAGATTTCCTTACTTTCAACTGCACTTTGCTGGCTGCTATTAAGTCTGCTCCTGGAGCCTATTCACACAGAGGTGTGAAGCGTTCCTGGGGTGCCTGTGTGGGGGCAAATCCATCCCCTCTGTGACCTACTGTGGCCAGGTTATGCTATAGCTGGTCCCTTTGATGCCCTGAAGTGGAGCAGAAGAAAGGAGGAAGTCTTATAAGTTGCTCCAGACTCGTTTCACACATTAAAATGGGGCCACCCCTTTCCCAGCTCTCAGCAAACCCAGAGCAGGATGAGGGCAAGACGTTTTCATCACAACACGAGCAAGTCAGAACTGAAACAAGAGCCTGATCCATCTTCTGTGAGTGGCACCACGGCATCAAGGTGCCCACGCACCTGCTTACTCACTAACATCACTGAGGGAGCTGATACACCCTGCATCAGGTAAAGCCAGGAGGGATTCTCATGCCTGCTGAGGTTTCTCAACGTTTGGACATGAAAACCTTTTTAGGTGTCACAAAAATCCCTGCTGAATCAGGCAAGAGACCTGCAGCTGCTCTCACACCCTGATGGGGTGGGAGAGCTTGGCCACCAACACCCTTTCCTCATCCCGGGGACCTCCCCTGTGCAGCAGCATGGTTGGGCTAGATCCTGGGAGTGGGGCATAGATGTGGTTATTTGGATTATAGATATCTAGAGACAACGAATTTCATTTGTATTTGTCTCAAATATACAGTATATTTAATTTGGGGGATTGATGCTGGTCACCTGTGTTTAAGTCTGTGGTCTTGTGTCTGACCCCGGCTCCTGAAAGGGCCACCCTAAGGAGCTGTCCCCTTGTTCACCCTCTGCCCCTGGCTTCCACCAACACAGATATTTCATCACCGATCAGCTTCAGGGTTGCTTTGGCCTCTCAGGCAGGTGAAATGAGGTCTGGGGCAAAGGGCTGTGGTGGAAGGAACAATTGCAGAAGTGAGTGTACAAAATGTTTCCTTGCTCTTCAGAGGCCTCACCTATCCTTTCAGTTTACACTGCTCTGACAGCTCCATTTCAACCCCAGCCTTCACATGGACTCATTCAATATTTACTCAGGCTGATGGGTTTGCTCAGAACTTGCCTCCATCAGCCTTGCTCGGTCGGGTTCCCTTCCCCTCGGGCCCAGGTTCACACAAAGTTCAGCCTGGAATGAATTCACCCCAAGATGGGCCCAGCTTGGCCTGAGGACCAGCGCTGGGGTCAAGCCTGGGTCTCTGCACCCCAGCCAGCCCTGATGCAGGCAGCTCTCAGCACTCCCGGCCAGGAGCCTGCTTTGAACAATTATTTGGGGTTAAAAAGGAAAAAGCTTTGGGCCAGGGAGGATGCAATGAAGGCAGGAGCTGCTTTTCAGTGCGGATAGCACAGGTCAGCCCTGCGGGGAGGGTGGATAGGTCATGGGTGGTTCCTCTGAGCGAGGTGTGACAAGGGACAGCTCTACAACCTCAGTACAACTGCACCAAGGGGGGAAAAGGATATAGAAATATATACACACAGACACACATATCTATATGTATATGTAAATAAAGATACAGCATTAAACATAGAAATATATAGTGAATATCAAAAGTATTTATATAAAGTATAAAATGCACTCATATGTATACATCTGTGTTTTTATATGTAAAAGTATATCCGATACAAAGGATTAAAACCTAAACTAAGTGAAATTAAGACTGATCTCTTTCTGCTTCAAACCACTACAGGAAAGTCGGCTTTAGGTAACAGCTGAGCTCTGCCCCAGCAGCAATAACCAAAGTCTTTCCTGCAAGGCTTTTATCAGAGGGGCAAATCCAGATTTGATGCAAAGCAGGAATATTGCAGATGGGATTATTCCAAACCCCGTGCGTGTTCCCGTGGGGCAAATCCAAAGCGGCTCCAGAGGAGAGCACAGCAGGGTCAGTGAGGTGCAGGAGGGAGCAGGGGATGGCCGGGAACAGTCCCGCAGACTTGGGATGTCTCGTGGATGCGGTAGGAGCTGGATCTGCCCCTCTCCGGGGCGCTGGATCTCCGGTAAAGGCAGGGATCCTCTGCTGGGTGCTTGGCATAAAGCCTGGGCGAGTTCTTAGAGGGTTTGGGGTCAGAGCCGGGGGTAGGAGCTGGTACCCGAGAGCCAGAGGATCCCAGGGAGCGCAGGGTTTGTCCCCAGGCAGAGCATTCCTGAGCACAAGGAGGCTGAGGTTTGATCTATGAGGTTACAGCCCTTTCCCGCAGGATCTCCGCACCGTGCTTGGGGAGTCTCCCTAAAGCTCAGCCGAGGAGGGTGAGCTCCCTTTCAGTGGCCATAAAGATAATGCAGGGAGATGTAACGGGTCTGTTAATCCCTGTGGGTTAAACAACCCAGGGAGGTGGGAAAAAACAAGAGTGTTGTTGGGGGGGAAACACAAAAAGGGGAAGGGGAGGCTTGGGAATCCCGCACCATTCCCACGGGCTCTCCAATCATTCTCCCATTCCTGGTCCCGGCCTCTCCACCTTTCCGCTGGCAGCCTCGGGTAAAGAGCATCATAAGGAGCGAGGTGCCCCTTCCTTCCACCGGAGAGGCGGTACTGCCAAAACCCGATAAAAGAGCGATGTCTGCACTAAACCCGAAGTCTCTCTAACTTGTTGAGAGGAGTTCAACGATTCCCTTACCCTTGCCAGGCTGCAAGAGCCAAGGCACCGAGCAAACACCTTTCCCTATGGATTTCCGTTATTTAGATGATAACAGTTTCCCTCAAACAAAAGCCTGGCTCTTAACTCCGGTTACGGTATTAACACAGACAGAGACACAGACCCCGGGGTTTGTAAGAGCAAAAGACAGGAGAAAAGTGGTTTTTAACTGCACTTTAAGGGGGTTTTGTCCGGAAGGATTCGGCACCAGCCGGGGCTGCTCCTCCCTCTGCATCACAGTCCCCGCATCCTTAGCAGCTTCCCCCTGGAAATGGTTTCCTCGGGCTCATTGCTTCCAAGTTCTATTGCCCTTTACCCTTTCAGGTATTTCAGGTATTGCCCCTCTGAGCTGAATGGCAAAGAATATAAACCATCTTTTTGTGCATTAAACATTGTCCCGAATTGCGGCAGCCGTGCTTGTCTCCCAGGATTATTTCTGGAGGGGATTTTGTAAAGAGAAAGCAGTTCATGAACATCATTCTCTGCTTCCCCTTTGTCCATTTGCTCTGTAAGAGGCCCCTTCCCTTCCCTTTCCTTTTTTCCTTATAGTATTATTAATGGATTTGGTGAGGCTTTTCCTGCAGTTTGGAGGAATATGCTTGCAAATGAAAACATCTCTTTGATGGATGAGGAGCTGGGCTTTAAATCAGACCCTACTGATACAAATGATTTTAATATGCCCCTTGTATGATTTATTTGGGATGTATGAAGCAGTGAGTTCTGTGGTAAGACTCCATTATGGAGGCTGGGTGCCTACAAAGTTACAGAGGAGCTCTTTCTGAATGGCTTGTCACATTCACAACAGTGCTGCCAAGGCCGTATGTATCAAGGACAAGTAAATCCCTTTTCCCCTGACCCATACTCTCCTCTCCTCTACACTGGACAGGAAGCTGATAGTGCCATGGAAATCATCAGGCATTCTCTGTGCATTTAATATTGTTTCTGCTGCTGCATTCAAAACCCCCAAACACAAATAATACAAAATCGATGTTTTCTCTCAGGATAATGAAGGGAAGAAGACAAGGAAGGGCTGAGATAAGGTTCTGGACTGTGCACGCTGTTCTCTGGATGGGGAAGCTCCTGCTCTGTCTGGCGCTGGGCAAGGGAGATGCTCTCTGCTTTGGGCTCCTCACAGGCAGCCCATGAGAGGTACCACAGCAGACTGAGCTGGCTCTAGCTGCTTCTGCCCTTTGCTTAACTCCTGCAGTGGGGAGGGAAGTGACATTTCCCAGGCAGGAACCTGCAGCTCCAGGCAGTGCCAAGCCTGGGAGGGTGATCCCCTTCCAGTGAGATGCACAAGGCAGGGGGGTTATTAAAGACCTGAATTCCTGCAATGTCTGGCCTGCTGTGTTAAGCTTTGGCCACTCACACATGAAATGCACCAAGAGCCCTGCTTTAACCAGCCTGTGCTTTTCTGTCATCATCAGCACCGGACATAAATCAATTGCACAGTCTTGGCTATGAAAGGTATGACTGGAACCTCATCTGGCTTGCCTCTCTGTGCCAAGGCCTCAGCACCCTGCTGTGCTGGGCTGTGTTCCAGATGAAGCACATGCTATTAACTGTCTTTGGTGGTCATCATCTCTCAGGGAGAAGAAACACTCATGGAAGCACAAGAAGGGGATATATGTCACTAAACACATACATTCGATGCATGCAAAGCGTCTGAGTGCCTTTGGGCTCTGTCTGTGCAAGATCAGAGTATTTCAGGTCATCATCAGCATCATTTCAACAGATTAAAGTCTAAATTTTCTTCCTTCTCAAGACTTTGTGCAAGTTTAAAACTCAGAAATAAAATTGGCATTTCATCAACTTGAACACAAAAACTTAACACAGTGATTGGGGATCAACAGCATCAAGATGCAGATGCTGGTGTTTGTGGCAGTGTATTCAAAGCTGTGGATGCTCTGTAGTTTCCTTCTCCCTGTTCACTAAAAGGAGAGCTTGTGGAAGGGAGAATGAGCCCCTCATGGTTATTCCTAAGGTGGAGAATGGCAGGGGAAGCTTCCCCCTGCTGAGGTTCCTTCCTTCCTGGTCTTGGGGAGTGGGAATCCAGTGTCAGTAACTCTCTTCGTCTCCAGACTGTATCACTTGCAATGGGGTTTGCTTGTGTATTTGTGTTTTTAACAGCAAACCCACACTTTTGCTGCTCCTTGGGGCTGCTGAACTCAGCTTCTGTCACACCAGAGAAACTTTATAGAATCATAGAATAGTCAGGGTTGGAAAGGACCTTGAGATCATCCAGTTCCAACCCCCCTGCCTTGGCCAGGGACACCTCACACTAAAACACTATGCTCAGTATCTGCCAGCCCAGTGAAAGTCAAGCAGCAGCATGAACCTCCCCATCCTCTTGCTCTCAGGTATGTCCAACACTACTCAATTTCTGCTTTTTGGCACAATCTTCTTGTGGTGTGGCCACGTTACTGCATAAAAGGGGAGTGGGGGGAAGCATTCCAAGGCCATTTACTCACTAAAACATCAAAACCAAGGGGGTGTTTTTGTCTGCTCAGTTCCTCGCAGACGGAGCAGACAGAGATGGTTGCAAAACTTCTCCTGCCATTACTGCAAAAGGACTTTAATAAAAAATCACAGCACACATGTAAAGGCTCCAGCAGATAAAAATTCGCCTTGATCTGCTGATAGGAAGGAATCTACGAGAGTGGCAGATCAAAGGGAGAACAAAGGGCAAACCTTTGAATAACAAAAGCACTTACGTCTCCTCTTCTCCATCAGTCCTCAAAGTTATATCTCCTTATTTGGGGCAAAAGATTTCCTACAGTAAATACTTTCCAGAAATCCACTGTTTCAAGTAGCACAAAACCCCAGGAAACTTGGGGCAAAGGAGTGGGATTGTTTTCCATAACGTTTCTTGGAGGCTCCACATCTTTCAATTGCTTATCAGTTTTGAAATACAAGGCACGAAGTCTCCAGCACCATTGGGACCAAAAGGTTATCAGCATGTAAATACCTGAGCTGGAAAGACATGTTTGAGAAAGAACAGATAACATTTTAAACATACTTATAGCCCGCATCCTTTCCAGCTTTTAGCCCAATTTCACCTGAACTTTCACAAGTAAAGGTGTGCTTCTCATAACCCAGCAGATAAAACCGGATTTATCTCAGCTCAAGAGCCATAGAACCAGCACTGTGATCACCTCTCTGTTATTTGCTTTTTGTTAGAAAGCATCAGCCAGCTCTTTTAGTAAGGAGTTTTTAAACATGAAGCCAAGAATGAAACTGTGGGGCCCAGGGCAAGCTGAGTGCCAGAGGTTTTCCTGTCCCTGAAAAACAAGGAAATGGAAGCAAAAAACTATAAGAAATTTGGAGAGGGACTTTTTACAAGAGCATGGTAGTGATAAGACAACAGGGAATGGCTTGAACCTGCCCGAGGGGAGACTGAGCTGAGCTCTGAGGCAGAAGCTGTTCCCTGTGAGGGTGCTGAGGCGCTGGCACAGGGTGCCCAGAGCAGCTGTGGCTGCCCCATCCCTGGCAGTGTTCAAGGCCAGGTTGGACACAGGGGCTTGGAGCAGCTGCTCCAGTGGAAGGGGTCCCTGCCTGTGGCAGGGGTTGGAGCTGGAGGAGCTTTAAGGTCCCTTCCAACCCAAACCATTCCATAATTCTATGATTCTATGAATGTGGTTTTCTCTTTCCTGTACAGGGGCAACATCAGAAAGAAATCCTAGGATTTCTGGTTCTCGGAAGTAACCAGCAGGCAGTGTCAACTCTCAGAAGACCAAAGCTCTTTCTGTCTAGCCCAGAGGCCAAGGCTTCCTGTGGGAAAAGGTAAATGACAGCTCAAAAGGATATTTTTGGATGAGGTAGAGAAAGAAACCAGCTCACACAGTGTTTTCTCCTTCTGTGTGGTAAATGCCTTGATATTATAAACTGGAAGGGAGGGGGATGGTTTGTGAAGGAACACAAAGGACAAAGCTCTAACTGTCATTTAAATGCTGGGTAGGCTTGTGGGGTGTGGAGAGAGCTGAGTCCAGGGCTCCATCCATCTTTTAGAGAGAAGGTTGTGTCTGTTCAGGTGAATCACCCTCCAGATGTCACTGCCTGTATTGCCTGGATCTCTGCTGACTGTAAAGGGGTTCTGGGCAACCATCTAGACGAAGATAGCTTCAATGTAGGCAGTGGCTACCCCTTGGAAACTGGGGTGCCCTCATTCTTGGTGTAAGTTGGCATCACCCGATCAGCTACAAACTCACACAAGGAGAGCAGAGTCTTCAGCAGATGACCCAGAAACCAGGACTGCATCACAACTGTTTTAGCTTACAGTGGAGTGGTGAGACAGTAAAGAAGCATCTCAGACACAGGGAAGTGAGACTGACTTAAATCCACTTTCCCCCCTCCCCTTTCTCCCCTTCCATCCATGCAAAAGTGGAGAAACTGATACCCAGATGAGGCTGATCCAAATCCTGGTACTGAATCATGAGTCAGCTGCGTCATGATTTGCACAAGTTTCTTACAAAGGGAAGATCTGGAAGCTCACATAACTGCTGATGGCATTTAGACCAATGCAGAACTGGTCCCTGTAGTAAATTCCCTACTTTCTTGCCCAGTCAGCTTCATAGTATGTCTCATAAATCTCTGTTTAAAAAAGATCACACGTTAGTGGTTTATCTCTGGTATGTGCTACCCCATGTTTTCCCACTCAAAGCATATTAGCCTCACACAGGTGGGGAGAAAGCAAAATAAACATTATCAAACAAGGGCATCAAATATTTAGTGTAGAGGTTTCTGAGTGCTTCAGCATGAGTGAGACTGTTTAGATATCAGATGTTCTCCTGCCAGGTCAAATGAACCACTGCTGAGTAATGGCTAAGTTCCCCCAGCCACCTTTGGCCGTCAGTGCATTATCACCCCTGGCCTTTAACTCTCTGTCCAGGGCAAGAATCACTTTCTTAATCCAGCATCTCAGCCTAAAGCTGTTTCAACTGAGCCAGGGGATTGTTTACAGAAGGTGCTGGCTCCCTCCCCTCCACCTGGTTTCTGTCTGGGCCACACTGTTAGGGATGAGGGCAATACATCATTTATCTTGGCCTCATTTCACAGGCAGGTCCTGCTGTCACTGTGCTGGTGGTGTGCGGAGGTGCAGCATCCTGATAAGCACACTCTGCTCGCCGGTGGGTGAGCAGCTGCCCAGCAGTCCACAGATGATCTGTGCTGTGCTTGATACCTCCCAGTGCATGGAGTGCTGCAGGACACGGGATCCAGCTGCCAGGCTCCAACAGGAGTTTATGCACAAGGGTCAAGTGGTTCTTGTGTTCAAGGGACCAATAGATACTAAATACAGGGGTTTCCTATCTTGAGGCTGATTTAAACCTCAACATAACCCCAATAGGTGTCCTTTGCTTTTCCAAGGGCTTAGGGCTTCAAAAACAAATGGGTAAGCATAAGGGTCACCTTTACAATATGGGCATTTGAAGTGACTGCTGTTAGGAGCAGGTTGTTTGCGGTACCTTCAGCAAGACAAGTCTCTCCTGGAGAGATTCCCCCAAAGAGAAACAATGGTCTGATTTCACATAGAAAGGCCAAGGCAACAGAGAGCTGGGCTCAGTGGCTTGAAAATGGTCTCTTTTAAATCACACACGTCTGCTTCTCTCCTCGTATTGATTTCCCTTTGCTCAACAAGTGCTCTTGGCTGCTGAGAAGCTGGCTGAGGCTTTGAAATCTCAGAGTAACTAATCTGTTGTGTCAGTTTGCAGCGTTTCATAGGGAGAAAAATGGTAACTCAGGAAAGCAAGCCCAGACTGTTTAGATTGAAGAAAAGAAGCTGTGTCAGTCGGATGACAAACATGGTCATCTTTCTATCCCCAAAATGCAGGCTCATCTTGTTCATAAAGATGAATGTTACGGTTTTGACCAGGTTGGGGTGAAAAAGGAGATTTTCTTTTAGAGTTGGGATGGTTTCCCTTCAACCACCAAAGCTTTTGTGAGGAGGAGCATGGGCGACCTCTTCCCATGCAACACCACAGCACGCTGACAACACTGAGGATTTGCTCTCTGAACACCTGATTTTGCAGACAAGACGCAGATAAACAGCAACAGCTCCTCTTAATGAACACAGCAGCATCTCCAGATAAACTGTCACCACTTATGACGTGCCCAGCTTCAGTATCACCACGGGAGGAAATGCCTCAAAGCTTGTAAAAACACATTCACCTCTTTCTCTCCTCTTCCCAAAGTTAGAAACTGCAGAAGTGATGGTTTTGGAGCAAAGCAGAGATGAGGTTGCTTCCACCTAATCTACCCATGGACAAATAGGATGCATAAGGTTCTAAATTGGTCCAGTTTCTGGCAGTGTAACTCGGTTTTAAGATCAGCCAAGAAGTTTACGATCACAAACATCTACAAAGAGAACCTTTCATGCCTTTAGTTAGACACTTGAAATCAACCCTCTGAAGTCTGAGAGCAATACATGCTCAGAATGTGCTGGAATCACTGCTCCTGCACAAGAAAAGCCAAGATGGGGTTGAGAACGTCACGCATCCTGCATTCCTGAGTCCTGGAGCTTGAAGCTGCCACTGTCCCAGCTGCTGTCTCACCACAGATCAAAGGGGAAGAAGAAGATCCCAAACCTGGGCTTTGGGTGACAAGGTTTTACTGCCCTGCAAAATAGGGAACATTCTGGACTAAATGTCTTTTTGCTCTTCTGTGCTTGGACATAAGGTCCTGACACAGGAAAACAGCTTCTAGATGCTATTGCAGCACAGGTTAACAATCGGGATCATCAGGAATGTGGAGACAGAGCCTGTGGCTGTGGCAAGGGCTGTTGGTGAAAGGATCTGACATTTTGAACAGACATATATACAGAAGTTAGCATCGGGGGTTTGGGTTACAATCAAGAAAGTGAAGCAAACTGTATTTATATGGGGAGACTGTCAGTCTGATTTCCATTCCTGCTAAGGTCCCTTTACAGGAATTCCTTTTGCATCCACTTTTGAGGCACTTTTTTCCAAGCCAAGGAAAGGCAGCTCCATGCAAATGAGAATCAGGCCATCAGCCTGAGCCTTATCCACGGCTGCGAATGTTTGCCAAGCTTCAGTCCCCGTCTAACATCTGCTGAGGAGGAGAAATTCATGAGCCTCAGCAGTTAAAGGTCTGGGGTTCTTTTAAAAGCCACATCAAGGTCCTGTTAAGCTTTGTGGTGACTGCAGAGCTCATTGCCAAGGAGCGCATTTCTTTGGGCAGCATCACAAGGAAATGTGAAATGGAGCAGAGATTAAAGCATGGGTGAGGGCTGGTAAATGTAGGGGCCGGTTTAATGCAACCAGGTGGGGACTGCCCAGTGCTTGGGGCTTGCTGAAGGCCCCGTTGTTAAACATCTCAGTCTTCCCACTTCTGATTTGAAAAGGAGCTTTTCCCCATTGTTCTCTGTGGTTTACAGGAGGTTGGTGGAGCTGGGTTGACACGAGCTTAGAATCTACTTGATGTAAGTGCAGTTTTCTCAGCAATGCTGTGATGTGCACTGTTTTAGAGCCCCTGAAGTGTCAGCCCTTTGTCTCCTCTTGATGGGATTTCCTCCTCGTCCTTCTTCCCTTCATTTCTGCTGCATTTATGTTGCTCTGTAGCTGGAGTTTCTGGCTGCTCCATTTATTGCTAAGTTTAGATGCCCAGTAAAACTTGAAAGAGGAGGAACGTGCCCCACAGCCATTGTAGGTTTACCAACCAGCTAGAAAGGAATCTAGAACCTATTTTAGCAGGATCTTTCATGGGCAGATTGCTCATTCCTTTTCTTTGCCTCCATTCTAGGCTCCTACCAACAGTTCTTTGACATTTTGCCCCAGGGAGTGGTAGGAGATGAAGGCAGAAGGGTTATACTGGTAATGCTGTTGCTAATGAAGTGATGCTCTGTGATCACGTAGCATATACCTGTCTATACTCTCTGCCTGGTTTAACTGGCAAATCTTGACTTTCGGTGTTAACTTCCACCTGCTCATGTGCCACCACTGTGTGGAGCCAGGGTGAGTATGGGAAGTGGCTCTTGGAAGGAGGTATCAGAGGAAAGACCCTATTCAGGACGGGGTTTTTGTGACTATTGTAGGCAGAATTGCCTCCTTCCTTGTTCCAGCAGTCAGGGCCAGTGCCTCTCCTGTTGTGTCCCTCTGACTGTCGTGGTATCTGTGTCACTCACTGGGGTAGAACCCATGTTGCTGTTACGGGTGCTCAGATGCCATTGTGAAGTGGGATTAGACTGACAGTGTTGTCTTCCTCTGCAGTTAGAATAGGGTGTAGTCTGTAATTCAGCTCCAAAATGAAAGAGCATCACTCTCTGCCGCTTGCACAGACCTATAATCTGGGATCCTAAAATCCAACCCCCGCAGATTTTGTCAGTACTTTTCTGTTGCTCCAAAGGCCTCAGTCACGTTTTGCCCTGTCCCCCTCCCTCGTACACAGACAGAACGTGATTTCAGGCTTGGCAAGGGGCTGGAGAACAGTCCAGAGCCTTTCAAAGCGAGCATGGTGTCTGAGTTCAAATGCTGTTCACTTCTGCCCACAGAGACTGCATGGCTGTCAACAAGCTCTTGGCAGGAATCTCGCCTCCCTCTGGAGAGAGGAGATGCTGGGTCCTTGGCGCAAACAGTCCCACGAGCTGTGCAGGAATGAAAGCAATGGAGCTAAGGGAAGAGAACGCCAGTAAATCTCTGCATGTGTTGAGTGAGACTGTGGCAATGGGAATGAAATGGGATCAGAAAGCTGCTTGCCATGGCAGCCGAGGCTGGGGCAGTTCCTGTGCTGGCTGTCTGTGTCCTCTGCGAAGATGCCTTCTGACGGCTTTCAATTCAGAAACTGCAATGAGGCAACGGGTTAGGATTTCAAACCCTTTGAGTCTTAAGGATGAAGTAATTTCCCCTCCCCTTCCCCAAACGCACGTATTCCTCATGGCAGCTCTTTCTCTGGCAGGTTTTTGTTGGTTCCCTTTTGGATAGCAGCAACTTTCCAAAGTTGGGAGGGAAAAAAGAAGCCAAGAAAAGAAAGCAGGAGCCATTGCAGAGGTGAACCTGGCCAGCTGGCACTTGATTTATGAAGTGCTGAAAAGCATCTTCAGAGCTGTCATTTATCTTAAAGCTCTCAGCCTAAATAAACAAAGTGCCCCCCCCATCCCTCCCAATTATAGTTACAGTCGAAACAGCTCCAAAGCCTCATAGCTGGAGTCTGAAAGCAGCACCCTTCCAGCCCCCAGCCCACAGATGCACCCTAGTGGGGCAGTGCTTCCAGCCTTTCCTGGATCCAGCTAGCCTGGCCCTTCTCTCCCACGCCTTCTGAAAGGGAAATCAGATCAAAAGCAACAGGGAAGGCAAATCAAAAGCAACAGAGCCATCTCAGTCCTGCTGAGGAACTGCAGATCCGCAGCATGCTGGCACAGAGAGCTCGCCCCATCACTTGCATTAGATCCTCCTCAGACAGCAAAAGGGCTCCCCAGGACTTTGGTTCTGGGGTCAACTGATGCTGCATTTTTCAGGGGCTTTGCTGCATTTACCAGCCTAAGGGATGTGATCCTCCTGTTTCTGCAAAGGAAGTTTAAGAAGTGTTCTTTAATTGCTGCTTGTCCTATCAGGTGTGGGGTTTGCTTTAGTTTTCCATCACGCTGAAATCTATACAGATGGGGTGAAAATCCACACTAGAAGGAGCTCTCCCTGCTGCCTCGGAATAACTGGGATCTGGAAGCATCATGGCAGCTGACGGCTCAGTGGCAGAGAAACTCCAGCTGGATGGGCCTCGGCATCAGCCTCTGGAGACACACAGAGCGGAAACCACGCTTCAGAATTCCTTCTGGGACCTGCTTTTCCTCTTGCTCTTGTTGTAGCAAGAGGTCACTGGAGGAACTGGACTCTCAGCTATTGCAAATAACCCAAATTCCACTGAAGGAAACAGGAATAGCCCAGCTGTAGCTGCTGAAGAGAGGCCAGGATAGGAACATGCCATTATCAAAACAGTGTGATAAAACCCCTCTACCACATCCACACTCTTCATCTTTTACTTTCTCTACCGTCCTTTTGCTTGTATTCCCTGCCACAGCACTAACACTGGAAAGCCCTTTTTCACATGACACTGGTCATAAATAATGTTTACTCAAGCCCCTTTGTCAGCAAATACCACATTGTACAAAGATAAAACACAACCAGAAGATAAGCTCAGGACCAGTCCTGGTTTTCTCTGCTAGATTTCAGGAATGATATCCGAACTGGGAATGTAGGGGCAGGCAAAGGGAGATGCTCAGACCTACCCAGCAAACTGACCTGGGGACAAAGTGCAGATCTGCTGAGGCCCAATGCCCCACTGACTGTTGACACAGCTTGCTGTTAAAGCATTGATGGAGCAAATAGTAAAAGCACTTGAAAATCCAAAATGAGGTCATTTTGTAAGAAACCACCTCTCCCTGAATAGCTTGGGCTATTATATTCTATATTATACCTATATATGATATATATATTACCTGTATATTATAGGTAGCTGAGATGACAGAGAACTTGAACATCAGTTGAATGCCTGCACTTAGAGAAGCAGCATGAAAGGAGCTATGGTGATCAGAAACCTTTTGCATCATCAGAGCAAGTGCCCAGAAGAGCAATAGTGGATGGGCACATCAAGCTACTCATAAACTCTTCTCTTCAAAAGCACTCTAATGGAAATTAAAGCCAGGTTTTAATTCCCAATGGTCTGAATCACCTCTGTGCCAATATCCTTAATCCTCTGCTGTCAGGAACGGTCCCCAGAGCATGCTGGCAAAAGCCAAGACTGGAGATATTCACTGAAGTGAGGTCAAGAATAGGTATTATATAGATATTATCTGCAGAAACTGTTTTAAGGACTGACCCACAACCAAAGGGATGCTTAGAGAGAGGTCCTATTCTCAGGAGCAAGTGCTGGGAGAAAGGTTTCCTCTTGTCTCTTGTGTTAAGGTCACTGTCAACCAGTAGCTCTTAGGGCACTACCTGGAGGCAGTTTGGACACACAGCCCTTCTTTCCAGGGAACTAAAGGCACTTTTAAGTTAGATCTGGTTTTAAGCAGAGGGGTTCTCCCCGGTGGAGGGGCTGAACCTCAGTGCCACTTTCATCGCACTGGATGATGGATAAAAAGTCCAAAATCACTAAACTGTCATGGTTATAGTGCTGCTGCTGCCTGTCTAATGCGCACAGACCCGGGATTCCCTCTGACACATGGGGTAATCAGTTACCTTCCATCTTCCTCAAGGGCAGAAAACAATGCTTAGCAAGCCAACGTTGTGACTAAAAATACTTGACAGCAGCACTTTCAGCTCTTCAAGCAGCTGCATATTTCTCTGCTCCTGCTCCATTTGAATGCATTCTTATCCCTGTCTCTCAGATCTGCTTTCAGGGAGAGCAAGAACAGTCTTTCCTCGCCCATATCTTTCCCTACAGCCAGCATCCCACCCTGTAATCTGTTTCACCATCCTGCATGAGATTAAACACTTGGGTCTATCAGCATTGCTAAGACTCCTCCATACCTTTGATCAATTTATAGCTCTTCTTTGTACCTTCTCCAGAATTTGTAAATCAGATAACTCCTCCTAGCTAACAGATAAGTGAGTGAGTCCAGATGCACCAGACTCACCACAGGAGATAATGGTAGGGATTCCACATGCATGAAATCTGGATCCTTGTCTGGTGGAAGATACTGGTGTTTTGGGACGTGTTTGTTAAACAGAATCCTAAGGGGGATTATTTTCAACCAGAAGCCACAGTTGCATAGCTGAAGGGAAAATAAAGGGAAGGGGAGAAGAGAGATGGAGATGACAGTGAGGAATGGGAGGTATTTTATGGAGATAGGAAAACCTGAAGTTGTAGCTTTTCTGTGAGGGGTTTATTGCACAACTTGTTTCCTAATATGTGAGCTCTGCAAGTACTGAATTGCACCTGCTCATTGGGGGCCAAAAATGGGAGAGAAAAAGGGAAACCAAGTGAAAGAAATAGAAGACTTAAAGGCAAAAGGGTTACTCTATTCTGCAAAGTCATTCTGGACAGTTTTGGACAGCCTGTTCCTGTTCTTGCACCAATTCAGCCTACCTATTATGGCTTGCAGGAAGAGAAAGAACTGCATCTCCTCACCCAGAAGAAGCAGAAGGAGGGAATTATCCTGGGCTCAATTGAAACTGCAGCCAGCAGAACTGTGTGCCTATTTCTTCCTCCAGCTGCGAGCCATCTGTAGCTATCCCTGCTTTTGTTTATCTGGAATGAACTGAGAGCTCTGAGGGGTGAGCACACTGCAAGGCAGAGGAAAAGAGTTCCAGGTTGCCATCAAGAAGTGGTCCAAGTGGATCAGATGGGAAAGGAGGAAGCTGGCTACTCCTCACAGCCATCATAACAGGTCGTACAGCAATAAGGCAGTGACAAGTCATTTCCTAGTAGCAATATGAGCAACAGGGAGAGGGACAGGGAAAGAAATACATTTGAAAGCATCCTCTGTAGGTCTGGAGCCAACAGACTCCAGTCAATGTGTGTACATGCAGGGTGTGAGGAGGAGGGTGTAGGGCAAACATCTGCCTACTGGAAAGGTTTATGTACTTGTCCAGGCATCTACTTCTGGCTCCTGAAGCAAATGGGATCAAAATCAGCCCAGTCACCTTGCTATGCCAGTGTTCTCATGCAGCCCTGATGGCGTCTTTCTTGGCTGGGGATACAAGCAGCAGAGCTGGTGGCATGGAGGAATTTGCTCCAGTGTGGGCACAAGAATTAATAACGGAGTGATGGATTTGGAAACCATTGGACAAAATGATATCTCAGCTTTTAGGAACAGAGTAGATTCTGTGTTGTGCTTCCAGTCCAGCACAGCTCTGGCCATTCCTCAAGGCTGGCCGTGCCTGCTGGCTGTAGTGTAAGTCATGCTGGGGGGCTGCCTGAACCTGGGCTCTAAAGCTCAGGGGAAGGGGAAAGCCCCAGCTCAGCATGCACACAGGGTCTTGTTCCTCATCCTCAGCCGAAGCCAACTGTCCCATAGCCCAATCCATCAGACTGGCTAAGGTCAGCTCTTTCTAAAGACACTGCAGATCTCTGAGTCTGGATGAAAGCTGGCCTAACAGATGGCAGTGTGGACAGAAAGCATGCGAGTCACATCTGCGCTCAAGCCCATCCTCATTTCCCAGAAGGGACGAAGCCACTTCTGCCTCACCTTATCACCAGATACCTTGTGAAGATGGAGAATGCTGAGGCTGCAAGTCCTCCTTTGCATTACTGGCACAATCCTTTGTGCAGCAAGCAGATCCAGCAGCACTCTCCACCTGCATCAGGGCAGGTGTAAAATGGGCTGCTAGAAATGGGGGGCTGCAGCTTTGCTTTGGTACCTGGAAGCAATGATACAGAGGGAAATGCAGCATGGCTCCAAGGCATGGGCATCCTCAAAAATGGGCATTGTTTTTCAAGGGAATGCCAAGCATTTCTGAACCTGAAACCCCAGCAGCTTCCCTTTAGATCAAATGACTGCTGAGCATTTCCAGGAGGCTGACTCAGTAACTTTGTGAAACCACTGATGCCAAGTGCTCCTGTGTTGACAGGCCGAGGAATAGCAGTTTATGGTCTTCCCTGTTCACCAAAAGAAACCTTATCTCTGATCCTATAGTCACCCTGAACAAATGCAAGGCCTTTCTGGAGGAGATGTGTGTGTTGTGTTAATTGCATATTTTACTGAGATGAAAGGTCTCAGCATCTCTCAGTAACTTCCTCTGCTTCCTTTTGTTCTCTAGAAGCCTCATTTTTTCCCCTCCTAATATTTATTCATGAGGATTTTTGCTTTCAGAAGCTTTCGAGCAGCTGCTCCTGGTCTGATGGAATTCACTCAGCAGCAGAGATGTCTTTTCATCTGTTCAGCGCAGCCAGCTTCACCATCGACAAGCATCTGCTTCTCTGGACAGGACTCCAGCTTCGGCACCATTAGTATGCATTTTATGGAGTGCAATGGAACACATGTGCAATCTGCAGGCTAAAGAGTCCACATCGGTCTGCACATATGCACACCTGCACGCAAAGGGCATCTTGTGGAGCAAAGATCTTGGTCTTTGCAAGGTGGACAAGCTTTCATGAACTGCAGTGACACATGAATATGGAATACGTGTTCGGACTCTTGGCTTCTTTTGGCCGAGTTTCTCTTTGCTGTAACTGCAAAGTTCACATTCTGAGAGTCATGGTTGTGAGATGAATTTTGATGACTCAATCCCACAGAGTGGAAAGAGGCTTCAGTTTTATCATGGCAAAGCAGAAAGGGATTTACCTATAATTTCCTGGCAGGAACTTTTCTAGTGAGAAGGGACAGAATGAAAGTTCTATATAGGGTCATTATAGTATTAGTAACGCAATGATAGAAGATTTCACTTTCTATACTGTTGTGCTCGTTGCAGCACACACGACTGAATTCATCTATACATTGTGGATGTGCAGCTGATTTTAAGCACACAAAACATCTGGACTCACAGCCACATCTGGCAGCTGGAGAACCAACCACCTGCTGTGCGAAGTGGCAGCTGCACAGAGGGAACAGGGATGCACAGCTCAAAGATGATGGATTCGGGGTCAGTATGTGCATAGAATATCACACCATTGCCTCGGGGTTTTAAGCACACCTCCTTGGCTCAGGTACACATTGCTCTTCTCCTTTCCAAATGGAAGCAGGGGATGAGGTTGGAGTTGTGTTAGTACCAGTAGCTATGAATGCTTGGTCCAGTATAATACATGACCTATGTGAAATTCACCTTTGTTTTGTTTCCAAGTATCCTGTGGCTTCCTTGACTGTATTTGAAGAGTCTCAGCTCTGAGAATAGATAGGAAAAAGGAAAAGAAAAAGAAAAAGGAGGAGAAAAGCCCAAGATTGAAACATATGGATCAGGTTCTGCTCTGGGGCAGAAGTAACCTCTGAAAGGTGAGGGAAACTGATGAAACTGCTTCATTCTCCTCCCACTTTCCCCATTAGCTTCAAGAGAAGAACCTCTGGGTAATAACTGGAGCGGGATGACTTTAGAGGTTGCACCTTTCAGAAACACCCCTCCAGTGCCTCTGTGATTCAGTTTCCTCTCTGATATGAGAGTGAAATAAATGGAATACATCCCCCCCCATCCCCTCCCCAGCCTCCCCCCAGGTTTTGGAGCTCCTCAGGTGAGTTGCACTGTGCAAGTGTGAATCACTGCGGTGTAATTGCTTCATTAGGGAATATCAGTGGGGTCTGGAGAACCAGGATGGGGGGTCCCCAGATCCCTGCCAGCATGGAAATGTCCCATAGGGAATCTCAGCTTCTGCATCGACTCCTTCCAGGAGGAAATCTGTGGAGCTGCAGGGCTTGCAATGGGGCAATGGCCAGAGCCTCTGCCTCGCCTGCCAGGCCTTCCATCTGGATGTGTTAGAGAGCACTGGGGAGCCACTGAGCCAGAGACAGATGCAGTGGAGAGGGAGCAATGTTTCACTGGTCTGTCAACATGTCATTAGGCTCTCATGAGGGTACATGGAGCAGGGGGTGTGGGGAAGAGGGGGGAGATGGGGAGGAAAGGGAGAAAGAAAGAGGTGCAGAGAAAATGACAGAGTATTGGAGAGATGGAGAGGTTGGTGCCAATGCCATGTAAATCACTGCCAAGGGGAGAGCTCCATCAAACACAAGGCCAGTACTATAAATCAGCCCATAATTAGGTGCAAAGAGAAAGCTTTAACATCCTCATCAAATTGATTAATACATCTCGTGGCTCAGGACAGATGTAGATGGTGTTTATGAACAACTGCAAAGCAACCAAGGCTGTGTCTGGGGCAGGAGGAAAAGGGGCTGGAGGAAGGAATGATGGATCTGAAAACAGAAGCTCCCTTTCCCTTTGTCACCACACTCCCTTGTGCAAGGGCTGAGGGTGTCCCCTGCCTCTCAGCTCATCTGCCTGTTAGCTTTATGGAAATGAAATAGTTAATGTTAACACAGCAGGAGGCCAATGGAAAGACTTTATTTTAGGGGCTGATCCAAACCCATCGGTGCTAATGAGCATCTTCCCATTGATTCTGGTGCAATTTGGTTTAGATTGTTAATAAGCACAATTACAGGTAGGCTTGGGTGAAGATAATACAGAGCAAGCTGCTGGCTACGAGAAAGCAGAGAGATGAAGGGGCAGAAGATGAGAGGCCTGAACTCTGCTTGCATCCAACTCATGGCTGCTCATCCAAGGCTCTCTACAAAGCACCTGCACGTTTAGAGTTTCAAGGAGCAAGGCTGTCCTCTAAAGGAATCTGGTTTTGATCCTTGCCATGTGGGTCAGCATCTCTACCACCTATTTCACAAGTGGAGAAACTGAGGCGCAGAGAAAGTGACTTGGCCACTATCATCCAGTAGGTTGGGGACAGAAGCTGGGGTAGAGCCCCACTCTTTGGACCCACCGATCAGTGCTTTCCCAGTCCTCTTTCCCCTTAGACTACACTGCTCAGCATTCAGAGGCTATTCTGGGGTGCTGAGAGAGAGCCCTCAGCTTTCACTCTGGCTTGACAGCAGGGATCCCCTGCTCGGGAAGGTTGAGGAAAAGTGTGGGATTTGCAAGTGAGGTGTCTATGCTGGAGTGACAAGATACTTAACCCCTCAGCCCTTAGGAGTTACAGACGTGATGTGGTGTCCATGTGTCAGCAAATAATTCAGAGGTGAAGGGGTTATAAGAAACACAGCTCCTCCAGATCCCTCCCTTTGAGAAGATGCAGGTTGATTCCGGATCCAAAGCACTGCTTGCCTCAAGCTGCAGCAACTCTTTCATAGGATGTATTGAAAAACAAAAGAAAAAGGAAAAGAAACCTTCCATAGAAAAAGCAAAAGTCTTATGTACTGGAAAGAAACACCCAGGAAAGGACCATTTATAGACAGGTTCTAAACACCACTGGTTCTGAGGACCTTTAACCCCTCTGTATTAATCCTGGCAGACAAAGACCTTGCCCATGCCTCATTATGGCAGAAGGATAAGGCCCCTGCAGACATGACTTAGAGGCTCCAAAAGCCACTCGTTGTGCTCACCAGCAGCCCACAGACCCCAGTGATCCCAGCAACAGCCATCCGGCCCCAATGGAGGAACCACCAAAGGGATCTTGTCATCTGCCTGCTTTGGAGAAGAGTCTCAGGGAGCAGTAGAGTCTTAGCAATCATTCAACCTCATATCACCACCCACAAACTCTTATGAGCAAGCCTATGAAGTGCTGAAGCCACTTGGCTTTTAAACATTAAGACGCTTTCAGATGCAGAGGATGGTGCTCTATGGAGCTCCATTTACTCCATTCATTTCCTTGCTCTCCGTTTTTCTGCTGGAATGATGTATTCCCAAACCACCAGAAACACTGATAAAGCAGAATATCCTTTTCAGCTGCAAAATCTCTGCCATCCACTCAGGCTGCCTGCCCACAGCAAAAGATAAACACCTCATCCTTAGCTAGAGCACTCATCCTTGCTGCAGAAAACAAATGCTTCCAAGGAAAAATAAATCAATGGGAATTAGCAAAGCTCGGGATAAAAAATCCCTGCCCTGCCAGTGGGATACTTGAGGCAACATTTCTTTTGCATGATGTGGTGTCATATAATTACAGATATCAG
This sequence comes from Melopsittacus undulatus, assembly GCF_012275295.1. NCBI lineage: Eukaryota > Metazoa > Chordata > Aves > Psittaciformes > Psittaculidae > Melopsittacus > Melopsittacus undulatus. The sequence goes on along the minus strand of NC_047543.1, from coordinate 763,305 downwards.
CTCCCAGGTTTTAATTGATTCTTTTCCTCCATTTATGAAGGTTTCTTAAGGCTGAACCTGCTCTTCTTGTAGTCACTGGCAAAAGGCTTTTCATTTAGCAAGGACAGAACTGTCCACACTGGAAGCTCCATGGACAGAAGTGGTTTTCCCTCCCGCATCCCCCAGTGTAATAGAGACCAGTTTCTAATGGGAGTTCTGTGATACATTCAGATGGCTATACTTCCTTTTTCTTTTAACAAATAGGTATACACTTAATGAAAAGCAGGCTGTAAACATTATAGCCTGATCCCCCTCATGCTTGGGGATACACTGAACAACTCTTTACAGTCTGTGGAATCACATTATCAAACCTTAGGGTGCCAGGTACAGTTAGCTGACTGCAGGATCCACGATTGATTGCCATGGTAGTTTTGCTTGGAATAAGGCCTGAATGTGAATTTTAGGATTTACCTTTATGCACATTCATACTGGATGATAGAAAATTTACTTTCTAAGAACCAGACCAGGTTTTCTCACCTTTATCTGGATTTTACTTGAGTTGCTTTGAATTTCCAGTTTTTTAAGTTATAAAAGCAGCAGTAACTGCCTCTCCTAAGTTCAGCTCTAACACTTAGTTTTCTCCTTCTTAGTAGCTGGTGCAGGGCTGTGTTTGGGCTTTAACCTGAGAACAATGCTGATAACACCAATGTTTTAGTTGTTGCAAAGTAATGCTTACCCTGATCAAAGACTTTTCAGCCTCATGCTCTGCCAGTGTGAAGGGACATGGGAAACTGGGAGAAAGCAGAGCCAGGACACCGGACCCCAATTAGCCAAAGGGGTATTCCATACCACAGCACATCATGCCCAGGATAGAAACTGGGGGAAGTCACCTGGGAGGCCCAGATCATTGCTCAGGTCGAGCTGGGTATTGGTCAGCAGGTGCTGAGCAATTGTATTGGGCATCACTTGTGTTTATTGTTGGGTTTTTTCCCCTTCCCTATTTAGCTTGATATTCCCTCTCCTTGTGATTTCCCTTATCATTATTATTATTAGTGTAGTAGTAGTGGTTTTGTGTTATACTTTAGTTATTGGACTGTTCTTATCTCAACCTGTGACATTTACATTCTTTGGATTCTCCTCCTCATCCTCCCTGGAACCTGGGAGGAAGAAAGGCTCAATGAGTGAGTGGCTGTGTGGTTCTGAGTTAGCGGCTGGACTTAAACCACAGCAGTACCTCTTCGAAGCATAGCTTTGATGTTGCTACCGAATAAACTCTCCCACAGAGAGGACACTGAAGCTTCCTTTCTGTCCCTGTCATTGTATCAAATTGGACATTGAAGCTTATGACATTTCCCAGGTTAACTGACTTTCCCAATAACAGTTTTCAAACTCCATCATACCAACAAAGCCATGCATCTCTTTCTCTGACTGCAAAGTCCTCAGTCAAATTACTCCTCATTTGCACCACATGAAGTCAGGCAGGAGAAAAGAAGATTTCCTTCAAAGAAGAAAGGGAGCAGTTGGATGTGAACTGGAGGAGGGAATTTGCCATCTCTCATCTACCCATCTGAATGCAGCTGGTGGTCAGGATCTCTGGTGGCCACCTCTTCAGTTGCTGTAAATCACCACTGCTTTGCTGACTGAAACAGAGCTTCAGTCCATCATCTGAAGACTGTACCTGCTCTGAGTCCATAGCCAATGCCCTCCTGTTCCAGAGGTACAGATCATCCTAATAAAACTCAAAGGTGACCAGCAGCATCCTCACAACCGCTTAGAAATATAATAGTTTAAACATTCAAAAGGCGAGTGAAAAGATTTCTCTGGTGCTTTGGACAGCAAAATCCAGTGAGCCAGGGCCCTGCTGTGGATTGTGCCCCAGCTAGAATGACAGCACAACAGACAAGCCACTTTGTGTATGCTTCAGCCCTGTCAGGGAGCAGTTATTGATGAGTAAGGGCCATTCTTAAGGTCTCTGCTCCAGCCCCTTCCTCTGGCTCCGGCCCCATTGTGGGTACAGACCAGGGAGCAGTTCACGAACTCTGGGAAGTGCAAAAGAAGGAAAAATAGCCTGTTTGTGGTGCAGGGAGAAGCCATTCCCAGTGGCTGGACTGGAGGAAGGCAAATGGGTACCACGTACACCAAGCCAGAGACGTGACCTCCAAGAGCAAAGTACATGTTCAGCAATGCAAAGCTTCTGGTCTCTGTAAGTACATGATCGTAACAGGTTTGATCCTACAGGTTTGATCCTGCAAAGTGCTGCTAGTCCTCAGTTTTCATCTGAATCCCTGCTCCTGAATTCAACACTCTTCAATATTTGTATTAATAACTCAGGCCATGGAACAGAGCATATGTGCAGGTGATTTCAAGATGGGGAAGAGGGACAGAGCTGCAAGGCTTTCAGAGAGCAGGGTTTGAGTTCAGAATCATCAGAATTCAGCAATAATCTGAAAGCAGAAAGATAATAAAGATGAGTGCTAAATCCCAAGCTTGTGAAGGAATAATCAACAATGGGAGCTGGGAAATAAGTGCCAAGGAAGCAGTTTTGCAGGGAAAGATCTGGGACAATCAAACTGAGGAGGCATGAGCAGGATTATGCTGGCCTGCATAAAAGGGATGTCAGATTGAAGATACACAAAGAAACCTCTTCACTGTTCTCAGCACTAACAAGGGCCTCAGCTCACCCAGTTTTGGGTACCACAAGGGGAGAGTCTCAGGGGAGAGGAACCAAATGATTTCTGATCTAGAAAACATGACCTACCTGAAGAGACCAAAAGTAGTTGCCGAGTGTAGGGAGGAGGGAGAGGGAAGATTTATCCATCTTCGAGCATGTGAAAAGCTGCCACAAAAAGGAAGGTAATAAACCATGCTCCATGTTCACGGAGTATTTGACAAGGGGTAATGAGTTTAAACTGCACCAAGGGAGCCTTAGATTAGGCATTAGGGAAAACTTTCTGACAGTAAGGATGGTGCAGCCCCAGCGTGCACTGCCTGAGGGGACTGCGGGATCCCCATCACTGGGCATTTTCAAGTCTAAGGAAAGCTGATGTCTGGCTGAAGCAACTGTTCCCACGTTTGATGGAGAGATGGGTTGATACAGCTCCATCCCCTGTGTTTCCACAACCGTGCCCTTGAAATAAGTGCATTAAAATGTACATAAGCACAAATAATGCAACAGAAACTGTTGTAAAAAGCAGACAATATCAAGGCACTGCGTTTGCCAGTGAAACTTTCAACAGTCCTTTGCTTAATGTTTCTCTCACACCCAGGTAATAAAAGCAGAGCAATTCCTTCAGCAGCTCAGAGCCAGGCACCCTCACCCATGTGCTGCTCTCAGTTCTTTCCCTACTACCAAATCTTGTTGACTTAAACAATAATAAATCAAAGGGAATGGCGGCAGCTCATACAACACACGCAAAATCACAAGCCTCTAACCTTCACCTTCAAGGCTTCCCTACAAGGCTTTCAACATCTGGAGCCCATTCAGCTTGAAGTGATGACAATCCCCAATAAGCGTTAATGGGAGATCCTGCCCAGTCTATACTCTGCGCCTATAATTCAGTCTGTCTGTCCATCTGTCAGGGTTTCTGACAGCCAGAGCTCACACACACAGGAACAAACTACAGCTACACATTTCTTAATGAGCACATAATGAAGTCAACCTGCTTGAGGTTTTTCCAGCTCAGCTGATCATTTCCACCGGGCAGACTTCTCTTTGCTCCGCCAGCTCTCAGTGCCCTGAGCACGTTAGGCTGGAGATGAGCTGCTGGGGTTAAAAAGCCACAAATGGGAATCTTGGGATCTCACACTTTTCCACACGCAGCTCCTGAGCCCATCAGGGTGACTTTAGCTGCTCTGTATCAGTCCCATAAGTAGGGTAGCCATGGTGTGCCACATGCATCATCCTTGGGCTGATGGAACACCCCAGAAAGTAGCAAGAGTTGAATCAGGCACTGTATTCTTATCTTTTTTTCTCTATCTCCCTTTGAAAACACTGTTTCTAAGTTGTCACTTGTTCTGGGATCTCAATGGATCTGTATAAGGCTTCTCTCATTCCTGTCAAATCTCTTTTTATTGTGATTGCAAAGAGAAGAGGCCTAGAGCATCCTATTGGAGCCCCTCTACCCACCTAAACACATATCGAAGGCTGTTCATCAGCCCTAAGCCTGCCTGGCAGATGTAACAAAGCAAGGCTTTCTGCTTCTGAATTTAACTTACAGCACCTGAGCTAAGGAGTTCAACGTGAGTTTCTTTCCTGCCCAGTTAAAATGACAAATTGGTACATGAGTGTTTAATGAAAGATGCTGGAAATGTCTGTGAAGATCAGAAAAATCACCTCTTGGAATTGACAGGCAGGCCATCTGCATTCCCGCGTTCCTATTAATTCCCTAACAATAAATGACAGGAGAGCCTAGAGGGTTAAAAGCTTAATTCAATCTCCTAGATTCCTTCCAGGGCCCTGTCTGCATATAGAATGAGAAAGGCATTTATAAAACTGTTATTTGCACACGAGATCTTTCATATGGCTCCATGCACCAAATATCAATCACGCCCCTCTCAGCCATGGTGTCACCATGCATCACACAGCCCTGCAGAGACTAATGATGCTCCTGCCTGTGACATCTGCCACCCAGATTGATGACATCACACCCCCTGCACACCATGTGATGGCTCACATGGCTGTATTTGACCTGATCCAAGGTTTAATAACGTTTCTCCCAAGCTCTGATCCGGCAATTTGGGCTGTTTCATTTACTAAATGATAAATACACGAAGGCCTTTTGGGCAAGTTCAGAGCCAGGGTTGGATTTCATTGCAGTGTCTTCATGCTGGTCATTGTTTCAGGGTAATTTCCATCAGTAAAATGGCAATCCTCTTCGTCACATGTCCTATAATCTCAGTATGGATCAGGCCTCGACGGGAGCTTAATTAAAACAACAGCCAAGTTCATTCTGTAACACACTAAGCTTTGCGGAAGCCTCAGACACAGATTTTCTTCACGCTTCAGTGGAGGATGACAGTCTCTGTTCTGTTTGCTGCATGTTTATCTGTCCCACTGAAACTGTGCATTTGCAGGAAGCTGAAACACCCCAAACCCTTCCTTTCACCCTGTTCAGCTCTCCTTTCCTTTGCTGGGAACTGTGGGAGCATCACCCATCAATTCATGGGTCATGCTGCTTGTCCCCTAACTCAGGAGCACTTCAATCCTGGAAAGCTCCAGATTGGCCATCCTTGCCCTCAGACAACCTTTGCTGGAGATAAGAGCTGGAGATGTCTGTTAGACACACGCACACATCCCTACCTGTGGGAACACTTAGACCTGGTGCTATTTACAGCCTCAACTTCACAACACGGATTGAGCTCTAGTTATAAGATGAGAAATTACTTTTCCATTTTCTTCTATCCTTGCTTATCAATTTTACTTTCCTACAGCTCGGACCAGTGACCATTAAAGTCAGTTTAATTCTCTTACAGCTTCCTGTGGGCACTGGACATGGTCGGAAAACACCCACGAGCTTTTGAAGTTTAACTAATCGTTCCCCTAAGGATGTGCTGATCGTACAAAGAGAGCTTTTGTCTCAATGTGAAACTTACTCTGCATTGAAGTAAGGTGCAGATTTGAAGCAGAAAGCCTCTCTGGGATAACTCATGTGTAGACAAGCCCTTGCACAGTGGCATTAATTTCTGTGAAGGATCGTTACAAGCATTGATCCTGCAGGCTCTTCCTGGATAGAGGAGGGAAGATTCATATTAAAGCATCTTGCCTCCCAGGGCTGGCCTTTAAAAAAGCACTTTCTGGTAGCATTAGGAATAAATACTTAAAGCATGGAAAACCCTTTTATCCATTGCTGTATCAGTCAAACTGTCCCTCATGAGCAGGGAGCTTCAGCAGAAACCTGAGGATTGGGTTATTTGAGGAAAGATGGATGGAAGGAGTCTGCATGTTTTAAATATTCAGCCAGCTGCAATGGAGTAGAGCTGCTGCCCAGTGGCTGGATTCTGCTCTCACTCCCTTTACTCACTGCAGCTTTATGACTGAAACAGGGATGTGGCTATTCCTCCAAATGAAGGGTCCCCATAAGCTTCTGCCTTTCTGAAACTATGGATTAGATCTTGCTCTGTGTGTGTTCAGACTGCTTTCACTGCTGGGATTGGAAAAGGTACTGAAAACCCAAAGGATGAAGCTCTTATCTCCAGCAAAGGTTGTCTGAGGGCAAGGATGGCCAATCTGGAGCTTTCCAGGATTGAAGTGCTCCTGAGTTAGGGGACAAGCAGCATGACCCATGAATTGATGGGTGATGCTCCCACAGCTCCCAGGAAGCTGTTAAAGCTGACACTGCGGGGTTGCCTGGTTGCCAGTGAGTGCTGGAACATCTTTTATATCAAGCCTTCCACCTTAGCCCTGTGTAATGGACAGACATACATGTGTTGTCAGATCCTACAACAAGGGAAAACCTTTTGCTGCAGTCAGAGTGCTGTGTAATAGGTTTTTATCCTGTCTCAGATTCTGAGTACTGGTGGAAAGATTCTCCCTCTCTGCTGATAGAAACAAATCTCCTGTTGGAAGGAAGGATTTCTGACGGGAGCTTTTCCTTTCTAAAACACGAGTCTTGCACCACTGGGTACCACTGTCAGGTGCTCACCACCATCACTTCTCTCCAAGCCCACTCGCACAGACTAAAGTGGAAAGGCTTTGGCAGCCAACAATGTCCCAATGGAACATCATGACTTCCTTCCTAAGCAGCACACTTCAACTCTCTGGCCCAGATATGAAGCTACATGTGCTCAGCTGATGTAGCTTTGCATCTCCCACAGCCGCTCTGCCCCTGCAGCTCCTTCACTGAGGATTGAGGGAATATTGTGCCATTTCTCAAGCCAGTTGAGGTAATGCACAGCTGTGTATTTTAAGGACAGCCTGGGAGGGAGCTGCTAGCCTGAGGGCTGCCTCCCCACATTCACAGTCCCTTTTCCTAACGTGCAAAATCAGTTTCTAAGCTCTGATTGGCATATGGGAATATAGCAATCAGCTTCATAAAGACCTGTGCTAGCGAACACTTCCCACTGGTGAGGAAGATGGATGATATCCTGTAGTGTTAACATGTGGAAAGTGCTAATATTTCATCTGCTTGTTCAGTCTGTGGGAAGGTGAGACACAGGCCCAGAGCTTCCCACTCCTGGACATCTTGAATAAAGCTTTCCTTAAATTATTTCCATTGGAACTAATTCTCCTGCCCCTTTTGTCAGTGGCCCATCCATCTCTTGTTGCAGCTCCGCACACTTACCCGAATGCCTGGGACACAAAATACAAAGTATTCCGAGGAAAAATAGTGCTCCTAAGGCTGGAATCAGGCTAGGAACAGCTTAGGAAGTCTCTGATGAGATACTGTGTTAGAGTTGTTGGTGCGGGTAGTAACAGTAGGAGATGATGCTTTGAAAAGCACAGATTTTTCTCCAGATACCAATAGAATTACAAGAGAGATTAATCCAAGTGTATTGTACCTGATCACCAGCTGGGTTACTCAGTGTGGGGTGAACCTGATTTACATGAGCAAAAGGCCTCCAGTATGACTGCTATGTGCGTCCACCTTTCCTGAGAACACAGTGAGGACAGTAATTCCTGTCCTCCAACATCTTGCCCTGGAAGGGCTGATTCAGGGCTTCTCCATCCTAAACCAAGTTTCATGTGTATACTAACAATTACAGACCTCGGAACTTCACCCTGAGCTGCTCTAAGACATGAGACAAGTGGTGAAAATACAGACACACAACTGATGAGGAGCAACTTTGGAGGAAACAAACGGTCTTCAAGAGGGATGCTGAAGACACAGGTAATATTGGCTCTGTAGGGCCAAAGTGTTGGCTTGGAAACAGATATGTAATTGTAGAGGGAGAGATCTGAAAGGAGGGAAGTGATATCAGGATGATGTGAAAGCAAAGGAAGGGCAGGTTTATGTGAATTCTGGGTGAGAAGAAAGGCCAAGCAAGTAAGGCTGCTTCTTGAGGGGATGAAGAGACAGAAAGAGCAGCACCAGACACAGCTAACTGGTGTCAGCAGGACTGGAATGAACACCACAGGCTGGCTGGATGCTGAGATACTGTTTGGATCAAACAGGGGACACACACACCAGGAAAGTGGTTTTGGCTCACAGTGTCTGTGGTATTTTAACACACTTGGTCTCCCACAGCTCTTCAAGGGATCTGTGTGTGACCCTGAGCATCGCTACCTTTCCATTACCAGCCTTCTCCCACAGCCATTCCAATTCATCTCAATCCTGATTTCCTACACAGCTGTCACTGCAGGACTTGGGTTCCCCCAGCTTCGGAGCCTGCCAAGCACACTGAATTGTGCTGAACTGCACAGCACGTTCTGCTTGGCTCTTTATGATGGGGACAGATGTCTGCTAGAGATTGGCAACCGGAACAGAGGTCTCTGAGGGCAGCACTGTTTAAGGACAGCACCTCTGTTAAGCCTTCCCTAGGCCACAGGGATGTTACTTGGTGCTTTGTGAGATGTCTTCACTGACCTTTCCAGGTACAAAGCTGGGAAGGTGGCGGTAGGAGGGGAAGCAAAGGGGAAATCAGCTCCGAAGCGGTTAATGTTACCGGCTCCAGCATTGATAAGCAGTGGGACGTCAGCCTGAAATGAACTTGCCTTGTTCAGTGGGGTTCTAAGACAGCGGAACTCAATCAGCAACGGGCCACATGGTTCAAAGCCGCAATTCATCCCAGCGCGCCTCTGAAAAATGGGAGGTGACAGTTCATTTTGCCAGTGACAGTCTGTCGGTCTCGCTCAATGCTTCTCCCGTCGATTGCAGTGCTGAGGTGAAGTGTGAGCTCTGAGACACCCTTGCTTTGTATTCCACTCAGCTGAACAGGACAATCCGAAGATCAAAGGTGGAAAAAAGCCTCCCCTCGCCCAACCTTAGCCACTTCTATTGCACCCTCCTTACTTTCAAAAGGCTTTTCCAAGCCAGGCACCCGGAAAGCCTCGTTCCTCACTCTTTTGGGTTAACGTTTGTCCCAAGCATGCGTGCCTCTTTCCATCAACACCTAGGTGTGCACAGAGCAATCCACATGAGAGATGAACAACCCAGGCCCGCTGCTCTGAGCTGCTAAATCTGCTGTGCACAATTAGACAGGGTAACGGCTCAGGTGCACACATCCCGGCAGAGCTTCCATGCTCTGTCCATGCACAGTGTGGAGGGAGATGAAGCAAAAAGGATAATAGAGATGACAGGCTGAAAGATTCCTGCTCCTGAGCTTTGTCTTTAGCAATCGATTAGTTCCTCTCAAAGAGCACTTGTGTGAATGTGCTCAGCAGATTCCCTCAGGAGCACACTTGGAAAAGGCTGGCACAGCATTCCAAGGTGAAAGGACCGAAGCATCGGCTGGTACCTGCTGCCGAGGTAAGGGCAGAGTAAGCCAATGGTTAAGACACTTGTTCATATTCAATCTTGAATACTTCCAAAGCATTCTCATAGCCAGAAATCCAGAGGTGTAGCTTCAGGGGACCCACGTTAGCTGCCCAGACAAACATGGGCTTGGCCACATGTGAAAGTTAATCTGAAACGAAGAGCTATAAAGCTATGGCTGATGGGCAGTGTTGGGTGGATTCTGAAGGATCAAATCCTTTAACTCTTCTTTTCCAGTATCTGTCAAAATTGCCACTGTTGTGCTGCTCTGTGGGTCTGATGGTGCTCAGGGACCAAGGCTGAATGCATGTGGCTGCTACTGAAGAGAAGCTTTTAACTTCACTGTAAATGCACAAATACACAGGAGAGAAAGCAGTAATTGCTGTTTGACTTCCAAAGTCATCTGTGCAAACTGTTGACTCAGAACATGCAGATCTCCAACGCTATTACAAGCTGGGCCTAAAATATTCTTGGTTTAACTTCATAAGAGAGAAGAAGCCGGTAATTAAACACTGGGCATCACTGAAACAGTTTGGCACACGCAGCTGCTGTTTTCCTTTGAAGATGGGAACTATTCAGTTCTTATGCATCTTAAAAGCAGATCAACTGAGGCTTGTAATGCGAGATGGATGTATGGCCAAATTAAGGATAAGCATAAAGCTAAGAACTGTTGGAAATACGCAACATACAGCACAGTCAGTAAACATTTGGCTTCTTTATATGCCATAAATAGCCAGAAATTCTGTGTCTCTTGGAGTATAACCTCAGCCCAGACCCTATAGAAATAACAGCACGTGCCCTTTTGTAAATCTTCCACATACTCAGCAAAAGCCCCTGAGTGCATTCCCTATAAAGCTGCTCTGCAAGACGCTTCATAAGGAATGCTCCTGCCCGACTGAAGAGTTGTCTGACTCCCGGCCAGCATCGAGGAACACTGTTCTGCTGTATTGCATTTGGCATGTAGGCACTGTGGAGACAGGCACATTACAATGCAATACCTGTGTATCCAGACAGAGGAGGAATGAGAGACCTGATAGATGTGGAGCTGAAGGGACTAAGCTCTGCCTCCAGCTTCCACCTGCACAAGCAGTGTGGGATAGGGAGCAGAAGTGGGAAAAGGCAGTGGGCAGCTGAAATAAGATGAGGCTTTTGCAAAGTGCAGAGCAGTGAAGGCTGAGCTATGCTGGATCCTAAGTGGAATCACTGTTAGTGCTTAGAAATGAAGGTGAGATGGCAAGTGCACGGGAGGACTGGCAATAGGCAGTGCCATCCTGAAGATAACAGGTTGTCTGTCAACGTGAGGAGCTTATGTACATGTTGGACCACAGAGCTCCTGCTAACGGAGAAATTAAACCTGTCTCCACACACCAGTCCCAGTGCTCTGATTACATTTACAGAGGTTGTGACCTGCATCCTGTCACCATGGAAACCTCTCCTGCTGCCGATGTACAGTCAGGTTGCTTCTGTGGGTGGCTGATATTTAAAGGTAGAGGCTATGGTGCTGTAATAGAAGAAGCCAGGGCACCAAGTTTATGAGCAGCCGAGTGGCAAAATTCATTTCAGTCCCTTTGACACCTTGTAATCTCGACTGGCAATTCCAGGGGACTCTGAGGAGGTGGTAGAGAAAGAGGAGAAAAGGAGAGAGGAAGGAGGGGGAAGAAAGATAATTCACTCGTGTTTATTAAGCAATTCTTCTTCCTAGGGAAGGGAATTTGTGTATTAAACTCATTATGAAACACAGTACTTTTATGGATCCATCAAAATAGCCTTCCCTTCCCTTTCCACCCTTCCAAAACAGGCTTTGCATCTAGTCCACGTCTCTCTCATGCCAAACACACTCTTACTCCTAGTCTGCCTTGATGCAAAATGATCTTTTGATTTCCTTCAAAGTCTCTTTCTTCTACATATTTGGAGCTGAAAGTCCCCTTGGCATTCCTGAAAGCCGGGGATGTTGCTCTGGAGGTGGGGGTGTCCTTAATCCCCGACTGAGAAACTGCACCTCCTTTACCTGTATCTCAGCAGTTTCATCTTGTTTTGCCACGTGTGCAGTGCAAACGGGTGTACGTGAAGCTGCAGCGTGTGGTGGTACCAGTGCCACTGGTCCAAATACCGGCACAGAGAAAAGAGCATGAGGAGGAGGACTCTGGGGCCAGGGCTGATGCTCAGCACGGAGATGGCTGACAGGGTAGCTGACTACGATGTCAGCTTCTCACACAGGCGACAGACACTACCTGACAGGCAACTACTTAGCTTCCAATTTTCTCTGGTATAAAACTATTCTGTTAAGCAATGGAAGGCAGTGCAATGAAGGTAAATAAAAGTGACACAGGACCCGGGCGCTGCTCTCTCCTCAGACGTGATTCTCCAATCGTTTGGTGGAAGACAGAGGAGAGCTGGGAGCTGGGGACTAGGCAGGATGAAAGGAGATAAACTGGGAGGGGAAAGCACTTGTGGTGATAAGGGCAGGCGGCTGGGAACCAGAGCAGCGCCCCACAGGAGGGGAAGCCTTGTAACTAAAGCATTCACTGGGATCTGAGATGAACTTGGTTCAGTTCCACGTCCTTCCATGATTTTCTGTGGGAGCTCAGGTGGAGCAGGGAAAGTGAGCATCCTCTCCCTGCATTAGCTTCTGCAGGTTCAAGTGGCAGGTAGTTTATCCAGGCTTCTTCTCCCAGCAGCAGGTGTGAGAACTGGAGGTGTTTTGACATGTATGGTGCAGAGGAAAGAACGGTCACGATTATGATTGAACCACCATGAGGGAGTGACAGGATTTGCCTGACCAGAGGAATGTGACCTGTGACAGGGAGAGTTGAAACGAGGGGAACAGACTCAGGAACTAGAAGCCAGGATACATAAAGGGTATTTTGTGTCGTGAGAAGTCAGGGATGCTTCCAGGGAGCCAGACAGGCTGGGGACCAGTGCATCCAGCTGAATTTGCCACTAGCCTCTCAACCCTGCACCCCTTAAGGTCCTACCTCTTTGTCTTCCTCTCTTGTCTCCTGCCTTATGCATCGGCTGTAAGCTCTCTGGGGCATCTCTTAGCCCGCTTGCCTATCCCAGCAGAAATCTGCACTATGAAAGGATTCAACAAAGCTATCACGGTACAAAGAATAAGAGTTTGCATACCAGCTCAGGAGCCCCTGGAGCCCAGCTCAGTGTAAGAGATCCATTGTTTAGGCACCACAAGAGTGATTACTGTGAGTGCTGTAGACAGAGGAAGCAGAGCCATGACTAAGAGATCAGTTGGTTCAGGAGGAGGTGAGGAAGAAAAGGCATCAGCTGGAATCCCAGATCAGCTTGCTCTGGGTTGGGTATCTGACCTTTGTAATGCTTTGATTTGAAATTGTAAACCCTTGTAATCCTGGTGGATTACATCTCCATAGCCTTTAATGTGTGCATCCCCCAAAGCCATGCAAATGAAGAGTGAGAGAGAATGGGGCAGCAGAGCAGCACCACAGCCATCCCTCCCGATGAAGGGCACTTCCCCACACACTGCCCTCTCTTTCACCTTGAATAAGCTCCCTTTGCTCTGGGCTAGGAGAGGAGGTTGAAAGTAGGGACCTGAGAGTTGAGAGAAGTGCAATGCAAAGCAGCAGGTAATTACAGCAGAAGAGATAAACATGGAGAGAGGAGAGACTTAGTGGGATAAGCGGGCACTCAGCTAAAGCTCTGTGGGGCAAAGAACCCCTCACTGTTGGTTATAGCAACCAGTGACCTAAAAGAAAGGCTAAACTTCTCACACAAGTCACCACTGTCCCTTTCCAAGCTGAAACAGAGGCAGCAGAGGGGCACGGTTGCTGCCAGCCTGGATCTGTTTGGCAGTGCTGAGGGGATGAAAGAGAGGAAGCCCTGCTGTAGGAGTGATGCACTGAAGCTGTCTTTAGGAGATCCGGGTTTGGTTTCAAGCTCTTCTACAGACTTTGACCGAACCACTGGAGTAGGCTGGATGCAGACAGTAAGCTGTAACTTTGATCTAGATTGTCCTATTGCAGCAGAGGATGCTGCTTCTCTGGTCTGGTTGCTGTTCTCTGCCATGGGGAACCCAGTTCGTTTTCCTGAGATCTGCTGTGTGATTTCAGCCATGGCCATTCAGCAGGACACAGGTCAGATGTGCAGGACTGCAGGTGCTTCCTTGTGGCTGGAAGCATCACTCAGCATAGGGGCCTTTACCAAAGTAGGGAAACCTGGAGGGACAAAAATCACGGCTTATTTCCCATCCAGCTCTGGAGGAGCAGCCAGGCAGTGAGCACTTGCAGTCAGCCCCTGGTGTTGTGTCCATCGCATTGCAGGCCTGCTCCCGACGCTGTCTGCCTTTCTGTTTGCTATTTTCCCCATGGAACAAATCATGGGATTTCTTCCTTCCCCTCCAAGATCTTTTTTTTTCTAAAGATACCTTATTTTTTCCTCTCCTTCAACAATGAAATGCCCTCAATGACCTGGACCAGAACGTGTTTCAACTTGCAATTATTATTCCATAGCATATTACATCGGCCATAATCCCAGAACCCCAGCTAATCACTTCCACATTCTCTTCACCAAGACAGGTCGAGTACCATGGGGAAAGCAGCCTGACAAAGGATCCTTGTCACCTGAAACACCCAAATTCCTCCTTGCACCCAGAAGAACAACCAAGGTCCCCAGGCAGAATACTTCAGATGAGTATTTTGGTCTTAAACTGGTTATTTTGGACCAGATCTATTGCTGTGCTGCCTGCAGAGCTGAGCCTCCATCCTGCAGAGCTGAGCCTCCATCCTGCAGAGCTGAGCCTCCATCCTGCAGAGCTGAGCCTCCATCCCCCAGGCCTCTGGCTCTCATTTCTCTTCCTGAAGATTTATAGTAATTTCTCCCATCTCACTGATTTCTTCATAAGAGAAAAGATCACTTCAGGGACCTCCTTCTGTCTCCAGCTGCCCTGTTTAACACCTCCAAATATGCCTATTTATGAACTAACATCTGGGTCAGTCTACATAGCATAGTTTGAAAGCCATTAAGACAGATGCCTGCATTTCATTAAGCAAGATTTGATAAGGTGGGTAGGGTTACAGGGCAAGATTACTATGGGAATTCAGTGAGTTTAAACCTTCACTCCAGTTAATAAAATCAAACAATACATCATAAAAGTGTCTGGAAATTGGCTCAATAATTGAAATAGAACTGTGTGATGGATGGAGATTTATGGATGTTAATGCAGGAGCAGGGCTACATTAGAACATCATCTCCGAGCCTCTTCTGAATCCAGACCCTTGAGTCCAAATCTCTCTTTTGTGGTGGTTTTAGGTAGGAGATTCTTTTCCAGAGGGAAGGAAACCTCACAGAATGGCTGGTCCAGTTTTAATCTGGGATGTCACTGACCTGTCCATGAAACCTCAGGATCATCAAGTGCAATAATGTGATGGATATCTACATAGATGACTCTGAAGTGGCTCTCAGCTGAGCCTGGATCTGCCCAACGCTGCTTGGGCAGACCCAAACCAGCACTTCCTTACTGTTCATGGGTGCCTGACACACGCTGCCTTCCACACAGTGCAGACATGCTGTGTTATCATTACACTGGGTAATAAAATCAAGCTTAAATTCAGGCAGTAGCCCCCCAGCATCTTTCCATCTCTCATCTGCATCCTGACCAGAAACCAGTCAAGGAGCTCACATTATGTCCTTTGTGCCCATCAAGACTCTTCTCCAGGACTGATCTCTCCTTCCTCCATCCACTGCTTCTCACGTCATGTGGACTTTGGTCCTAAATCCTTGTTCTCTCTTAGGAGCAGACAAGGAGCTTTTCCTCCTCTAGAGAACCACGGATCTTCCCTCAACTCCATGCTTCTCCCTCAGCCTTGCTGGCAGCCCTTGGTCCTAGCTGGTTATAGGAAGTGTCCCTTCTGCAGCCTTAATGAAGTGTGTGGCAGTCCTCCTCATTAAGACTCAGTGTTGTCAATAAAAGAATCATTAAAGTAGTTTGATGAGGATTGGGAGAAAGAGAAGAGGTGCTACGGCACATCTACAGGGCAGAGGGCAGCTCCATCACACATTGTAACCAAACAGCAAGGGATCAATATCACCTTTGCATTAAACTGAAGCCCATCCGTCAGCCTGAGGAAGAGCAGCATCCACAAGAGCTGAGCTCACTGCTTATTTCTGGTTTCCTATCTTTCTAATCCTTCCCCTTACAGAGTATCCTCCCCTCTTGATGCTGGCCAGCATTTGCCAGAGGCCATAGGAATGCTGTTCCAGAGCTGTGTCCCATTCCCATGCCTAGCTTCAGGAACATGCTGTTGGGAGATGCCTCTTTCATGCTGGCATCTCACAGACCACCTTCATCCCACTGACCACTGTGGCTGCTCCCAGAGACAGACTTCCTTGCCCCAGGCTGCCTCCACAAGGGAGGATGTAGGAGGGGATGGACCAGTGGAGTTCGTTCACCCTAAAGGTGAGAGGATGCTTATGGAAAAGAGATGTGTGCCCAGACTTCCCTGGCTCAGGTCCATGGGATTACAGCCAGGAGCCATGTGCTGAACACAGAGGAATATGGACTGAAGCATGGACTTGAGCCTGATGTACAGTCAGGTGTTGCACAGGAAGGATGAAGCAGGGGAGGAAATCTGGGCCTCTTCACTCCTGAGTTAAGCCTCTGAGCTTCCTTCCTCCCTCTCAGCTCACAACTGACTCTGCCTTTCCATTTCTGGGGTGTTGTGCACAAAATGGGCCTGGATCACCCCAAACACCAGCCTGGGCACCAATACTCTTGTTTATTGCCCCGGGTCTTCTGGTGTTTCCCTTCTGTACTTCATCTTGTCTGGTCAGCCTATAGGGGTTTCTGTTGTGCAGTGGGGTCCTACTATAACTAATGTGCTGGGGTGATGGAAACCAGTTACCAGGCATGCTCAGCTCCTCTAATACATACATCTCAACACACCTGCTTGTTTCTGAGAAACCCTCACAGCAGAGGAAATGCAGCACGTTTGGAAGGTAAATGAATGCTGAGCCTGGCACTCTAAGCCAGGAGCAAGGTCCACTCATTTAGTTTTGCTCTGGGACCAGGTCTGGTTGACCATAACTCAGAGCTGCTGACGTGTTTTTGTTTCTCCTTGGCTTCAGGAGCTGATGAGCAGTAACCTGCGAGCCCTTGCGAAGCAGAGGTGCAGAAGCAAATGATGAAGGCAACCAAAGGCCACTTAGCTTTAACAAATGGAAAAGGCTTTATGAGGCTCGTACCCAGCCTTTAACTGAATGGCTTGGTCACATGAAAAGATACACGAGCTGTTGGATGCTGAGACTGACACAAGCATGGAAAGGCTGGGATTCCAGCAGAGCATTAGCATGGCATAGCTGATTTGTACACCAGGAGACATTATTCAAGCAGTCAGGTACATTACCAGATTGGAAAGTTGCCTTTTTTCTGAGCTGTTGGTCACTGTCAGAAGCAGCAAACGACACCCAGCGGCCCAACAATTTGCCCTGGAATGGCAGGAGCTGGGATACAGAAATAGATGGACCAGCATCTGTTCTGAAATGGCAGGAATTAGAGTGTGCTCTGAATTGGCAGGAGCTGCAGTACTGGGAAGAGAGGACAAAAGGGCAAGTCAGTGCTCTATCCAGGGATATTGAGCAAGATGAATAAAGGGGCTGGAAATGAACTTTCAGTGCTGCAGCACCAGACGAGGTGAACAAATAACCTGAGCCACTTTAATGAAGCCTGTGATCTTCCACCTCCTTTGTGCGATGGGTGTCCCAGGGTCAGCGTGTGCCCGCACGAGCATGCACACATCCTTATCTTATCTAATTACTCCAAGTTTCACATTAATTTCAGTGCAGCTGCTTGAAAGGGCTGTTATCAGCCAGGGCTTTGTGGTTTAACCTTGTTACCCTTTTGTTGTTAACCTTTCCCAATGGCAGCGAGGGGAAGGAGAGATCCTGGTGGTGCTCAGGGGGGAAGCAGCAGGGAACTGGGGTCTGCACCCCCATTGGCTTTGTGCATTCAGCCCCACATCAGGCAGTGGGACAGGAGAGAGGGCTCTTACCTGCAGTGACAGCACTGGGGCCCAGGCACACACACACCAACCAGAGCAGGGACACATCTCCTGCCAACCTCTCCACATCCTCTGAGATTCGGGCTCTCCGGTTTACCTCCCATCCTCAGCTCCTCCAAGGCTGCCCTGCTTTGTTTCCATAGCTACACCCAATCGCATCTGCCTTCCTGTGAAATTGCATTTCAAAGCGAGACAAGCCTTCAAAGGAATTTGTCCATTTAACAGAATGGCATTAGGAGAGAGCCTGGCTGCTGAACTTGGGACCTAAAATGATTAAGGTGGGGCTTTTATCATGTAGGGAGGCAGCTTCACATCCTGAGCCCACAGAGCTTGATGCTCCACAACAGTGATGCAGGGGAAGTTGCCAGTCACTGCCAAGACTGCCCAGCCTCCTCCCCAGCTGACCACAAAGCAATCTGTGCCCCAGAAATGGAAGTGGCAACTAAAAAGGGAAGGAAAACCAGGACATTTGCCTGGGAACCAGTCTGCCCAGTTCCATCTGCAGCTGCCTAAGGTTGGGAGGAAGGCTTGGCTTGGTGCTAAGGCTTTGAGCAGTGGTACCTATGTCTCCGTGGCAGCTGAGCCTCCATGCTTCAGTATTCCTCAGTAAAATGGATGTAATAGTTATGACAACTGCTGCACAGTCAACCTGGGCTTAGCAAAACCTTCCTGCAGGCCTGAAGGGAACATTCTTGGTGCTGTCTCCAGCTGCCAGGACCACGCATGTGTAGTCCAAGAGCATCCAGGGTGCAACAGTGCCAGCCTTCACCCACGATGCTGCTCTCAGTGCTTTATGGTAACCTTAAGATCTATAGCAGACCAGAAGTCACCCCTGCGACACCTCTGATATCGAGGAGGAAAGATCTAGAGCTTTACTGTTGCCATAAACACTGCAACAGCAGCACGTTTGTTGGGTGAACATGCTCCTAAACAGTGATCACACCCATGGCAGCAAAGGAAAGCAAACCCACACAAAACACCAGCAAAACAAGTCACTGCTTGCTTGACACGAGGAAAGAAGTCTTCCAGACCCTAAATATGACCAGTTCAGCTCTTGGGCAAGACCCATGAGCAGGTACCCTCGAGTTCTCTCTATGCTTTCAGATCCTTGGGGGAGCTCCAGCACTGCAGCGACCGTGCGGGATGACCCTTTCCTTTGCAGTTGCATGAACATTTCTTCCTCTGAGATTTGCATTGATCCAGTTTCATTGATCCTCCTGCCATATCTGAAGGCAGTTTCTCCTGTCTAAGGGACCTGGTTCATCCCTTTAGAAACTCAGTTTTTAAGGCAGCCTCAGGAGCAGCTGCTTTTATTTATAGACTGTAATGAACTGACTGGGATTTCTACACAGACCTGTTTAAATATTTATCCCTAAACACCTCTAGGTGAGAACACGGATACGGATCCATCTGCTGTACGCAGCACACACTACCACATCTTGCATCCACACAGACATGTCCGGAGCCTCGGGCAGTGGACAAAGATGCACGTTTTGCTCCCATAAGAAACTCTGAGCTCCCTAAATCCTGACTCATGAAATCCTTCCTGACTAGGAGATGTAATGGGGATGACTGCTGCAATGGATATGCTTTCTAGCAAGGCAATCTCCCCCTGAACTGCAGTGACATTCCATGTGCTTTAAGACCTCAGCATCTTGTACATGTTCGAAAGAACCTTTTCTATGTGCTGTGATTATAAATACTTGTTTGATAGCTGGATATTGCAAAGGAAGGATGGGATCCTGCACGCTTAACCCATGGGAAATCTTAAACTAGTCTTTGGAATCACTGATGAGCTTCATCTCATGCAATGCCATTTTTGGCTTGTAGAGCGCAGATCGCATTTATTGCTTGTCATAAAGCAAGTTAAAGTGTGCAACCCTGTTGTCTGCTGGGCACAACACAGAAACAGGAATGGCTGTTACAATCTAGGGCCCTTCCTATGGACAATGGAGGAAAAGGGGAAGTTTTATTGCAGAACAACCCATTAGAGGAGGGAGCCTGCCTTTACCTGATGCAAATCCAATCCCCAGCTCCTGCTGGGCCAGGGTCAGGAGCAGGAGGTTGGATCAGCCCCACACAGCCCCAGGTGAAGCTGCTCTGCCGCAGATGCACTGCATTAAGTGACAATGAAGGAGGTGCCCAGGTGCCACCTGTTAAAGCAGTGATGGAGGAGACCAGCCCCAGCTGGGCTGGTGCTGGGGCCAGGCACTTCCGCAGCATCTCGGTTGGAGCCCTGGCTCCCAGGAGCACAGCATCCTATGGGGAGGAGGAGGTACCAGAGCGGAACCCAATGGTTCCTCCCCCCTTTTTGGGGTGTCCCCGCCCTTCCTGTGCTTCCTTTCTCCCTCCGCCCCTGCCCCGAGGAACAGGAGCATCAGGCGCGGGTTTGGCTCCTGTGGGAAGGAAGGTGGCGACTACCATGATCCCAAAGGACATCCAGAAGCTCCTGGAAGGTAACCACAGCTTCCTCCTTGCGTCCCCTTCTGCTTAATGGGGGAAATGTGCTGTGGTCGCAGGGGAAGAAGCTGAGAAGCTTTTTGTGCCTCACTGCTGAACCAGAGAGAGAAGTGGAGGCACTGTGGGAACCGCTGCTTCTCTAAGCTCATGGTTTTGGGGTCCCAAGGTTATGTGTGCCCTCCCTAAGCCCAGTGAGAGCTTATGGGATGTGTCTTGGTGCTCAGGGCTTTGTGGGTGCCTCCATGTCTGGGTAAGGGTAGGAAAGCTCTTTGGTTGGCTCAGGGTTTGTGAAGGGGAAAGAGGATGCAAGATTAGGGGGTTTCTTTGGGCATGGTTGGGTGTCCCCAGTGTCTGCTTTCGGCTCAGGTGTTGAGGCTCCATGGGTGAGCATCTCAGGGTGAGGCAAGGGAGCAGGTACAAAGGGTGGAAGAAGCTTGTGTGCTGCAGGGAGTGAGCCCATCACTGATCAACAGTGCACGTGTAAGGACACATCCTGCCGCTGCAGCTGCGGGTGGGTTGGTGGTGGGGAAGGAGCCGTTAGCATCTCACTGTGGAGATGCCACAAGGCTTTTGTGACCTTTTGCTTCCTGTTGTGATGGGTCCTGGCAGCACAGAGGGCTCACTCCTTCCTCTTGGAGATCACAGGATCCCAGACAGGTTTGGGCTGGAAGGGAGCTTAAAGCTCATCCAGCTCCAACCCAATGGGCAGGGACCCCTTCCCCTGGAGCAGCTGCTCCAAGCCCCTGTGTCCAACCTGGCTTTGAGCACTGCCAGGGATGGGGCAGCCACAGCTTCTCTGGGCACCCTGAGCCTCAGCATCCTCACAGGGAAGAGCTGCTTCCTCTTATCTCCAACCTGAACTTCCCCTGTTTCAGTTTAAACCCATCACCCCTTGTCCTATTGCTCCAGTCCCTGATGAAGATGCGGGATAACTTCCAGCCCTGGGATGTGTCAGTCTCGGAGCCTATCAAAGCTTCCTTCCAAATGCTTTGTGTCTTCCCCCAGATGGAGGTGTGAGTTTTCCCCTCTGTTCTGTGCGCAGGGGCTTGGGTGAAGTTCACCCTCTCCTGGTTTTGATGTGCAGCACTTTATTGTGCGGCGCTGACACCTCTGTAAACAGCTCATTTCTGCACCTGCCACCTCCCTTTAACTGGGATTATTTTCTTGTTAGCTGACTGGTTTTAATTGAAGGCTTCAGATCTCCTTCTAAAGCACAGCCTTTGTTTGCTGACAGGTAGAGCAGGCTATGAATGGAGATTAATTGCATGTCACATACCCTGGATCAAACTTGCTGTGTCTTAACAATCCACGCAGTCTTAAGGCCTTCCAGTGGCTGAGGAGGTTTGTAGCTCTGCAGGCTGGAAATGAAGGTGCTTGAACTATTGCAGGGTTTGCAAACTGCATCAGTGTAAGAAGCCTTGTGCTTAAAGGAAGAAATCCCAAGTAGAGGAGGCAATAACATCTGCTTCCTTGCATTAAATTTGGTCCATGGTCTGTTCAGCGATGCGCAGAAGCAGAAGGCTTGCTGGTCTTGTGTTGTTATCACATAAGCCACCTCTGAGGTTGCAGAGGTTGGAAGCCAGCACAATATAGCTATTCTCTACACTGCAACAACTATACTGTTCGACGTCCCACCTCACTTTGGGCTCAGTCAGGTCCCTTTGAAAGCTACTGAAGGGTATTTCATATCTGCTGAGCACAGACTCCTTCTGAAGGTTGAAAAGGGTGATAGAACCCAGGGCTTCTGTTTTCCTTTGTAGGAGCAAAAGCAGTCTGGTTATCTTCCCTTCACCTGCCTTGCTTGGGCCTCTTCATTTCAGGAAGTGGGTCTGGGAAGCTATTTCCTTGCTGCAGTCTGGGCAAGAGGGAGGATAGGAGGAGATGGTGACACTTGCACAGCCTCAATGATAAGCAGCAAAATGCTCTGGTTTGTGAGGGCAAATAAACCAGAGCCAGCATTGATGTAGCATCAGGAGTAGCTCTGGAATTTAAACACTGGGGAATTTGGGGTTGAGGCTTGGAAGCTGAACATTTGGGAAGCTCTTCTCAGTTCCTCGGTTGCCCATTGCACAGAGGAGAATGGCCCCTTCATCCCATTGCAGGAGGATGGATGGAGATTGCTTCAGTTCTCAAGGTTTTCTCTGACTCAGCCCCACAACAGCAGGAAGGCACAGCTGAGAAGTGTTGTTCCATAATGAAGCCATCCTTTTCTGAGCTTGCAGAAAGGTGGAGAAATGCTGTGTATGAGAGTTCCTGGCTTGGTTTTGACAAGTGTGGGGGGGAAGATAACAGCCTTCAAAATCCCTGCCTGGCTTTGGATGCATCCTGGAGGTATTAGTGCAGTGTCAGGTAAGCGCAGGTACCTACACTCTGTCCTAACTGATTTCTCCCAGCCAGCTGGGCTGATAAAGTGCAGGAGGGATCAAGTGAAGCAGCAAGTAATGCTGGAGCAGACTGCCTCAGTGTTATCTTGCACTGAACCGTTGTGATTCCAAGGGACCAGCTCCTCCAGGCATGGAGTGTAGGATTGCTGATGGCAAAGGAGTGGGGAAGACCAAAGGGAATGTGTGTGTGGGCCTGGGGAGAATACACACAGCACCTTAATACCCTTCAGCTCTGCTCATTGAGTGCTGATTAACTCCTAGAATTTAGTGCTGCTATTCAAAGGTTATTTACTACCTGGGCTGCAGTGGTTGTGACAGGACTCTTATGATGCTGTGTATCTCCTGCAGGATTAAAGTGGATAACGGCAATTGCCTTTAGGAGCTCCCCTGAAACACTTGATGAAAACTGGTCCCCCCCCTTTACCTTTTCAGCTGCAGGAAATGAAAGGAGAGTCCTGTAAACTTTCCGAGTGGATCACAGAGAGCAATCTATAAACATCAAGAATATAATGTTACCGACAAGCAGTAAAACTAACATTAGGGTGATTTACTCTCGAGCTGCTTACATATTGCTCTTCCTGATCCACTTGGAGAGTTTATGGTTAGGCTTTCTTTTTCATTTCCTGGTGCTATAAACATAGTGGCTGGCTCTGAAAGGGGCTCTGCCTGCTTTGCAGAAGTGACCCTGGTTCTACTATAACTTATCCAGCAGCTGATCTGTGCTGACATGCCAGTAAGTAAATACTGTATTAGAGCTAATCGCATACTCATGGGGCTAATTCTGGGCTTAAAAATGACAGAGGGATGCGACTGATGCTTGCAGAAGTTCTGGGAGCAGTTTGTTTTTCGTGCTTGCTCTCTCACAGTGGAAATACAGCCCATATATATATATATATATATATATACACACACACATATATACAGTACATAGCTTCTCTTGCTGAGCCATTTCTACTGTGCTGGTTTGTATATAATAAATTGTCCCCTTAGCCTCATCTGTTCTTCAGCAGTAAGTTCATCAGAGCAAGATATATCCCTCGTGCTTAGATATGTGCACTTGGGTGCTTTCTATGTAATCTGTAAGCGATGCAAGCCTCAGCATTGTTAGACATGTCATAAGCTGGTCCTGTATCTTGGATGCACAATTGAAACTGCAGAGAGAGGTACTGGAAATGCAGTTTAGCCTAAGGATTATGAGATTGGCCTGGGATTTAAAAAGCTTCACTTGGATACTCTGGCAAAGCCTTTGGCTTATCCCAACCAGGCTGCCTAGGGCTAGATTACTAGAGGTGAACTTGTTGACCTGACCAGAAAAAGGTGTTTTCTCATGTGGTATTTTGATCTTGAGCTGTGCTTGCAGGTGAAGGAGCTGTGCCCCTTTCCTGGGCTGTGCTCAACAGTGCTGGCTGTTGTGCTGGCAGCTGAAGCATAAGGAGCTGGAAGCCTTGCAAGCAAGGTATTAAACTGACATTAGTGGCACAGTATGGGGTGTGAGGTAAAGGTTGGAGAGGCCTGTGGGTGTGCAACACCACAGCTTTGAAGCCAGCCTTTTTCCTGCTAGGGGCTGTGAGCAGTGATGCTGCTCAGGTACAAAGGTGATGATCTCCTGTATAGAGCTGCTGTGATTGGAGCTGTTTTGCTCTCTGAGATTTGAGGTGTTCTTGTAAAGAACATAAATAGTTATGCAAATGGGAGACACTTAATCCTTTTATCCTCCAGTTCACGTGGAATTTTCTGCATATAGATGTGGTCTCCAGGTGGGAGAACTCCGTATTTACTGTTACTTGGCTGTCTCTGCTGAGCTAGCCCAGGGTGTAGGATTTGAGAGGTAGCCTTGCAGGAGAACCCATGTTGGGATGCTGCTGCACAACCAGCCTGGTTTTCAGTGCTTGTCCTTCAGGAAGATCATCCCAGTTGTTTGCCTGCCTTATACCATGGCAGCTAAAGAGAAGCTCTGTAACATTTAGGTCCTCTTCTATCCACAATCACTTCAATGTCTCAGCTCCTCCAAACAAAGCCTTCAGATTGACTTAGGTCTCAAGATCAGACTGCTTGGAACAGGGCCTTGAGGGCTTCCCAGTGCACAGCCAGGGCCAGGTTTCTTAGCCAAGAGCTGGTATTTCTCTGCCTGTGAGTTTTAACCTGTGACTCTTCCCCAGATGCTGAGGGTTACCTGGCAGATGGGCTGCAGCATGAGAAGCTGAGTGCTAAAGCAAAAGAACAGAGGGATGCAATTCTCTTTGGCTTCCAGCAAGTCAAAGCCAGGTTTGTGTTGTCTCATTGCTTTCTATTGGGAGTCCCTCAGAGTAATGTCATGTCTTGGGGTGCCATGTGCTGTAGTTAGCTGGACAGCTGGCCCATGGTCTGGCAGTTGATGGGCATTCAGGGCTTGGTATAATGTGAATGCTCTGTGCACTGGTTTGTGTGTTCTTTAACCAGTTTTATGGGTGTCTGCAAAGTTATTATGTGTTTCAAAGTAAAATACCTTGCCTTGGGCTCTGTGTGTGCAACTTTGGTGCATGGCAAAGGCTCATGCTTCTGGCTTGCTGCTCAAAGGATCCATTTCACAAGTGGCTCCTGAACTCAAGTCTGGCTTGTCTGGACTTTTGCTACAGTAAAAAGGGATGAGACGGAGTTCTGGAATGAAAACTTGGGTTCAAAACCTCATGTCCTCAGGACTGTTCAAGTCCTGTGTGCCAGCATGAGCTGTGTCATTTGGGTGAGTGGAGGTTGTTCTGTTGTGCTAGTGGAAAATCAGGGATCATAAAGAGAGAACAGGTTACTGGAGGCTTAAATAAAGCTTTCAGCCTCAGCTACATTACATGATCCAAAGCTTGCTGTTAATGCTCTATTACAAGGTATGGGTTGTGTCACTTGACGTTCAGACCTGACAATAAAGCTCAGGGTGGCTGACTGATGTAAGCATCCAGCTTAACAAAAACTGCTGTGGAGGCCCTGAGAAGGGGAGGATTTTATCCTTTGGAAGGACACAGCCAGCAGCTATTCCCTGCAGTCCCACTGCAGAACTTTGCACGATGTCCTGCTGGATCTTAATCGATCTTTCCTGCTGCCTAATTAAGCATCAGTTTTACTCAGCAACTCGGGACTGTGTAATTATCAGCCTGGGTTGCCCTGAATAATTGAAGTGAGCTGAAGGCAGAAGATGAAGCCTTTGGAAGCTGGGGCTGTGGCATCTCTAATGGTAGAATATGTGTGTATCAGAGCCCTGTGATGTTGCAGAGGAAAGGGGTTTCACTGCAGGTTTACAACAGATTGATGCGGCTTAGATCCCCTCCTTGGCAGGTATTGAGCTGGGATGGGAAGAGTTAAATAAGCAGAGTTCTGAGCATGAAGTATTTGGATATAGAATCAAGCTTTTATTTTATCTGTTCTAGAAATGTGCAACTTTAAAAGTGCCAGCTCTTGATTTGCACATAGTGCACCTCTAATGAACGACAGACAAATAGCATGGAACTTGATCAGTGTAAGGCAGCTGGCAAACTTGGAGTTACTGCCTTGTTCCTGCTTCCCAGAGGAGGTGGTTCTGTCTCCGTGTGCTGTTGTGAACAGTGCTTGAGGTAGGGAAAGATGCTGCTGTGGTCATCATCCTGTGGACCTCTGGCTTCCCAGAGTGTGTGGTTTGATGTGCCTGAGAAGGAGCCTTTAGGGTCCTGGGGCAAACACTGGTGCTGTGATGCAGAACACAGCCTTGGCTTTTAGCTCTATGTCAGCCTAAGAATTCAATTTGGGATACAGCTTTTAGAGCGAAATCTCCTTGGAAAAGCAGGATTTGCACTGGGAGGAGAGGGGATATGCACGTTCCTCCTGGATGCTCCGGTTAAGATATGGGCCTCAATCCTGTTGCTTATTGAAATCAATGGCAGGTACTTCTGGAGGGGAAAGGGAGCCCCTTGAGCAAAGCCTGTGGGGTGCTGCTGATTTCCTAGTGTTTGATTGCTCAGTAGCATTTGGGAAGGGTGGGAAGAAGTCAGTTTACAAATGTCCTTGCTCTGACCTGAGCCATTACTGCAATGATGGGAGATGACAGTCACGATGACTGCATCTTCTGATTTGAAGAGATCTCAGCAGCTCCTGCTCTTGGGGTTGAGGCCCAGGGTTGTCTCTTGGGGAGCTTCCTGTGGCTTTTGTGGCTGCTGTGCAGGAAATCATCAGCCGTGGGCTTCAGGAAGCGCCTGCCTGCCCCGAGCAGCCCTGTGCAGGGTAAAACCCAGCTCAAGCACGTAAGGTTTCATTCTTGGGGTCCATAATAGAAGCAAACTGCTCAACTAGTGGGGAGAGACACCCCCATCTCTGAAAGGGAAGAGCTTCACCCTGAGCCAGCCTCAATACCCGCTCCTGTAACGTGGCTATCGCCGCTCTCCCCATGGCCTCATAGCATTCCCCTATCAGGAGGTCTGCGGACGACTCCAATGGGAACAAGTGGCTGGGTTTGATGCTTGTGCTGATGTGTGGCAGGGAGCAGTGCAGGTTATCCCTTTCCCAAGCAGGCTGGGGTGGCTCGGCTCAAGGAGCCGTGGGTGCAGGCGGTGGCTGTGGGAGGCTGTCCCCAAATACCCGAGTTATGGGTCCCTGCACCCTTTTGCTTTCAGAATCCAGTTGGTTGTTTAAAGAGCACCGTTGACACACAACAGTGGGGGTGTTTTTCCCTTCCTAACTTGGATCCTGTTCCATGTCGAGGTATTCCCTATGGAAACCCAGACCTGGCATTTCCCCCCCCCCCCCAGAATCATCTCTTTGCTTTTGTTGCTAATCTGTTTTACTTGCTGTCCCTGGCATCCAGGCAAACAAGGCCAGGACCACATCTGGAGGCTTGGTCCCCAGGTGTCATCAGTGCGAGGGATGAGGCGCTCGCTGTACACCTGTGTCCTGACTGCAGGCTGAGCACTCTGCTCTGCTCCTCAATAGGGGGAAGTGTTTGTGATGGATCCAACCCGCTTGAAAAGCAGTTTGGTTTGGAGGGCAGGATGTGCCAGGGCAGAGCTTTGCTTGTCCCCCAGGAGTCATCAGCTGCTTGTTTTATGCCCATTGGTGCTGAGGGTTTGTCTCGAGTTGTTCCTTAGGAACACTGCTGCTGTTCCCTGTGTCCAAACAAAGCCGCTGTGGGGTGGGAGCAGATGTCCGGCACCTGGGATGCATCGGATACATGACTCCGCTCAGGAGCACAAGCTCTTTCTTGTCCTTTGGCAAGAGCAGCAACAAAGACTAAAGTCTTCTTGCTGTTAAATGACCTCACCTCAGCGTTCCGACATTGCCGGAGCGCTTACAATGGCAGGGGGTGAGATGGGGAGAAAGGGATTTATTGAAGAAGCTATGGAGATAAATGGTTCCTCCACCTCCTTGGAGTCAGGCACTCATTGAAACTCCCTGTTGGGAGGCAAGTTTGCAGGGATGGAAACAAATCCTTAGTGTTTTTTCCCTTCTCCCTGAGGTGAAATGTAATAGTGCTGAGGGGAGAGTGGGGCAGGGCTGTTGGGTATCAAAGCAGCGGTGAGGAGAAAGGGGCTTAGCTCATGTTGAGCTTCTTGCATGCACCCGCTAGGAAACCCAAAGTAGAGGCTGAAACCTTACCTTTAATTTGCTCTTCTCTGACAAAACTGATGGTGTGAACCTGAGGCCAAATCCTGCTGCTCATAACTAACACACAGGAGCCCTTTCTGACATCCCTGCCTGCAGCAGGAGCTCCAGCACAGACCAGGCTTGGGGTAAGAAGCCCCAAACCTCATTTTCCTGCCTTGTTCTCTAATCCTCCTTAACATTGATGGCACTGTTCCCAACACTAACACTGTGCTGTTGGTGAGGAGCAGCCTGCATGAGGTCCTTTAACTCTGCAGTGCAGCTTCTCATGTATCCAGGTGATGTCCTGGCCCAGGAAGGAGAGCCTATGGAAAACAAGGTCTTTCCTGGACCTCCACAACTGCCCTGCTGGTATCCATGGGCAGTGTCACAAGCTCCTTCCTTGGGTGAGTGATTTAGGGGTCTCACATAAGCCTGGGGTGAGGTTTCAATGTCCGATTGTGCTACTGTTGTTGTATGTGGTTCACACGTGCTGTCACAAACCAGTAAGCTACTGGTTTTACTGGTTTGCAGGGGTAGCTCATCGGTAGGTGCTTCAACACTTGATCCTTTCTGTGGGAAGGCATCATAGTAGGACTGGAAAAGATTCACTAATGGAAATAGCTCCAGAATTTTGTCCAAAGCAGAGTGTTTGCATTGTTTTAATAAACTTCAACCCATATTAACCACATTTATTACTTCACTTTTCAACCTTCTTTCAAAGTTTGAAGATTGAAATGAAAGAAAATGCAATTTCAGGGTAATTTGGCTTCATTACTGGAAATGCTCTGCCTGTAATTCCTACCACTGTTGAACTCATTATGCTGAATAATGTGTGAGACCAAGATAAAAAGGAATGTAAGGATGTGACCTGATGGGCAGATAATTGAGCTCAGCGCATTAGTGCCAGGGCTGGACTGTGGCCCTACCACATTGGCCTTAATTAGGCAAAGTGCTGTTCTCCTCCTTCATATTCTTCAGAGGGCTGGAAATGTATTTGCTCAGCAAGGAAAGGATCTTGCTGAGCAGAATTTCATTCACACTTACTTTGCCCATTAAATACAGATTTGTTCTGCACAAAAACCAGAGCAAGTCCCTGTCACTTTGCAGTTCTTAGATTTGCCTTTTCTAGCCTAAAAACAAGCTCCTGAAGTTGTCTTGCTTTTTCCCCTTTGTGCAGGGCAGATGTGGTCCTGCCTGGGGTGGGGATGCAGAAGCCTGTGTTGCACCAGTTGGTGTTAATGGAGATGTAAAGCATCTCATCACCCTGCACTGGTGCATTGTTGGGGCAAGTCCAGAGGAGGCCATGAGGGTGATCAGGGTGTGCAGCATCTCCTGTATGGAGCCAGGCTGGGAACACTGGGGCTGTTCAGCCTGGAGAAGCTGCATGGAGACCTCAGAGCAGCTTCCAGTGTCTGAAGGGGGCTGCAAGGATGCTGGAGAGGGGCTCTGCATCAGGGACTGCAGTGATAGGACAAAGGGTGATGGGTTCAGACTGAAACAGGGGAAGTTCAGGTTGGAGATAAGGAAGAAGCTCTTCCCTGTGAGGGTGCTGAGCTGCTGGTACAGGTTCTTTTTAATGTCTGGTCGAGTTTCTCTTGGGATGTTCCCAATTTATTCAGTACTCAGTAGGGGAATGTCTCCTTTTGGGAAGTGCTAAGGAAAGAATTCTCCTGTTAATACATGATGTGGTGGGGGCACAAATTCAATTTGTCTGTTATCATATTGTACCTGCTTTTATACCTGAGATGACCATGGCCATTCACTCTGCCAGTAATGCAGTTTGGTGCCTTCTGGGTTAGGCTCCTTTCAGTAATACGCATCATTTTCCATCCCAGCTGATAGAATTACCCCTGTTTCCCCATCCATTTCCTTATGAATGCATTGTTAATCTGAAACCTGAGGACTGTAAATGATTGAAGCTGTGTAACCAGAGTCTTTGCATAGCTACCGCTGCTGTACCATTTAACAGAACCCATTTGAAGTGCTTTGTAACCCACTTTGCTAATGGTGAGCTCCCCAATCCCATTTTCAGCTGCCTTTTTTTTCCCCTTGTACATTGATTTTTTCCAAACTCTTCTTTTTTTGCAAGCATTAAACCCCAACAAATCCTTGTGCAAATGAGACTGTCTTGAGCTGCCTAATGCAATAACATCTGTGGCGATGGTCACGTTCTTCACTGGACAGGAAAACACAGGGAATTTGATTGAAACCCGACTTTATGGTTCCTGTTGAAATGGAGTCTGAGAAGGAAGTGGGGTTTAGACTCTTTATAGGCTTTAGAGCTGCAAAGAGACCATTATAACCATCAAGTTTGACCTTATGCATCATGTGGAGTGTACGATTTCAGACAGCAATTTGTGCTTCTGGTCCCAAATGGATCTGGTTTGAGTCCCTCAGCTCTGGGGTTTGCTGCAGGTGCTGGATGCTGGTCAGCAAACTCGAGTTGTGGGTGGGAGGAAGGGGATGTTGATAATGGATTTTACTGGATTTCTGGGCATTGATAGGGTTTGTGACCCCCCCCAACCCTCATGCAGCAGGAGATTGGAGGCCTGGGGTAGATCTGCTGCATGCATTTTGTATGAAGGTTGGAAATGTAGAGATAAACCCAAGTTATCTTGGTGCTCCAGGAAAACACCAGTCCTGTGCTCATACCAAAAGGCAAATCCAGACTCAGTGTGGCAGGAGTAATACTTCCATGGTGTGAATTCTATACTTGAATATTCCAGGGCTTAATGTGCCCTTTCTTTTGGTGCAAGAAGGGATATTTCTGGGTCTCCCTGCTTTAAACACTGCTGCTGAGGTGATGGGATGTTGAAGTAGCTTCTTTGCTGGCAGTGCTGCTTGGTCAGACCTGGAAGCATCACTATTCTCAGGTGACTGCTTTTGAGGAAGAGCTGTGCAAAGCCAGCTCTGCTCTCTGGAGGGTGAATCCATCACACAGGACAGCTTGGAAGGGTTAGGATGTGGAGGGTTTATTGTCAAGCTCCACAGGTACCTAAATGATGCTCTTGAGGTTGCTTCTCATCTTGTTTCTGTTATAAATCACTGCAAGGATAAGATCTGTGATCAAGGATCTGGTGTATCCTGGAAGCATCTTCTGAGGACCAAGTCCTGCTCTGTGCAAGGCAGCAGAAGGCTCTGGTCCTTACAGACCAGCGTTAGGTCTGGCTTAGGACTGTAAAGACAATGGGTTCCAGCTCCATGACTCAGTTTCCCTTTCCAATGCGACAACAACGTTTTCTTCTCTTTCTCATGGCATTTCACCCTTTGAGCTCTGCATACACACTGAACTTGCAGTTTTGATCAGATCCAGCTGGAGACATTGCTGTGAGGAGGGTGATGAATTAGAACTGGGATCTCTGTGTGTGTCAGGAGCAAAGAACATAACCATTTCCAGAGAAGCGAGCCCTTCTGATGTTTGCTTGTGTGTTGTATGGCGAGTACCTAACCTCAAAGCCTACACAGTCATGGGAAACGCTTTGTGTGTTGAACAGAACAAAGCTGTGGCTTCTGACTGGCCTGGAGCATGGCCCCATGAGATGAGAAGTGGGTGGTTTGTTGGGAAGCACGTGGGGGGGATACTTGGAGGCTGTCTCTTGTTCGGTACTGGCAGTGCAGCAGTCGCTCTTTGGCTTTGGAATGGAAATTGGGTGGTTTTGGGTTAGTTCCTCGCTTTGCATCCAAAACCCCAATAGATTCCCTTGGGAGCTCATTTTGCTGAAGCCTATTCATTATTTGATATGTTTTCCATGTCTCTCCATTTCCTTAAGGTCTGATGTAGACTGGACCTTCCTCTTTGGCTGGAAACTCTTTGCTGTGCTTTGCCTTAACTGGTTCTCTGGTCGGGGGATTCTACCTGCAGTGGTGGATAGGGGTTTTTTAATCAAGTGCTTAAAAGGATATAACCAAATGTATGGTTATTCCCATACTTGCCGCTTAAGAAAATGTGAAGCTTTTTCTCTTGGTGCTTGTGACATCTAAGAGTTCCTTATTAAAGATGAAAATGTCAAAGCGATCCCAAGGCAAATAACATCCCACATAAAGATGCTGTTGGATGAGGATTAAGCATCTGGTTACTGACTTCTACTGCCTGGCTCAAGGGGGAATGTGTATGGAGCAATTACCACTTACTCTAAGTACTTGTGAGAAGTGACTGGACACTGCAGAATGAACCCCTCTGGAACTGCCTTTCCCCCCAGCCCAGGCATGTTAAAGGTGTACCATGTTGTCACTCAGTATTGGCTTCACTGGGACCAGAAATCAGAGTTGGCCTCAGGCTCTGTGCCTTGCAGGATGGCCCGAGATGCCCAAACTGTTTCTGCTGAGCTCCTCCTCTGCTGCACTGAACCATGCTTTAGTCTGGGATCTATCAGCGTGCATGACTTAGGGCTATGGATATATTTGAACTCGCCCTATTTGCTGCAGCAAAATGGGTGTTTTGCCTAAATAATTGCATTTCCTGGGTAATGCAGGAATAAAACCATGAAACCTTCTGGCCATAACTTGCTGTTCATGTTCTGCAGGAAGGGGTGGGGGAAACAGCCATGCTGAAAGTCACCCTCCCCTCTTCGCCATGTACAGAACATCAGGGGGGAAGCACTGCTGTGCCTGAGCATCCTGCAGCCACTGTGGGCAGTGCATGCAGGGGCCTTTCCAGCCCTCAAGAGAAGTCATTTATTCAAGGTTTCTATGCAGCCAGTGGCAGATGAAGGGATTGGATCATTCCTCTTCTTCCAGCAGAACAAGACATTCTCCCCCCCCCCCCCCATTACATTTTAAGCTAACTTTCATTCTGTGCTTAAGCCTTTCCAGAGTGCAAATGATCAAAGCAGGAGATTAAAGACACATCCCAATCTGATGAGATCAGGAGTTTTGTCTGTTTCCTTATGCTAGAGAAAAAGCAAAGCATCTTTTTGGTATTTCCTCCCCCCCCCCTTTAAATGTGATCAGGGTGAAGCTAATGTGGCTTTGCTGGTCCAGTAGGAAATGGAACTCAATTTTACATGTTTTTTCTTAAACCATTTTACTGTATTAAAAATGACAGAGGTTAGAAACAAAGCTCTTATACTTTTATTGAGCTGGAATTACAAGTGACAGAAAATCATTTTGGCCCTAGTGCAGTAAATGTTATCACTAAAGCATGTTCAGGGGAGATTAGGACAGTCTCTCAAGCACAAGAGACAAAAGTTCACAAAGAAGAAGTGATTTTGCTGTCCTTGTCTCGCAGCCATTGTCTGGTGAGGAGACAAAAGTATTGGAACTCTTGGGAATGCTGGATCCGGGGGGGTCAAGGAATGGTGGGTGCCTCTTGTAGAGCATGAATCGGGGGGAGAGATGCCTTGAATCCTATTGACTAATGGTTGAAATCTCCAAGTGAACGTTGAGTGGTTGTTAATGGGGTTTGGAGGCAAAAGGATGGAGATGCTGTTGGGTTGCCCTGACCTTGGGTAGGTGGTGTCACTTCTCTAAGCTTGAGGGAGGTGTAGCTGCTGTAGGATGGATAGGAAAGAGCTGCTTGTAAAAACAGGGGTCCACTGCTCAATACTGTAGAATCCTAGAATGGTTTGGGTTGGAAAGGGCCTTGAGATCATCCAGTTCCAACCCCCTGCCATTGGCAGGGATGCCTCACACTAGACCATGTCACCCTGGGCTCTGTCCACCCTGGCCTTGAGCACTGCCAGGGATAGAGCATTTACTGCTTCTTTGGATAACCTATGCCAGTGCCTCACCACCCTTGTAGTAAGGAACTTCTTCCTTATCTCCAACCTGAACTTCCCCTGGTTCAGATTGAACCCATCACCCCTTGTCCTGTCACTACAATCCCTGAGGAAGCAGCATCCCAAAGCCCAGTGAGAGGCTCTTTCCCGTGTGACAGAGCTGGTATTTACCCTGAGCCTGTTCTCCTAGGGAAGTGTCTTCTGACTGGTTTTTGTCCAAAGCAACCAAGCCAAATGTTCTGCCCTTCATCAGGATTCTGTTGGTGTTTGCTCATCCATCTGTGTCAGGAGCTGCGATGTTTGTGGTAAATCATGTTCTTCATGAAAGCTTTTAATGAGGAAATGAATTGATTGGATTTTTTGCATACTGGATTCTTGCCACTAATGCCCATAGACCAGCCCTTTGTTACACATCTTGCTTGTGAATGGGTCACTTTGTGGTTTATCCCTGGTCCTTGATCTCTTTCCAAACCTCACCAGTGCTCTTCTTGAATGACTCAGATGTCAACCCAAGAGGAGCTCCAAGTGTTAGAGGTGAAGAACTTATGGAGGGCTTCTCTTTTTGGCATGGCCAGAAGTGGGCAGGGTGTGTACTGCCCTCAGCCATGCTGCTGCTGGATGGGAAGCTGTGAGATGAGGCTGAGGAAAGAGTCATGGAATGGAATCATGGAGTAGTTTGGGTTGGAAGGCACCTTTAAAGGTCTTTAAGGCTCAAAGCAAAAGGTCATATAAAGCTTTGCATTTGGAGAAGGAGACCCATTCTAATGGAAGGGAGTTGGGAGCCTTTAGAATGTCTTAAGAGGAAGAGATGCGATGGAGGTTCCTTGGGGAGCAGAGGATGTCCCAGGGCCCAACAAACATCTTTAGGACTTACAATTCCTCTTGGAGCTTCTTGCACACAATGCGTGGTGATCATTGCTGGGGTCCTGGCAGCATTTCAGGCAGAATCCTCCATCTGTCACTGTTCATCAGGCTGGAACAAAGCATGGAGAGCCTCGTGTATGCTTATGTCTGTCTTTTTTCCTCTCTTTTATCTTGTAGGTACCACTTGGACTTTCTGCCTCGAGGTGAGTACAAGCCAGGGGAAAGAGGGATGAGCTCTTATGGGCTTGGGAAGTAGGGAAGGGCTGGACATGTGTGTGTTTCCTATGCAAAGTCATTAAGGAGAAGAGCTTAAACTGAATATAGAGCTGTGTGTGGCATTTCTTGAGGTTGGAAATGGGCAAAGCTGGGGTGATGCTGTAGCAGGAGTTGGGGTTAGTATTCTTGCCGAGCAGCACAAGTTCATTTCCCCTTACCTTTGAGAGCAAATAGTACAAAACTGAGTGGTGCTGACACAAACACAATGTCTGGGACAAAGGCCTGATGTTCCAAAAGGGCAGGAGATTCCCATGGGCCATTGACTTGGGAACAAAGACGATTGGGTAACCTGCAGGGAGTTTCCTTCAGTCTCATTGCTTCATGTTCATGTGAACTTGAAACCGAATCCACCTCCAGGTGTAGACGAATGGTTCAGGACTGTGACCATCTCTTCACAAGCTGGGATATTCCCATTGTGACTTTGATCTTCATTCCCACAGTAATGGGGGTGATGAGTTAAACTTCCCAGGGTGCCTGCAGGTCACAAGCTGTGTCACTGGGTTCTCCTGTGTGTTAGGGACAATGGATGGCTATGTGTTTGCTCGGAGCTGACCTGGAGCTCCTTTGACTCGATTGAATTGGTGTTGCTCAGCTCTGATGGATCGTTCAGAGTGTTGGGTACAACCAGGCTGCAGCCAAGGATGTGGTTCAGTGGCTTCATCCTTTCTCCTTACACAATGGTTGTGGTATGTGAGTGCGGGTAGAAGGATGCCAATGTTCCAACAGGATGGGAGCTGGGGCTGTAATCAACCCCTTTGGGAGTGTTCCAACTCAGCTAATCCTTCATTTACTCCAGGAAGGAATTCCAGTGTGTTACCTCCTCGATCAGGGAGCACTTCCAGCACATCCTGGCTGGCTGGCAGCACAGAAATGCAGCGGCATTGCAATTCCCACTAGAACAGTGTTATCACGTTTTAATAGGAGCCTCGCTGCAGCCTTGGTGCTTCTAATTGCTTTCAAACCTTTGTTTTCATGCGTTTGGTTGATGAACCCAGCATCTGGCATCATTTGAGAAAGTACAACAGACAGCTGTGTTCAGAATGAGAGAAGGGAGAGAGGATTAGAACACATAAAAGGGCTCAAAATGAGGTTTTTGCTTTAAATTCTGAAAGTTCATGCAATTTCAAGGGTGGAGGAGGGATGCTTTTGTTCTTTTGAAAGTCTTTCTTCTTTGATAGACTTGGAAGGCTGAGTAATATTAGGAAGATTGGTTTGTAGAACTGTGTATAGATTTGCAAATGAAGTGCCCAGCTTGCTTAAATCTCTGCAAGGCATTACTGTGCAGGTATTTGGGTCTTCAGGGATGGAGGTGTCTCTCCATGTGTCCCCAGGTCCTCTTGGCAACTAATGCTATTGGGAAGAAAATATGCTATGGAAACAGGGCAATCAGGGGGTGAAAACGTGGGCTTGGACATCACCTTAGAGGCCTCAACTCCAGTTTCTGATCCCTTGCTGGAGAAAGGAGAGGTGGTGATGAGAGGCTGCTGCATCTGAATGGAGAAAGAGCCACAGAACTACAATGTGGGGCTTGATTTTAAGGAAATGAATCTCATGTGCCTTATATTGATCAGAGAAGTGCAAAATCCAGGTATCAATTGGCTATTGAAGTAACAGGCTGATGTGACAAAGGAAAAGCTTTCTTCTAAGCAGGTTTGTAATACTGAGTAAAGAGCTATTCTAAAGGGGATGAGCACAAGTTGTTACCGCATCTGAGCTCCCTGAACTCAGTGCTGTGCTGAAATCCCCCCGAAGACCAAAATCCATCTATCCCAACGTGCTGCTTTCCAGTATTGGCTGAAATGAATAGAATTGGCCTTGCTGCTTCCCAGCAAGCAGAGATTGATACGAAATGGGAGCATAGGCAAACAAGAGTGGTTTCAGAGAGATGTATCTAAAGAGAGATGTTGTTGACTGTAGCATGTAACTGCAAGTTAGTTTTGCCTTGTTCCTTAGGTGCTCTTTGAACAGAGTCCCAGGGTGACTCATGTTTCCTTTTGGAGGAGGGCTGACTGCCTATGTAAAGCATTTTATACACTTAATATATTTCCTGCGTGCCTGCCCTTGCTGTCTTGCAGCAACCTCCCCTTTATGGAGAATGAGCTAAGAAGAGTTGGCAAAGAAACCCTGGAGAGGACCTGGGTCAGCTGTAGCCCTCCCCCAGGTTCCTTGTTGCTGTTTCCATCTCTTCTCATCATTCAGTGCAGAGGAAATGTTCTGCAACAGCTTTGATTTAGAAGAAAGGAATGGTCTGAGGGAGCAGCATGAGGCCGTTCTGGGGTACTGCAAGGGAATCCAACAGGAGGAGGGAAGAGAGGGGTATTTGGGAAGAGAATGGAGGGACAGGGAGCAATGCAGAAGTAAGGATTAAAGAAGGAAAAGGTGCATGTGTGGCTAAATAAGAGCTGGAAGTTTGGCTTTGCTGGAATGGGACTTTGCACTGAAGTAATGTGTTTCAGCTTCTCCATTCCCAAACCCAAAAGACATGTAAAGATGGGCAAGCTTAACAAGATATGGTCACTGGTAGAAGTGAGGTAAATGAAACCATTGATGTCTAGACAGTGTTTTGAGATACTCAAAGCACAAGTAATGTTCTGCTTTGCCCCTCCACCAAGGCATCTAGCCTGGGGCAGGCAAAGAACTGGAACCCTCAATCCTCCTGTGGGGTACCTGGGCCTTCCTTCTGGTGGGTGTCCCCTTAGCAGAGCACTGCACAGAGAATGGTTTGGGTTGGAAAGGACCTTAAGATTATGTAGTTTCACCCACTAGTAGACTCCTACTAGCCCCAAGCTGTTCAGGGTTACTCTTAACTGATACGTACTTACGCTTAAGAACTCACTGTGGATGCAGTTGGAGGCAGTGACTCTTTTAACCTGATTTTGAAGAAACCAGCCCGAACTAGATGAATAAACCCAGATTTATTTTCATAGGGCTTACCATAACTTTTGGTTTTCCATCCGAAGCTGATCCCAAATGGTTTCCTCTGAAGTGCTGTGTGTATTTCCTGCCTAGTTGTGGCCCTTAAAATGTTCAGAAGTCACCTGAACACGTGAGAGTGTGAGGATGGTTCTTCCAATTCATGAAATGTGGGAAAACTGAGACTCAATAAATGTACTTAAGGTACCAGAACATCTACAGGTACATCCAAAGATCTACTGCTTCTTCCATCTCTGTGCCTTAACCACAAAAAATGTCACCTCCCTCAAGTTGGGAGCAATGTAGATATATAGGGAGGGAGATGCAGTAAGGAATAAGCCAGGATTAAGCATGACTTAAAAATTGGGAGCCTTCATGTCTGTAAGAGGATTAGGTGAGTAACAGTGTGGAAAGTCTTAGTAGGTCACTTACAGTGTATATAGTATTTAGATGAAGTGTGTATCATTTTACCTCTATCAGCCCCACTCGCTTTGGCTCGGATGCAGAGACTTTCTGGGTCACTGGTTATTCTTGGGGTTGGATGTTGTAGCAGTGCCTGAGGTATGTGTGTGTACATCCGAGGCATGCATGGAGCTTGCTTTCATTAACTGGCATTAGACAAAGGCCTCAAGTGTTAGATTTATGAAGTAGCTTTTCTACATAAAGCCTCAAATCTATTGAATTGAACTGAAGCGGAGCTGGATGGGAGACGGAACCGCGAGCTTCCCTAAACCGCTGCTCCCTGGCATTGCATATTTGCTTCGTGTAGTTATGACAAGTACAAGTAGCAAATCATTAAAGCAGCAAAAACACCATCTTTACTGTAAAGATCCCCTTTGAAGCTGCGGCAGAGTGTTCCTGAATTAATGGAGTGCACAGTGATGTCCCTAAGTTGTATTTATAAAAGCCCCTCTTTACGTTCATGCCAAGAGGCTCCAGCTCCATGGTGAGCAGGGTTCAAACACAGAAACCTCCTCTAGATTTATGATGTGTTGGAAAACGCACAGGGAAAAAGACTATCCAATGGCCAATATTTGTAACGTACTGTTAGAATATCTATTCTCTCACCATGCCTGGAATTCCCCTGCTCTCTAAACACCAGTGCCAGCTACAACCCTGGGGATGTCATAACATGGAGAGACAAAGGGAAAACAAAACAACTCTTGTTAGCATGCCTTCTCCAGGCCAAGCTGTGCTTGGATGGTGTGTGGGGCAGAGCTTATTAATGAAAACTAACATCCACACGCAGGCATGTGTGCTTGAACTTCCAAAAGCCAGGCTTTAACATCAACACTTGTGACAGGTCCCTTTATCAGCGCTGAAGCTTTGCTTCCTGCAGCTCCGAGCGTGCACTGCTTTGCCTCTGTGCATGTGTTATACTCTGGGCAAAGCAATCTGTGCAGAGGCAGGGGTTTTTGGGTTGAAATCGCTCCTGTTTTGGAGTTGTGCAGGCTCTGAGCAGCTGCACAGCTTTGCTTTTACATGGGCTTATGAATTATTCTGCTGCGGGAGGTATTGTGCCCATTCTGGAGGCAAGTAATGATGAGAGGAGAGAACAGGCTGCTCTGCTTGGACAAATGTCATAGGAAGGAGGCAGGCGTCTGTGCTCTGGGAAGGGCCCTATGGAGGTGGAGCTGCATTTTTATGTGCATGTATAGCTAGAAAAATGCAAAGTTCTGTGTGACTTTGAAACTGTTTCTATTGCATTTCAAGTGCTCAAACCAGAAATCCTTATAGCAGCCTTCCAGTGCCTAAAGGGGCTGCAGGAAACCTGGAGAGGGGTTGTATGGACAGGCCAAGGGGAATGGCTTGAACCTGCCCGAAGGGAGACTGAGCTGAGCTCTGAGGCAGAAGCTGTTCCCTGTGAGGGTGCTGAGGCGCTGGCACAGGGTGCCCAGAGCAGCTGTGGCTGCCCCATCCCTGGCAGTGCTCAAGGCCAGGCTGGACACAGGGGCTTGGAGCAGCTGCTCCAGTGGAAGGGGTCCCTGCCCATGGCAGGCGTTGGAGCTGGAGGAGTTTTAAGGTCCCTTCCATCCCAAACCAGTCTGGGATTATCATGAGGCTTTAAAATCTCTTAAAAACCTTTGAAAATGATAGGCACTTTTATTGGGGGGAGTCCTGTTCATTGTGTGAAACGAGGGGAGAAGGGAAAAGCTTCCGAAAGTCAACATGTCATTTGATTAGAAGTAAATCAGGTTTACTGTTATCATCTTTCCTTGGAACAAATGAAGAAGTTGCACAGTTTATAACGGGATTTAAAGAGCAGGTAACAGCAGCTCCAGTTTGGTTGTACTCTGCTGCAGTTTATGTCAAAGCTTTCATGACCTCTATTGAGAAGAATGAGGTTAATGTGGTTTTTGTGCTCTTTTTAAACCAGACCCTTGATTTAAACTTGAGGGTAACTTCCTGGTTTGGGTTAGTAGGTTACTCTTGGACATCTATACTTCATCTATCCAAGTGTTCCAGTTACTGTGTCACCCACCATCCTTTGAACCCCATCTGACCTGTAACACCTTAGGGCAGAGCTTGGCCTCTTGGTTCACGTTTGGCAGTGTCCTGTGCTTCCCTCCCTAAGGAATTCCAGAGCACATTGAAGAATAAAGCATTGCACCCTAAAGAAGGTATGAACAAGTCAGTACAAATGCCAAATGTCCAGCAGTTTGGGGAGCACCAGCAAGTTAAACGTTAACTGGTTCTATTGGTCCTGCTTTGGTTGTAAATAGATATACTATCTATATATATATACTACAATCCATACTCTAATGATGAGATTGTCTAAATGGTCTGATTGCAGCTTTGGAGAGGGACCCTTCTGTGTTTTCTGAACTGGTTTGTGTAGCAGGAATGTGCTGGGGTAAATAAATCTCAGAGGTTATTGCAATGTGCTGGGATGCTCAGAACTCAAGCATTGCTCTGTGCAGAGCAGGAGAACAGGCAAGAAATTGTCCCACTGGGGCCAGCATAAGAGAGTGTTCACCCAGGCCATCACCTGAGCTTTCCCATAGGGGTAATAGACCCTCCTGCTCCACAAAAAGGGAGAAATGGTGCAAACTCTCTATTTTGGCTGTTAAGATGGTTTGGAGTCCTGTTGTGTACCACTGAGCCTCTGTGGGGAGCAGGGAACTGGGTGCCCTCTGCACCCATAGCAGGAGCAGGGCTGGGAGTGCAGGGCTGGATCCCAACTCCTGTCTCTTCCAAACCTTCAGCTGGTTCAAAATCAGGAGGTTTGAATCTCTCTGCCCCCTCTCCCCACATTGACTTCTGCTCTGCTTTGGTTTGTAGAGCAGGAACTCCATCCAAATCATCTCCAGAGTAGTAATCCTGCCCGTCAGGCAGCCTCCATGCTGAACCATCACTGTAAAATCATCCTTTGCATTATCATAAATGCCTAATGGGCATCTTCCTGAGTCCCTGGAGCACCTATTGCTCTGCCGTGTGCTCCTGCCTTTGCATTCACTGCCTGTACTTACTTTTTCTTAGCAGTGGAATGCTGCAGATACGGGCAAGACAGCCTCCTTGTGTCTTGTCATTGGAATGTGCTTGCTAAGCTCCAGCTCCCTCATGGGTTAGTTCTGTTTATCCCTTGTTTGCTTGGAAGGGTTTTGGCTAAGAAAGTACACTGAACCTACTGACACTGCAATGGCCATTACTCAAACCCCTTTGGCTTGTGGTCTCCTTTTTGGTACTGATGATGCTGATGT
This sequence comes from Melopsittacus undulatus, assembly GCF_012275295.1. NCBI lineage: Eukaryota > Metazoa > Chordata > Aves > Psittaciformes > Psittaculidae > Melopsittacus > Melopsittacus undulatus. The sequence continues at coordinate 722,000 of NC_047543.1, read as the reverse complement.
CTTTTTCAGATCCCAGGCTGTCTTTGCAGAACTCTTTGTCAGTTATTGGACTGCACAAGCTTTGCAGGCACAGTGCTGTGCTTCTAGCAGAGCTGATGCTTTAGAAGGTGAACCAAAGCGCAGCTTTGTCACCTCCCTCTGCCTCAGTATCCCCATCCTTTAACCAAAGACCTTCTCTCTTCAAAGAGGCTCATGAAGAATAACTTCTTATTGGACAGGAACACAAAGCATTGGTAGCTTTAGGCTGACTTTGCTCGCATTGGGCCGGGCTTTGTGCTTCACTGATGTGTTCCTGGGGCATAAAAGAAGGGATAAATCTTGTTTACTTGTTTACATCCCGTGGGAATCTGCTGCTGCTCTGGGTTTCAGGCTTGTTCCCAGCCAGGCTGCAATGTGCTGTGCTTCCCCTGGCAGGCAGCTGTTCCCTGTAGCTGCTGCCCACTTGAGAGGCAGAATGTGCCAAGGATTGCAAGAGAGGAGCTGGAGGGAGGAAGTGGGAAGGGGAGGGAGGCAGGGGGAAAAGGGGAGCTCAGCTGGGGAATGACACAGGGGCTGGCAGGGGATGAGAAAACAGAGTCATGGGAGAGGAGATGCTCAGCAGCTTCTTGTCTTCAAGGGTCTGGGGGGTATCTAATTCCTCCCCCCCCCCCCAAGCCTCATCAGCTATTTGGCTTCATGAGAAGCTCGGCTGTCTTCAAGCAGCCCTGCCAAAGTTATGGAAACTTATGGAATGCTGCTCATGGGGCTGCCTCCTGGCTTGGGAGCAGGACTCAGGCTTTCTGTTGGTGTTCCTCTTAGAAATAACCCCTGTGGGAAGAGCTCCGTTTCCATATCTGCCCGTTGGATGGATGTCTAGGGATGGATTGCTTCCAGGGTTGTATGATCATGCAGTTTCTTTGCCATGTGGCAGGGAGAGAAAACAATTTAACCCCAGTCTGTTTGGAGCATCTCATCCTCCTTTGGAAGCTGAGAGCTGCAAAACCTGAATTCCCTTCAGTGTCACAAAATATTTCTCTCTTTGGACCCGTTGTGGGGCTTTCAGTTGAATAATGATTTTTGTTTCCGCTACAAAAGGAGGTTTTTCACCCCAGAAAGCTGCTGTTTTCCCGTCTACACGCTTCAGGAAGGCTGCTCTTGTGTTATCCAGCTCCTGCCTGATGAATTCCCGGGATGTCTGTGGCCCATCACGGGCTGATGCCGCAGCTGCAGCCCGACCTGCTGGGCACCGGCGCTCACTGCACCCGCAACCCGCTTCCTCCTTTAACAGAAGGGGCAGCTTTAGTGGCCTATTAATTTGCTTTACTCCATGTAATTAGTGAAGAAACCCTGGCTACTGAGTGAACAAGATCAGGCTTGGACCGGATTCACTTGTCAGGCAGCCAAGACCTGTTCGGGTCGATGTTTCTAACCCAGTGATGGATCGGCTCCTCCTGTGCACAAGGAGGTCCCTTGCATTGCTGCTGACCCCACTGCCGTGGGGCAGAGCTGTCCTGCTGGTAAAACACAGCCTAAGCAGAGATGGGTCCTGCTCTCACCATGGCCTTGTCTGCCTCGAGAGCCAGGGACAAAGTTATTCCTCCTGTGCGTGGTCTCCGCAGCCAAGAAGATAGTTACTATGGGGGGAAACCACCCTGAGATCTGTAGATATAGGAATTTCTCATGTAGTTTGTTGGTATTGTTATTGGTACAGCCTGGGATGGATGTGTATGTGTACATAGTGATGTGCAATAGGAAACATGGGATTTTCAAGCAGATAGAATGTTATCTGGGCCCTGGCGCTACAAGTCTGAATGAAGGAGGTGCAGAACATCCGCATCCCCCAAAACCTCAGCTCTATCACGTATTAATCCCAAGGACTAACCACACAGAGCCAAATGGGTGCTTAGGAGCCAGCGAAGCCTTTAAAGCGTTCAAAAAAGAAACATCAGACATTTCCTAGCACATAAATGTGTTTAAAAAGGTATATAATTTATAATGGCAACGTTGACAGAGCTGTAACTACATTACAAAGGCTAAACTATAATCTATTTACAAGTGAGCAGTACTTACTGTGTGGGTGCGTCTCTGTTGATGTGTTTCCATGTGATTCTCCATAATTTCAGCAAGTGATTGTAGTGAGGGATATTAAACCATAGTATTGATAATACTTTTACAGCTCTGCTTTGGGAAATGCATTACTTCTAAATTAGTCCCTGCAAATGTAGGGATATTAACATTGTCGAGCATGAAGGCAGATGGGATTTGGATCAGAGACCTTTATTTGTAGCATGATGCTGAGGAGTCATTACTTTAAAGCAGGAACTTCGTTTCCCTGAATATTAACTCGAGTTGGGGATTTTACTTCCGCTTTGGCATGAACAAGCTTATCATAAAAGTGTAAATGGAACTCGCTTGGTATTGATTTTTCTTATGCTTTAAAAAGATGCTTAATGAAACTCAGGGTACCAGATAAAGGCCTTCACTGAATGCAACATAAAGCTTAACTGCAGTTCCCTTAACAAGCTACTGGAGATGATTGTTGTCCTGCTACAAAACCCTTTCACCTATTTGGATTGTTTCTCTTCCTGTGTGTGCCAGGATGCATTAATCCGGCTTCCCCCCCAGGAGAGGCAAACTGCAGCTTAAAGATAGGGAACTGCTTTGGCAGTTCTTGTCCTGGGGAAGAACTTGGGTTTTGGGGTTTCAACAAGAGGTTTTAGTCTTACATAGAGTCACTGCTCCTCTCCTGCACAAGAAGAGGTGGGCATGGAGGCACGTTCTGGCACTGCACCCAGAACCTGAACTGAGGTTTTTCTGTCCTTTACCCTAAGTCCTGGTATTTGCCGGATCCTGCAGCGATGCCAGGGCAGAGATGGGGCTCTTGCTTTTACATTGCAGCACTGCCAGCCCCAGAGCAAATAGGAAGGAAAGGTTTAGGTTATTCTGCTCCTTGCAGGGAGCACTTTGTGCTTTCAAGGTTGTGGCAAAGGAAGCAACTGTGTGTTCCTTGATGACAGTGACTCCTTCTACTGCAGGTCCTCCTTGTGCTGCTTGGATGCAGCCTCATGAATGCTTCATTAGGTTCTCATTTTCCTCTTGGTCACTGTGTTCTTCTCCAATGCAGGGGTTCTGCCAGAGCCAGGTCTGAGTGATGTCCATGGCTCCTGCAGGGACCTGGTGTAACTGATGCCACCTGCCTGCCATTGTTGTCCCAGGGCACTGCTTTAAACTGCCACCCCTCTAATGCTGGGGACAGCACAGACACCATCCATCCCCTCTGAGGTTTGCTATGTAGAAGCAGGGTATCTGTATTAATTACCCCAAATGCCTTCAAGCCCCTCTTTCTGCTGCTGTGCAAGAAGCTGTTTCTCCACAATACATCAGCCGGCTAAAAGCTGCCATAATTTCATCTTCTTTCCCCCTATGCCACAACTATCATGAAGCGAGTGGAGTGTTGGCACACTTGGGGGTAGCCAAACCATGCCTGGAGATCCCCGGGATGAGGTGTAAGCCCCAGAAACCTCTTGCTCTTTCCCTTTGAGTCAATCCTGCTTTTTGCTCATGCTCCAAAGAGTGCTAAGTTGGGGATGTTGCTGCGGATGGGAGTGGGAAGCGAGCGCAGCATCGTGTCAGGTGCAGGGTAGTTATTTGCTGGGGTTCTCTGCTATTTGCTTTTTATTCCCTGTGTTTTCATTAAAAGCTAATGAGTTTTTGCTTCATTCAGAACAATGGCTTGGCCCCTGACAAGTTGTTGGTTGTTTATTTTGCTTGGCCTCAACTGTTGCTGCTCCATAAACTTTATGGAGAAGCGGATTAAAGCACAACAAGTCCTCGTAATGCAAACCCAAGTGGGAAGGCAATAGGATTTGTTATAAGGAGCTATTGTCTGCAGAGCTTTTGTTGGTCTCTTTTTCTGTTCGGTTACTAAAACTAGAGGTGGTTTTTGAGGATATCCCTCATGTTGAACCAACCAAAGTGCTTTTGGTTGTATTCATTTGTGTTGCAGCAGAGTCCAGCCTGCTTGGTATGATGCATGTATGTGCATCTTGCAGCCTGGGTGTGTGACGGACATATAGGCCGAGTTTCTACTGTGTAGGGACAGCAAGTAGGAGTGAGAGCATCCCCTGTGTGCTATTTCATGCACCATCCACCAAAGCAGAGACCTGTGGCTGATGTCTGCACCAGCTTCCCCTGTTCCATAAGTCACTGTAGAAAGGCACTGACTTATTCTTGCAGGTAACTTCCTCGGTTGGGTCCTTGTTCTTGTTCCAAATAGCTTAGTGCAGGCACACGTGGGAGCTGCTAGCTGGAAACAGGAGCAGTTTACCCATTCCTGCAATGATCCTGCACCTGCACCTCATTCCAGGGACACCTGTAACCCATGGCTGTGCTGGAAAACACTGCGTTTTGGGTTGAAAGGAGCCGAAGTGCAGAGAGCAGAGCACGGCACAAGGGAAGGCTCCTTGCTGCAATGAACGTTGGCTTCTCCTATGCTGCCCACTTGCTGTTGGGGAGGAGCTTTTTAGAGAGGCTTTTTAGAGCCTTTTGATTTGAGGAGCGAAAAAGCCCAACAGTAAAGCAGGGAAGAAGCATCTCCTTGTCACAGGCAGCTGAGCAAAGCTCTGCAATGGCTGCTCCAAGGTCAGGGATGCGCTCCCGGCTGCGCTCCGCTTCCCATGGCTGGAGCAGGGATTTCAGTCTCTGCTTTTTAACCCCTGATTGTTGTGTTCCTTGTGGAGGCACATGCATGGATCCCAGTCTGCTGGAGCAGAGGATCGTGCTGTAATGGATGGAAGGCTTCCATTAGCCTTCCATCGTCTGCAGTACCCTGTCTGCGGAGGTCTGATTCTGCAGAAGGATCACAGGCTGCCTGTTTGGGCCAGGGACCACTGCTGGATTAGCAATGCAGAGCGATGCACCTTCCCAAAAGGGTCATTTCTGAATTCCCTATTTTCCCAGAATCCGATGTTCCGCACTGTGTGTTGGGATGGCTGCTGGACGCAAGCAGAGCTGGGAAAAGACTGGATTACTTCCAGTTGTAATGGTCTAAAGGGTGGACTGCCAGAGACCCCTCTGTTCTGTCATTGCCCCCCATAGGCCTTTGGTTAAGCTCAAAGCCAAATCTCCAATCAGTTTTTCCAAGAGCTTTGTGTGTGGCACCCGCTGTGATGGGAGTGAGATGCTCTTCACAGCCCTATTGCTCCCTTTGGGGAAGGATTGAGAACTGAACCCGTGCCCTTGAATGCAGGAGCCTGGGGGTCTCCGAGAGCTTCCCACTCAAGAGCAAGTGAGGGGGGACTCCAACTGGGATTGCTGGAAGTAAACCCCATCCCAAATACGGTGTCGCATCTTTGTGCAGCTGGAGGCTTAACAGCATCTCCGCTGTGTTTCCAGGTGTGAGGAAGAGCATTGTAAGCCTCTGCTCCAGGCCTTGGTACCCTTTCATCAGTGGTTCATTGAAACTGTGGGGCACAGCTCCTCTGTTTGCCCAGATAAAACTTGGCTTTAGTGCTTGAGCGCAATTAACATCAGCTGAAAACTCACCTTTCTTGCTGTTTGTTGGGTGTTGAATGAGTGAGCAGCTGTCTTCAGCTCTGTTATCAGCACTCTGGGCTGTGTGTATTCAGGAAATGGAGGGTAAAAGCTTGAAAGACCTTTGGCTTTGTTTGGGGTGAGGAGTAGTTTCTTCTACAGGTAGGCTAGCTGCACTCCATATTCAACCTTGATATTAGCATCTGTCACTGTAGTCTCTAGGTGCCTTCTGTGTAAAATCCCATTATCAGGAGCAAATTCCCTAGCAAAAATTCAATGTAACATCAAGGATGGGGAGGGAATAGCTCCTGCTTCCACACTCAAACATATGTGACTGCTTGTCATAGGGAGTCAACCTTTCTTTCCCTACTGTTCCTCAAGGAAGGATCTCAAAGCTCATTCCTACAACATAGGATGAGTTCATTCTAGTGAAGCAGGTAGCATAGTCCTTCATTTTACAGATGGGTTATTCAGTTATGCAGAGCTCCTGTACTGAGGGCAAGAACAGAATTGGACCTTGCTCTGGTAGTTTGGCCTCAAGGCCGGTATTTCCAGCCTCCTCCTTGTACACCTTCCGGGTAGGAAGTCTGCACACATCCAGCATGAGTCTTCTTGCGTCAGGACTATCCCACCATGGCCCTAAATGGTGAATGTGGCCTTAAGCACATAAACGTGGGTTTGGGTTTTGTAGAGGAGCTCAGTGGGAACCAGGAGGGAATCTGTGTGACAGGGTGGGCAGGAGGGTTTGGGGTGAGGAATGAGTCCACTGAACTCAGGCTCTCCTTCCCTTTCCAGGAGAGGATCAGTGTGATGCTGGCTTTGGACAGGACAGTTCTGATGAAAACCAGAGCTGGGCTTTTGCCCCTTCCATGGCGTCTGATGCTTCACTTCCATCGGACTTCCAGGATGAAGGTAAGTCCCTGGTGCTGTTTGAAGTCCTTGAGTGAAGAGATAACATGAAATGTCATCTGGTCTCATTTCCTTGTTGTCATCATGCAGGAGTTGGGTTTGTGAGTTTGGGGCTTTTATTGTTTAGGATTGAAGTTGAATGTAGTTGTTGAACATCTTGCTGCAAACTGGAGTTGCTTGTTCTGTTTGGGATTGGAGGCAGGGAATGCCACCACTGTGCACTTGGAGCAGGCTCTGAGCTTCTCCAGAGCTGTCTCTGGAGGAAGCAAGAGGAACTGAGCGGGTTGGGGATGACTTTACTCAATGAGGCATGGCCCAGCTCTATAGGATCGTCCCTAATGAGTGATTAAGAAGCTAATGTTTGTACAGTGCTGGGAGGCACCGTGGAACCACTAAGTACTGTTAGAATGATAAGTATTTCTTAGGAGACCCTTCCCATGTAATGGACTCAGACAGCTTGAAGCCTTTGTCTTTTAAACTGGTGAATCACTGGGTTTGCTGGTGTTTGTTCATTTAGTGTTACTGAAGATGGATCCCAAACCATCCTGAGGGGTGGGACTTGCACCTCTTAGTGTTTAGCACTACTAAATATGGCTTGAAGTGGGGCTTCTGTGATCATGGCAGAGCATCTTACCCCTTGCTGGAGGGATGCTGAGCCTGGGTCCATGTGGAGGTGAAGGGGGTGAGGACCACTGTGGCTTCTGCCCCGTTTCTGGCTCTTGACTGTGCTGCTGTGTCCCAACAGCTTCAGCAACAATATGTTTTCTGTTGCAGAGGTTAGCATATGGAAGGGAACGTAATTCCCAGTGACAGGAATGTGTTCTGGAGAAGGCTCCTTTTGCTCATGTTTGGCCTCCGAATACATAGAAAATGGGTAGGGAAACAATAAAGCACCAACGTGAGCTTTATCCATAGCTCTTCAGAAGCAAGATGCTGGCTCCAGGGGAGAAGCCTGTAAACTTCTTCTGCAAGTTTCTTGTCTGGTCCATGATGCTCCAGCCACCCTGTACCCAGTATGGGATGGATGTGTCCTCTTCCAAGGTGCACTGCGTTCTTTCTTGGTCCATTACGCAAGGTGGATGTGCAGGGTCCCTGGGGCTGTGAGTGGTCCTGCAGAACATGTGGTGCAGGTGGGCACTAATTGGGCAGGATGTGTGCTGTGCTGTGTGGGTGGGTGCTCAGGGTGCTTGGGGGGGGGGGTCACACTGCTGGAGTGATGCTGAAGGATGCAGGGGGGGTCACACTGCTGGAGTGATGCTGAAGGATGCAGGGGGGGTCACACCACTGGAATGATGCTAAAGGATACGGGGGGGGTCACACCGCTGGAGTGATGCTGAAGGATGCAGGGGGGGTCACACCGCCGGGGAGGGGGGGAGGCCGGCTCCGCAACCGGGGCGCGGCGGCGGCAGCGGAGTTCTGCAGCGCCCCCGTGTGGCGCAGAGCGGTACTGCACCGTGCGCGGACCCGCGTGGGCTCCTTCCGCTTCCCGTGAACCAAGAACCAAAGACCCCCCCTAAAACCGACCCCAAAACCCACCCGATCTCCAACCCGAGGGTTCCTCCGGATCCCTTCTTCCCGCTGTGGGAGCCTCGGGAGCGCGAGGGAAACCCTTGTGCCGGTGCAGGAGCAGATCCTGCTTTCCACCCCAAACCAGGGAACCTGCTCTCCTACCCCAAGGACAGGGTGGTGGCCGCTGCCCCAGGGGGGGTGAAGGAGCCACTTGCCCAAATGCTGTTTCAGGAGTGAGGACAAATTGCATGAAGTAAAAAGCAGCAAGAACCTGTTTCAGAGATGCTGAATAGCTCCAGGTTCTCTAATGTGTATGGATCGGGCCCTGAATGCCTGCGGATGAGGGGAAATGCCTCTTACACTGGCGTTGAAAGCTTTACATTTTTCCTTTCAAATACCATTAGAAGCAATTATTCTGCCTCCCTGAGGTCCAGAAATGTCTTTTGTTGCTTTTGACCACATTATTATAAACGTGCTGTTGAGGTAGTTGAAAACTCTATGAAACAGGAGGAGACATTCAAGGACCGGGTCTGTGACAAGTGTGATGCCATCAAAGGTTTCTCCTGGCTCGTTTCCTTTCTGATCTCGGGCATCACCTAAATGAGAGATGTTAAACCACAGATCACTTATTTCTCCTTAGGCTTTGAGCAGGTTTGACCAGCTCCGTGTGAGCTTTGCTGAGGGGGGAGAACTGGCCCAAATCCATGGATAAGAAAACATGTTTTCTCTTTATGGTGACATCCTGTACAGAAATCAGCCTCCCTCCGAGATCCAGGGCTCTGTGCTTTGATTTAGCATTTAGCTTGGTAGTCAGGGTTATTTGTTAGGGGTGCAGAGGAGGAAGAGTGGGTTGGTTGCAGGCTGCCAGAAGGAGATGTATGTATTACACTGGAGAGCTCAGACCTGTGTAGGGAACAAGCAATGGTGAGAGGAATGCTTCTGAGACCTTCAGCTTGCATTGGGAGCAAACAGAGCAACAGAAAACCCAACCCAAAGCGGGTCCCCTGTTCCCATTTGGGATTTCAGAGCCGCAGCAAATGGTAGTGTGAGTAATTGAGGCAGAAATCCCCATTTGTGGCCACAGCTTCCAGCAGCCAGGAATGCCGATGCTGCTCCCAAGGGCATCCAAGCCAGCCCCCAGTTCCATGAGTGCCCATTTTGAGCTCCAAGTCGTTTTTCCTCAAGCTGGAGACGTTTGGAAGTTGGTTTGAGAGGGTGTTCATGTGCTAAGGGTGCCTATGGAGGAGCATCTTCATCTTATCTCCCTCCCTTATCTTTCCCTGCATCCCAAAAAGGCAGTTCTTCTTTATAAGGTATTGAAACATAAGACATCAGCAGTGATGGAGGGGAGGACCAGAGGTTTCCTTAGGAATCACCAGGCAGGACACTCCTTAGTGCTCTTTTTGGGATGTAATCCTGACAAGGACCAGATTGGGCCCCGCAATGTTTGGGTCCAGCCTATGCCTTAAGCTCCCACATCTCAGTTGGATGATGAAGCACTTCCTCAGTGCAGGAAAGATACGGACCTGTTGGAAAGGGTCCAGGGAAGGGCCACAGAAGTGATCCGAGGGATGGAGCAGTGCTCCGGTGAGGAAAGGCTGAGAGAGTTGGGGTTGTTCAGCTGGAGAAGACTCCAGGGAGACCTTATTGGGGCTTTCAGTTCTTAAAAGGGCCTATAAGAAAGATGGGGAGAGACTTTTAGCAGGGCTGGTTTGATAGGACAAGCAGTGATGGGTTTAAAGTAAAAGAGGGGTAAAACACTGGCACAGATTGCCCAGAGAGGTGGTGGATGTCCCATCCCTGGAGCTCCTGCAGGCCAGGCTGGATGTGGTTCTGAGCAGCATGGTGGAGTTGAAGATGTCCCTGCTCACTGCAGAGGGAATGAGCTTTGAAGGTCCAACCCGAAGGATGCTGTGATGCTCTGATCACTTTGTGCTGGTTATTTGCAGCTGGGGACTCTCAGCCTCAGGATTCAGGCGCTGCTTTTACACTGAATAACGTGTTTGTGAGTGGGGTTTTGGGTGTCACCTGCTTGGGTTGCTGGTTTGGAAACAGGTTCCTGCCCAACCATGGGGCTCTTTGGTTGGGCTTTGAAGCTGCTCGAGTCATTTCCTGCTCACAGGAGCTGGTAAAACCTCAGCAGCTCACTGGGGCCCCACACAGGATTTATAATTGAAATCACTTCCAAGTCACTGAAATGCCGATAACTTATTAATGCAGCTCTTCTAAAGCACAAAGCTGCCAGTGCTGCTGCTTGCCGACAGGGAAAAGCATAATTAAAGTTCCTGTGTATTGCTTTGGAAGTGCAGGATCAGATGAAGAGATTTGTTTTCCATACCTAGAGGACAGTCTTTAACGACAAGGTGTTATTTGGGGTTTATTCTAGGAAGCAGCTTAATAGCAACTTTGCATGGAAACAGGGAATGGTGCCTTATGATCCCAGCGTCAGATGAATTGCAGCAGAGGGATGCCCTCGGCACGTGCATCATTCCAGCAGGAGCACTGGTGCCTTTGAGCTGATGCTGTTGGGTGTGTGGACCCGGGTGGTGGCTGCCAGGAGGGATGTCAGAGGGATGGAGCTTCCTCTCGTGGTGCATTCCATATTCCCCATGCCAAACACACCTGAATTACCCATGTGCCAAGTTACAGTTGTGGGGGGACGGGACAGGACTGGGATAACTTGGGTACCTGCCTCCTCAAGGCCTTTTTATTCATGAGGATGCAAATCCAAGGCATTAACGCTTTGTGTCTCCATATTCTCCCCAGCAGAGGGATTGGGCAGCCTGGCAGCAGAGGTGCCAGCTTTGGTGCCCTGTGGCTGTGTAGAAGCAGCCTGAGGATGCCCAGACCCTCGCATCTGATGCCCAGGACCTGATCTAGACTTGGGAAATGGGGTTTTGCCTTTGCAGAAGGCTGGGGCTGAGCGTGGTTGGCACCGGTAGTGATGGGGTACAGCAAATCTAGGGTGACATTTTGTCCAAATATGTAGATAAGAATAAGATAGAATATAAGGTGGAATATTTGATGGGTTCTGTGTGTTTGCTTCAGCAGGAACACAGGGAAGAGGTGCTCTAGATTGTGCCCTTGAAAGACATTGGGTTTAGAGCAAAGATTTGGGGGTTGTTTTCTTGGTGATAGGACTTTGAGTGTACTGAGGTCAGCAGAGGAGGTGAAGGAGGCTCTTCCTCTGAGTGAATGGCAACAAGACTTGTCTGAAAGCAGGGTAAGCATCTGTTCATTCCTCTGTGGGCCAGAAAGGCAACCGAGCCGTGTGCTTCCCCCATGCTCCTGGTACTCATGAGCCTTGGGGCCCTTCTCCCTTATCCCGAATGCAGACAGCCTCACCCCACAAACACATTCCAGGTATTGTCTGGCTGGAGCTGTTCATGGGAATAGTAATAATTGTACCTGTATCTTGCAGCATCAATCGCAAAACACGAACAAGTCCTGAAATACCAAATTCCCAGCTGAGAGAAATGGTCTGGACAGCAATAAAAGCCTTTGCTGTATATACATTAACACACACTAAACTACTACTGACTTCATTCTGACTTAAGCATGTGCTTCAGTGTGTGGTTCAGCGTGAGCCACAGGGAACGCATTAAATTATTACTCAGGTTATGCATTGGTGAAAATCACTACGTGCAAAAATAAAGCCACTGTCCTGAAGAATTTAATTTAAAGACTGCTTATAATAAATTGTAAAGTGAAACACGTTCAGGAACAACTGGAGGGGAAGGAAAAGCCTCTTTCCTTCAATTTGTCTTGGAACTTCTTCCAGTTCTACTTTAAATAGCAGGAGTCAGGTGTAACTGTATTCAGTAAGCTTCTCTCTGGGGCTGGTGTACCTGCCGTGGGTTTACTCAAGCAGAGAGGCTGCGCTTGGCCGTTCCATCACTGTCATTCTGCATGGGGGCATTCTGTGTGTGTGTCTGCACATGTGGGTTTTAGGAGTAGCTTTGTTTAATTCTCCTGGTGATGAACTACTGCTTAAAACAAGGTAAACTTGTATTGTTTAACCCTCGGAGAGATGCGGCAGTTGAAGGAGATTGGGTGTCCGGATTGATCTCTTTGTGCTCCATGGTGAAGGGTGGCTGGGAGTGTGCAGCCACATACCTGTGTGTGCTGGGGCAGAGCCAGGGGGGCATTGAGCAAACACTGGGACTTCTAATCCAGTGTCACGGGAAGAGCAGCCGAAACAATCGGCATCATCCTTCACCCTGATAATGCTCTCTCGCCAACTAATAGCTCCTTGTTCATCAAGGAAACGAATGTGTGTGGAGGTGACATGCTCTTCACCCACTGCTCTTTGTTCTAGGGTCCTCCAGACTGATTGTATCAGCTCCAGCACTGACAAATATCCCCCCAAACTTTAACACTATGTAAAATTGAGTTATGGGGTTTTAAGGTTGGACTCCTCTGGCTGAAGGTTGATTGTCTCCGAGAGATAAAGGAATCAGCACTCAACAATAACAAAATCTTTGCCATAGGATAATGCCTGTTATTGAGCTCACAGCTCTCTTTATTTGGTTACAAAGCTTCACCCCTATTCTTTTTCCTGCACTCATAGGTTGAAGTGGGAGCTGCCGTTTGAGGCTGCTGAATTGCTGCTGTTCCTCCATCCACCCTCACCCTGTGCTTGAACAAACGCTCTGGCAGATAGATGGGTTCCTTGAAGCATCCCATCACTCTGGGCTGTGTCTCTGCAGTGTTTAACCAAGTTGCCCTCACAGTGGCACCTTCCCAGCAGCACAGGGATGCTCCTGGCACTGGGGTGGCCTTTGGAGAAGGAAGCCTTGATGACTGCCTTTCTTGGACAATCCCAAAGAGCTTAGGAGAGCATTAGCCTGGTTTTACAGTCAGATCATCCCCTGGAATGGAGGGAATAATAGAGCTGGGACTAATGCGGAGTGCAAGTGGTTTGACCCAAGGTCCAGTGAAGAGCCTATGGTGTAGGTGGCAATCACATCAGCCTTGGAGCCCCAGCAACCTTGCTCACATTCTCTGGCCAAAGCCCACTTTTGCATTCAGTAATGCGAGTTGGCCGTGTGCTGCAGATGAGAATGGTCTGGCATCGCTCTGCAGAGGATCAAAGCCTGAGCAAACAGGATGGAATTTGGGGAAGTTTATTTTAGCTTGAAACTGATGGTATCTGGGGCAGAGGCACTTAGTGCTGAGACAGGCTTATGCTGTGGGCAATGGGAGCCTGCCAAGAGAGGTGCCTGGCAGGGGCTGTGCTAGCGGTGGGTGAAGGAGTCACAAAACCCAAGGGAGGACAGGATTTAGTGGGGTGAAGCTCCCTGTCCTCTCTGAACTCCTTCCAAATCCTGGAAGCACTCTGCCTTTCCGATAAACACCTGATGCATGAGGTGTGTGGAGAGGATGTGCGTGGGGGGGATGAACTTTCCTTGGGGATCTGGAGCAGGGAAGTGGTTGGGATCAGGCTTTGTCTATAGGGTGGTGCTTCCCAGCCCATGGAACTTGTTTCTCTGCTTTACCTGTTTCTAGCTCCCTAAAAAGACGGAACTCTGCTGTCCCCCAAAGGCCATGGGCATCTGCTGGAGAGGTCTTTGGCTCAGTGGAGCTTTCAAATCTATCCTGATTTCTGCTTCCTTAAGCTTCATTATATCCTTATGCTTTCAAAGCAAACCCAGTTATTCCAGGGAGCCGGGGACTGCAGGATGAGCTCATCAATCGCCTGCTTCTGACTTGGAGGGAACTGGTTTCCATCCTATTCCTGTGCACACCCTCCCTGTGCTCAGTGTGTTAGGTTGAGTTGCTGAGGTTTTGGGCTAGATCCAGTGTTGGGGTTTAGCCTGTGTAGATGTAGGATCATGGGTGGAAGAAGCTTTGCGTGACCCTGCCTCCCCTCTTCTCAGTGCAGAGCTCCCTGCGCCCCATGCAACCAATTCACTTTTGAGATCCTCAATTACATTTGAAATCCTTCTTTTCTCCATAACATTTCTCCTTTTGCTCCATAACATTCCCTGGGGCTGGATGTGCTCCAGATGACTCTTTTGTATTCCCCTGGTTTATTCCTCAGTAGGATGAATCTCATTTTATTCTTCTATCCCTATTCCTAACCTCTCCATGTCCCCTACTATTATTTCCTCTGCTTTCACTTGATATTTGCATTACCACCTAATTTAGTATCTTCCTGCTCACCGAATTAATGGACTGTTTACTTGCCTTAGATAAAACAGGGACTCATCCCCTGCAGTACCCCAACACAGCCACTTCCCCCCTGCATGACACAAGACCATTTATCACTAGCTTTTGCCTGTGGCCCTTGGGCCAGTTCTCAGCCTGACGATTGCTTCTATCCAAGCTGAGGGAAATTAATGCTTTTCAGTGAGATTTGCTGTGGCACCACATCAGACGCCCAGGAAAGGCTCCAGATATATTGCATCTTCCACATTAGCCTTCATCTGCTCCTTCTGAGCTTGATCAGAAGGGCTGACCCATGCCTAAGGTCATTCTCTCTTCACAAACCCAAAGGTTGCTGCTTGCTATGAAGGCAATTATTGCCTGGCTGCTCCTCAAGTAATTTAGTCCCTTTTTGAGTCTTTCTTCTAATCTCTTCTGTTATTTTATGAGGGTGACATTGGATTTGCCCCAGTGTTTTTCAGCTTCATCTTGGTGTTGTGCTTTTAAGTGGTGGTGCTACCTTTGATCATTGCCTTCTGTATTGCCTAGTCCTCTGCCGTGATTAGAAGGTGGGTTGGGAAGTTTGGGAACTTCATCATGATTCCTGTAAGATGTCATGCAAATGGGGATTGATGGGAAGGAAAACACAACCATAGGAGTACAAAACAATAGATGGGTACGATGCTCACCCCCTCATCCAACTGTAGGAAGCCCAAAGGCCACCTGAAGTCTCTGGAGCCATCAAGAAGCAGAGCACAGCTTCAGACCCCTTGAGTTGTAATGGCATCTCCCAAGCTGGCGTGAAACCTTTGCTGCCAATTGTGAGCTGTGTTTGTCATCTAGTGGACATCAGGATGGTGACACTCCTGTATCCATCCCTGCTCCCATCCCAGGGAAGGAGAAATCTAGTTGGGAAAGAGCAGAAAACCACCCCAAACACAAGCTTTTCTTTTCAAATGCCATTGGAATAAGTGGGTCAGAGATACTTCAATTCTGTTATTTGGTGTGTTGGACCTTATTTAAGGTCTTGCAACAAACTCTGAATGTATCCAGGAAAACCCCCCTCAACCAATGGCAAAGCAAAGCAAGAAGGTTGAAAACACCGACTTTTACAATGGGAACTCACCAGCCCACCCAGAACCCAGACAAGATCAGGATTTGAATATTCTTTTCCTCCTGTTCTTTGATATGCAAACTTGCTGCTGATCAAAGAACTCTGGGAGGAGGAGGACAATAGTGCGGATCCCCGTGACTTTGGGGCTGGGTTCCTCAGTTGGATCCCAGCATGGCTGGGGTAGGCCTGGGGACTGGGACAAGCACTGGTTTCCTCCCCTCCCCCTTGGTGAATTCATGGCTCAGCAGGGGAGCTGAGCTGTCTGAGCCAGGGGCACAGGCACAAGCCCTGAGGTTGCAGAAACTGCCATAAAATGGCTATAGCTCTGCTGTCTACAAAGCCTCCATCCCTCTTGGGTACCCCAGTATGCTAAATCTGTGGGTTCAGACTTGGGGCAGGTGGTAGGATTTGCTCCTTTAATCTTCAGTGTCTATTTATTACAGTGGAGCTCCAGGGCATCTGAGCATGGCCTTTCTCGCCAAGAGACCATAACAAATGGATGCACTAGCTCGGTGTCACAGAGCCGGGCTTTGCGCACCACCTATCTGCACACTTCGGTGCTGGCTCTTTCTGCCTCTGCTTCTTCTTTTGTTGTGGGGGCTTTATAAACCAAGGAGACAAGCAGGAAGGGATTAGAATGCAAAGAGCAGCTCTTTGCCTGTCCACACCTGCCCTCCCCTTTGCTTCCTGCCCTGTCCTTGGCTCATTTGTCATGGGGGGGGGAGATGCTCACCTTTGGGGATGAGCAAATGCGGTGCCCCAGGCCATGGGACCGTGGCTTGGAGGAACCCTTTTCCCTTTGTTTACTCTTCCCTATTGAACCCAGATGAGTGGGTTGGGGAGGGTGACCCTGCCTGTCAATTCCTGGCACCCTTCCTATTAATGGTGGAGCTGGTTCTGTGAGATTCTGTTGGTTTGAAAGAATAGGAGGGGAAATATCTTGCATTGCAGAGGTAACTGGAGCCTTTCGCCGGCTCTGAATGCCATCAGTTCACTAACAGGCTAAAGACATTGGTGGGAAGTTCCATCCTTTCATTGCAACTTCATTTGTAAGGGGAAAAAGTGGCTTTAGAGAAGGTGGGGATCTGCAGTGAACTTCAGCCTTATGCAAGAAGGTACCAGAGTCTTATCCTAGTCTGCTGGAAGATGATTTCATTCTCATTGCAGTGATGTTCTGTGGTACCACCACAGCACCAAAGCTGTTTTGCACCGAGTTACAAGAGCTTGCAGTTAGAACAGGCAAACAGGCAAAGTAAAGGGTGACGAGGGGGGTGATGTTAGAGGAGTGTGAAGTGGTTTGCCTCCAACACACCGGCTCTTTGAGGTGATGTTGGACCAGGATCAACCCAGTGCCCTTGAACTTGCCATTGTGTTTTGGGAGGGTGGATGAGGGGATGAAAACCCCAAGAGCGTGATGTGCATGGGAGTCCTGGGCTCGCCAAGCTGACAGTATCATACAGCGAAAAGAGGTGATTCTTGGCACTTGAGGGACCTTGGCTCACATGGATTTGGAGGGACCACCTGGACCCCAGTTCTTTGTGCTTATATTCTCAGTGTGATCCCCTTGCTCTGGACTTACAGGCAACATTGCCTTCAACCTCCACATCAGAATTCCCATTCCCTGCTAGCATAAAGCTTTTAATCCATGTATACAAGCAGCCCAGGCCTCACTGGAGGGGGACTGTGGTGTGGGATGTCACTGTGTGGCAGTCCCCAAACCCACATGCTTGTGATGCTGCGTGTGCTTCCAAGGGGGATTGTTCTTGGCAGCCTTTTGCAGAGCCGAATCTCCCCGTTCCCTATTGAATGAGGTTGGGGGAAAAAAAAGCAGAATCTGCTCTTTTCAACAGAAGATGTATTTTGCAGCCTGTCTCCAGGCAGCTCCCAACCCAAAGGGCATCACCGAACGCGCCGGCGACCAAATAGCAACCGGGGGGAGGGAGGGAATAGGAGGACAGAGGAAGATGGAAAACCTCCTATACAATAATTAGAATAAAATTGGGGTATCAAGAATACAGGGGTCAGCTTCTGTTCACACCAATATGGCTTTCACCTTGTAGAGAAAGGCCTGCGCCAGGTAATTAGGTCAAGTCAATGATTATATATCTTTAAGCGGAGTGGAAGGGACTGTAATTGTGATGAAATCTGTTTGGAGAGGGAAAGCATGGGGAATTTTGTTTAAAGGTAACGAGTTCAAAGGGGAAATGAAGTTCAAGGTTCAGTTCCTGTTCACAGAAAACCAGCCCACAACAACCCACACGCACCCAGCAGCCAATATTTCTATCAGACGAGTTGCTTTATCTGTTGGGGAAGGGGATGGGGCCATATCCCTGTAGGAAAACGGGAATTAAAGCACTGACAGCTCTTTAATGACGCTTGCTTTCTTTAGGAGCCAACAGAAGGGTAAACCTTGTGCAATGGGGTTTTCTTTTTCCCCTGAGTTGGTTTATTCTTCCCTTTGGAGCCTGCCGCACGCAGCCACCTTGCATGCAAATGGTGACATCCCGAGAAGGGCCTTGCCTGTGATATGCAAATACCCACTTTGTTTAGGGGAGCTTTCCAAGGCAGGGGAAAGAAGGCAGCTGGGCCATGGAAACTGCCCACGGTAAGGGGTTTAATAGGATTTCACTTTCCCAGATAGGGTTTTGGTGGAAGAAACCTGTGTTCCTATTGATGCTCCTGAAGTGGTGTTTTCCTCGCGGTAAAGATGCGGCTTCTGTCCATGCCAGGGGGTGTTCTGGTGGTCTTAGGAACAGTTTTGGCTGTGGCACCTGATGCTCAGTGCATCAGTTCCCATGTCCCTCGGGCACAGCTGGGCTGTGAATGTGCAGAGCTGATGTTTGGGGCTGAGGAGTCGGCAGCGGATGCTCGGAGGTGGCTCGGCAGGATTCGGCTCTGCTCATTGTCCCCCTTTGTGGAAGCAAGGAGGGGTTCATGGTGCTCATCACACTGCTTTTCCTGTATGGGTGCTGAGCTTTGCTGCCTTTCTGCCCAGTGCCTCAACTGTGGGACAGGAGGCTCATTTTTAGTGTAAAATAATGGCTTTTGAGCTCATCGTGGAAGTAAATCTTGGAAGTTTAGCACTTCCCTCACTTGAAAGGGGTAAAGTAGCAGAGCAGCTCCCCAGGCAAGCTCTAAATGGCACAGAGATGAGGGGCACCCCCCAAACATCTCCCTGTGAACTTGGTCCATGATCCTGCTGGTCACCCAGTGCTGACCACGCGTGAGTGCAGAGCTGGCTTTGGGGACAGGGTGGCACAGGTGATGTGGGTCCTGCCCCATCCTGCTCGGTGTGAGCAGCACCAAGGGGCTGGTGGCCAGAGCTGGGGTTGGGGTGAGGGGGGGGACAGAGCCTCACCTCTGCTGAACCTGGGCCGTGCATATTTCCACCCTGGCTTAATGTAGAAGTTCAAGGACCAGCATTGCACCAATATTAATGACCTCAAAGGGCATGGAGAGTTCAGAGTTCGCCTTCTGTTTGCACCACCCATCCTTTTCTCCCTTTTCCTATTGGATGCATCCCATCTCCTGTATAAATTTGATGTCACCGGTTGCTGTTAAGATCTGTTTGGTGACATTTCAATCTGCTTGAGCATCGTGTCGTGTCCCCCCCCCCCCCCCAAATATACAGTGGTTTTGTGTGGATAATAGAGGGTGAAGGGTGGGTGTGGGGGGAGCGGGATGCTCTTGTGATCAGTTCAAGGTTCACTCTTTGTTCGCGCGCAATAAAAAGTCCTCAGTTATCAGGTATTTAAACCCAAATCAGCAGTTCCATATCCGTAACCTGAGCTAAGTGTTCCTGCAGCTAATGGCCGCGCGGCTGTCGTTTGCAGCGAGTTGGGTGACACTCGATTTGTACTCGCTGACGGGAACAGATGGGTCTTCATTGTGGAAACCCGCCTGTATGCAAATGTGAACGGAGTTTCACCCGCGCCCGCGCCTGACCTGACCACGCACAGGCATTTACCCAGCGCGCTCAGCCGGGGGGGTGGCCCAGGGCCATAAAAAATGGCACTCGGATAGTACCAGCGGCAGGTCAAGTTTACCATCCGTCTTCCAGCGGGACCGAGATGGCAACACAGTTATTTAGTTTCAGTGGGGATGTTGCTTGCAATAAACTCCATCATTTCACCTGTTTATGAACCCAGCCTCGGAGCGGCGTTCTCAGCACAAAACCCTGCCACTGAGGGCTATGGGCTCCTTGTTCCTGCTGGGATAAAGGGGTCCTGCGCCCTCGGGAAGGGGGTTCTTTCCCAGTTCATCCCCTTACTCCTCATCTTTCCTTCCTGCTTTGGAGTTGAAGGTTTTATCTCTTTCCTTCTCCCCCCGTTTTGTTGCATTTTGTCTGTTCCTCCCCAAGAAGGGACCAAACCAAAGCTCTTCTTTTCTCCTTCTTATTTAAAGATGGAGAGAAGCAATAATTGATGCCAGAATAAACAGGCAGCGGTTTAGGCGTCGCTGAGCACTTTTTGCCTGTACCGAGGCGGTCTGCGCTCCCTAATAAATCTCACCATTTAAATGTGCAACCCTTCATTAGAGTGAAAATATGAACAGCTGTAATCGCACATTTACGCTGCTGACAGAGAAAAATCTCCGCACACTTGTCATTTTTCACACTGATGAAGAACCGGGAGCAGGTTTGCACTGATTCTGTAACTGGGTGGAATTCTATTCCTCCATCCCTTCTTTCCTTCCCCCCCTCTTTTCACCTCCCTCTTTCCCCCCCTGCCGCCTCTCCCCAGCCACATCCAGTAGTGTAGCAAATTAGCGTCTTTTGCTCACAGCAATGCTTGGCTTTTAGCTTCTCCTCTGGCTCATCAGAAAAGGGGATTTCTCATGCCAATCGGAGAGCCCCTCTTGGCTGGCGGCTCCTACAGGACTGACCCCCCAAACTGTGGGCAGGATGAATGGCTCCACGGCCCCAGGACATCTGTTCTTCAAGGGATGCTGTGAGCTGGAGGCTGGAACTGAAACACTCCCTACAAATATAGTAAAAGCTCCTCGGTGCAGTAAATCTTGTTTCTTACCACTTGGCTTCCAGCACATCTTAGGGGAGGGGGGGCTGAGAGGGCAAATGCCTTTTATTTTCTCTTATTGTTTTAATGGTGGAAATGCCCATTTTGCAAAGCCTGGAAAGGCAGGAACTGGAATCACTGCAAAGCATCTTGAAACCTTCCTGTCTTGTTCTTATGGTTTATTGTTCTTTCTGTGATAAACACCCCCCACAACCCAAAACCGACCTCATCTGTATTTTTAGGCACTTGAGCCTCTGCTCAAGTCATCATGAATAGAAACGAATGGCCAGAACTGGAGCTGGTATTTGTCCAGTCGGCACTTGTCATAACTGACAGGGATGATGAAAATAAGGCACTTTGTCCGTGTTGAGAAATGGAGGGCTTCAGAAATGGTTTTATTCCCTCGTTTTTAGTCATTGAAAAGTGGGTACGTCATTAATTTCCTGTCCTGGAATAAGGAACTGCTTCCAACACGTGGAAGGGTTCATCCATACATTTGTAACACAGACATCCCCTCGTGCTCTCGTACGGACGATTGCCATTTGACCCAATATTCTTACCTTAAGACGTCAAAGTCTTTATTAAACCATCACTTAGGCATTGCATGGACTGTGGGTCACGGGCAAAACTCTCCGCTAAGTCACAATAGCCACTAAATAAAACTGCATCAAGGCTTCAGGATGGGGCCTGTTCTTTATGACCTTGGAATTGCTCTCCGAGGAAATCCTGGCAGGTAAAAGAGAATTGGATTTATATTCTGATGTATGGAATTCTGGTGTCTGACTTCGAGTGAAACCTGACTATGGGTTTGGCTTCATTTAGGGGCTAAGTAAAGACTTTGTAAGGGATTTTTTATTTTGGTGTTGTTATTTCCTAGAGGATTAGAAGCTAAAGGGGATTATTAGGAAATTATTGGGCACCTGGAAGCAGGATTTGTGCTGCTTGAAACAGCTTAAAAGCAAAGGGAAAATCCCAACTT
The DNA here is from genome assembly GCF_012275295.1 of Melopsittacus undulatus. Classification (NCBI taxonomy): domain Eukaryota; kingdom Metazoa; phylum Chordata; class Aves; order Psittaciformes; family Psittaculidae; genus Melopsittacus; species Melopsittacus undulatus. The sequence goes on along the minus strand of NC_047543.1, from coordinate 700,816 downwards.
GATTTCAAGCAAGTCGCTTTCTAACCCAGCTCACCAGTTTGCTGCCCTTGTGCCAAAGCCGAAGGAGCTTTATATAAGTCAGGCTATTTTATTAAAGATAGAAAGTTGGGAAAGCTGGAAGCTGCTGCTGGATGCAAGCAAGCAAATGTGCTTATCAGAGCCCTTCTGCAGCGCTGGACCCGAGCGCAGCAGCTTCTCATTACTGTCACCAGCTCAAGCACCCCTTAAAGTGTGACTGTTTCCCATTAAACCAGTTATAGAAACAATCTGGCTAATTTTCCCTCAAAGGCTGCAGTGTGTTTCCATAACACCCCTCATCCTGCGGGTCCTGGCTCGGGCGATGCTCCAGCACCTCAATGGGAGCCAGCACAGCAGGGGCTGGGGCAGGCACCAACTGTTTAGATCTACCCATCCTATGGGTCTCATTCAGCCTTCCACCAGGGAAAAGGGGCACCCACCACCATCCTCTGGTTCTTTCTGTGGTTCCCCACACCTCCATCTCTCTCCTGTTTCCCACCCAGGTAAACTAATATTAGGGAAAACCAAATTATTTGACTTTGAAGCCATTGAAACCTTTTTGTCCTGCCCCTTTTTGCTCAATTATTAACCAATATCCCATCTAATTCCTTCTTTCCTTCTCCCCTGTTATTTCTCACAAGCAGCAAGAAGCAGTTTGGGGGGAGTTTTGTGTGTCGATTCAGGTAGCGCTTGTGCTTGGATGAAGGGGGGGGGTTCTCCCCATCCGGTGCTGTACCACGGCCCATCCCAGTGCTGGTCCTATGGGGGGTCCTGATGCATTCCTGGCCCCTGTGCAGACCCTGGTGGTGGCCGGAGAAGGGGTCCAGGAGCCATCTCGTGGCCACGGTGCCGAGCGGCAGCCTTGGCTCCGAAGGTGGGACCTCAAGGAGAGGCGAGAAGAGGGGGGGGGAACCACGTTGAACTATAAATCAAAGCCATCAGTCATGGGGAATGTGGCGAAAGTGGCCCAGGATATAAATAGAGGCTATAACTGCGGTGACAAGCAGGGCTGCAGTTGTAAATACTCATTATCTTCCCTAATATGACACCGTGTGGATTGGGAGAGCTGGGGAAATTACAACGAAGGGAAATTAAAACCGGGAGCAGGGAACGCGGTGGTTTTAAAGCTAAAACCTCTGCCCTGCTTTCCTGGGAAACAGGACTAGGAACAACCCCCTCCCAAACGTGTCTATGTCGTATTAATAGATATTACCCGAGCACCTTGTCTCCTCCCCAGGGCTGAGTGAAAGCCCCAAAGACATCTGTTTGCATACATTGTGCGCGAGGCAACATCGGATCTGAATGGGATTTATCTGGATTTTATATGCATGGCTTGATGCAAATTGAAATAAATCGGAGCGCAGGCTCTGCATGGACGTATTGGTTTTTCCTTCCCTGCCTGAACTTTTAACCTCGGGGTTTGAGGCGGTCACACGCTGACCCGTCTGAACTCTGCTGGTAGAGCCAAGTCTGGCAGGATGACCTTGCAGCCATGGCAACCCCCAAAGATAGGCCAGGCCTCCTCCATCCTCCCCTGCCCCCAATTGGTTGTGTGTCGGGTGGCTCTTGGGCATCGTCACACAAAGATGGGAGAAGATGGGGGGTTCACTGCTCCTCTCATCCTAAAGCTTTGTGGTGTAGGGGTTGGGATGCAGGATGAGTCCCTGCAGTTCCCTTTGCACTGAGTGCTGCAGCATCCCTTCCCCCTGCTCCACCGTGCCTCAGTTTCCCCATGAGTTGCATAGTGATTCTCTTTTGGGGTATATGAGTGATCATCGCTGCTAAGGGATGCCCAGCACTATGAGGCCAAATATGGGTGGAGAACATCTGCCTCAATGGCATCACTAAGTCTTCAAGCTGTAAAGAGGTCTTGTGCAGATGGGGGTGGTTTGGGAAGGTCAGTTCACCGGAGTCAGGCTTTCTGTCATTCCTGCTCCATTGCTGTCTCAGCTGGAGCTGCTTTTGGTGTGAAAATCCAAGGAATATCAGTGTTTTTGTGTTGTTGGCAAAAGGGGCATGAAGTGGAAGGAAAAACTCTCCATGTTCAAGTGTTTCCTTTTGCCTTCCTGGCGATCCCCAAGCCTCTGTGTGTCGCAGAAGTGGTTTTGATCCAGCTCTGTTGAACTTGAGAAATGCCAGCGGTTGCTGTGGAATCATCATGGAATGGTTTGGGTTGGAAAGGACCTTAAGCTCATCCCGTTCCAACCCCCTGCCATAGGCAGGGACACCCCACACTAAACCATGGCACCCAAGGCTCTGTCCAACCTGGCCTTGAACACTGCAGGGATGGAGCATTCACAACCTCCCTGAAGGTCCTTTGTGAAGGATTCTGCTGCTTCTCCCTCTCTAAGCTCCAGAACAGAGCAGGATTTGTCATCAGGACCACACGTCAGCATGTGCTTAATGGTTTTCCTGAGCTGAGGTGTCTGAAAGACCCGAGTGCAGCTTCCAAAGACCTCGGAGCAGCTGTGAAAATACTCACTTGGCTCAGAACAATGCGGATACAAACCCTCCCGGTGTTACCCACCCGGCCAAAGGCCTTGGGGGTAGATCCTCATCCCAGCAGCATGGCTGCCTCGGGAGAAGTGGGCTCAGGAGAGCTGTGATTCTGTGGTCGTGGTGATGCCGTTGAAGGCATGGACTGGTCCCATTCCCTGCTGCAATCCCAAGGACATTCCAGGGTGTTGGTCTCTGTATGTGCCTTGGGTGGAGGAAACAGGACTGAGATGTTCTGGAGGTACCAAACCAGGAATTAAGGGGTAAAGTGCTTATTTTTACCCTTTATTGTGCTTGACCTGAAGGAGAACCTCTTTGCACCTTCCCTCTCCATCACATTTGTTCATCTGTGCACACAGGGCCATCAAGTTTTAAAGCTCCAAAGTGCCTCAAATACCCTGGGAACCTTGGGTGGAAAGCGCAGGGCTTTATTCCCTTCTCTTCCTCACCTGGGCCATGTTGTTGTGAGGTCCCAGTGGTGTGGGGTGGCTTCCAGACAACAGAACTCCATCCAGATTTACTTAATAGATGTGGTATTCCAGCTAACTGCGAGTCAGTCGTATTTCATCATTACAGAGCAATAAGCAGGCTATAGATCCCTCTTTATGGCCTATTTTATCAGTATGACTTCATTGTCTTAGTTTTAAAAACTGTTGTTATAACCCTATTATTATCAGTTAATGGACACAGGGCTGTAGCCATCCTGTAAAACAACTTGTGCAAATCAGCTGCAATCTGTGTGACTGAGCCCTTTTTGATGCAGGGAGCACAGTAAGGGGCTGTGGGTCCTTTGCTGATGTCTGTGCCCCATGGGGCAGGGAGAGTCAGTGCTTGTGGCTCTGCAGAACTCAAATAGATAAGAGACTTTGAACACATTGAGCTGAAAATGCCGACAGCTCGGCCGCATTCTGCCCTCTTATATGTTAGAAACGAAGTCTTCCCCATTGGCATGCAGGAAAGCACAAATGTGCTCAGTAAGGCCTAGGATGTTTGTATTTAATAGAATCCCAGACCTTAAAGCTCATCCAGTTCCAATCCCCTGTAATGCACAGGGACCCCTTCCACTGGAGCAGCTGCTCCAAGCCCCTGTGTCCAACCTGGCCTTGAGCACTGCCAGGGATGTGGCAGCCACAGCTTCTCTGAGCACCCTGTGCCTCAGCATCCTCACAGGGAAGAGCTCCTGCCTAAGAGCTCATCTCCATCTTCTGCTTTAAATTAGATCTAAATCCTTTAGATTTTTAATCTGAAGGACTTCAAAGTGTCTGTAAGGAAAGTGGGATGCAAGCAAACCCACAGCATCATTGTCTGTGTGCGTGATGCTCTCAGCCGCCTGAGGAAGCCAGAACCCCAGCATGTTTGTTTTGTCCTCTACCTTTATGGCTGGAGCTGCAATAGCTGAGAGGGAAGCAGAGAAACCAGCCCAGCAATTAATGTTATAGCTCCACATTGCTAAAATTTGTTTTTTTTAAAGTTATTTGCTTTGCCCAATGCATTTTTAATGCACTGAAATGTCATAATAAGGCATAACCATGCTAGGAAGCTATTGTAAAGCAGACTGGGATGTAAAGTGCTGGGGCTGTGTGTTGCAAAAACATCCTTTGTAGACACTTCATACCAAGAAAAGCCTTTTCTGCTTTCATCTCAGCTGGATCCATGTCTGAAATGTGTTCTTAGCGAGGATTGGAGCTGCTGGGAATGGGCAGGATCTCACGTGAAGCTCTTCTGACAAGTATCAGATCACTTTATACTCTTCCTCCTGGGCAGAAGTGTAGTATATCTGCCTCTGGTTTATTGCAAGAGAAACAGAGGGGGAAAGAAGTTGCTTAAGATGAAAGGGATTTAACAGCAGAATTTAGAGGAACACCTGGAGTCCTGCCTCTCTGCTCAGCTCCTGCAGTTCATTCTCTGTAGTTCCCTTCATTCCCCCACTCCTGTCATGAAAGCCCTATGAAAACACGGTGTGATTTTGCCATCCTTTTGGTTGTCTTTTTGTTCTTTGGTGGCTTTTCTGCATCTTAACCTTGTTCTGAATGGGAGGGGTTCTTTTTTGGCTATGACCGCATAGGAGCCGATGCTACGTGTGCCAAACATTGCTGCTTTCACTCTGGTGGGGGTGGATGAGATAGGAATTCTCTCCATCCTGTGGGGTGTGTGGAGGTAAAGGATTAGGAATTGAATCAGGGAAACTGAAGTTATTGTGATCCTAAATCCTCCAACACTTCATAGTCCCTAATGTGCTGTGTGCCCACACCAGTGGGCTATGTCACCTGCCTCTGGTTTCTCCTGTGTGTACCAGATAGACCTCACTGGAGCACAGTCCCGTGCATCATTTCTTGCATAGAGCTTCTGACATTTGCTTTGTCAAACAGAGCATGAGATTGCAGATGGGCACTAGGAATGGCAAAATCCGGGCGAGAGAAGGCTCACCCTGTGCCCTGGTTTCAGTATATTCCTTGGCTGCACTGCTTAAGGAGCCCTTATTTTCTATTTGTTCCTAACATCAGATATGGACCTGATTGGTTTCCTTATTTTCCTCTTTAGGTGGCATTTAGCAGAGCACCTGCAAGTGTTTTGCCCATTAGTACCTACATGCAGCCATATGGGTTTTGTGGGTTACAGGCTCCCAGATCCTGCTTTCTCGTGGGACTTTGGTCTAGGAAGGAAGAGGATTTGCTCAGAATACCCACCTCAGCATCATTTCCTCTATCCAATTCCTGATGTTGCTACTTCTCTTTGGGCCAAATCCTTCCCCTCCCCTTTTCCTTTCAGATACCATTAGAAGTCTGAATTGTTTCTAAAACTTGCCAATTCCCAATCCATGGGATTCAAAGCTGTGGACTCCTCTATATTCTTAGCTGTGGACTCTTGTATATTCTTAGCTGTGATGGGGTTAATAAGAAAGAAACAAGGAGAGAAAGAAGGGACTATGATCTTTTGGATGTATTGAGACCCAGCTTCAGACATATTCTGGGGTTTTCAATGGAATATGGTGGATTTGCTAAGTAGAGCTGGGTTGGAAGGGTCTGGTTTAGAAGGAACTTCAAGAATGAGATGAGAACAGTGATTTTTCTCAACTCATTTAGAAAAGCATGGTCCTTGGGAGCTGATGGACATGGTCCTTGGGAGCTGATGGACATGGTGCTTGGGAGCTGATGGACATGGTCCTTGGGAGCTGATGGACATGGTGCTTGGGAGCTGATGGACATGGTGCTTGGGAGCTGATGGACATGGTGCTTGGGAGCTGATGGACATGGTCCTTGGGAGCTGATGGACATGGTGCTTGGGAGCTGATGGACATGGGCCCTGGGAGCTAATGGACATGGTCCTTGGGAGCTGATGGACATGGTCCTTGGGAGCTGATGGACATGGTGCTTGGGAGCTGATGGACATGGTCCTTGGGAGCTGATGGACATGGTCCTTGGGAGCTGATGGACATGGGCCCTGGGAGCTGAGCATGAGGCTCATTTTGGGGCAGCCTGGGGGAGGCTGCAGTGGGAGGAAGAGGCTGGAGGTGGCTCCATCTCCAGAGTATGACAGTCTTTTATTAAGGCTGATGGGATGCAGATCTCTCCCGGCTCCCTGGGTATTTGTTTCAATGCGTTGCCTATTTCCAGGCAGATACTTGCTTGTCAGAGCGCTGAAGGTTTGGGGTTTGCTCAGCAAGCTGAAATCCAGCCGCTCCCCTCCAGAGCAGAGCCCCAGCAGTCACTCAGCTCTTTCTTCCCAGCAGGGTCCAAGTCAAACCTCAGTCTTTAACTGGGTAGTTCAGAGGCCATGGAGGGAGAAACTGGGGTTGTGAGGCTTCTGAGTCGGGCAAAGCAACCTTTGCACCGCAGTGGGTTGTGTGATGAGGCTCGGTTGAAACAGGCTCCTTCTGGCACAGCGCGGGTAGGATGTGAATTAGGTTTCTGTCCTTATTGTTAGTGTGGGAATGGGGGGAGCAGTGTTGGGGGGGGGGGGGGAAGGGAACCAGAGCTCTGCATCATTTTCTGTGCTGTTTGCAAACCCCTCTGAATAGTGAAAAACAATGCGATTAATTTTCTCTAGCGCAATCATGCATAGATTTAATAAGCATCCAAAGGTAGGATCCATCTGTAAAGGACGTGCCGCATGCTAAATTACTGCTCTGCTGCCATTTTTCCCCCCCCTCCTTCTTCTTTCCAAACCTTAATTAATTGAAGGGAAAAAAAAGGAAAGAAATAGTTTATTAAAGTGGGAACAGGGCAGGCTCTGTCTCTGCATCCCTGGTTCAAAAGTTCACCCCATTCCCTGAAGGCTCATCTGTGTGTGTGTGTTTGCAATCGGGTGTGCGCGCACATCCCTCTCGCTCCCAGCCTCTCTGCTAGGAGACAGATGCCCAGAAAGGTGCTGTGCTTTAAACAAAGGTTACTTCTCCTTCTTTTCCCCCTTGGAAGAATCCGGACTTGGTAGCGCCCTTCCTCCTCTCCCACCCTTGCTTGTCCTTTATCCCTTTTGGCTCGGGAAGGTAACGACGCTTCCGAAAGCCGCGTAAGTGAATAAACAGGGGTAAGGGATGGAGGGCAGGAAGTTAATTCCACAGGTGGATCCATGGTAGGAAGCGAGTACGCAAGAGCAAGCAGCAAACAAACAAGGTCCAGCGCAAGGAGAGGGGTTTGAGGAGTGCAAGGCAGAATATCCATCAGTGAGTGGAGCTGTGGGTAAGGACAGTGGGAGAGGAACGTGTGTATTGCCAAGACCAGCATCCCCTCGTGTCTTCTTTCAATGTTGCCCTCTCCTTGAATCCCTGCCTGCCTCCTTGTCTCCATCAGGCTCCTTATGTTCAGCTTTCAGCCCTGGCACGCTGCATCCTCTCTTGACACCATGGCTGGGGTTCTGCTGGCACAGCTTACCTTACCTTCCCCTCCTGGTTGTGTCCCTTTGTCCTGCAGTCACCATTCTGCAAGGTCACTCTGCACTGGCCAGCGTGGCTGACCTGCATCGTGGGCTGGAAAATGTGGTTTGAGCTGGTTGGTTTGTACCTGCTGAAAGCAGGAGGGTGTTGGGCTGCTTAACGTCAAGTGTAAAGCCCCATCATGAGATTCATGTCACCTGGGTACACCCATCCAAGCACCCTGTGCTCTTGGTAGTAGGAAGTGGGTACTTCCATGGTACCACTGATCCCCTTCTTCATCATGCAGGGCTCAGTTTGGTTACCAGGCTCAAGATGGGTAGAGGTGAATCTGGGCTCTGGAGGAGGAGATTGCTTTAGTGACCTTGGAGAACCCTGTAGGCTGTGTCGTGATGGTGGGACTGGTGTAAGGGCAAGGTGGGACCAGTCACCCTGCTGTGTCAGAGCCCCATGCATGCACCCTTCAGCTCCCAAGAGCATCAGAGGAGATCAGGCAGCGTGGACCTTGTCCCAGCATGGCAATGCCTCAGCTTCTCCATCTACAAGGCAGTAAGTGCCCTTCCCAGAAGAGTGGGAAGGGCTTGGTCAGCTTCCCGTAAAGACCTGTCACAGTTTCAGATGAAGGCACTAAAGTGCACCGTAGATTTAGATTGTAAACAGAAAGCAAATCCATGTCTTTATTCAAAGAGCTGTACCCAGTACTGGGGGTTCACACAAACACTTCATCCCATGCGGTTAAATTGATGCTCAGTCAGATGAGATGTTCCAGGTTTTGATTTCTACATCCGACCTGGTTCAAGTTCTCTTTATTGCAGGGTTTCCTTCTGTCTGAAATCATGCCGTGGGGTTTGCTTTATGATTTTCATGCTGACAGTTGGCCAAGGACTCGGAACCACACGCCACAGATGGCGAGTGTAGTGTTGGATAATATAGATGATACAAGTCCTCCAAGATAAAAATTGCAGCTGGATTTTATAAGCCACCTGGATGAGTGATTTGAGAACCTGCTTCACTTTTCCACTACATTTAAAGGAATTTGTATAATAATTGCCACTTGGGTAGCACAATTCAGCTGTACAGATGTCTGCGCTCAGTAGCATCTTTATAACCGTTCGCTTCAAATCCCATTGAAAGTGGGGCTGGGTTCCTCTGAAGCCCAGGCACTGACTGCAATCCCAAGCAGCCAGAAAACCGTGAGATTTTGCCTTTTTTAATGGTCTTTTCCTCCCTCGGATTCAAGTTTCCTGCTCTTTCCCACAAACAAGGGGATGAGGAATTTGGGAGGAGTGTGAACTGAAAGTTGAGAATCTCCTGCGATTGTGTTACTCCAGTTGTTGGGATTCTTGGAATATTCCAAATACAACATCTTCAAAACATGAGTGAGAGCTGCTTGTCCTGTTTGTAAAGGTCACGCTTCCAGCAGTGGAGGAAACGCAGTGGTTTTCCCTTGGAACCCTCCAGCAAAATAGGGTCTGAAGGATGAGAAGTTGAGGCTGGGGACTGGTGTGGGGAAGGGAAGGAAGTTTGTTGTCTTTTGGTTTAAATTAGAGGTAGGACTAACGACACCGCATGGTTTGGACATGGCCAAGAGGACACCCAGTGCCCCTCTAGAATATACCTCTAGAGCATCCCCAGGACTCACCAGAGCATCACCACCATAGCCCGGTGCTGCTCTCACCCCATACAACATCTTTAAAGACATCCATTCCATGCCTGCTCTCCAATGCCTGGGGAAGGGATGTGCCCAGACCCCCCCCCCCGATGCACCCCACTTTGTGCCCCTTATGCCCCCTTATGGTATCAAACCTCCCTCCACCGGTTTGCGAGGCGAGGCCGCGATGCTGGCGGCGGCTGCTGGGGAAGGAGGAGGAGGTGGGTGAGAAAGAGGAGGGGGGAACGTTGAGGCCGGTGGCTGTAATCATCCGAGTTGCTGTCTATTTCCTCAGACTAATAGCAGCGCGCTCGGAGTCGGGGGTTCAACCAGAGGTTATCTTTCCCAGGTACCATCTCGCCCAACGAGGATTTGATTTTTTTCTATAGGACTTTACTCCATTAGATTAATGAAATTTCAATGAGCGCCCGGCGCCCCCCGAAGCTTTGTTAACAAAACAAATGGGGATTCTGGAGGTGTGACAGCTTGCGAGGAGACTTACGAGAAGGTGAATCCATCCTCGCCAGCCACTCAGCCTGCGAGCCATTGATCTCTATTTAAAGCGCCAATCGGATTTTTGTTAATTATAAATGATTGATCTCCAGTTTTCCCTACTCCCAGCCCTCCTCATCTCACATGTGCTACCCCCCCCCCCCTTTCCTTCCCCAGGCCCCCAACACACTTGTAACTTCTTTGCATGCTGCATGTGGAGCTTGGCGTTTTTTGTTCCAAAGACAGCCCTGGAAGGCAAATTGCAGCAGCACCCAATGGCAGGGCTCTGTCTTTACTGTTGCTGTCAGCACTTTCATTGCAAACCCCATGTTCTTCATGGCTTATCAGCTGAACGTTAAAATGAACTCTGTGCTGGGGGGATTTTACAGGTTTAACAGAAAGGGAAGGGAAGAGGGGGGGAAGAAAAAGCCCTTTGAAACAAGCTAAGGTGCAGTAATTAAAGCAGGGAAAATACATTCGGCTTTCGCTAGGTTCTGAGTTGAAATCTGGAGGAGCTGGGAAATGGAACTGTCATCCTTAAATCACCATTTTCAACCTGGGGTTTTATAGGGGTCACAGTGATGCACGATCCCACAGTGTGAGCGTGATCCAGAGCCGGGGTAGAGATGGGGGTCCAGCCACCTCCGCTTTCATCCCTGGCAGTGATGGGTGAAGGCTTCCTTTGGCTCTGGTTTTACTCCAGTGCTGTTGCTCTGGATTCAAGCACAGCCCAGCAGAACAGACCAACCTCTGACCGCTTCTAAAACTCATTTATCTGACTGCTGATGGTTTTGAGAAGCTCTGGGGTTCTTGTTTTGCATCGGGGATGCTCACTGATGCTGGAAGCAGTCACCAGTGAGCGGCCCAGGAGGATGAGGTGCTGAGTGGTCGTACAGAGGTGCTCTGGTGCCTTTCTGGGGACCATAAGAAACTTCTGTAGCTTCATAAATCCAGCTTATCTATTGGGGAGGTGGTTTCATCTCCATATTATCCCTGTTTATTATTGCTGGGTTTTGCTGTGTCTGTATGAAGCTGGCTTGGTTTGATTGCTGGGAGGGAGGAGGAGGATGGTTGTGCTTCATACTCTCTTTTCTCTGCTGGTTTGTTCTAAGGATGGGGTTAGATGTGTAACAAGAGCCCCTGGAGGGTACCACCGTATTCAGGACCTACCCTGTGCCCAAGTCCTTGTGCTCCTGAGCCCCTTTAGGGTCAGTTTGGTGAGTTATGGGGTTTGTTTGCCTCTTCTCAATTGCTTTAATAAATCCCCACAAAGACAAACAGAGGCGAGGTGATGCTTTATACTGGAATATCCATCCCAAAATCCTCATGATTTTCCTCATCCCCTCCCAAATATCAGGATGCTCAGTGTGTGTGGAGCTCAACCAAACCCGTCGCCCCAAACAGCGTACGAAAGAGACAAAAAATGAATAACTTGAATTAATGTGGCAACGTTTACCATAATAGTGATATGGATGGTGGAAGGTGTTATTAAAGATGTCCCCCTTGAGATACTTAGTGGGGGAGAGGCTAAATTAAATGTGCTGGTTTTATTACTTAATGCTCAGATAACAACTCGAAGCAAGTGCACTTCATTTTGCTTCCTCCCCCTTGATTCTCGCTGCCCTTTTCAGCACAGGCAGCAGGTATGGTCCAGCCTTGGGGGTTGAGTTGTACCACGTCAGATGTCCATCGCCGGATCATGTATTCCAGCTTTAAGGAATGACACAAAGTGGTTGCCATTTGTTTCTGTAATTAGGAGCTATCTTTTTGCTGCTGATGATAAAGGGATGCTTCATGATCTGCTCTCCTCTGGAAAGCAGCAGAGGAGCTTTTCCAAGGACTCCAAAAGCTGGAGGGGAAAACCCAATGTTCCATAGTCTCAGGTGTTCCAGTAGCAAGCTCTAACCAGCACCCTTTTGGGAACAGGGAGGATTGTGCCGAATTATCCGATATCTGGGATTTCAACTATGGGAAAGTTGATTTTCAAGGATCTTTAATTCTTTTGCTGTTGTCTTTTTTGAATCGCATAACTAATGATTTTCATTAGTGGGGCTGTAATTTATGTGGTCCCAATGGGCTCTCCCAAGGTTAAATAATTTAAAGAAATAAAGCCCTTATCTGATGTAATGCAGCTAATGAAGTATAGGCGATACTTGCGCCAGTGCCATGCGGAATAGATCTCGGCAGCGAAACAGCAGCCCCGTGTGAGGACACAAATCTCACCATAAACATCCAAATGCAGCAAGATGCTGCACATTTTTAAAGCTATGCCATAAAAAGAGATGAAGGCAGGGATGCAGCCCCCGTCCTCCTGCCTGACAAAGGGATGTCATGGGATTGCCAGCGACATTCCCATCAATAAAAAATCAATTCTTAATGATGAGGCAGGCTTGTTTTAGCGCATTACCCAGGTTAAATGGGAGCACGCAGTAACAGCAAGCCCTATAAGACGAGTGGAATCATTGTGTATTAATATGATTTAGAGAGCTGCATACCTCAATGGAATAATTGTTATTATATCTATACAGCCAGATGGCACTTGGTGTAAACAGCCATCGAGCACCTCCGACACCAGGGCTGTCAGTGGATCTTTCAGGTGTTCCTCTCTGCATCCCCTTCACCCATCCCATCGCTGCAAGCTGCCTTGCTGCCTGCAACCACTGCCCCCGGTCTGCTCCATGGACCCGTTTTTCCCCCTCGTCTTCAACTCAGTCCCTTTTTGTTGTTGTTTTAATGGAAACCATGATTGAATTAAAGCAGATCACATCCCTGCTAGCAGCGCTTCCCAGAGAACTTACGGAGCGTGAATTCTGCCTTTGCTGGGGAGCGCGAGGAATAAAGACAGAGAATTTGCTGGTTTTGTTTCACACATTTATGGTGGCAGATGTTTGAAAAGTCCTTTCAGATGAAAAGCTTTGGGCTTCTTTTTTTTTCCCCCTTCTTTTCTTCCCTGACCAAAATACAAGAGATTGAACATTCCCAAAACTCAGCTTAAAATAAATGGATCGCAAAGAAATCCGGGTGGAAAATCAGTAAATTCAGCAGCACTAAACTGAATATATTTTAATAGATTTTAACATTGCTGTTTTGTTGGGTTTTTTCCCCTTGGGTTTTTAAAACATGCAGTGTTTGTAAGACAGGGATTGTGAAGGAGTTGGTTTATTCCTCTTTATCCTTTGCCTCTTAACGTTCTTTCTGGCTTGTTTTTCTGTGCCCCAACAGATTTTGTTCTGGCGTCTGAAAACACCAGCTCAAATCTGCTCTTTCCCATCTCGGGTGGCTGAATTACTGCCCATCCATTACTCTCCACATATTTCATACCTTGCGCATAGTCTACTACCAGCATAATTCATTTAAATTCACTTGCTGACTTCCTGTGATCGGAGTTGATGTGAATACGGAACTCTGCTATTCCTTGTACGGCTGAAATACTTGTATTTATTACATCTGTCTTTGGGACACCTGTGGCAGGGAATGGGGTTTCCCATGTGGAAAGGACATATGTGCTCCATGCACGGAGACAGTCTATTTTATTTTTATGGAGGGTGGATTGTAAGGAAGGAGCCACTTCCCTGATAGTTTATCTATAGATCAATATAGGATCTCGACTGTAACGCAGTGAACTGGCGCTGCCCAGACCCTCTCCGGATGGAAGGATTTACAGCTGGGCTCTTTGTTCGGATCCCCTTGTTTTCTGCCTGGGTTCTGTAGATATTCCATGCACCAAAGCAGGGCTCGGAGCGAGGGCTCTGTCCAGAGAATCGCAGGAAGAGCCTCGGAGATAGAGACTGATGGTTCCTGTCGATGCGGCGGCGTGGGGAAAGCGCTGGCGCGGAGCTGACCCTGGTCAGCCACGCAGGGCTATTGTTCCAGTGATGGAAGGGACTGTCAGGAGTGAAATATGGGCAGCGTGGCTGGCTTTCCTGTTAGAGGGAAACAGGAAAAACAACAACCCGCAGCCCAGCACAGAAGTGAAGCCCCTCTTTTAATACCATTCACATCTCTGCTTACTTGCAAAGCGTGTTTTCCCCTTGAATCCCATCCTTCAGCTGAAGGGGAGAAGAAAAACCCCTTTGCTCACGAAAGGCCCTTGTTCTTTCTCCTTTCTTCAGATAAGGGAATGGTTCTTAGGGGTCTCTTAGGGATGACTCCGCGTGTGCTCTGCAGTGAGCTCTTACTTTAAACTAATTCGTTCCCTCCTCGCTGTATTTCTCTTCATTAGATGAACAGATCCTCAGCTGTTGTAAATTGTCATAACTTCATTATGGGTTTGGGCAATTTACACCAGCTGAAAATCTGCTTGGGAGACTTTTGCCCGGAGGAAGAAGGCACAATTCTGTGCATGGCACTTTGACCCTGGCATTACAAATGTCCTGGATGCCTGTGATATGTTACCCTGTTTGCCTCATATATTACTGAACTCCAGCAAGAGGACATGACAAAAGGCTTTTGGTCTTCATTTTGAATTTCCAAGTATTTCCCCTTTTGTTTCGTTATCACTAGAGGACGTTTTGTCACTTACCCTTGTGTTTAAAGAAGAGGAGTTGGTAGTAAAGTGATTTTTAGGATGATGGTTAGAGGGTTGTGATTCCCAGTGCCTTGGGGTGGAAGTAAACTGAGGTATGGAGCAACCAGGCCAAGGATGAGGAGACAAAGCTAACTGCTCCCTGATTTAGTTGGTCTTAAGGTTCTAGTATTGCATACTCAGTAACCTTCCCCTTCTTAAAACAATTGTCTGAGTTGTTTGAATGCACATTGTAAGTGTTTAATAACGCGCTGCTCCTCCAGCACAGAGCCTGGTCCACACAGCTCTCCTACGTGTGGTCCTCACTAGCACCGGTGCTCCTCAGCAAAGCAACTGCTAAGTTCTGTGGCCTCAATTGCAGCAAAATATTTAAGCATCTGCTTAAAACAGCCTTTACTCAACAAATTAAGTCACTGGGGCTTAACCATGTGTGTAAGTACTTCTTGAATGGGGATTGTCTGTTAAAGAGTCAGAGGCTCCATCTATTCAAGGCATGTCTGCACGCTGCCGTACTGTTTTAACGATGCACTAAGACATACGACCCGTTCACAGGGAGGCAATGGGACCGCAATAATACTTCCAAAGGAAGCAAACAAGTTGTACCAACATAAACCAGATCCGTTCTGGTCGAGCTACACTCACTGTAGAGGTATGTGCTATTATAATTCATGTAATCCAGTTCAGATAAATCACAGCAGGGGTTACAGCATGCAAAAATCCATTCCTGGACCCGAGGTTTGTTCCCGGGATGGGGCTCCCTGACAGATTAGATGCGTGTGAAATCCTGTGTCTGTTAACAGTGCAAAGACACTGCTATCTCCTTACTGAAGGGAAAAGCGAGCTGCTCCATCAGCGGCAAGCAGCTCCACTGTCACACTGGGGCTCGACGGAGGAAAATGTAGTTAAAGGAAAAGGAGGGTTTCATTTTGAAAGCTTCCAAAGGCAAGATAGAGCCATGATTTAAACCTCCCTTTTTTCTCTCTTGTTTTGTTTTAACCCATCGCTCCCAGCTCCTGAACTAGTTTTTGTCTGGTTTTAAGCCTCTCCAAAGCATTGGTGCCATTCGGGCGCTCCAACTGCTCGACTCTTTCCACACGCCTCCCCCTTTTCACTCTGCTTTACCTCTCCATGTGCTCAAGGGGAGGAAACTACTGTTAATTTCAATGAAATTAACTGACATTGTTGTTTTGCTGCTCAGTAATAATTTTTATGGGGTGCCCCAGGGGCACCTCTGTTCCCTGTTATAAGATGTCACAATCTCTGGGATGCACTATTGCTGTTCAGCTTGACTTCTCATTTCTGTTGCCTGGAGCTGTACTGCTCTCAGGAAACCGTCTCATATAAATCGAGGCATCTCTGGGCATTGGATACACATCTATAATTTATCTCTTTTTTGGTAAATATTTGATGGATCCGGTTAAAAGCCGCGTGTTGCTATTGTGGTTTTCTCACCTCCAATTATTTTTGGAGGCGCCCGAGGGTCAGATTTAGCCTTGGCTTTCCGCTGCAGCCAGCCTGCCGTGAGCAGCATCGCACCGGTACCACCGAGCACAGGATTTGCCCCACAATAGCAGTTTAGCTACGTAACGGGGTGGGTTATTCTCCAGAGGAACATGGCAATGTTACACGAGAGCATTGAGCAAGGGAGGAGGAGGAGGAGGAGGAGGATGCTTTGGTGGCTGTGGCAGTGGACAGGACCTGTAAGAGGATCTGAGCGCAGTGTCTGGCTTAGCAACGGGTTCTATGTGTGCAAATTATCTTTATGTCTGTGTCCCCACCTGCAAAATGAGCTTCATTATCTTGTGTTTAAAATATAATCTCCTCTGAATATAGACAGCCTTTTCCAGCACGTACATAAAACACCCTGCGTGATAGGGCCCTGATCTCTGCAGGGACCTCTACATCCATACTGGTATTATTTATATATGGGAGGTTTTATCAGACGTTTGAAGGACTCTGGAGATGAACCATCCTTTTGTGCGATACCCGATATTGCCTTCTCTGTCATGCAGCACGGTGACAGTCCCTTTGGTTGTCGGCAAGCGAGGGCCGTGTCAGCAGCAAGGCAAAGCCACCAAGGTCCACTCTTTGGCTCCAAAGGAGACAGTCTCCAGGACAATATTAACCAAGAGGGTGCGAGTGCATTGCACAACTGATCCCCTGCATTAGTGCTTGCTCACTGAGCGAGCCACAGAGCTGTTAGCATCCTGGTTCTAAATGCCTTCATCTCAGTGGGTCCAGTCCCCTTTGTATGGGTGCTCATAGACCAATGTGAGGCACTGGCTTGGGGGGGGGGTGCTCTGAAATGTCATGGTTTTGCCTGCAAAAGGTACAGGAAGGCAAAACTGGTTTTAAACCAGTTTGGTATCAGATGGCAGAGTTTCCACTCGAGGTTAACTCTCCCTCTTAACTACATCTGATCTTGTGCCTGGTTGGATTGTGCCTCGTGTAATGCTCACAGTTAATCATTTGTCTGGGGAAGCTGATTTGGTATTTGCATTGCGCTTTATTGTGCCTCTCAGGGATCTTTTAGCCAGGCAAAAAGTAATGACAGCTTAGCTGAAACTTGGGTGATGGTTTTGCAAGAGCAGGCACTGCCTTGCCTTCATCGATGAAAGGAAAGGGGGGGCAGGACTCTGCAGGTCCTGTCTTCCATCGAGGGCTGAGGAGCTGATGCTTGTTCAGCTCGCTCTATAAAAGGTCATGCAGCTCCCTCTGTATAAACAGATTGCAAATATTTAGTTAAAGTGGGAATGCTTGTAAAGAAGCAACTGGATGTTTTTGGTTTCTCTCCTCCCGCAGTGGGGGTGTGTGTATCTGTTCTCCACAGATGAGGCTGTAAAACCCTGCCAGGCTTGTCTTCTGGTAGGGAAAGCCTTGGTGGAATGGCAAGAGTAGACATCTATCCCAGGCAGGCTGAGAAACGGTTAACGCAGGAGCCAGGCAGATGTGTCTGGTCCAGGGAGATGTGTTTATCAAGCATATGTTTAGCTTCACATGCTTATTCTGCAAAGGATGCTGAAATGCTTCCCCCCATCTTCCAGTCAGACATAACTTAGAGAGCACAGCTTTGCATTGAAGTGGTTTGTGTTTTCCAGCATGGCTGGTTCTGGGTCCCAGAAGATAACTCAGTGCTTGTCCCATCTTTGTGGATGGCTCCTATTAGGCTTGTGAGGCCTAAGTTTGCAAACCCAGTTCCCAGAGCTAGTGCAGTCCCAGCAGAGGAACCACTGTGGATGTCTTAGAAGCCACAGTAGTGAAGCAATGACTGGACCTTGCCTTACATGAGCACTGGTACAGGCACCCTGCTGGGAGCAAGGGCAGCTCTGTCCTTAAACCAGGGCTCCCTGGTTTTGCCAAAGATGCTTTGTGACACTGATCCAGCTCTGCACGATGAAAGGGATTTACCTGATGGGAGTGAATCAGGTTTGGAGATCTCTTCCCCACCAAACCCGCATGCAATGGATGTACTTCCAGCTCTTTTTCCCAATACATTGTGCAGTTATAGGGACCTCCCAAGCCCCTTTCTCTTCATTTCAGCATCTTTCTTTACATCCCAGCCATGCTCCTCATGACGCTCGAGATGCTCAGTGCTGTGCCCAGGGCTGTTGAGGACGCCGTGGCAGATGTTTGAGCCCAGTCAGCCCAGTTCCAGTCTGGTGCTGGCCCCAGCAGACCGTGCTTCCGATCCATCAGGTTTGAGCTGCTCATGCGAGGCCAGGCTGAATTCCAGCTCCTGATGGATCGCTTTCTTCCCCAGGAACGCACTTAGGCAGAGCACGGGTGACTGGTTAGGTGGAAACTTTGTAGAGCTGGAGTGACTCTAAAGCCAGCTGTAAATATCCCGTGTGCAGTGTTTAAAGATGCCCGGGTGGCACTGGTAAATATTAACCCAGCTCAATGGCTTTGTTTTGGCAGTTTATACCAACCGCAAGGGCTGCGAGGCACAGGTGAGCACTGAGCTGAGCTCACATTCCTGTCCCCATCCTGACTCCGTGACCTTGGTTTCCTTGTGCTTCTTGCCCTGCGGGTCTTTATACCTGGGGAGATCAAACCAGCAGCAACGCTCACTGCACCCTTTGCTTCCTGCTTTCCTCTCTGGGTTTATTGTCACCCTGCCTGGATGTGACCATTTTCAGTCCTTCTTTTCCAAGCTCCTGACCAGTTTCAGCCAAATTCAGCAGGGATGGTTGGACAGGATTAAATCTCTTGCAGTTTCCATGCAATGCTGTGACTGCCCAAGGGGAGACTGAGCTGAGCTCTTAGGCACAAGCTCTTCCCTGTGAGGGTGCTGAGGTGCTGGCACAGGGTGCCCAGAGAAGCTGTGGCTGCCCCATCCCTGGCAGTGCTCAAGGCCAGGTTGGACACAGGGGCTTGGAGCAGCTGCTCCAGTGGAAGGGGTCCCTGCCCGGGGCAGGGGTTGGAGCTGGAGGAGCTTTAAGGTCCCTTCCATCCCAAACCATTCTTTGAATCTATGATTCTATTACAGAGAAGAGGGAATAAGTGCCTTGGCTTGGCACAGGGGTCTCATAGGACCCCAGGGTCTCCAACCTCCTCTTATGTTCAGGCACCTGGGGCTTGTGTGTTGTGCATGCTGGAGCTGCTGGGAAGGTCTTTGCAGTGAACATCTTGCCATAAAACCAATCTCTGGAGCAAATAAAATCAGGTTTTAGGACAAGTTTTGGTCGTGGAATTGGTCAGATGGAGAGAGATGGTCTCAGGTTGGAGTCTTCAACCCTTTGTGGTTGTTGGATGAGTTTTGGTGCTGTTTTCTGTTAAAACTCCATCCCTTTGCACAAAAACTGCTGTTTCGTTGCCTGTTTTTTTCTCCTTTAAAGAAAATGGATCTTTCTGGCGAATAGTTCATAGCCTGGATTCATCTTTGTATGAAAAGGAGACAGAAACGACCAGATGTTTCATTTCCAAACAGGTCACAGTGCAGGAGCAGTAAACTCCTTCATGCACAATGTCCACGCAGCATCGATCCAGTGCGGAGCTGGGCCTGTCTGCTGGATCAATGGCCAGCAAAGTAACAAGTCACTTAGTGGCCATGACACAGGCTGTGTCGTTAGGACCTATGGTGTCAAGGAGCCTGGTTTTATTAACTCTGTAATTACCCGTTAAGCCAAATCAGCCAATTTTATTGCACATTTTCTCCTACCTGGGCTGGGACCTTTGCCTCCCTATTAGAGCCCTGGGCATCCCCTCATTTTTCTCTGCTTCCTCTGGGCTCCTCTGTGTTATTCACCATTGCTCAGGCAATGTGGTGTGTGTTGGGCATTTCCTGACCTCCCCAAGAGCTGGGCTCCCCCCTTGCCCATCCAAGCCCCACAGCCCTTTGTGGCAGTTCCCAATGAGCCTGGGGTGCAGCCCAGCCTTGTTGGATGCCTGTTCCTTGACCCAAAGCTTGAGGATGGGGTCTGAGCAAAGCTGGGTGATGGCTGATGAGCTTTTGCAGGAGGCTGCTTGCAGGGTCTTCTCCATGCTCTTCACCATGAGAGCCCAGAGAATGGGATAGGAACTGCTTCCATGGAGCAGTGTGGGCACATTTTGGTGTCTCCTGGGCTTCCATATCTGCTTGTAATGATTTACTTATTCAGCATGTTTCTTTTTCTTCCACTCCTGAGGAAGAGGAGGCTGAGGGGCAATGGGTGAACAGGGGATGGATCTGTCCCTGGAATGTTCTTCAGAGGTTCTTGGGAAGCGGAGCCGTGGCTCAGCTCTGGGTAGGATGGGGATGATGGCCCCTGGTGCTCTGGGGATGTTAATGACTGCAGAGTGCTCAGACGGCTCCAGCACCGCTCTGGGCAGTAATGGAGACCAGGGATATCCACAGGAGAGAGTCAGGGTATTGGTTACCTCACTAATCCTTGCTATTAACTGTCCCCATGGAGCCGTACCTTGGGGTCTAGGGGGACAGATGGGGGGGTGTCCACTGGCGTAGCCTTGGAAACTGCAGTTCTCGGGGAGGGCAGGTTGTGGAATAAAAGGGACTGTTTAAGGAATCCATCCAGGGGAATTCACTAGCCTATTATCAAGTATAGCATCTAGAAAATCAGATATTTTTATCGCTAATCTGTGCTTTGGGCATTGGAGAGGACAGAGGAGCTGCAGGCCTGCTGTCATTTATGGATGAGCTAATTCTTGCTGTGCTGAAATTAGATGTTAAAGCAGTCCCGGCTCATACCCAGCATGCATGCAGAATTCCTGTTACCGAGCCAGCTGTGCACAGAGAAAATCTGGGAGCCCAGAATTCAATTCCTCCTTCAGACCCAAGAGATTGGAGCAAGAGCCTGGAAAGAGCCCTCTCCATGAAGGGCAGCCTTTGATCCTTCACTGCCTGCACTGGCCTGGCCAGAACCCAAGGAGACAGAGCTGGTGATGCTGGGAAAACCTTGTTAGTGAGCTGGGGGTTCAGACCAGGAGCTCTGTGGTCTGCAGCTGTGCTGGTGCAAGGTTGGAGGCGCTGGGAAGATGCTGGAGCTGTGTGTACTATGTGCACCCTGGCCATTGGGGAAGGGGATGAGGCTGGATGTGCCTTTCTGCTCCTTGAGCTCCTCTTTTGATAGCATCCACAGATACCTTTTTTCTTGTTCTGCCTATATCCTCTCACATGGTGGTGTTTGCTTTGATGCGATGGGAGGCTGGATGATGCTTGTGGTAGTCCTGGAGGCTGCTTGATTCCAGAGTGCCCATAGTGTTAGGTGGAAGCCCTTATAGAATCATAGAATGGTTTGAGTTGGAAGGAAGCTTTAAAGGTCCAACCTCTCTGCAATGGGTGGGGACATCTTCAACTACATCAGATTGCTCCAAGCCCCATCCATCCTGACCTGGACTGTTCCCAGGGATGGAGCATCTCCCACCTCTCTGGGCAACCTGTGCCAGTGTTTTGCCACCCTCATTGTAAAAGATAGGGAAGAAATGCCCATGTAAACCTCCCCAGCTGGGGACCTGGCTTCTCATCAGCAGTGCCAAGTCCATCCAGTAGAGCTCATTGCTCTTAAAGCCCTACAGTGTTGCTTGGAGCATTCCCTTGCTGCCTGAGAGCCAGAGGGACTCTGCCTCTGGGGCTGAGCCTGTCCACCCATAGCCCTGAGTGAGGGGGGGGGGCTGCAGCCAGCATGGAGCTAACCCCCTGTAGAATAACCCCCTCGCTGCCCACCCTTGAGTGTTTACTCTGTGCATGTTTTAGTGCTGCTGGGGTCATTGCCACTGACCCAGGGCCCAGTCTATCTCACACTGATGTCAAGAGGCTGACATCCATAAAAAATTAACAAACTCCCATTTACCTACAGCCTATTCCTTGTCTCAGAGGCAGGATGGGAAGAAGACAAGAGCCACAGAGGCAACACCCCAGAAGGATGGCCAGGGCCAGAGCCGGGGCGTGCACTCCCTAGGAAAGAGGGAAAACTGTCCAAGATTGGTTAAAGAGCCTTAACCATGGGATGGGGTTATTGTATTTTATTGTATTTTAATCAAACATGTCTGGGAATCAGGAAGGAATCAAGAAGGAAGCAGGAATGAATGCAGTGAAGGCCTGAGCAAGGGCACCTTTGTGCAGTGATGCCCCAAGCCTTGCAGAGCCACTGGGCTCCATCCTGCCCTGACCCTGCTTAGTTCCTGCCTCCAAGAGCTTAGCCTTGGTGGGAAGCCCCACTCCAAGGGCATCCCAGGCTCACCCATGTCCTTGCACTGATTTTGCCCCTTGGGGTGTCTCCTATCCCCTTCTCTCCACCTTGCCCAGCTGAAGGTCACTGCTGTTTTACACCATGCTCTCCTTTAGGATTTATAACCCCATAACCTCATCTGAGTGCTAAGGGACCCCATTTCCAGCCCCAAGAGATGTCCCCACACAA
Source organism: Melopsittacus undulatus (assembly GCF_012275295.1). Classification (NCBI taxonomy): domain Eukaryota; kingdom Metazoa; phylum Chordata; class Aves; order Psittaciformes; family Psittaculidae; genus Melopsittacus; species Melopsittacus undulatus. The sequence continues at coordinate 678,908 of NC_047543.1, read as the reverse complement.
CGTAGCTCTCCTATAACACCCAATCTCCACCCACAGCCCCTCATATTGGGACCCCAGCAGGGACCAAGCACAGCAGCATCTTCCATGGGAGCAAGATCAAGCTCTTCATTTCTTGCCTCCTGCTACAGTCTGTGGTCACCATTGCCCTGTGCTGAGCTCCCACGCTGTGTGTTCCCAGCCCTTCTTCCCTTTCCTTGCTTCCCTTGGTTTTAATGGGTCTCCTCTTGTACGCCAAAGGCTGGGGGGGGAGGAAGGTTTCAGCAGGGCTGGGTTTGTAGAGTGCTCTCAATGGTCTGTAACGTGCAAGCAAATCTCAGCTATAATGTAAAGCGTAATAAGCAGTTTGCAGGCTATGAATCTGCAATTAAAACAGTTATAGTTAATTTAAATAGTAGAAAATGAGGTTGATTTAATGCTTATTGATTTGGTAATGGGCACCGGCTGCATGTGACCAACTGACTCTGGGTCACAGCAGCTCTCATAAAACCACGGAGCTCCTCTTTACAGTGTATTTACCCCTGCCCTTGCCTCGCCAGCCCCTTCCCACCCTCATATCCCCCTCCCCAGCATGGAATGCACCCTGTCATTAGGCACCACGACCCTCACCCTGTTTAGAGAGAGCTGAAAGCCATAAGAGGGTTCTCCTGAGCCCCAGGACTTCACATCCATCCATTCCCCCCCATTAATAACAAGGGTTGTTCCTGGTGGAAAGTCCTCTGCATGTCAATGGTGGGCAGGCTGCAGAGCTCGTCTAGCCACCAGCGATGCTAAAAATGACCATGTTCAACACTAAAGCGGTGTGTTTTTAATTAAAATTGATTTTGGACTAAGTCCCTAACTAGTGTTTCTAATGGCTGCCATTGCTTTTCCTGATTGCACAAACTCGGAGTTAAAGAATAGAGGACAAAGAGGGAGCGAGCGATGGGCTGTTGGGAAAAGGGGGGGGGGAAGGAATGAGGCCGAGCTAAGCAGAGCAGCAGCTGCCTTGGATTTCAAGTGTCAGAGCCTAATCGGGATAGAAAAGCTCTGCTTTTGTAACCCAGCCACTCTGGCTGCCCTTCCTCAAGCTTTGCCATCACTGACGTGCCAGGGTTTTGGTGAGCGGAAGGGATGGGTTGCAGTGCATGAGCTGGAGCAGCAAACCCTCCTCACCTTACGGAGTCAGTTCTCCTCTTCCTGATTCCTTTTTGGCAGAGGCTTTATCAGGATTCTTTTAATTATCAGCCCTTGGTTAATCCTGTGCATACATTGAAGGTAATTGGTGGGTTATTATGTGCTTTAGCCTGCGGGAGCCGAAGCTCCGTTGGAATTTGGTAATGGAAGTTGGGGTTTCTCTAAGCTGCCCACAGGGGTCAGGGCCTCACTCCCAGGTAATGTGGAGGTGGATTCGGCACCTTTGTCATGAACTGCAGGTCTGGGCCCCTTCAAATAAATATAGAGGAGGGTTTCTGAGCCCCCCAGGTGTGGAGGAGCCAACTCCATCACCTTATGGTGCGAGGAGAGCTCTGTGGGTACCGGCCATCGGTGCCGGTGTTTGTTTGTAGATGTTACTCATCTAAATGAAGCAGAAACCCAGGGGTTTCACAAGTGTGGGCAAGCATACCTCAATGTCAGCCCTTGTTCCTTGGCCTATCCAGGGTTCCTGGGGAAAAAGGAGGGGAAATCCCAAAACTATAGGATGGGGCTTGCTTCATTTTGCCATTGTCCTCCTTTAGGTGAAACCAGTTTTAAATGGGAGGCTGGTCACTAAGTGCCACTGGTAATTACCAGTAATCGGTGCCATTGGGCAACCTCCGTCCTTAGCTCGTCCCTAAAGTGATGCCAGCAGCATCTTACTGTTCCCAGAGCAGTGTCTGCTCTTCCAGCTGCTGAAGAGGGGCTGGGGATGGGATGGGACTGATAAACCCTGGGAATCAAGGGCTGCGCTATTGCCTTAACCACTACAAAGTGGATTGCTCCAGATTTCATGGGATCACAGAATGGTTTGGGTTGGAAGGGACCTTCCAAGCTCCTCCAGTCCAACAGTGCCATCCCCAACGAGATCAGGTTGTGTGTTTAAACTCGCTCCTCATTCCCAGGTCCTTTTGCATAAGCCTGGGTGGAAAGAGTTAAATGTTGAGCTTGAACAGAGGGAGAAGGGGGAAATTCACCATAGTGCAAGCTGGGATAAAGCAGAGAAGATGCAGATGGGTCGGTCTTGCAGGAGGCATCCTGGAGCCAGGCCAGCTGCATTTTCCACATGCCGTAGGAGTGAGTCTTCGGACAGATGGGACTCTGGGGTCACCCAAGAAAACTCCAGTGAAAAGGTTACCTTGTAGGAGCATTAGACACACTTCGTGCTGGAGTGCAGGGGTCAGCAGCACTCTACTGTACAGCCACCGTGCTAGAGAAAACAAACAGCCGCAGCCTGCACAGTGTCAGGGGCTGTGGGAAGCAGCTTAGAAATAATAATTAAAGGCCCCTGGAAGGTTTTCCTGGCTATGGAGCAGGCTGGAAAGGGGCAGAGTTTGTCTCTGCCTCCTCTTCAGGGGGGTTATGATGCTCCCTGTGTTCTTGCCCTTCACAGAGTGGGGAACTAGGGCTCAGTTTCTCCCTTAGCATGGGGGAAAGAGGCTGAGTGCTTGTGCTTCAGCCCTGCCACTGCTGCCTCTGCCCTGGCTGGGCTGTTCCCAGTGGAGAGGCTGGGAGCTGTGGATCCTGGATCCCAGCATCAGCACCCAGTGCCACCGCTTTGGAACGTCAAACAGATGTTTCCTCATTGAGCTCAGCAGAGCTTGTCCGTCATCCCAAGAGGGGGATTGAAATGGGCTCGGGACAGGCCAGGCTCTGCCTGCTGCAGGCACTGAAAATGAGATGAAATGCTTTATTTTCATTGCCCCCCCTCCATGTTGTGGCTTTGGCATCTGCAGTTATTTACTCATTGTGGTTTTAGGTGGAATGAATCATCTTTTTAGGGCAGGGGGCAGAAAATCCTTCTCCATCTCCACACTGTCCCTTCCATGCTTTGGGTTGTATTCATTTTGCCAGCAGAAATCAGCATCTTTTAAGCTACTGGGTCAGGCAGAGTCAATGTGTACAATACCAGTGTGCTCGTAGCAATATGTGGGGCTTATTCTCTTCCATCTGCTGGTCTTGGAGCACTTCATCGATGTTCTTTGCCATGCACCTGATGCAGGAGGATTCACTCCTATCCTCGTTTTCCAGTTGGGGAAACTGAGGCAGGTTGCAGGCACTGGTGCTTTGCTCTCAGCCTGGCACCAAGGTGACCCAAAGATGCAGATATTGCCTCTGTTGAGGCCAAACGCCTTTGGGTATTGACAGAGCCTGGGCTGCACCCAGACCTCCTGCTCCAAACCTCATTAGAGGCAGTCGAAAGAGAACTCTCATCATCTGGAGGCATTGGTCTCAGGCCTCGGTTATGAGGTTAAAAAACAGCAAGCCTCTCATTTCCCTAACCTTTGTGCTGCTTAATTTTGCTCTGGATTAATAGGTTGTTCTGGTCTATTACCAGCAGGGCTCGTTCAGCTCTTGCCTCATTTTCCTTGGAATAATAAGACCAAAAAATTATGCCTGGGCAGAAGAGAAGGGGGGCAAAGAAACGGAGCTGGGCTTCCACGTGCTCCGCTAACAGAGCACGGAGCAGCACGGCTCTTCCCAAGCGGGACCAGGAGGAGGGATGCTTGCTGTTTATTTGGGTTGGGAAAAACAGCCCCCCCCCCCCATCCCATCCCAGCATCAGGAAACACAAAGAGGGATTCGCCTCTTCCCTTTTGTTGCGGGGCTGGGAATGCAGAGCTCCAGACCCTCCTGGTTTTCTCAGGGGGGGGGGAATGCAGAGGGTTCCAGGGGCTCTTTGTGAAAGGCGAGCTGTCGCCTTCCTTTCCCCAATGAATTCCCCCTCGCCTTAGGGCCCATAACCCAGCGGGCAGGGTCATGGCTGGTTTAGATGGTGCTCTCCACGAAGCAGCGCAGCCATGGCTGTGCTTCCAGCAAAGAATGTGTGTTAAAAAGGACTAATGGTCCCACTGTCCATCAGGCCGGGCAGCCCTCGAGGTCATCTGGCGGTCAAAACCAAATCATTCCAGCCTGTTCCTGATGCTGATGCCTGCCCGCATGGAGTTCACTGCCTCGCATCGCTTTGGTACCCTGCGACATCGGCTTGAATTAGTGGCTTTAGGAGGACGTGTGGGGAGAGCAATGTGTTCTCCTTAGCAACTGTATTTGCATAGAGGCTCATTGGAGAGGCTCGAAGCACACGCAGGGTTCATCTTGGCTTTCCATAGAAAGAAAGAAAACGAAATCTCCCCGGACTCTGTGCTGATGAATAGACAGTGGGATGGATTGGGATGGATTCTGACCTCAGGGCCAGCACCAAGGCGGGGGGAGGTTGGGAAGGAAGGGAATGCTTGTTGCAAGGGAAGTATTTCTATGGGTAAAGAGACTTTTGTGTTTACAAAACATAAGCAAAAATGCCGTGTTGTCCGATGGGAAAGGAGACGGATCCGGGGACTGCTCTGCTTGTGATTGGGATGGAAGCAATCCTGCTTTCTGGCTCGGTGCTGGTGTGGGGTTCTCTGCATGGCCTTCATTGCCCTCTGCTGACAGCATGGAAGGGCCTCCAGTGGAGGCAGGTGATGGAGCCCGAGCCAGGGCTCATCCTGTGGGATGGAGATGCTGAAGCCATCCCAGTGTCCGCAGCCAGGTTTGGCACACGGCAGGGATCTCTGCATCCATCCAGGCTCCCGCAGCCAGGCTCTTCCGGACATTGAGCATCCCGGCTCTGCTTCCAAAGGTTTATGTTTTAGAATGATCCCTAATAAAGTGTGGTTTAAATGAACAAAAGGGCAGTGAGACCCAGCTCGGCTTCTCCCCACTTCAGTTTCAAGCTCTATGTTCCCCTGGACAGAGGAGAGAGTTGGACCTGAGGGGCTCGTTGTGCTTCTTTCATTACTTCATCAAAACCAGACAAAGCACATCGCCGGGATACCTCCCACCACAGGCCGGCCTGGGTAGTCCCAGTACTTCAGACCGGATGATCCCACCAGGATGTGCAGGATCGGGTCCATCCTGCCTCTGGCCAGTGGGAAAGGTGTTAACTGGAAGAACTGGAAGATGCCCCAGGTGAAAGCTAAAGATAAGGCTCAAGTTCTGACAGTGTCTTTTCCAAACACCTGATAAGATTTTCCTCTTTGGGGTCAAATCCTCCTTTTCCTGCTCAATTCTGCATCAAACCATTCTTTTTCTCTGTTCTTAAGTATTTCCTTCAAGCAAACCCACCCTCCTGCCTCTCCACTTATCTTTATGGCATTGCTGCTTTATTCCTTACATCGTTTCCCAGATAAGACCGCGTGCCAGAGGTTGGGAGCGTTTTCCATCCTTTAGCCAGGTCTTTTGAAGTCAGTTAATTGCACAGGGCCGCCCTTTGGCAGCAGAGGCACTGGGTAAACTGAGAGTTCATCACTGTATGCAATTGATTCTTTACAATTTATGCTTAATTACAAACCAGATTAGAATATAGCACAAGCTCTTCTTGTAAAAGGCTTTGCATTAGTTATGATTAAAATTGAATGAGTGACTACCCTGGAATTACACAGAAGAAAGTCCCAGAGTGGTAACAGTAATGCTTGGTCTCCTCTAGTGCCTTATGTTTATTCCCATGGTACCTTATGGACTCTTCAGATGTCCTTCCAAAGCACTATGGAAATGAAAATTGTCCATAAAACTCTGGGAATTTGGTCATTCCTGTGCCCCCATTTTCCATGGCATGTGCAGAATCCGAAGCCAGAAGGTGAGATCTGGTGGTGAGGATGGAGCTTTCATCAACAGCGCAGCCCAAAGCATCTCCTGATGAAGGGTAGGTCACAAAGAGTGCTGTGGTGGTGTCACTATCTTAACTTGATCCATAGCTAGCCAGGGAGACCTTTCCTGTGGTATTTGGATTTAAGGGTGCTTTGCAGTTTGACTTCAGAATGAATTCTTCCACCTCTGTTCCCTGCAAGCACTGGAATGTCCTGTTTAAATCCATCCTGATCTTCTGGCCTTGATATCTCAAAAGATGTGGACTGTCAGATGGGGAAATCATTGCTGTCCATTCAAGGTTGTCTCCAAGAGTCCCAACACTTGATGGAAACCATGCTGTTTGGGAAAGGGCACAGGAACGTTGGGCAACTTCATCAGCTGTTCACCAAAACACTACTGAAGATGTTTGGACCCTACTGTTAAAGACACAATGAAAGGTAGGAAGCTCATGGGCTCCATCACAGTGAGCTGTGTTGTGCTCAAGCAGATGCATTTTCCTGTGGCTTGAAATGAGATTAAGAGTGAAGATTTCTGGTCTCTGTTTGAACTCTGCTGGTGAGTTGGAGACGAGCGGAACGTGTTTTGCTCATTGATTCCCAACGTTCCCCTTCCTGCTCTTCCTTTTCCCAGGAGTAACTTGTTGACATTTCAGCCGTGTTTGGATGTGCTCTGGCAGGAGCTGCTAAATGTAAGGGCCAATTCCCAATGCCAGAGCCTCTGCTGTGGAAAACTGGCTTGTCTTTGAAGACTCACCCAACTTTTCCTGGCCCCTCTCCTCTAAAAAGACAAGTCTATTTGTTGTATTTCCACAGCGATTTTGGTCTCGTTGGATGAGACTTGTGAAGAGACCCAACTTGGAGTCCTCCCGTGAATACCTTGTCTCCCCTCCTCACTCATCAGCCCCTGGTTTGCTGTACTTCATCTGCTTGATCCTCTCCGCTCATCCCTTTCGGTTCAGGCTTGGGAGCAGTCGTCAGAGCAATTGGTTCTAGGTCTCAACTGAGTAATTTTGAGCAAATGACTTTGCCTCGCTTTCTCTCTGGGAAACAGGATTAATGCCATTAAACCTTCTCATATAAAGAACCTCGAAACCTCTGCATAACAGCCCCATCCAAGAGCAAACACTGTGTAATCCCTGGGTTGCTGCTTTGGCTGCTCTAACACATCTGCAGTGGGAAGCCGTTTTTCTCAGAGCCATCAACCTGTCGTTCTTTGCCCATTTGGCAAATCCTGGAAGTTGTCCTGCTCCAGAGAAACACAACTGGATTTGCTTAAAAACATTGCCTCTTGCCACCCATTCCAGGATGAGAAGATGTAATGAGCTTCCAGCCACTCTTCAATCTTGCCCTCCCTTGTCAGCCGCCGGTTCCCCTAATTAAAACAATGAGTGAAGTTGCTTTGCAGATAGTGGAGGTGGCTCTGTTATTCTTCCTTTACCACTTGTTCTGCTCATCACACGCCGGTTATTATACGTGTGGTATATCTTTCCCCTCTGTCAGTCCATTTACCTGTCTCTCCTTGTCTTGGGTGACGGATCTGTGTTGTCAAGTATGTCCTCACGCTCCCTCCAGTTTCGAGTCTGACGTCCACTAGTCTATTCAATTAGACTGAATTGGGAATATAATTTACTGACCCCTCTCTCTCCTTAGCAGGTAAACTAGAAAATCATATACATGCATCTCCCGCACCCGCTGACCTTGGAAGGTAAATTTAAGAGGATTTATGGCTGTCAGCTGCAGGCAAATATTGGAAACGTTACATTTTGTCTGCAGGGGGACGCGAGGCTGTTTGCGCCTGTGCATTCTTTAATAACATTTCACTTAACTCACGATGATTAATTCAATTGATATTAATTACATTGCAATAGAGGAGCAGAGACCGTCATACTTTTTCATCTGCCTTTCCACCCATGAATCATTTTACATGTGGCATTGGCTAATGGGCCCTTTTTAAAGACATTAAGCAAGAGTTGGAGCGGGAGGAGACGGGAGCTGCGGCAGAGCCGCATCCCGGTGCCGCAGCAACCTGCTGGCACACACAGGCTCGGCTTTTTTAGGCCACGATTGTCCAAAGCTTCAGATCCATCACGTTATTCCAATGGTATAAAAAAACCCAGCAGATCTAATTTCCTTTCTTTGACTCTCTTTATTAGGGTATTGCTTCTATCTCGCGTCCCTGCAGACTGATATTTTATTAGCTGTTAACAATGATCTGATAGAGGGAAAGAAGTGAACGTTTTGAGATGTTATTTATTTTGGTGTGTTTGTTCCTGGCTGAGGGTTCTTCTCCCCTCCCCTTTCCTCTCCTCGCTTTGGACATTTCCAGCTGGGAAGCCTCGTCGGGAAATGTCACCACTGCCACCTGCTTGCAGAGCCGGGACTGACACGCACCCGTGGGATGCGGGATGCGAGATGCGGGAGGACTCTCCCCATTACATCAATCCCATCTCTTAGCTGGGGGAGTTGATGTTTTTTACCTTCAACGGACGTTTAAAAACTCCTCCAGGATGCGGATTTATAAATACCTGCCCAATTATAATGTTAATTTTATTCCTCGCTTCCCCAAACCCACCTACTATTCCCCTACTATCAGAGCAGACTGTAATTCTTTATTACTAGTTAGATACTCAACATCGGGCCACGGTTTGATATATACCTCCACATCCATCTATCATCACGCTCCCAGATAGCTCGTTTCTTGGTCACATTGACGTCAATGGGAATTTTGCCATTGACTTAAATGGGAGCAGGATCAAGCCTGCCATGATTCAGTGACGGGATGACAAAACAGTGAGGTGTGGGGAAGGAGAGGCCGTAAACACAGGCGGGAGATGACACGGCTCCTTGGCAATGGCCCATGCACAGCGCGCTTGAACTTTGGGAGGATTTATGATATCATTGTATAAAATAAATGACTCATCATATAAAAGGAAATAGTCTCGGGGGATCCGCTTCTCGTGGGCACCGCGGCAAGAGGAGGTTCGAAGAGTAATGATGGATGAATGGGGTTTACTCTTATAACAAGCAGGAAGAAAGGAAGGAAGAAAGGCACAAATCCCTGTTTTGTGGGGCTGGAGATGGGAGCTCTCCCCAGCAAATGCCTCTCACTCCTGTTATTTATAATGCGACAGTTTTCCCAGTTAACAGTTTAAATGAAGGGGCCGTTTCTTAAATGCTTTATTCATATTATACAGCGATTACCAGCTATAGCCATATTCCTTAATAACCTGTTATAAAGCATGTTATAAAATCCATTAGTGATGATGCTAGGGAAGGCTGTTAGGAAGCATAATGCACAGTAATCAGGGCTGTGCAAAAGTGACAAAAATGTTTGTCGTTTCATGCCGGGGTTTTTATAAGAACTAAATAATTTATTTGGTGATCAAGGCATTTTGGGTGGGTTTTTGTTGGTTTCATGGCGTGGTTTCAAAATGTCCCTTTTTAACATGAAAAATAAACCAATTTCAGCTGCTTCAACATTCTGGGTTGGATTAAAATAAAGACTTTTTTCCCTTCCTCTCCCGTAAAATCGTTTGAGGACAAAGACACGAAGAAAAGGAACTTTCCCCCCACACTTTTAGATTCTATCCTAAGGGGGTTTTTGAGTAAGACTTTCCTGTGCAAAACAGAGTCATTTGTCACCATGTACCTGCGCTTCAGGTTCCCTGTGTGCTCGGAGGTGTTAGCAGGGTTTAAATGGGCTGTTTCTGTATTGGATACCAGCACAGACACCCCCTTTGCTTCCTCATTGAAATGCCTTCAAGATGTGTCCCATTCCAGCAGCATTCCCTGGTTTATGGGGCATCGGTGAACTCGGTGGTGGTGACAGAAGGCAGCGGCACCCGCTCCTCCGCATTATCGCATCCCTCCAGCTTCCTTATTTGCTAGGAAATAAAACTGATCCTAGGAATCCACCTGGAGCAAGGGGAAGCTGCAGGGGCTGTGTCCCCTTTCCCTGTCACAGAGGGATGAAAGGGGGTTGGATCCTAAGATACGGCTGTGAACGGGCTCAGGCTCGGGGATGTTTTTGAGGGTTTGAGGAAGGTTGAAACCCCCTTTTGCAGGAATTCTGTGTGGTTATGTGGGAGCTGTGTCCTGCCCAAATATCCTGGGGAAATGCTCTGAAATGAAGCAGATATTCCGAAAGACAGAGAGAATCAGCAGCCTTAGGGGTTGGTGTCGAGAAAACCCAGGAATGAGGCAGGATTCAAAACAGCGCTTGCAGAAGAGAAGCCCGTGTCAAGCAGCACAATTTAGGCTTGTTTTAACCTTCCTTCGCTTATGTTTCATCCCAGTTGCTGCTGTCGAAGCAGCTCTTCCAGCCTGGTTTGGCACCTGGTATTTGGGGTGCTTGTGGGAAGAAGGGGATGGGTTTTATCTGTTGAGAACAGGCTCCAGATCTGCTCTGAAAACAGTGCCTGTGTGTGAGAGGGGATTGCATGAGGCGAACGCCCCACACCAGTGCACAGCCTGCAGATGTAGATTAGGTTTTATTGTGTGTGCAAATTTGAGGGTCACTCGGAAGCATCGTTTAAAACAATATCCATGGCAAATCAGTGCATTAGCAGGGTTCGTGAGGGGCAGCTTGGAGCCGGGACCAGGGAATGCTGGAGCTCGGGGCATGTCTCTGTGTGTGGATGTGGGTTTGGGTGCGTTTGTGTGTGTTTTGTCACATTCTCATCTCACACCTTTGTTTTTAAGTCGGTTTTGCACAGTTTGGACTCAGCTCTTGCTGTTGCACGAGTGTAAACCTGAAGCGATGCTGGGGAAGTAAACAGCAATACTCTGGGTCTGGTTCTGTTTGCAAATGAAAAGGAGAGAAAAGGGCTTTTAAAGATATAAAGATATAAAAAGATTGTGAGTGTCTGTAGGAAACAGTGACTGCAAAACCCCAGCCGTTTGGATGGGGCTGTGATGCTGCACGGGAGGTACGGGAGCGTTGGGTACCAGGTACTCTGAAGCTAATGACGTGCTTAAGATTGAGGGCAGCCATAAGGTCCTTTTGCATGAAAGCATAAAGGTGCTTTATTGTACTTGGAAATGAAGCCCGGTATTTTCAGGTAATCACATGCAAGTAATGCCATGCAAAGAAAGCAGCAGTGGCTTTCATTTTCTGCCCCCCATCCCAATGAACCCAGATCCTGTGTGGATCTTCCTCCTGTTACCAAATGCCTGAAATGAAAAGCTGTTCAGCCTTCCCTCGTTGCTCCCTACAGTGGGTATCTGCATCCTGCCATAAAACAAGCCCTGTGGTCCCCCCTTCATTTTGGGAATGAAGGTGTGGGGAGTTTTGTGCTTTAACTTTTGCATATGGCAAGTGAGAACTTTGCTTCCTGCAGTACCAATAAAGCACAGTAAATGTCTGGGAACGCTGGGGAAACGTGTTCTCCTTCCATGCCCAGTGTTACAGTAAAATGCTCGATCTTCAGGTTTTCCTGATGCAGCATATGGTCGGGGGGTGTTGGAAATGGAGCTGTGCATTCTGCTTCATTGCCTTACAGCTGGGCTTGGCCACGCCGTGTCTTTGGTATCAGAAGGACCCGCTGCAGAGGACGGCTCTGCTGGGCCAGGGGAGCAAGGACGGAATTAAAGCTCAGCCTAAATGTTTCCAGGTTGAGATGGTTTTGCTTAGAGGGGGGGAGCACCCCCTCTGTTATCCCACCCTTCCCTCCCAGCCCTTCTATAGCCGCTGGGTCGCTCATCCCCATCCCAAAGCATCCTTCTTGGTTCGGGAGCACATCCCAGCACCTCAGCTTGTCTGCTGCCGGAGAAACAAAGAAACTGCAGGCAGCACAGTTATTTAAGAGGAGCTGTAATATGTTACTGTTATGGGTCATTGCGGGTTTTTTTTATACTGATATTACCATTATTATCCTCTCTAGCCGTAAAAATTGATTGGTGAGATGAGCAGTCTGCGATGCGCTCTCATCCTGGCTGCAGGACTAAATCTTCCTGTCCAGGTGGGGCAGAGGAGGGATGGAGACACAGCCTGTCCCTGCTCCCCCCAGCCCTCCAGGAGGACCTCTCCATACATGTGCATGTTGTTCACATCCATAGGATATGGTGCAGCCACCAGGCTGGCTGCCCCATTCAGGACCTAATGCTGAGGTTTCACCTGGGTCAAGCTCTTGTGAAGGGTCCTGGGAGCTTCATCTGGGTGCTGGGAAGGTGCTGTCTGGGGTTATGTGCTCCATCCCCCTGGGTTTGGTGGGTCAGTGCAAGAAATGGAAGCTGAAAGTGGATGTTAGGAGGGTGCCTGTGAGCAGAACCGGCCACACATGGGTGTCTTAAAGCAGGGAATAAATCACGGTGCGCAGCGATGCTCAGAGAGCTGGACTTTTAATCCCACAATCCCAGCTGCTTTTTCAAGCTGACAGCTCTGTTATTTCACATTCAAATAAAGGGAGACCAAAGTTAAAGGGAATGGAATTAAGCAAGCTCCAAAGACACACACACGGAGCTGGCAAAGCATGCGAGCGTCCTGGCTCGTCATCCGTTGGACCAGAGCTGATCCCAAAGCGGTGATAAAAGCCCGGACTCCTGCCTGCTCAACCCCAGTGGCATCATACCATGTCTGGAAACAGTATTCTGGCCTGTTCTCCAATTACTTCGGTGGAGTTCAGCCAGTTTACGCCAGCTGATGAGCTGCCCTCCTGTGTGTATAATTACTCATAGAATGAGATCCAGGGAAGTTTAGATTAAGGCCATGGGTACGTGAATGGGTCAACATGAGGCATTTGAGCCTGGCCTGCTTTTGAAAAGCTGCTTGCACATAATGCGACGCCTTGAAAGCAATTTAACCCCAAAGCCTGGAGGAATGAGGGTGGAATTTGTCACGTTTCTCCAGCGCTTGCTTTTCAATGCGCAGGCTGCTCGTTTCTCACGCTGCCGGGCACACAGCTGCCACGCAGCACTCCTCCTTCAGGTCTATGCCTTGAGTTTCATACCTCGGTGTAGCTGGAGTAATAGGGATGTGATGGGCATAGGCTGGTCCTGGAGCAGGGAGCAGAGACCTCGTAGCGAGGGATAACGTGGTTTGGATGCTGTCATGAGCTTTAGCAACGTGGGCATCCCTGCCTATGGCAGGGGGTTGGAGCTGGATGATCTTAAGGTTCTTTCCAACCCAAACCAAGCTGGGATTCTGGGATTCTATGACACTATGATTCTCTGTTCCCTTTTCTGGATATTTCCCTATTAGATGTGGAGAAGAAGAGCAGATCAGCTCTGCTACACTGCAGCCTGAGGGATGCTCCTGTCCCATGCGAGGGGACCAAATGGTGGTGGAGCATCCCAAGGTCTTAGGCCAGCAAAGCTCAGTGTAGACCTGATCAGCGTGACCTTAACCTCGCTGGGCTTTGTTTGCTTCTCTGCAAGATACAGGAGCAAACACATCCCTCCTCCTGTCTTGTGCTATAACCACCAGCTGGTTCCTGCAGGCAGGTCCCAGCTCAGCAAGGGGATGCTGAAGTCGCCTTGACTTCTGAAGCTGTTCCTTTACAATGTACATAATAGAGAGCATCACACAGGCAAAAATCCTTCCTGATCTTCGTTGCAGGGACCAGCACTCAGTATCAGGCTTCAAAATAAAAGGCAGTTTTACCCACTTGAACCCGGGCTTGAATCTTCCAATGGGATTTCCGATTCCACAGACATCTAAAGGTGTTGAAGGCAACAAATGAATTCTTATCAGGATTGGCTTTTAATGTCTTTGTACCCTATGGTGTTAGGATAACATCAGGATCTGTAGCACTTGTGCCTCAAACAGAACCTACAGCTTGTGTGAGGAGGTTTGCCTCGAGTTGAGCAGTGCTGTGCCCAAACCTTCCCACATCATCCCGCTTCCCCTAAAAGCCATAAGATAAAGAGGGAAAACCTCCGGGAAAACAGCCTGACAGTCCCTGAGTGCTGCAGGGAGGCAGCGGCTCCATAGGAGATATTGCAGTGTCAGCCTGATTTCATTTACACCATTTATTTTATTGAGAAATATTGGCGAAAATAGATTTCCCAAGCCAACGTTGTGACTTCCCATCCGCGGGCAGCCGCGAGCCTGGATTCCTCATCAGCCGAGCCCATCCAGCGCATCGCAAGGGGATGGATTAGCAGAGCTAACCCAGGGAGCAAGGAGACAGGGATCTGATGGTGTTCCAATAACAGCGGGGCAGTTCTTTGGGGATCGTGTGGTGATGAGCAGAGCATTAGTATTAATATTACCACCAAGGGCCATAACGTCGAGTGCAGTGACGCAGGGGGATGCTGGAGACAAATTGCCATGGACAGGAATCACTTTGGGTTTATATCCCAGGATCTATTTATATCGTCCTGTGTGTGGAGCATGGGCTTTGCATGGGATAAAACCCAAAAAAGCTTTAGGGCTTTATGGCTATGGGGTAGCCAAGTCTTTTGGGGTGTGTTCTGCTCATCACCTGGATTTTCCTCTGTCTTTCTAATCCTGGGAAGCCCTCGGCTCTGTCAGGATTTAGGACATTCACTATGAGGGGTTTGAGCATATGTTCATTCAAAGGAATAAAGGGAATTTTCTGCTTTTAAATCACACACAAACGTGGTCTGGGAAGCTGCTGGGGATGCTTTATTTTCCTTTCATTCCCCCCCATCTTCCCAAAATTCCCTTTGCTTTGCTTAGTTAGCCTCTAGGTTGGATATCAGGTTGCTTCAAATCAGAAACACAAATACTTTCATCCCATTGTAGATATTAAGGTCTTAGGAGCAAGGGCAATAGCCATGTCACCTCATGGACACCTGGCATCTGGGAGGGAGGTGGGATAATCCCTATGGAGTCTTGGGTTTTAAAGCTTGTTTTATGTTTCAGCCTTCAAAAACCCCAAACCACGTCATTATCACGGCATTCCCTTTTACAGGCAGAACCAGACGGGCTCTGAAGGAAACAATGCTGTGTTTAACTCTGTGCATGAAATTAGATGGGAATTTGTCAGTTCCTTACATTTCTCGATGCATCAGGGCTTACACGTAGGTGCAGGTAGCACAAAGCGGAGTTTTACTGCTCCAAACACCCAGAAACCAGTGGATGTTGGTGGGATGGGACAGTCCCAGGGTGATCAAGGGGTGCTGGTGTAGATCACCATTCGAGGTACATGTGTGTGGTGATGGTCTCATGGTCGGTGAATTTAGCCCATAGCAAGTGAACGATGGCAGGAGCAAACCCTGAGTAAATCCCATCGCGGTGGGGAACGGAGCCCCTGTTGCGTAAGTCAAACCCAGAGAAACGTGAAGATGGAAAGCAATTAAGCCAGAAAGCAAAGAGAGGTTTCAAGGATGCAAAGCATCCCGCACGCTTGATTCATTCATGCCAACCAGCGGACTACATTCTGCTCTCAATTAACACGTGCAGCCCCATTGAAATTAATGGGGTTGCACATGTGCGCGGGCAGGAATTGGTGCGAGAGGTTTATTACCAGCAAATGGCAATTAATAACAGCTCTCCTTTTCTATTTGCTGTTATAGCCTATTAATACTTGCAGTCCTTGGGATGACGCCTCCGCCACGACAGCCGTTATGAATTAGGAGCTGGGGAACCCCCTTTGTTTTTGCCTTCCCCCTCCAAGAAGTTTCTGTTACCAGAAGTTTGCTGGTGTTATTTTTATAGCCGAGCGAGAGAGAATTTACAGGGAGCTGAAATCATTGAAGCTAATTAGCTGAATGGCCCTATTATTTATCCAGGGACACGTAGTACAATAATTGCTATTGCAGGTTTGAAGCATCTCAGGGATATTAATTCCAGAGCTTTCATGTCATCTCAGTACAGTAAAACTTCCTAATGGCACCCTGAAGGTGCATAATCTCATTTTAAAACTCCTTTTTCTTCTTTTTTTCGGAGGGAACTGGCAGAATCTCCTTCCATAAAAGCTGAAAAAGGGGAAGAACTCATAATATTTTCCTCATAAGAAAGCAGTTATATTTTCTTATTATTTTTCCCACTCTCTGACCTTTCGTGCTTGCCGATGATGGGGCTGCCAGGGCTCTTCATCAAAAGTTTCCCTCAACTCTGCTCTGCTGCTGCTGGAGCCGTGATGGCCATTGCAGCATCACCCTGGGGACCAGGATGAGGGGGGCTCCTGTCCCTGTGGGGCTCCAAGAAGGGACAAAGAGATGAGCGGTACCCACGTCTATGTGAGTCCTGTGGTGTGGAACGTGTTGGGTTTTACCTTCTCCTATGGAGCAGCCCAGGAGCTCTTGGGGTCACCCAGCCCAAGGATGGTTTGAGGAGCTCTGGGCAGAGCCTCTGCCCTCTTCTCGCATCCATGCACATCCTTAAAGCCAGTTTTCACTGGGGAAGCTGATGGATGAAGTTCTAGGAGCTGGGAGCAGGATGAGCTCTGCACCGTTTGGTGTTTTGGAGGCTCATGGCTTGTCCCCTTTGCTGCAAGTCCTACCTACCTGCATTAGCTCTGTTACAGTCAGTGCCTCAGTGCAGCACCACGTTCAAGGTAGCCCCAGTTCAGAAGCACTCCCAGTTTGGTCACACAAGTCCAGAGCAGGTGAAGTCTCCACAGTGTCACCATCACCACCAAAGCCACATCCCCCAAGCTTCTATCCCAAACCAGGTCTTCCCAACTAAGTTCCATCCCACCTGAGCTTGCACTGTGGTATCTGCCAAGCACTTTACACCTGGTGGGGCTAAAATAAACCATTCACAAGAGAGGAAAGTCAGGATGAAGCCCAAGCTTATCCATCCCTGTGGTTGATAGATGGCTCAGATTCACCCCCCTCACTTCAGGCTGTCACACAGGGCTTGGATGAAGACCCTGAGACCCTGGGGCAGAGCAAGGCATCCTTAGGGAGATGTTTGCATCTGGCAAGAGAAGGAAGCATTTTTAATGGTCTCATATGGGTATCAGAAGTGAAATGAGGGGAGTCCAGCTTTAGGCAGCACAGGACTGGTCCTCCACAGCAGTTGTGTGATGGGCAGTGAGGACAGGTCCTGGACCAAAGTGCTTCCTGGAGTCTGATCAGACTCTTCCAGTGATGCTTACCTGCAAAGAGGATCGGATGTGAGGTACCACAGAGCATCTTAGGAGCTCTTGCAGGGATGGGGATACCTGAAGATTCTCAGGTCACTGTGCCTGCAGCTTGAAGCTGGACACTGGTGTGGAAATGAGTGGTTTTAACCAGCCAGGGTTTGCGGTAGAAACAGTGATGGGCCTTTAATTAGAACCATGTGAAGGGTGCTGCTTTCGCTTTAATTTAGCTTGATTTAAACGGCACTCGTGGGCCAGATGAACCCAAGTCACTGGAGCTCCCCCAATTTACACCAGCTGAGGATTTGGCAGTAAAAGGGGGGAACGAAGGTGATTCCCTGTACTTGGTTTTAACCCACCAATCTTTACAGCCATCCATTAAGACACTCCACCAGGCACTTCTCCTCCTGCAGAAGAGGTTTCAGCGGAAGAAATAAAGCTGTGAAGATCCAGTTTTCACTTTGTTTCTCGTAAAGACAGTCAGACTCCAACATAAACAACAATTTACACCCAGCATTTATTCTGGAAATTACAGTATCGTGCAGCTAACGCACACAGATAAATAATGTTTTATGGGATTCTGTGGAGTCCTTTCAGGGGAGAGGATGTTTAGTGGAATTAGAAGACTTAGAGAAAGGAGAGCTCCGATTCTAGCTGTTAATCCTGGGAAACACAAGCACAGAGTGGGCTTTTCTCATGGCAATTCCTGCCTGTTTACGCTCTTCCTTTAAAACCATCTTTATTAAGCATTCAAGGAGGCAAAGTTCTTCACCCTGCCAAGGCAGAGACAGGTTGGTGTCTGTTGTGTTTCCCAGCTTATGGTGGGGAAAACCGGTCAGAGCTCCTCAATCCGATGGGAAAAGGTGTTTATTTCATGATCCTCCTGTGGTCTGAGGTGGTCTGGTGCAGTCTAACCATACACATGATGGGAAACCTGTGCAGGCACCGCTGCAGCACAGCCAAAGCTTTGTGTAAAATAGAGGGGGAAATGGCTGGATGTAAATAAATCTGCTATTTTTTGGCAGCAGATTTGGTGCCAAAGGGAGTCAGAATGGGAAACTTCGGTATAAAACCCATGGATGGGCCGAGGGAGAAGTGTGAGCTCCCTGAGAGAAACTTCATCCCCAAGCCCAAAGGAAGCTGAGACGCATCTAATGCCAGATATAAGGGGACTTAAACCACCACTATCCTCTTGTGAGACAGTTGTTAGGTCTTTAAACCTCATTTTATCCTTGCAAAAGTGGCTGAGGTGGCAGCTTTGCCCTCAGCAGGACTCTCAGAGGTTTGGCTTCCCTATGGCTCATTCAGGTAGGGGCCAAGATGCAGGGTTGAGCTGGAGCATCCTGTGTCAGGGCTTCAGCAGTGCTCTCAGCTTGTTTCCTTCTTGAAGACTTCAACCCTTTTAGGCAGGATACCCCAAAACACACTGTTCATGAAAGCAAAGGTCCTTTGGGTCCAGTGTAATAAACCAGCCCAGAGCATCCATCCCCTGGGCAGGATGAAGCAGCGCTTAGTAAACTGTTTGAACAAGAGTCCACTTGTCCTCATGGATGTCAGCCTGTCACTACTATTGTTAGTTAGGGGGTTTAACTGCTTTGCCCAGGATTTGTTCTTGGAAGCTCAGTGTCTCCCATCCTATTGCAGCTTTGTGCTGGAGGATCACGTCCTTGCTGCAAATACCAAGGGGTCAAAAGCACCATCATCGGATCAGGCTCCTCCTTCTCATGGGGTGATGGAGGCTGAATGTATCCGGATGCTTCCTTTCCTGTTTAGTTTGGTGCTGGCTGCGGAAATGGGGTGTTTAGGGTGACCTAAACTGAGCTGCAGTTTGATGTATGACCCTGGACAAGTCTTTGCTTGCTCTGTCCTGGTGCTCTACACGTGCATAGAGGGATGGCTGTTTGGGGGTTTGGGTTTGTGGCATGGCTGTCATACGAAGGTGGATGTGGCAGGAGGATAGGGTGGAAAATAATGCTTGTAGGGAATTAGGCTGCAGAATTCAAGCTCAAGGTTCTATGGCCTGAGCTCAATAAGAGCAGGAGAGCATCAGGCCAAGGAATGCCTGTGTGTGTGGACAAGGATGGGTGAGCTCCAGTGGTTCCTGAATAAGCTGTTCCTCCTGCAGAGCTATCCATGTCCTTTGTGGTCCAGAGCTGAATGATGTGAGCCAGAAGGTACCTGGTGTGATAGCAGTTGCCTGCCCAAATATTCAAACAAGTAGGAAAACTAGGACCAAAAGGTGACCATTTTCCCCATTCTGCTCAAAGAGAGCATTGGTTACAGAGCCTAAATATGGCTTTTGCAGTATAAAGCCGTAGAGCATCAGGTCTTCAAAGCAGAGGTGGTTTTCCCTGTGTCAATGCCACATAACACAGCAAACCCAGATCTCATGTGAGGTCCTCACGTGCCAAACAAACACTGTGGAAATGGGGGATGCACCAGCTCACATCAGACTGATTCGGATTGGAAGGGACCATCCAAGGTGGCCCACCTTGTCCAGGAGCCGATGCTTCCAAGTGAGCAGCATCAGCTGCTTTGGAGAGTCACCAGAAACCCCTGTAATGGACAGGGATGGAAGAACTTGCCTCTATTTAGAAATCCCCTTCTGACCCTTCCTGCTTTACGACTCCAAGCATAAAGGTTTATAGTCCTTAACTTTTATCTTGCCTAATGAAGCTGCAGATGTTCGTGCTATCCGTGTAAATACCTAACCCGTATCGGTGCAGGTAAACAAGAGGGGACATCAATCTTTGCCACGTCGCCTGTGATGTAGACACACTAATGGAGGGTGCCTGGACCTCTGTGTGGGTTTGATTTTGGCCCTGTCAAAGCTGCTGCTGGGTTCTCCTGGTCCTGCTTCCATCCCATGGCCACTCTGTGGGGCACTTTGTGAGTCCATGTCTGAAGCAGGTGTGAGTTTCTTCCCTTTTTGCTTGCAGATCCCATTTTCCTTTCACCCTTCCCCTCTCGTTTCCCCTCTGTTGTTGGCTGAAATGAACCTCAAGAGGAAGGGAACTGGCCTGGCGTGTCCCAGCTGCAAGAGACAGAGCGAGAGGCATTTACAACCTGACAGCAAGATAAAGATGAATCTGAAGCCTCGGTGGCTGTTAGTGAGGGGAGGAGAAAACGTTTATGGCCCCATCTGCCAGCGTTTCAATAGGATGGGACCAGCTTTATGGCAGGAGCCTCCAGTGCCACTTCCTTCCATTTGGGGATGAGGATCTGATTTCAAGCTGTTCCCAGTGGTCCTGCTGTTTGCCCCACTGTTTGCCCTGGGGCCAGGGCAGGAAGGAAGGAAGGGAGGGGATGGGGATGCTGCAGGGACTCGGTGGGGTCTATGGGCACAGGGCATACCCACGGCCTCGAATTCAGGATGCATGGTGGTTGAGATTCCGCAGCCGGCCCGGAACAGCTGGGATATTTGTGTGGGATGCAGGGAGCAGCACAACAGCCTCCCCTTTGCACTGCTCCCTCTTTCCCAGTCAGCTGGTTTGTCAGTGATCAATGGTATCCTCAATGATCAGTGATATCCATTACACTTTGCATGGAGCTGCTGCTGTTTTAGACCTGGAGGAGCCAAAGCTATTCCTGCTCTTGGGACAGCTCATGGAAGAGCTTAAACCCTTCCCTGGAGGTGTTCAAGGCCAGTGGAGCAACCTGGTTTAGTGGAAGGTGTCCCTGCCCATGGCAGGGAGCTGGAATTGGATGGTCCCTTCCCATCCAAACCAGTCTGGGATTCTAAGAGAGTCTAAACCAGATTGGATGAGGATCAGCCCCATCTTGGTTCCATCTAATAACAGGGGGAAATTACAGTCATTTTCCTGTTAGGGCAGAGTGACTTCCATTGGAGCTCATCAAGCACTTTACAGTCGAGGTTAACTGGTGTTATCCCTGTTTTGCAGCAGGAGAAAATTGATAGTTAGAGAGGGAAAATGGTGTTTTCAGGGTCAATGGAGATCCAGGAGCGGGTTTGCTGCACTGGGCACCGAGCCCTTGGACAGGGGCATTTAGTGCCTGGGTGCTGGGTCAGCTCTGCCTTTCAATGTCACCCCAGAGATGCTTGTATTCAAGGAGCAGGTGATGGGTCCCCTCTCCACGCTGCCTCTGGGCTCAGCTCACACGCAGCCTCCACAAATATTTGCTCCATAATATGAGAAGGTGCCAAAAGAGACCCAGGGCAGCAAGAAAATCTCTGGGAAGGAAACAAAGCACAACAATTATCACACACCTGCGGTGCTGTTGTTGTCCCCCTCCTGTAACCATAGCAATAATCTTTGGGTACCTTGGGCTTAGCGAGCGGCTTTCCAAAGCCTTGGAAATCGCACCTGGATGAATCCTGCCGGGTGCTGAGCAGCGATGCGGAGGGGAGGGTGGTTGAGCATCTTGCAGGAGCAGAGCCCTGGGTGGTTTTAAAGCACGTAACCTCCCACCTCGCGGCCCCAGCACACTCTTTATGCGTGTGAGCAGCCCTCCCTTGAAGTGGTTAACTCAGCTGTGAAGCCTTCTATCAGCCGTAATAGCTTCAAGGTGGGGAATAAAAAATGGAGAGTGTTTAAATTGTTAATGGGTTTCATGTTCTTGTCACTGTTGAGGGTTTGTTCCCTTTTATAAACTCATAGTTTTTGGTTGACATTGCTTTTATGTGAGCCATCAGCCAGTTGGTGATGGTGTTCCTGTGTTAGACCATTACTGCCGGATTGTATTTGCAGTAAAGAAAGAGAATGGAGGCTGTAAATCTACAGCCAAAGATTTAGGGCTCTGTTTCTCTGCAGTTTAGGTCCATGTGCTCGGGAAGTCCATTCTCCTCCGGCAGAATTACACCCCTCCAAAGGCTCCTGCTCCGGCGCTGATGGACGGAGCTCATCGCATCCCAGAGCCCCGAGGCTGGCAGGGGATGGGGAAGGGGCAGGGGAAAGGGGTTGTTCAGCCTCTCATAGGAGATGGGGATTGTGGGGAATTGCTCCTGCCTCTTGCTCAGGATGGGCTCTGGTGTGAGTTAACCCCACAGGGGTTCCAAAGCACTTTGGGCTTGTTGATGCGCTCGGCCAAGGGGCAGAGGTGCTCACTGCACCCAAGGATGGGGCAAGCACAAGTGCAGTGACCTGGGGTGTCCCTGCTGTGCCATGAAGGGTTGCCTGCCGCTGCAGCCATCCCCATCCCTATGGCCTGCATGGAATCACACAATCCCAGCCTGGTTTGTGTTGGAAGGGAGCTTGAAGCTCACCCAGCTCCAACCCCTGCAATGGGCAGGGACACCCTTCCACTACAGCAGGTTGCTCTAGTGGGTTGCCCTAGGTTGGAGCAACCAACTGGAACTGGATGAGCTTTAGATCCTTTCCAAGCCAAACCATTCCCTGATCCCATGAGTCTGATTCCACTTGCAGGCACAGCAGGGTGCAGGATGCGGTGGGCTGAGTGAGTGCGATGCCTGTGCCCCAGAGCCGGTGGCTGGATGCGCAGTGGTCCCTAACAGCCTCTGCAGCACATCTGGGCTTTCCCCCTCCCCTTGTTGGTGTCAGCCACACCACCAACACATGATTTAATTGCACACAGCCGCTGAACCCGTGTTGGCCCATTAAGGGTGTCAGATGATCTCTTCAGGAGCTGTCAGTCCAAATGGAGCCTCCAGTCTGGTGCTCCAGAGATCTGATTTCCATAATCAGGCAGGACCTGCCTCCATCCTGCCCCCCCTGCACCACCCATCCACATGCATCCCGAGGGGCTCATCGCTCCGAGAGGATGCGGAGTTCATCCCGGGGTCAGGCACGGATCCTGCCGGGAGCCTGTGCTGCTGCACTGGTGCAGGTGGGGTTTGGGGGGATGGAGGCAGCAGCATCCCTGAGTCCTCCCTTTGGAGAGGTGTGAGAACACACGAATACAGCCTGGATGGGGCTGGTCCTTTCCTGCCAGCTCTAAGCATTGCAAGAGCCCAAACCAGCCTTCCCCTTCCTCTTCCTCCTCCTCTTCCTCATGGCTTTCAGAGCATGGGAGGTAGCTCCAGGCAGCTGGAGTCATGGGTGCTCACTCTGGCCCTCATTCTGAGCTGGCCTAAATGTGGGGTCTGCCTTTGTTTGCTGTCTTTTTGCCTCGTGTTTGAAACTTTGCTTTCCTCTGCAAGGCAAAGGATGCTGCATGGGTCTAATCCATCCTCAAGCCATGCAGCTCTATGGGCATCCTTATTGAGGGACTCCAGGAGCTCAGGGCTGCGCAGGAAACCAGTGCACACAATGGGCCCATGCAGAAGGGATCTGTGGGGCAGGGCGAAGGGGAAGCTTTCAGGATCAGGCCCTCTGGGCTCACATAGGCTGAAGCATTTCACTCCAGCACAAATCCTGACCATGGAAGCGGGTCCAGCTCTGCCCCAGAGAACCCAATGGCACCATGGCTGGGACTGGGTCCTCCCTGCCCCAGTTACTGGTTCCAGTACCTTGTACCAGCCCAGGGCAAGGTGGTTCTCACTCCTTGAGGGGTCCTGCAGGCAGAGCAGGGTGCTCATTCCTTGCTCTTGCTGCCCTATGTGTGTATATACGTGCTTATGCGCATATATATACACATATGCATGTATGCAGAGATGGATTATTGTAAGTGAAGGTCGAGCACATTACTCAAACCTCAGCTTCTCCCTCAAGTCCGCTGTTTGCAGAGACAATGCCTGTCCCCAGGGCTCACTCCCATAAAACCTTATTATCATATATTCCAGGCATAAACTTCCCATGTCAGCCCCGGCACGCTGCTCCGGAGCCAGGCAGCCTTGGTTTTCCTGCCATTTGCCTTGGGTTTTCTCCTTGCTGCTCTATTTCTGTTCAGAAATCCCATCTGCAGGCTGATATCCTTCTAATAAGATAGGAAATCCTGGAAAATGATTAATGGACCCGGAATACCTTTAGCTGGAGCCTGGTAAGGGTTTTAACACCACCACCCAGGCAACGCAATCACCAAGCCACCTTCCTGCTCCGTACACTACTCCTGGCTGTGCCAATGCAATGTGGGGATGGGGATGATGCTGGGACGTCCGTGGGTGCTGCAGGTCGTTGGGATGGTCTTTGCTGCTGGATAATGCCAGAACTCGGGAGCGCTGCCCCGTTCCCCAACCTCCACATTGATGGTATTGATGCCGGTTATTCAGTGATGCTGTTGCCATCCTCCCTCTCTCATCCCTGTCACCGGCTCTGTTGCTGAGGAGCAGATTCCATGGAGGCCCCAGTGCTTCCTGTTGGTTTGCCCTCTGGAGTGGTACCTGCAGCCCTACAGAAGGCTCCCCCACGGCCTGCCAGCCTCTTGCCTTCCTCTCGAAGCCTTATGCAGCATTGTCATACCCTAACAGCAAACAGGAACCTCCTTTTGCTCCCCCCACCCTGTTTCATTCCTTTTTTCCCCCCTTTTTCTTTTCTTAATTCACTGTCTAGTGAGTTTCTGATTGACTCAAAGACCAATTAAAGTAAAATTTAATGGGAGAATAGATTAACTCCCTGAGGTTCCCCCACCATCCATCACATTTTTATAGCAGGAGCTGTGAAGAAGCTCATAACTTCATGCTGTGAATGTGATAATAAAGAGGGCACGGAGAGGATTCCGATTTACTGCCGGGCTGATGTGCACCGGGATGGGATTTACTGCCCCAATCCCATCCTCCTTTTATTCGGAGGGAGGTCACCGGATCCGCGCCCAGCTCATGGACACTGGGAGGTGGGATGGTGGCTTGGATCCTGCTCTTCCATGGCTGAGGAACCATCTCCACTGTTGCTTATAATGACAGTGAGGTTGGAAATGATGGAGGGTAACTGGGGGCATCGCAGCTCCCTACATGTACCACTGCTCCATGGGGCCCTGTTCCTTCCATTGAGACAGGCATGAGCAGGCAGGGACATGGGGGCAGGCAGAAGGGATATGGCCAAGGCCAGGCACAGCATCAGTAGCATTCCCAATGCAGGGACCTGGTGGGACTCTGCCCCTTTGCAGCATCAGGGACCTGGATGTGTTTCACATGGAGACACGTGAGGGTTACAAAGCAGTGCATTTCCTCTGGGATGGATCATAAAGGAGTTGGAGGGGGCAGAAGGAGGAGGGAGAGACAGGAAAAGATGTATCTCCCCTGGTGGGTTCCAGTGCAAAGGTTTGTGTGCAACAGGAATGAACTGAGGAAGAGGGAGAATTTATCTGGGAATAATAGAAACTGTTGGTTGGGTTTTCGAGGCTGAGGATCTGGAGTTAATCATTACCCCACAAAACCCTGAATGATGTTCCCTGCAGCTTTCCTACATAGATAGTGTTCCGGTGGGAGTGCTCCTAACGGCATTTTGTCAGGCGCTATCAGCAGTATTGAGCCAACCTGAGCACCCGATTATTAATCCTTTTCTCCCAGTGACATGACGGCAATCGATGTCGGAACAAGCTATTGAAACTGCAGCAATCAACTGGACTCCAGTTAATCCAATGGGATCCTCACTTGGGGCCTGCCAGGAGGAGGGGGTTTTAGGAAAGCCTGAGCTTGGGCTTAGCTTCACCTTCCTATAGACACTGAGGAGTATGGGAGCAGGAGCCACGTCCTGCCTGGTGGCAGGAGGCTTAAAGGTGTCGTAGCCCCAGCCATTAATGTTATTCATTGATTAATTCATTAATCCTGTTTTCCCAGCTGAGGAAAATTAAGGGATTTTGCCATGATTTTTCCATGCAAAGGATCCCACTCACACGCACACATGGGTGTGCACGCACATGGGCTGTTTCTGGTGTGGGGTTTATACACAGGAAGATGCTTTCCCATATCCCATGAGTGATGGGATCACTGGTGGCCATGGGGACACTGTGGGGGGGGTTCAGTGCCGCCTGCTTGTAAATCCACTGGGTTCCCCTGTGGCCAATGGAGCTGGTGATGTTCCATGGGCTGGTGAGCGACGTGGGGGTCTGCTCCCATCCCCAATGCATCCTGAGCATCATGGGGTGGGGGTCCTGACCCTGTGGGGAGCACTTGAGGGGCTTTCACTGCCCCTTCTGAGCACCCCCTGAGCCATGTGGTGAGTCAGGAGCAGAGCCCTGGGGTTTGGGATGGGCTGGGAGCCTCCACACCAGCTCAGCCCTATAGCATCAGTGTGATGGTCAAACCCAGCTCCCTGCAGGCCCCTGCCCTGTCCTGGGACATGCGGGTGGGAGAGCAGCTGGGTCTTGTCCCACGTTGCTGATGGATATTTGATGTGCAGAGAGATGGGGGGAGCCTTGGGGACCCATGGCTCTTGCCTCAGACCCACAGCACCCTCCTGCCACCTCCTGCAGATGCTCTGCCATGCTCTGGTGCTTGGTTCCCCACCGATGCTCACACTCATATGGTGCTGATCCCAGCGCCCGGCCTGCATCCCATCGGCAGCATCCTCGTGCCGGGTGGGACAGGGCTGTCAGCCCCAGCCAGTGCTTACTAATCAGGTTGGCCATTAAGGTGGGTCAGTGATGGATGGGCTGTGTGGCTGTGCCCCAGCCCGGCGTGTGCTGCGGCACTCCCTGACCAGCAGCTGTTGTACTGGCTGCCTTGTTAAGGGTCTCTCTCGGTGACATCAGCTATACATCAACCTGGCTGATGCCTTTGATTATTTGGACAGCTCTTGGCATGATGAATCGTTGGGATTGATCCGTCTTTTCTTCACGTTCACTCCTTGCCCTGCTTCTCCCAACTCCCTTCACTCTTCAACCACGAGTCCTTCCAGAGGTTAGCACCTTCCAGGGCATCCCACTTAAACAACCCTGGCCGAGGGATCTGTGTGCTGTGATGGAAACAGAGGTGGAGTGGCAAGGGCTGAGCTCGGAGGTGGCCCTGGGGAGAGGGGATGGCTCCATTGTGACATTGCCATCCCAGTGATGCACTTCGAACAGGGACAAGAAATGAAGGTGTCTCAGTGCAGCCTGGGGAGGCTGAAGCAGAGATGCTTCCTGGGAAGCTTTCCCCTCCTCTGCTTTGCAGCTCTCAGTGACTGCCCAATGCATGTCCATGGCTGGTGAGGATGCTGCAGTGCAGGGCCTGGAGATGGTGCTTGTGGTGGTTCCTGTCCTGCATCTCCCTGGGACATCCCCCTACCAGGGGCTCACCAGGATTTGCCTCCTCGTGTGTTGTCATGAGCACCCCATCGCAGTGACCCTGCCAGGGGTGTAAATGGAGCTGTGCACAGTGAAATGTCCCTCTGATGGATGAGTCCCACAGCACATTTGGGGCCATCCCCTAAAGGAGGAACCAGAGATGCTGACGGGCTGTTTTAGGTTCATTTTTAACTCCATTCCACAAGCTTTTGGCCTTGTGTCTTGTTGAACTCTGTTGTACATCCATGGGCTTTGTTCCAGTGGTGTTCTCCAGGGCCATGCTGTAGCAGACAGCTTCCTGTGCCTGTTGTGCTCATCCACAGAGCGTGAGCCCTCACTTGCTAAAGCCTGACCAAAATGCTCCAGGTGGTACCTAAATACATCCTACAACCAAGGCTGGGAGTCTCTGTCCCTCCATCCCAGACCCTCTGCTCTTAGGGTCACATCCTTTCCATTCTGGCAGTCCCGTGGCCAACCTTGCATGTTTCCTAAGCTGCAATACCCCTTAACTGAGAGCACCTTTGGGTGCAGGCTCTGCCTGGGTGATGCTGGGTACCAGCACCATGGGGCTCAGAGGTGTTGTGGATGCCTCAGGGCTGCATCTCCCTTACCCATCACTCCGGGGCTGCACATCCCAGCGCTGGAGCCTTGGGATGCATGGAGCACCATTGTACCCGGCTCTTACCTGCTCGGTGCTGGGAACCAGCTCCCCAGCTGCCCGTGGGCTGAGCAGCAGCCAGCACAAGCTGTCTCTCTGCATCACTTTGAACTCTTATCTGTGGCGTCTCCTGGTTTGCGCTGGAGCAGACGGCTGAGCCCCATGCGGGCCCTGATAACCTCTCTCGTGTTCATTAAGGGCCCACTTAGTGCTCTGTGGGACTGAAGTGAGACAGTCTGGAAGAGAGAAGCAGCTCAAGGCTTTTAGCCTGGGTAATGCAAAACTTCATCAATAATCTTCCCAGCGCAAGGCCAGGACTCAAATACAACCCTGAGAGCTCCCCGAACAACCCCAGTGCAGGGTGAAGACAGAGCGTCTCTGTCTTGGGGAGGCTGAGGTTGTCCTTAATAGCACCGTGGATGAGCAGATTAACTCCTTGGGGCAGGGATCGTGTGCTGGGGGGGGATGGATGAGGTGGTTTAACTTTGCTCCCAATTGCTGCTTGTGTTTTGGATGTGTTGGTACCAATGGTAGTGGGATGGCAGCTGGGGCTGAGGGGTACCAAAGGATGTGGTTGGGCCTATTTCAGCAATAGGACATGGATCTACCTCGCCTGTGTTCAGACATGGGCTCCTTCTGCCTTCTCACTGTCTCCAGTGGCAGTTGAGATCCATGGGGCTGGGGGGGGAGCCAGGACCTTCATATCCCCCTCTCAAGTGACTTGTTGTGCTTTTGAGCCCCAATGGAGTTGAGGCAGAGGCAGAGGGGAGGGAAACCCCCCTTCAAAACTGTTGAGGTAATGGAAACAACCTCAAACTATCATATTTCAAGCATAACGCCATAATAAAAGTAAGAGGATAATGATTTTTTTCAGCCCAGATATTAGAGGCGCAGGTATTGATTGGTTGTTTCCCTTGTCGCTCTCGCCTCTGATGGAAGTGCATTTTTTGACAGAGAGTGCAATAAAATGTACAGTTTCCAATTTGAGAGCCCTATAAATGTCATCTCTACATGCACGGTTACAAATCCCTCATGATGTCCCTCTCCCTCCCCTCGACACCGAGAGGGTCCTCAGGGATGGGGAACACACAACATCTCCCTTCCTGGAGGGGAAAGTTTGCTCGAAGCCATCCCAGCTCACTTCCCTGCCATTGGGATGCTTTGTTCCCAATGGGAGAGCTCTTGTGGGGTTAGGACTGAGGTTGCGGAGTTAATACATCTTGCAGTGTTCAGATTTATGGATGCTGGGGCAAATGGTGATGTGGGGTTGAGCTGTCGGGAGGTTCCAGTTCCACTGGGCAGAATGCTATTGGTGATGTTTTCCTTATGGGAACTTGGTGTTTTATGGGCAAAGGCCTAAAGAAAAGCTGAAAATGCCCAGGGGTGGCAAAGGAGAAAGAGAAGGTGATGGCATCTGAGCTGACGTGGATAACATGATGGTGTATTGAGCTCTATGAGCCCTTTTTGCTCCATGCTTATAGTCTGAGGGGGTTGGTTTGTTTCGTGCCTGCAACCTCTGCCCTGTCTGGGTTTCCCCCTTGGTTTGGAAAGCCTCAAAGGAGGCTCTATGAAGTGAGTGCACCCATTGTAAGAGATAAAGTATCTGTGTGGAGACAGAGCCCTTGCCTCTCGCCTCAGATAAGCTTTGGGAGGGCAGAGCCTGAGCCCTGCTGCAGAAATGCCTGTGCCGAAGGCTCCGTGTGCCCTGGTGATGATGGGAACAGGGAGAGATGCTGCCCTGTGGGCTCAGGGCTGGCTGGGGCAGGGCTGGTTCTCTATCAATCCCTGCTCCACAAAGAGCCTGGAACCAAGAGGCCCCATCCCTGCAGCACAAGGAGGGGGGGACCCCGGGGTGGGTAATGGGGGCAGTCACCTTCCATGAGCCACACGTGGGCTCTGACCTTCCCTTCGGTTTAATGCAACCTCTTGGTTTCTTTCCAATGAGTCTCCAATCAGGCAGAGCTCCTCCAGCTTCCCCCTGCCCTCCCATCATAACCGGGTTTGGGCCTTTTATTGCTCTCCGAGGTAGCCAGAGCCATTAAGCTCAGGGCTTTGATTTGATGAGAGACCTTCCAAAGGGCTCAGTGGCTCCCTCACCTTTGCCTAAACACTGCAGTGCTGGCTCTATGCCGGGAATTGGGATTGCAGAGCTCAGCTTCCCCTTGGCCAGGCAGGAACCGGAAGGCTTAGGAATAAAAGGGGGGGGAAGAACTGGCACTGAAAGGGGCCTTTTTCACCCCATTTTCACAGGGCAGGTTAATACCAACCCTCCGATCAGAGGGGTGCTGGAGGTTGGGTGAAGGTCTGAATGGCAGCCCTGGGTCCCGCCTGGATTTGTAGCCAAGGGCACATCTGATTAACCACATTTGGTGCTTTTTATAATAAACTCCTGATCTATAAAGCCCTGGATTTATCACTTAGCAGCTATCGGAGATGTAATAAGAAGCAGCTTCTTTTTTGGAGCTGGCATTCTTTATAGGGCCCTGTCACTTCCTTCTATTTCCAGAGGTGGGACACGGCCACTGCGATCGATACTTGATTTTAGCTCCTTTTACCAATAATTCTTTAAATCACCGTTTTTCTCTCATCCCCCACCTCTGGATAAATAATCCCAGGGAAGTTGTGCTGCATTCAGCACTTCTGAGCTAAGCCTGCAGAGGAAAAGCGATGGAGGCAGGAGAGGGGAAGGGCCGGAGGTGCTGAGCTCTCTGCTGGCATCCCCATCACGATGGGGCATGAAGGTACAGCAGCACCAAAAGCTGCTCCATGTGTGCTAGGCCTGATGTGCCAGGGGTTAACAGAGCTCCCGTGGGATGGGGCTGGAGGGATGTGGGACCAGGGGAGGCTGCAGAGGTGGGACATGGCCAGTTGAACCTGCAGGGCACCAAACTGGGAGCTGGGAGAGTCCAGGTTACCTCCAGGTCTTGTTTTATCATAGAGTCATGGAATGGGTTGGATTGGAAGGGACCTTAAAGCTCCTCCAGCTCCAGGGACCCCTTCCACTGGAGCAGCTGCTCCAAGCCCCTGTGTCCAACCTGGCCTTGAGCACTGCAGGGATGGGGCAGCCACAGCTTCTCTGGGCACCCTGTGCCAGCGCCTCAGCACCCTCACAGGGAACAGCTTCTGCCTCAGAGCTCAGCTCAGTCTCCCCTCGGTCAGGTTCAAGCCATTCCCCTTGGCCTGTCCCTACAGCCCCTCTTTGGGGAGCGCAGGATGGGTGCGGGGGGGGCAGCTGGCCCCGGGCTGGGGCTGGACCACGATTCTCTCCGCTCCTGGCTTCAATCCTGGGCTTCTGCTGCTTCCTTGTGGCAAAGCCCTGGAATGACACAATCCATCCCCTCATCCCGCATCTCCTCCCCAGCCTCCTCCAGCCCTTCCCGGCCCCGCTGGCCCCAGATCCCGGGGTAACCCCCCCAAGCTCCCCACCAGCATCCATCGGGGTACCCAGGTCCGGGTGGAGGGGGGGGCTGCATCCCTGCATCCAGGCTGGGCTCCCCGCTCCCGTCCATCACGGACGTGCTTCACCCTGTCCAGCCCCACACTGACCTTTGCTGGGTCCTTTATAAGTCAAAGTGGGATTTGTGTCTGGGAGCCCTTCCCGGAGACCGTAAATATGCCAGAGGAGCTGATGGAAGCACTTGATTTCAGTTGTATGTGTTTTTAAAGACCCGAAATGTAACCTCGGTGTCAAGATGGGAATTCACAGGATATTTATGGTGGAAAGCTGCCTTTTTTCCCTCTCCCCTCCCTTCCTTTCCATTCTAATTTTAGTGTCGTTGCTGCTCAGGATTGAACGTGGGCTTCCCCTCTGTCTGGTACCCAGAGATAACCCCTCTCTCTGCTCCCTGGTGAGCTGGTGCATGTCCCCTTTATTGCAGGCACCCCGTTTTGGTGTCAAGGATGAAGGGTGACCAGGGGCCCTACTGGGATGTAGGGTCCTTCCTCAGAGCCAAGTGGAGGGAAGGGAAAGGGATTTCTTCCCATGTCCTGGTTACACATCACCAGGTGATGCTTCATCCCCCCACGTTTGGCTCATGCACCCTCAGATCTGCTCCTCCACTCGTGTCCCGGAGGGAGACGCGGATGGGATTCAGCATCCCCCGGGTGGATGTGACAGAGCCGGATCCCAGATGCCCCCTGTGCCCAATGGGCTCTTTTCCATGGGCAATGAGGGATCGCAGGCGGATGGGGACCCCCCTTGCTGCAGGGTGAAAGTTGAAGAGTCCAAACCCATCAACCCCTGGCTCTCAGCTCGTGATGGGAAATGGAAATATTTGGATAAGAGGCGATACGAAGCTGCTGCTATTTACAGACCCTGATCCCGTGGCCTGCACATCAAACGGCCTCCCCCTCGCCCAGGGCTCTCTGCTCGCCCGGCTCCCTTTGCAGCCTGTCAAGGGCATTATTTGATGTTCCCCTCTTGTTTGTTTACATTCATTAAGATGGCCAAATCCATCACGGGGACTTTCTCCGGGGCACACGCCTGCTGCAGGTGCTGGGGCCCATGATAAAACACCCATTTGTTCTGCAGGTCGTGTGGACAGACTGACACTTCCCTGATAAACCCCCCCCAGCCCGGCCCTGGCGTCCCCCCAACCCACCGGTGACTAATGATCTTCTTATCTGGAACAAGGAAAAGCAGTGGCCAAGTTTCATCTCCACTTCCCGTCCGGATGCTGGGGGCAGAGGGGTGATGCGGCCGCATGGTTGGGGATGGAGGAGAGCACATCACCAGCTGGGCAGAGCTCTGGGGTTCCCTCTCTGTGCAGCTGAGGTGAAGCACAAGGAACGCTCCATTTCCTCCCTGTTTTACCCCATTGCACAGAAGGGCCCCAGGTTTGGAGCCTCCAGCATCCCTCTTGCCCTGCAGACCCACTTTGCCCAGCACATCCCTGCTGTGGGGTTGTGCCTCTTGGGATGGCTTTGCAATGGGAATATAAGTGAAGGTCAAGGCTGGCTCCAGTTTCTGCTCTTGGCACAGGCCTGTGAGGGGATGCAGTGCAGTGTCCCCATCTCTTGTGCCTCTGGGTGCTGGACCAGTCCGAGCAAAGCAATGGATGGGTTGGAGTCAAATGAGCTGACAGATGAGGGGCAGTGTGTCCTGATGAGCTCCCTTGAGCAGTGATTTCCCCTCCTGTCCTGCAGGAAGTTGTTTAAGCTGAGCTGGATACTGCTGCATCCCCTTGTCCCCAGCATGGCGATGCCCTGTTCCCATAGCAGCGAACACCCCTGCCCTTCCCATGCTGATTCCCATGGGAAGTTCCCAGCTGTGTCCCTTTAACACACAGCCTTCATTTTCCCATTAAATATGCCACTTTTCCAGACCATCGGTTTGCAAGGATGGACCAAGCTGATGCTTGGATTTCAGGCAGGGAATTCCAGAGCCTGGAGCCTCTCCAAGAGGAAGCAGCTTGCTCTTTTTTCCCTGTTTTTCCCTTTGAAGGGGATAACTGACACTTCATTTGTCTGTGGGTTTGTTATGACTCTGGCCTAACAGATACCACACTTAGCAACCTCGCACCCCTCACTAATGGAAGATACTGGAACCTAATTGCCCCGTATCACCCAACACCGGAGCCTTGAGCATCCTCCTCCCATGGCAGCACAGGCAGAGCCGCTCTTCCTCTCCCGGAGCCAGCCCAGGCTCATGGGGATGCTTCCCGCATGGCTCCGTGCCTGGGGGGACTCACGGACACCAGATTCCCTTGTGTCAGCCTCACCTCTGGGTGCCAGAGCCCGGAAGGAGTTGGGAGCAGGCAGTGCAGAAGGGGAGGTTAAAACACAGCGTTCGGGATGTGGAACTCATTGGAATAACAGTGCTGGGTTGGGAAAAATGAGGTGTGAATTCCTGGGTTATGCTCACTGCAAGGAGCTCATCTCTTTGCTGAGGGGGGAGATGAGGCTTCATCTCAAGCAAATATTAGCCCCAAACAATTATAAAGGCTCAAAAGTAAAACCCCTGATGCTTGTTGCTTGCCCGAGTCTTAAGCAAGGCACTGGGGAGCTCTGAAAGGGCCTAAAGCAGACTTAACACTGAAGCTCAGGGGGAATCTTTCCTTTCATTCCCTATATTAGAGCAGCCCAGATCTCAACCTCACACAGGCCGAGAAAGGCAACCTCTGTGTTGTAGATGAGGAGACAAGGTTTGGGAGGATGAGATGTGCCAACCGGAAGGATGTGCTAACAAGGAACCTTAAACCCCATCCCATGGCTGCTGATAAGACTTCCTTGCTTAAATAAATCAGCTGTAAATCTGATAGGATTTGCATTTCCCACTCATCCATCAAGTTAAAAGTGAATTTATTTTCCCAATAAAATTCAGAACATTGCGTTTTGTATCTTCCCATTTGCTCTTCACACTCAGACCGGAGAGTGTTTAACAGGAGCTGGGACTAAAAGTTGATCATCGCTTCCTAAACCCAGCATCTTCCACCCTCTCCCAACGTAAGCCACCACTGATGTACCCAAATGGATGTTTGTTGAGCTCCATAATGACCGGAGTATTTGTGCATAGACCCGGTGTGTGCTGCTGCTCAGCCAAGGGAAATGTTCCATTATCTCCCATAAAACTGAACTTTAGCAGCATCTTTGAGGGGTTCCCATCTTTCCTGAAGGAAGTGAAGCCAAAGGACAACAGCCAAACAGCATCCGGGTGGCTGAGCTCCATCCCAGCATCTCACTCCATGATTGAAAGCATCACTTGGAGTTCAATGAAGCCACCCAGGGCTCTGGTCCCTGCAGCTCTGCTGGGACCACACCACCCAGAAAGCTCCTTTCATCACTTGGGCTCCTGCCTGCGGGAGATCCAGGCTTTAAAAGGAAACATCTTTGTCCCAGAGCAGCGCAAAGCAGGAGCCTGTAATGAGCTCCAGCCGCTCCCTTGCTCCATCTCCTCATGGAGCTGTGCCAGGAGCAGGGAAGTTCAGTCTTGGGAATGGCCAACAGGGACTTGAGGGCAGGAATTATTCCCATCACCTGCCTCTGGCTACACACCCCAGGCTCTCTTTGTACTCAATGGGGAGAAAGTGCCTCTTTCTCCCCTCGATTGCAGAAGAGAGCCAAGAGGATGAGCCAAGAGGTCTGCAGATGGATGCTGGGCTGGGCTGCTGGCTTAGGGGTGGGAATACTGCTCCCAAAGGCTGGCACAGGGAGGCACTTGGAACTGCCTCCAGCTTCTCCCGTTTTGCAGGGTGTGCATCCCATAAAAAGCCCAAACCCTCAGACAAAAAGCCAGAGCAATTCCTTAGGGATGGGGTCCTCAGTCCTGGGGGTCCCAGCCCCAGGTCCTGGGATGCTGCAGAGGGAACGTGGTCGCATCAGGCTCCCACTCTAACTGCCTTGTGTCCTGCTTCATGGCCCTGTTCCTGGTCCTGCTCCTCATCTCCATGTGTGCTTAATTGTGGCTGTGGGTTACTAAAACCCAGTGTAAGGCACTTAGGACCCAACAGAAGCCTGGTACAAGGGCTCCTGTCGGCACTGATGATGGCCTTGGCTGAGCCAAGGGGGTGCAGAGATAATCCTGAGGTTAAGATGCTCTGAACTCCATTTGGCAGCTCTAGAGATCACCTCTCCTGCCTGGTGGTGGCTCCCAAAGGCATCCCCATCCCCATCTCCTCTGGGTTGCAGAGCACTTGGTGCCTCCTTGCAAGGGGGGTCCTGAGCTGCTCAGGTTGGAGGTGATGCAGGAGAAAAGGCATCAGGTTTGGAGCAGGGGGGGAGCCCACATTCCTGCTGCTTCCTGCAGGTTCCCATTGGATTGGCATGGAAGGGAGATGGAATGGGACAGCACCGTGTCCTGAGGGGCCGGGGGGACCCCGCAGCATCAGGTCCAGGGGAAGGAGCCCTCAACTTCCAGCTTGTGTTTCAGTGAGGGTTTGCTGGTGGGTTTGTTCTTGAGTCTAAGCAATCTCTCTGCATCCAGATTGGCAGTTGCTCTCGCCCATTCATTTTGTACAAAGGCATCCCTAAATGGGAAGAGAATAATTTATACTGACATAAAGCACCTTTATTTGGATATAACTATCTACATTAAGGAGGCTGGATGGCTCTCGCCGTATCAGGATGGTGTAGTTGAAGCTCTATTACTCGTATATAAGCTATTCCTGGCTCTGCTCCTGATTTATTGGCCTAACAGAGCCAGGCTGGGTGTGTCTAGATTCATGTTGTGTTGATATCAGGGAATCAACGTTACTTTCCTAATCCAAGGTATGTGATGTAAATCAAGAGGGCTCCAGGGAAGGCAGGGGCATTTTATCAGTGTAAAGCGAGAGGCGAAGTGAGCCCAAGGGGAGGATTTGCCATAGAACCTGCTTTTATCATTTTACGACCTGTTGATTTTACTTTCCTCACAATTACTCAGAAGTAGGAAGCAAGGGAAAGAAAGAGGCTGGAGCTGAGATGAAAGGGAAGTGGGAGAACCAGGCTGCTGGTTTGGATCCATCCGGGAAGAGCAGCTTCCTCCCACTCGCTGCCTCCAAGGACCTTGCTTATCATGGCAGGGGTCCCCCTGATAAGACAGTGACTTCCAGCATCAAACCTGGACCTTGAAACCCTGCCAGGGAGCTGGGGAATTTGGGTTGGTTTAATGGGATGTAACCCTGACTCACAGCCGTTATTCCCATTAGCAACCAGTGAGGGGGGGGGTGTGGGGGGTCTGTGCCCATGGGATGTCACTGGTGAAGATGCTGGAGACCCTGTGCCAAGGAAGTGAGCACCGAGGTGCCTCAACTGGCTTTTGAGATGAGACAAACCAGTGGCCACGCTGCACAGAGCACTTAGTTCTAATTACCTGCAGAACTGGGTTTTAAAGGGATGCTGGGTTTGAGGGATGGGATAATGATCCCATTTGGCACTTCGGGGGGGGGGGGGGGGGTTAGGCTTGGGCAGAGCTGTGCAAATAGCAGCCAGCAATGCTCTCAGCATCAGCAGGTCAAGGTGGGCTGCCTGCTTTCTCCAAGAGCTTGGTTAAATACACCTAAAATAAGCTGATTTGATGCCCCAAGGCTTCTCCTTAGCTCTTAGCTTGCTGTGGGTGTGAAAGCCAGACTAAAACCAGACAATGGGGCTCTCAGCTCAGCTTCTGCTGCAGGGCAGGGTCAGCAGAGCACCCATTGTAAGCTCAGGAGGGAGCTGAAGCTGTTCTGCTGCTGGGGTGCAGACCCAAACCTGTACTGGCATCATCCCTGCTGCTGCCTCCAGAGCCTGTTGCCTGCATTGTTCTTACCCCAGGTCTCTCTTGAAACCCCTCTCTGCCATTTCCAGTATTTAGGATGGAGGGATGGGCCAGAGAAGGGGTTTCTTATAGGGATGGTACCTGAAAGATGCCCCCATTGGGTACCAGACCCTCCAAATCCAAGGGAAGGGAGCAAAATGGCTCTGCCTGAGCAGGTATTCCATAATGGGGGAGAATGTGGCCAGATGTTAGTGTCAGGGTTAGAGAAACAGAAAAACCCCATAGGGGAAGGCTGGGTGTGGGGAGCAGCTCACGGTGCCCCTGTGTTGGTTCTGCTTCTGTCATGTGCAAATGCATCCCCAGCACTGGGGATGGGGGCAGCTTCCAGCACCCTCCGTGAGCTTTGTGGTCCTTTTATCCAGTACCAGGCCTTGGCTGGTTTCATCCCTTCCCTTGTTCACTCACCCTGTCACCAGCAATGGGATGGCTCCTGTGTCTTACCCCATACATGTGCCACCTCCCTGAGCTCTTCCCTATACCCCTTCACTGGTCTTGCACCAGTTTTGGTGTGCACAGAGCCAGGAAGGATGAGCTCAGTGCATTTGGGCTGTGGGTATCATTGTGCCTCTCCTGCTCCCCTCCTAGGTGGATGCTCACTGCCAGCATCCCTCCTCCCCATCTCCTGTTCATTCCATACACAAATGGGGGTCCCAGAGGAAGGTTGTTCGTGTGAAACACGAGTCTACAGTTACAGGAGAGAACCTGAGTAACAATGAAAACCCTCAGGGAAATCATTTCATATTTGCAGCCTCCTCACATGGGTTCTTGACACTTGGGTCTGCCGAGGGAAGGGACTGATTTATGCTGTCAGCCGTTAGACAGTGTGGAGGTGAGGTCAGGCACGGGCATTCCTCATCTCTTCCCCGGCGCTCAGCGATCCCTTGGGCAAGGTGGAATCAAAGCATTGCAAATGGTAGAGGTCAGGAGAGTGACACTGGAAGAGGTAAAGGAGCACAGCCTCCTGCCTCCTCCAGAAGGCTGACACCTATACATCTTCATATTGCCATTGTTTCCGCTTGAAAAATGGCACGTCGTTTGTTTTACTTTTCCTAACCCTCCTCTCTCCTTAAATCCCCTCGATTTTCCGCAGTGATCTATAGGAATCGTTTGTGTCAAGGCTGATGATTTTGTGCTACAGCATTTGGATAGGAATAAAGCTGTAAGATGGGTTTTCACCAACAGGTGCCTGAGCTTCCCGCAGCCTCACCGAGACCCTGGAGGTTCAAATCACATCTTCCCATTGGGAATTCTCTTGCACTGGTTTGTGGCTGCAGACAGGGGCTCGGGTCGAGCAGCTCTGGGGGATAGTGTCGTGATGCTGAAACATGATGTGGTTTGGCCTCTCCAAGCCGATATTCCCCTCACAGCCCAACCGCAATCCCAGTGGCCTGAGATGCTGCTCTGGGCTCCGAGAGGTTGATTGCTGCTGAGGTCCCTTTGTGGGGTGGCTGTTTCTCTGGTTGCCTTCATCCTCATCACTTGCTCCTGGCATGAAGGATGTGAAGATGCTGTTCTGGGGCAGCCTGGACAAGAGAAGGCTCCTTAAGGGGAGACCTTAGGGCAGCTCCAGTGCCTAAAGGGGCTCCAGGAAACGTGGAGAGTGGTTTGGGACAAGGGATGTAGGGGCAGGACAAGGGGAATGGCTTTAAGCTGCTAGAGGGGAGACTGAGATGAGCTCTTGGGAAGAAGTTGTTCCCTATGAGGATAGTGAGGTGCTGGCATATAGGGGAGCAGGATGTGTTTGTGCACTGTGGGAGCAGCACATCTTTGTTCAGGTCCTTATTGGCAGCCTGGCAATAACCAACCCATCAGCACACTTTGTGGTTCAGCTCCTGTTGAAGGCAGGGGTATTTTCATCCAAGCACCTCAGGACTGAAGCAATAGCTCATAACTGGATGACAGTGGCTCTTATTGCATCCCCACGGCTCCCAGCCCACAAATCCCCCCTGGAACCTCTCCTGAAACCAGTTACAGGACCAAAGGGGATGGAGGAGAGACGGTCCCATGCAGGGACCAGCCAGCCCCGCCATCCTCCGCTGTGCTGGGGGCAGTTGGCTGGGGCTCCACATGTCAGGCTTAGGTTGCCAAGGTGGGGGAACATCAGCGAGAAGCAAATATTTGGCCAAGAGCAGCCTGAGGGATGCTGGTGTTTGGTGTAACCGCCCAGCGTGCCCATATGGTATCACTTATCCATCAGCCCCTGTGAGTAACGGCACTGGGGCTGATGTCAAAGCATCGATTGTAGCAGCATTGAAATCAACCCATGGAGCTGCATGTCCCCAGAACTCACCTCTTCCATCTGTCTGCACTGAGCCACCCGTGGAAGGAAATGGATGAGGCCTTCAGAGCATCACCAGGGCCCGGAAAATGAGCCAGTCCAGTTAACAATAAATGGTGGCCACTTGGAGCACACATGAACGGTCTGGTGGAGAAGAGAAGAAAGTTGAAGCTAATGAAGTCCCCGTGTCCCTGTGTGTGGACAGGAAAGGACGGGTGGTTTATAACTGTTTATTGGAGTTAATGGTAATAAATTCCTCACTTGTGATGCATTAACTTTAATGTTTTCATTACATGATGATTTAGGTTTTCCCTTTTCGTGCTGTAAATCATGTTGGCCGGTAGCGCAGCAGGTTGAACGCTGACATAATGTTATGTTTGGGGGAGAGCGGGACCAGGGGGAGTGAGTTACACACATTATAGATTTATGCATTTCATACATTATTGTTTCTTTTAGAGGGCTTTGAGACGCTGCCTCCTTGGGAAGGCTGCGGTGGACACAGCCCCATCCAAGCAGGGGTTTTCGGGATGCGGCTGCGAGGGGCTTGGTTTCCATAGCAACTCCCCAAATCCGCTTGGTGCTGAAGGGTTTTTCTCTTCTCCCTCCCACTTTGCTGAGTGTGAGCCCTTGGCTAATGAGCTGTGCAAATAGATATTGAGATTTAGTGGGTTTTATTTTGCAATTAGAGACTTAGCCATTTGGAAGGAAACTTTTGGGCCAAGGGCTCTGCCTCCTCTTTGAATTCTCCTTTTCTTTTCTCTCTCTTCTATTTCCCTTTGGCAAAGTTGGTTCAGCTTCAAACTTGCTGTTAAATTTTCCAGACAGAATGAGGAAATCAAGCACCAAGCAAAGTTGGAGGCTTTTTTCCACCCTCTCGGGCTAAATCCCAGCCCGACCGTTGGCCATTGACTGCCTCTTGTTTGCTTCTCCATCATAAACCCCACAGTCATGGGCTCCTCTGAGAAAACAACAGTAAATCCAGCACTAACCCGGCTCCTAACAAAGGTCCATCTGTACCTTCCCCTCCCTGTCTGTGTGCAGTCATTAGCTGTGGTCCAACAAGGATGTAGGGGCAGCAGAGTTCATTCAGCCCCATCCAACCCCAGGTGAGAATTGTGGTTTCCTTGAGCCACTTCCATGGGTTTTGTGTTTGCTCCTGACTCAGCACTTGTCAAGAGCCCTCACCCTTCCCTGGGACCAGTTAATCTTGGTTCCTACCTTCAGTACTGGTCTGTACTGGCTGCTACAAGAGAGCAGTTAGCAACTCCCTGCCTGTCCCAAAGGATGCTCTGGGTTTAGCGGCAGTTTTGGGATGGGCTCTTTGGCTTGGGATGCCTTGGAGCATCCTCAGGCTCCTGAGGACAACTGATCCCAAAGCTGGACACAGGAATATTCACTCTCCATGATTTAACTGCCTCCAGCTTTCAGTCCAGGAAGGTATCTTGGGATGGATGCCTGCGCTTTGGATTTTGCTTACTGGCCTCTTCTGAGAAGTCAATCTGAAGCTTGAGTGGATCTTCCCTGCTGTGCCTTCCCTTTTCTTCATCTACTTTCTTATTTTTCTGCTCAAAAATGCAATGAAATTGGCCTGGCACAAGATCTGTTCCATGTGATCCATGATGACAATTGTTTGGTTCCCCATTCTCTTTGAAACAGTTGCTCATTTTGTTCCCATCCTTATAAATGATCCCCAGCCACTTCCAAGGCACTGGAAGGTTCAGCAGTGCTCCCCAGGCACAGAGGCAAATGTGTCCAAGGGGCACTGAGGGCTTGGGAGCCATTGAGGAGATGCCCCTTGGAGCTGGGGGATGAGGAGGCAGGGACCAGGGGACCACAGTGGTGGATGGTGGCTCATTCCCCACCATGGCCTTTCTCCTCTTGCTCTCTTTGGTCGGGACATTTGCCTGTGGCTGCCCCATCCCTGGCAGTGCTCAAGGCCAGGTTGGACACAGGGGCTTGGAGCAGCTGCTCCAGTGGAAGGGGTCCCTGCCCATGGCAGGGGTTGGAGCTGGATGAGCTTTAAGGTCCCTTCCAACCCAAACCATTCCATGACTCTATGATTAACCCATGCCTGTTGCTGGCTGCTTTGCTGGCCTGCAGCATCTGCATGGCTCTGGAAAGGTCCTTCCCAGCTCTGCCTGACGCATCCACCCTCCATCATCAAGAACCTGGAACCATGGAGCCAAGCTCACTGCCATCCTCCTATGGGAACTGGACCATCAGTAGATTTGGCTGGTAACATTGAGGGTACCCAGGAAGAGGTACCTGTACCCCACATAGATCACGATGTGAGGAAGCAGAGATGCTTTCAAGACCCTCTTGATCTTGGAAAAAGGCAATGGTTTAAATGCAGGAAGCATTATTCCCTCATCAGAGACCAAACGCAGCATGGCTTGCAGCCAGGTCCTTGGTTTGACATGGGATCGAATAGACCCACAAATGCCACTTGGCACCCACGTCCTGGACCCGTTTGCCACAGCAGACCTGGGCGGTGGGTGGGAATTCCAAAGGCTTTCAGCACTTCCCGAGCCCATCTCGCTTTGAAGGCAGCAGGAGCTTGTTTGTCTCCTTCTGATTGTCTTTCTGCTCATTAGCTTCAATGGAAAACGAGCGCAGGCACCATGGAGGGTTTGGGAAATGACAGCCGATTGTGCTCCGGTTTGAAATGGTTTTGGGTGTTCCCTGGGAAGTCCCCGGGAGCAGAATCTGCTCTTGGCACGTTTGAGCCTGGTGAATGAGCTGGCGGATGGGGAATGAGCTGTGAGCATCGTGCCTCTGTGCTGCATCCCTTTGAGCAGCGCTGATGGGACAGCGTGGGCACCGATGAGGCCCCGGGTTTGGCTGCAGCTGCTGTGCATGACTCAGAGACCAGAAGGGAGAGAGATGAAATCCAAAGGTCCTTGAGGACATGGCAAGGACAGGCTGGAACGATCAGCAAAGGCACAGGCTCGGTTG
This sequence comes from Melopsittacus undulatus, assembly GCF_012275295.1. Classification (NCBI taxonomy): domain Eukaryota; kingdom Metazoa; phylum Chordata; class Aves; order Psittaciformes; family Psittaculidae; genus Melopsittacus; species Melopsittacus undulatus. The sequence goes on along the minus strand of NC_047543.1, from coordinate 636,934 downwards.
GTGACCTGGGTTCAGGCTGATGCAGGGGGGATGAGAGCATCCTTCAGCAGCACCTGGGGATGTGAATGGCATTGAGCCACTATCAGGAGGGGAAGGAGCTGGTGTCTGCTCCTGCTGCTGTGAGTGTGGGTCTATCCCCTGCAGAAAAGTGGTCTCCAGGATGATGGCAAGGAGCCATTTCCAGTGCCTTCAGCATCTCTGCAGGAGATGCTGGTGACACTGGGAGGTGACTGGGGCTCACTGGGCTCAGCCATGCAGTACCTGGCACACAGGGGGAGATGCCAGGGTGGAAGGGACCACCGAGACCACATCCAAACACAGCCACAGCCCCGTGAATGACCAGAGATGGGCCGTGTGTCTGGGATAGCACAGATGTGCCTCTCTCAGATGAATGTAAGGCCTTTTCTTCCCCTGTTTTCATAAATGGTGAATGGCCATTAGTGGTTGGAACAGATGATGACCAGGCAGCAGCCTGGCTTTTCCATCACTTGGAGATGTGGTGAGCTGTGGTTTACCTGCCAGCTGGGTGGTCCTGGGGCAGAACCATCAGGCTTAGAAACCAGAGAGCTTCTGGGGCTGACTCCCATCTATCCTCTGTGGATCTCCTGGATGTCCATTAAGGAATACCTCCCCCCCAATGGGGACTGCCTTTGCACATACACTGAGCTATTTGCTGCTAGCAAAAGCCATCTGGATTGTTATAGGGGACATAGGGAAGGACAGGGACACCCCACCAGCCCCAGCCCTGCCTGCAGCCAGGCAGAGCACCCCATCCCCTGCACTCACCCAGATGTAATCTCAGCTCTGCATTAGCAGGGCTGCATTAGCCATGCTGTGTGCAGCGCGCAGGTTGCCACTGCCATGCTCATGTCACAGGCTGTAAGACTTCACATTTCCAGAGCCCTGTGCAATCAAATCAGCCCTCAGAACCCTTCCTTAATTGTATTTAGTTTGTCTGAGCAAGCACAGAGTGCTTAAGGAGGAGGGAGTTTGCTTTCATGGTGATGTTCCTGATGGGAAACTGAGGCACGGTGTCCCTTGCAGAGCAGGAGAGATTTGGGCTCCTGATGATGTTTTTGATGCCACAGAGGCACCAGAATGGTGCTAACCCAGCACATCCTGGGACCCAAAATAACCTGAAACATGGGATCTGCTTATGTGGAAAACTGATCTCCAATGGGGCAAAGCATATTGGGGAATGCAGGAGGGAATCCCAGGGGTCCTGCCTGCTGACAGGCAAGCACCAAGAAATGATGGCTAAAAGAGAGAAGGATCCGGTACGGCAGAGGTGGTTGTTGGCTCCCATCACATCTGTGCTCTTTGGGGTGCTGGAAAGGTCCTTGTGCTCCCAAACCTCCCTTGTCAAGGAGGCAGGAGCAGAAAGCACATCCCAAGGAGGAGCCGGATGGCCAAGAGCATCCCTGCCTTGGCTGGAGCAGCAGCAGCATCCTGCACGCTGGCTATTCCCACAGCCAGTTTGCACAGGAGCGGGGGCCGAGGGAAGCCCCATGCTGATAATGTACTGAAAGTCAATGAAATTAAAGAAGCAAAGCAGCCCTCGCAGCTCCTGCCTTCCCCCCTGGGTAATTCAATCGGAGCTCGAGCGCTGATGGGATCTCACTGGGGCTGCCTCTTGTCCCCCCGCTGGGCTCTGCCTTCTTAACATCCACATCAAAGTTCCACTCAAGCATCCTTTATGCTCCTGCCAGCGGGATGGGGGAGCTGGCGTTGGGCACATTAATGGCATATTCCTACGCGCCGGGTCTCCCTGGGCACCGGCACCACCGGCCCCTTCTCATCCTTATAAATGCCCCATCAAATGACATTTAGATTTGCATTAGCAAAAGAGGTTGAGGGCTGGGAGCCGAGGGGAAATGTGCCTTGTTTGCAAGTCAGATGCTCAGCATCGCTTAGAGCGAAGCCTGAGAGCATCTCTGCTATGGGGTGCCAAGGAGGTGGCAGCACAGGGGGTGTGTGGGGTCCCCTCTCTGAGGGTGCATCCGAAGGGGGTGCAGGAGCTCCTCAGGATGTTATTCTGCATCTTCCCTAATCCAGCCAGGCTGGACCCACAGAGGGAGTTTGGGTCCTTTTGAGCATCCTTGTTTGGTCTCAATGCAAACATTGTGCTGGTGGGTTGTGGGAATGGGAAATCCCAGCATGGTTTGGGTTGGAAGGGACCTCAAAGCTCCTCCAGCTCCAGACAGGGACCCCTTCCACTGGAGCAGCTGCTCCAAGCCCCTGTGTCCAACCTGGCCTTGAGCACTGCAGGGATGGGGCAGCCCCAGCTTTATCCGGACAAATCCCAAGGCTTTGCTTTGCTTTTCTCTCTGTAGGACTGGAGGAGATGACACCCAGGTCCATCCAAGACACAGGGAGCATTCTGAAGCAAGGCTATCTGGAGAAGAAGTCGCGAGGTGAGGCTCGACAGGCACCATAGGATAAGGTTTGGGGACATCACCTCAGAGTTCCCAACAATTGAAGCTTTCAGATGGAAAACTAACAGGAAAACACATCTTTTCCATAGCACATGCAGAGTCTTTCAGGCTTTGCTTAGGCCTCGTGCACACAGGGGGGGCTCAGCCTTTCCTTGTGCTCTTTTGCAGCACAGAGATTAAAACCCCACAGATTGAATTAAGCAGCAGCCCAGTCCTCTAAGGCAAGATGTGTCCTTCTAAGGAGCAGCCCCTAATGAGGATAAAGGCCGGGTGAAGACAAGGGGGTTGGGAGCATCGCACACATTAGCAGGTTAAGATAAGGGCTCTGAGTCAGCCCAGGCTTTATCTTGATTTCACTGCTCCTTGTGAAAGCTACAAATGATTTCCTCATCACTCTGATTTTATCTTGATTTATTTACTGTATGACAGCAGGGATGAGGCAGGAACAGCCCCTGTCTGCCCAGCCCTGCAACTGGTCCTGGGCACGTTTCAGCTTGCTCCAATTACACAGTACAAGACCTGTGCTTAAATCTCAGCTGGGGAGGTTTAACCCAAAGCTGTGCTCACTCCCAGTTAGCAGGGCTAAGGGTCACAGCAGCCCAGTTCAGCCCAGTTCAATTCAGCCCAGTTCAGTTCAGCCCAGTTCAGTTCAGCCCACTTCAGTTCAGTTCAGCCCAGTTCAGTTCAACCCAGCCCAGTTCAGTTCAGCCCAGTTCAGTTCAGTTCAGCCCATTCATATTATGTTTGCTTGCCTGAATTCTATGCCAGAAATGTGCAGGGTTTTATTGGGGGGGGAAAAAAAGTCCTTTTTGCCCTAAATATTGCCCTGGAACAAGAACAGGATGGATCCTTTTCACTCTGCTCTGACCTTGTCTTTCCAGAGCACAGCTTTTTTGGCTCCGAGTGGCAGAAGCGCTGGTGTGTCCTCAACAGAAGCACCTTCTACTACTATGCCAATGAGAAGAGTAAGTGGTGAGGTCTCTGCTTGTGGTCCCCAGGCTGTAGGTGATGGATGGAGGCACAGACAGAGCTAGAGCAGTGCAGGGCAGAGCCCTTGCCCAAGGCCAGGTTATCATCTGTCATTGCCTCTCAAGACATAACATGCAGGTGCTACAAAGGCAGATCTCAGCTTGCTTCCTGCCCCCGAAACACCTTTATAGGTGTGGAACAAGAGAAGAGAGACACACAAACAGAGTTGCGTGTGAATCGAATGATGCTCCAAGCTTTCCATTAGCTGTCAGCTGGGCTTCAGCCCCCTCGGTGGCTGTATATAACCCATGTGTCAGTGTACATAAATATTTTGCAGTCATGCTCTATCAGGTCCATATAAACAGACAGCTAATATCTCCAGCAGAGTTTGGCGTGATAAGATAGATGCCTTCCCCTGGTCCACCCATCCAGAAACACGCCATGAGAACAGCTCACAAAGCAACCCAGTGGCTGGGACAGGATTGAGCTCCAGTGGGAAGTGAGGATGGAGCTGGAGCTTTGTCCTTCATCCGCATCCTTTGGGGATCTCAAGCACTTTTCACTTCCAAACAAGCTTCCCAGCTCCTGGTACGTGCAGAGACATCGCAGGTGTTGAAGCCAGGATTGGTGCTTTGAGGGGGGACAAGCAGTTGTCATCACCCCCTCAGGTGACAACACAGGAGAGGAAACCCATTATAAGTGAGCTGAAATCCTTCTGGAGGCCTCCCTGGGAGTCCTTAAGGATGTGCAGCTACAACAGGTTCACAGTGACTGCCTGACCCGGATACCGCAGGGAATAACAGCGCCTCGGATGGCAGCTCCTTCCCTCTGCCCTGCCTCACAGCAGCACCACAGGCACTTCCCGTTCCCTCCCGAGGCCTGTCCATGCCTCACCAGCACAACAGCCATTGGGATCCCATTTCCCCAAGTCCACCACGGTCTCTGCTTCATTCCAACCAGCTCATCTGCAGCCTCCTGACCCCAGCAACCTTCCTCTTGAGGTTTAAAAGGGCATCTCCTGTGTCTTTATGAGCATTCTATGATATTCCCTTTGGATTTCCATGGGCATGCTGAGACTGAAGGGGTTTTCCCAACCATTCCCCATTGGCTCATGGTGTCCCTCAGTTTCCCTGTGTGGACGTCTGCAGCATCCCAATCTGCCAACTGGATAAAGAGCTGCTGGCTCCAGGTTTAACACATTCCTCTTCTTCCAGGCAAGCAACCTAAAGGCACCTTCTCCATTGAGCACTACAGTGCCCGCCTGGCTCCCCAGCTCCGCAAGGACTCTCGGAAAAGATGCTGTTTTGAGCTAACCTGCTCTGGCAAACGCACCTACGAGGTAGGAACCAGGGGCCCAAATGGCTCTCGTGTGCTGGTTGACCACCAGGCACCAAAGCCCATGGCCCAGGTTGGGGGGCAGAGGTGCAGGCTGGACCTGGAGGCTCAGGGGGTTGGGAAGCTCCAACAAACCAAGCAGAAGGAGCTGATGCTTCTTCTTGATGGGTGATCTCAGCATGGGCCCTCCCTTGGCACCAGAGTCATCCTGGGCTCTGTTTGCATTGATGGAGCACAGGGTTTAAGCAAGAACATGGGGTAGAAGCAGTAAAGGGTTGGGTTTGGGAAGGCCAGTTTTAAATAGGCCCCACAGCACCAAGTTACATTTAAGCCTTGATACATTGAGCATCCTGGGGGTACCTAAAACCAGTGGGAATGAAGAACCCAGCCCAAAGCACAACGTCTGCAGAAGCTTCCTGAGCTTGTGGATGTCTTGGTTCAGAGTCGGTGGAGTGTGTTCAGTGGGGATTGTGGTTTTCATCCGACCTGGTTTAATGAATTAGGCTTGACAGGTTTCCTCTGGGATAGTCTGGCTCTGTTCCGCTTCTGGTTCCCTTTTGGAAGAGGGAGATAAGAAGGGAAATGGCTTTCCTAAAGTCACAGGGGAGGGAACGGCAGAGCCAGGGTCTCCATCCCCAATTCCTTTCTTCCCTCTCCCTGCACCCAAGAACCAGCTCAATAACGGGTGAACCTCTTCCAGTTCACAGCCCCAAGCCCAGCAGAGGCTGAAGAATGGGTGGATCAGATCCAGTTCCTCCTGAAGGGTGAGTTTGGTGGCAGCATCTTCCCACCCGGCTTGGGCTGCTCCCGGCAGCAATGGGGGGGGCTTGGCCCTTGCTGGGGCTCTGCATCCCTCTTAGCCAAGGAGGGGTCCTGGGGCCTTGCTCCTTGGAGTCAGTGGTTCCATAGGAGCGGAGCTGCTTGGTTGGAGCCCACATCTGGGTTCTCAAGAGCTTCTGGCTGGTTTTTGAGGCCAGGGTTGGGTGGTTTCTCCTGCCAGACCTGAGCTCCTTCACTATCCCCTGTGATGAAGAGGATGAGGAGGAGCTCTACAATGACGTGGACAGTTCTGAGTCTGTGACCACGGTATCCCATAATACTACTCTGGATCGAGATGGGCCAGATGTTGAGATGGAAGAGGATGACATCTATGAGGTTTTGCCAGGTAAGCAACCAAATCCTGAGCCATCCCCTAGCCTCAGCCCTGCAAACACCCCTGGCTACCCACTACATCGATGGGAATGAGTTTAATGGACCCAAATCTCAGAGATTTGACCCCATTTCTTTGTCTGGCCCAGCTGATGGTGGCGAATTGAGGGGAGGCAGCTTTTAGAGGCTCCCTTCAGCTCCACTGATATTAAGTTTGGTGCGAGTGGAATCTCTGGGCTGTGTTACCTGGAAAATCAGAGTGGAGATGATGAAAATGCTCCCTCCTGGGCACACAGGCAGGGCTGTAATGCAATTACTGCCCTTGCAGGAGATGATGAAATAACTGCATTAAAGACCAGTGCTTGTTCCCTACCAGTGCACGAGGTCTGGAGGTAGCAGGGCAGCAGCTCCCGGTTAAAGGAGCCAGGAGCAATCCTCAAAGCCTGACACCCTCTGCGATAGCTCTTGTTATAGCAGAACCCATGGTGTGATGTGCCCCAGGGCTTGGCCAAGGGCTCACCTGAGCCTCAGTTAAACCCGTGTGCGGTTGTGCCTCTTCAGCCCTGACAGCAGAGTCCTTTGGTTGCTGTGTTCAGCCTCTCTCCATCTCTCGCCTTTGCTTCCATTCCTCTATTTGCATCCTCAGCTCCTTGGGCAGCAGCTTCCCCTTCCCTTGGGTGCACCCACAGTGGTCCCTGGGCTCTCCAGGCCGGTGGGTGAAAGATGCTGAGGGCGTTCAGCATCCATCCCTGCCTGCTTTGGCAGCTGTGTCCAGCTCCTCACTGCACAGGTGGGAGCAGCTGTGACATCTGCTGGGAGCTTGCACAGCATTGATTGAAGGACAGATCCCATTGCTGCCCTCCCTTCAGGATGCCAAGTGTGAGGATGCCAACCCTGGCACCCGGTTCACCCTCGGTGCCTGTTCTCATGCACCTCAGTGCCCTGATGCCCCATCCCTGGCAGTGCTCAAGGCCAGGTTGGACACAGGGGCTTGGAGCAGCTGCTCCAGTGGAAGGGGTCCCTGCCCATTGCACTGGAGCTGGATGAGCTTTGAGGTCCCTTCAACCCATCCCATTCTGGGGCATTCGTTGCCACGAAGGGACAAGCTCCTCATCCCCCACAGACCCCAGTTCCTGCAGCTTGGCTGTCAGTGGGGGGGGCACATTGATGTCCAGGGTGCAAGTGGTGAGAAACCAGTTGCAGGGCACAGAGCTCATCCCCCTGCTCCTTCACCCCCTCAGTGGAACATCCTCATCCAAGCTGGGATCTCCTCCAGGCCCGGCTGCCTCCCTTGTGTCCTGAGTGAGAACAGAGGGAAGAGGATGGAGAAGGGAAGAGGGGGGGGGGGATGAAGAGATAATTTCCTCAGCAAGTCATCGTCGTTAATGAAGTTTTACAAAAACAGATACAACCAAGGAAAAATAAAATTTCACAGGTGATAAATTTTTCCAATTTCCCTGGCAGAATTCGATGGGATTGTTAAATTAAGAGTGAAGGTGTCTGTTAGGAAGCAACGAGCAGTGATGGGTAATTTTATAGAGTGGAAAATTGAATCAAATTGCTACATTAAAACACAGCTCCTCTGAGAATCTGCCCCGATGCTCAGGCTGCTCCAGCACAGCAGGGGGGGCACAGCCATGCCTGGGGCTTGAGCCTGCCCTGGACCACTCGGGATGCCCATGGGGATGGAAAGGTGGTTTCCTAAGGGTGAGGTTGTGATGCTCTGCACAGGGATGCGGCAGCAGGGGAAGGACATGGACCCCGTGGGATGCCTTTGTCAGCGTTTCCCTCTGATCCATCACTATAAAAGGGGGATATTGGATGAGAGGAAGCACCCCAGGGGAGGCAGAACGTCGCTTCCAGACTTGGAAAACCCCTGGCTGTGGGGCTGGGGTGTGGGGAGCTGCTTCCCATGGGAAGCTGAGTCCCATCCACAAGGACTGCTCCTTACTGCACCTTTGCCAAAGGCACAGAGGGAGAGGTGAGCAGGGCAGAGGGAAACTGAGGCACAGGGGAGAGCGCCTTGGAGCAGCCTTGCTCCGCTTGGAAACCCAGAGGCATCATTTCCTCCATGGCACATGTTTTCCTGCACCAGCCCCGTCTGATGCTTCCTAAGGAGCTTGGGATTGCTTGCAAGAAGGGATCTGGGAAGAGGTTTCCTGAGGACAGCCTGGCTCCGGGATGGAAGCGGTGCCTGCAGGATGTGCACAGCATGGATATGGGGAGCCCCTGGGTGCAGGTGGGGGAATGATGCTGCCATGCTTTGGAGGACGGCATTGGGGGTTTCATGGCATGCAGGAGCTGGTTTGATGGCCCTTCACCTCAGGAGATGGGATATAGGGATTCAGTGCCATAATTAAAGGATAGAGGAATCCAGATGTGAGGGGTTGGGGGGCGGGGGGGGAAATGATGGGGAGGGAGCACTGCTCTGGTTACATTTCCCTTCTCTTTTACACATGCAAAGAGCAGGCAAAAGCCACTTTCCATAATTCACTTTGGGATCGATGCTAATGGGATCCTGCCTCGTCAGGGGCCGACCCCTACCATAAAGTCTGATTTATTTAGGAAAGATTTTGGGGGCTGTTTCCCATCTAATGGGGGCAGCAGCAGCAGCCCCCCCTGCACCATGGGATGCAGTCTGTAAGGGGCAGCGGCGCTCTGACCCGGTTTGCATCGATCGGCTCCGGCTGGGATTGAGCCGGAGCAGCCCCAGCGCTTCACTGCCCTGGCCTTGGTGTCTGTTGGCTCTGCCTAAAGGGGACAGCAAAGCCACATCCCCTGGGATGCAGTAGGGATGCATCCCTTCTGCACTGGAAGAGCTGGTCCAGGCCTGCTCCCCAAGGGCAGGAGGTGCAGATGGGTTTGGTTCTATTTTAGAGATAGAAAATGGATATCAATAGACTTTATATAAATACATGTATCAAATATAGAGAGATTGACTGTGGATGGATTTGAGCTCTTATCCATGTGTAGATCCTTGCTCCCATCAGTCTCTGCCTGTTTTCTCACCGCTTCCCCATGACTTCCAGCCCCTCATTCCTTACCCTGTCCCATGGTATTACTTAGGATTCCCTCCCATACCACCCTGCCTGTGCTCCCCTTTCTCCTCCTTCACTTCTGCTCCTGTCCCCACTCCTTCCTCCCATCTCCATCCCTGCATCCCACCTTATGTTCCCTTACAGTCCCGCACAGGAGCACCCAGCAAAGTGCAGCCCCAGTTTATGGGGCTCTGTGCAGGGATTTGTTCTGCCCCATGTTAACCACAATTCATGGGTTTATGCAACACGCTTGAAAATCCGAGCTGGGACTTCCTCCCTTCCCACTCGGCACAACTGAGCCGGGATTTAGGGCTGTGGCATCACAGCCCTTCCCCTGACAGCTCTGCTGCTTCCTTCCCAGATGAGGAGCTCGATCCCCCCTTCCCAGAGGACAGCAAGGACACAGGGAGCAGGCGGAGGAGCGGTAAGATCCCACCTGGCTTTGGCCAACCTTAAGGAATGCTTGGGAAGGGAGGGGGGGCTGAACCCCACTGCTTTTGAGCATCCTGGGGTGAGGATGGGAGAGACCCTGAGGCTGGGGGGAGCTCTCCCCATCTTCTCCATGCTGTGGGCATGGGGGATGCCTCTCCTCTATGGACCAGACCCCATGGCTTTAGTGAGCTCTCAGTGGAGGAGCCTCAGCATCCATCCCCATCTTGCCCGATGGAGGCTCTCCCATCCCTGTCTCTCGTCCCGTCCTGGACCGCAGGGAGGGAACCAGCTCCCCCAGTGCATCCCACTGGTGCGGGGAGAGGGCAGGAAGCAAATCACGGCCCAGAGGAAGCTGCTGCAGGGCAGGATCTGGGAGCAGGAGCCGGAAGGACACAAGCACCAGGAAGCAGCAGCCCTGAGCCTGCCACGGTCACCGGTTCCACCCCTGCCTCTTCCTTAAGGACCTGCGCCATGGGATGGGAGCGGAAGATCTGTTTCCTCCCCAGTCCCACCTGCTTCCATCCCTGCTTCCTCCCTGGCACCGGAAAGCAGCACTTGTGTCCAGGGAGCTGGGGCTGGGCTGGCCAGGGCCTTCCTGCTGCCCTGCTCGCTCATGGGAAACCATCTCCTGGCTTGGGAGAGCTTCCCAGCCCATCCTCCTGCTCCAGTGGTGATGCTCAGTGGGCATCCTGCCTGTTGGGTGATGGAGACCGGAGGGGTTCAGTGCTGGATGCTGTGGATAACAGGAGGCTAAACCAGCTTCACATGTGCTTGTGCTCTCCTCAGTGCACCCCAAGCATTGCCCAGCTGGTTCACCCCTCACAGAGGACCCCAATGCCCAACTTCCCTTTGTCCTGTCATGTCCAGGCGCTCCTGCAAAGCTCTGCTTTACCAACAGCTCCTTGGGGAGGGGGGGAGATGCCTCCAAGGTCCTCTTGTTCCTTTGCTAAGCAGGAAAGAGGAGATGGAGGAGGGGGAGGCACCTCCCCAGCATTCCCAGTAAATGAGGGAGAACTGGGATGAGCTTGACTCCAGCTTCCCAGCAGCATCCTCGCTCCAGGTGAGCAGACCCATGTGTCCCAGCTGCTCGCCAGCACGGGAATGGGCACTTTTGGCCCTGGAAACCCCTTGCAGGAAGCTGTATTTCCTATTCCAAGCCTCTTCCCCTCCCAGCAGTGATACAGAGGAGCTGATGTGTGGGATCGCTGTCCTTAAATCCCTTTGCCAGCACATTAACAACGATGCTCAAGCATCATTGGTGCTTTCATGCCCTCCCCAGCAGCCTTTCCCTGCCCTCATCTCACGGGGGGGCACCAGGTCAGTGCCAAGCTTACATCCCCCCTATCCCAGGTGATGTCTGCATGGGGATGGTGTCCTCACACCCTCCTCCAATGACCTTTGGTGTCAATGACCAAAGCTGCTGCCTGCCTCATCCTCCTGCTCAGAGATTGCCTCTAGTTCATCACCTCTGGTTCCTGCACTTAGCACAAGCTTAAATAACTCAGGAGCTCCTACTCCTTCTATTCCCTTCCCAATCTTCTCTCTCCACTGTGTGCTCCCCCTTTAATACTTTCCAATGGATGCAGACCTACTTTGGTGGGGTTGTTTTCTCCCAGCCGAAGTTCCCCAAGTCCCTGAGTCATTCACTTGCTCCCTGCTGTGCCATTATCCATCTCTGTAATGTCCTCTTTCATATTTAGGTGATCAAATCCGGGCACAGCACTCCAGATGCACCCTTATCACTCAGTCCCTTAGACCATATTAGGAACATTGCCTCCAACATGTGCTCAGTATTTGCTCTTTATGCGTTCTGGGCTTGGCTCAGCTGTGGAGAGCAGCACAGACCCCCGGCAAGCCGTGCTTTTCCTGGCTCCGATTATCCATAGGGGTCACATCATGGTGATGTCCGTGTCCTGACATCTGGATTCACCCCCATGCTGGTGCTGTGCCATCAGAGCCGTCCCCTGCCTCAAGTTTGGTCTAGGAACGTGGTGTAACAGTTGTCTTGTGTGCTTGGGAGCAGGTTTGGGATGGGATGTTTGATGCTGGGAAGGATGGGTTGGATGCTTCCCAGCCTGCAAACTGGGCAGAGCAGCTCAGTCTGGCATCAGGCACATCCAGACCTGAGCGTTCAGGTTGTGTTGTGCCCTTGGGACCTTCTCTGACCTGCTGCAATGGGGGTGAAGGCAGATGTTTGCTCCCTGCTCTCCTCCCATCCCTGTTCCCACTCCCTTCAGTGCTGTTGGCTTCCTGAATGATCCCTGTTCCATTGCCTGCAATCCCCTCCTTGGTTTCTATCATTAAGGCTGTCACCTTTGGCAGCAGCATCCTCCCTGCAATATCCATGTTAAAGAGTGGTGCTCCTCTCCTGTGGCCTCTGGCATGGGGGGACACTGCACTGCGGAGGTGGTGCTGGGGCCGTATGTCCCCTTTGGACCAGGTTATGGATCTCCATGGCTCAGTTTGAGCCTGAGGAGGAGATGAAGGACTTGGGAGAGGGGGGAAGGCACCACCCACAATCCCAATAGTTCCCTATGGAATTCCCTGTCACCCTGACCTCTCTTTGCTTTTCCCAGAGGGTCCCTGGCAGGATTATGCCCATTACTACCAAGGCCTGTGGGACTGCAGCAGTGAGCATCCCGACGAGCTCTCCTTCCAGCGCGGAGACCTCATCTACATCCTCAGCAAGGTAAAGCATCCCCATGCTCATGGGGCTCAACTTCAGGCTCAGGACCTGATGGAACTGGTCCAGAGCAGAGCTCCATGAGCAGCTCAGTGGAGGGGGGGAGCAGGATGCCCCCCCAGGGCCAGTGCTGCCCTCGCACATGGCATTGCAGATGCCCTAAAGAGGGATGCTGAGCGCTCTCAGTGCTGTTCCCCATGGCGATGGGCTCCGTACGTGCTGTTGCTCAGGTAGCACAGGGGTAATTGAGTTGCTCAGCTGAGTGTGACCAGGGCTCCCTTCAGCAAGCACACACAGGTGAAGAACTTGTTTGCATCAGTGGGGGTGCTGTGACCCCCTCCTGCCGTGCTCAGCACCGCAGGGCTCTGTCCTGGCTCCCAGCCGGGTCCCACCGCACCACAGTGGCCCCAGTTTGTGCCAGCGATGAACTGGGGCAGTCGGGTTTTCACAGCCTGGCTTGTGTTAAAGGGACCTTAAAGCTCGTCCGGCTCCAACCCAATGGGCAGGGACCCCTTCCACTGGAGCAGGATGCTCCAACCTGTCCTTGAGCACTGCCAGGGATGGGGCAGCCACAGCTGCTCTGGGCACCCTGTGCCAGCGCCTCAGCACCCTCACAGGGAACAGCTTCTGCCTCAGAGCTCATCTCAGTCTCCCCTCGGGCAGGTTCAAGCCATTCCCCTTGGCCTGTCCCTACAGGCCCTTGTGAATCAGATTTGTTTTGGCATATCCCTATATCCTCAGGGAGGACATGGGTGATCAGGCACCGCGGTGATGGGCTGGGGAGTGGCAGCATCCAGCCTCTCCTTGGAGGTTTTGTGCATCCATCCATCAGAGCCCTTGGGGTCATACTTACATTAAGGGTACCCTTTGCTCTGAGCCATGCACTGCAGCAGCCCCATACCCAGCCTGCCCCCCCTCCCATGCAGCCAGCATGGGATGGATGCTTTCAGCTGGCATGTTTGAGACCATCTCCCATGTGTCCCCTCGGAGGCAGCTGCATCGCTGGCAGTGGCAGAGAGCAGCTTGGAGCTTGGCCTTCACCATCCCTTTCTGGAAGGGTGAGAATTCCCCATCTGTGGATCTCAGAGCACTTTACAATGGCATTTAGTGACTTGCTGGCCCCAGGGATGGAGCTGAGTGCTCCGGGCACTGAACCCACAGCCCTGTACCCAGGGGGTGACACCGGTGCCATCCCCGGTGCCTCGGTCCATCCCAGACAGCAGAGCAGGCCGGGTCCCCCTGTACCAGCTCAGGGACACAGCTTGGAGTCACGGCAGGGTTTTCACTCTCTTCAGTGCCTCCAGATTGCGACTCTTGTGCTGGTTCCCTCACACGGAACCGATCGCTCCTGAGAGCTTTTCCCCTGTAAATGACTTTGCGCGACGGATGCTGCAGAACGGAGGCTGCCGTGGACAGGGAGGGGGAAAGGATGGAGGCAGGAGGGGGGGGGGGGAAAGGATGGAGGCAGAAAGGGAAGGGGGGGTGAAGGTGTTTGAGAATCCTGCTCGTTCAGCTGCGTTTTAATTTCCTTTTCAATCTTGTCCCAATTAATTTCGCAGAATTAATCTCTCCGAAGCCGCGTCGGCAGCTCCGCGGCAGCCGCTGCGGCTGGACGTGAAATAGGAGCTAATATAAAAACCCATCTGGTGTGTTTGAAACGCGGCTGCCTGGGCCCTGTCTGACATTTCCAGCTCCAGCAGCAGGGAAAAGTGGTTTGGGGGTTGGTGGACACTGGTAGATGGAAGGGACCTGGGGACGTGAGGGATGCTGCGGTGGAGGGATGCAAGGGAAGCATCATCCCTGCTTGGAGCGGTCCCTTTGGTGCTGCAGCCACCCAGCCCTTTGCCATCAAAAAGCTTTGACTTTGAACCAGGGAATGCCACCGTCAAGGGCTTTTCCTATCAAATCTGGGCTTGAGGCTCTTCATTGCAGCCCAGTGCCACCAGTGCTGCATTGCTGCAGGGATACTGGGAATAACAGGGCTGGGGGGGGGGGTTTACATCTGTCCAAGCCCTTTACCCGCCTCATCACCCTCCTTTGCAGGGACCCCAAAAACCCACCACCCTGCTCAGTGCAGCCCAGATGGGATAATGCATGGGAGGGAATGAATGTGGGGAGGAGGAAGCAGTGACCCCAGCTCCGCATCCCTCTCCCCCTTTCCCCTGCCTGAGTGATTTGTACGTGATGATAATTATTTGAATGCAGTGAGACTTCCTATTTTAAGTGGGCTTAGTTGGATGTGACAAGCAGGCCATAAAACCGGATAAGTTAATTCTCTCAATTGCTTTCAATGAAAGCAGGGGGGGAAACGGGGAGAGGGAAGGGGAGAGGCGGGGGGGGAATATTCCCAAACCCCGGACCCGGAGCGAAAGGTGTGTGGTGACATCTAGTGGCATTTTGCATGGGTTTGGGGCCATCTCACTTATGGGGAGAGGCCATAGGCCCCCCCCCGGCGATGCACTGAACCCCTCAGGTGATGGAGCCAACGTGTGATGAGCCCAGTCAGGGCTCAGCGCCCATCCCGGAGCTATGGATGTGCAGGGATGGGCCCCGGGGCTCGGCCGTGTTCACATCCCATCAATAACCCCTCTGGGAAGGGAATGGGGCTGGGGCTGTGGGGTCAGCTGGGAGGCAACGGTCACCAACCGGTCAAAGCCAAGCGAGGGCCATGGCTGCCCCCCCCCGGTGGGAAGCAATGGTCCAGAACCAGCCCCTGGCAGCCTCATTCCTCCCAGGTAATGTGTATAAATGAGGGGACGTTGGCACAGGCGAGGACAAAAGGGAGGCCGAGAGCTGGCGGCAGCGCCGGCGATGCCCCAGTGCCCCTCTGTTCCCAGTGCTGCATCCCAGATTGTGCCCCATCCACTGGGGCTCACCCATGGGTCCCCATGGTCCCTTCCCCATGCTCTCGGGACCCCAATGGCATCCCAGTGCTCTTGGGGGGCTGAAAGGAAAGGAAGGAAGGAAGGAAGGAAGGAAAGGAAGGAAGGAAGGAAGGAAGGAAGGAAGGAAGGAAGGAAGGAAGGAAGGAAGGAAGGAAGGAAGGAAGGAAGGAAGGAAGGAAGGAAGGAAGGAAGGAAGGAAGGAAGGAAGGAAGGAAGGAAGGAAGGAAGGAAGGAAGGAAGGAAGGAAGGAAGGAAGGAAGGAAGGAAGGAAGGAAGGAAGGAAGGAAGGAAGGAAGGAAGGAAGGAAGGAAGGAAGGAAGGAAGGAAGGAAGGAAGGAAGGAAGGAAGGAAGGAAGGAAGGAAGGAAGGAAGGAAGGAAGGAAGGAAGGAAGGAAGGAAGGAAGGAAGGAAGGAAGGAAGGAAGGAAGGAAGGAAGGAAGGAAGGAAGGAAGGAAGGAAGGAAGGAAGGAAGGAAGGAAGGAAGGAAGGAAGGAAGGAAGGAAGGAAGGAAGGAAGGAAGGAAGGAAGGAAGGAAGGAAGGAAGGAAGGAAGGAAGGAAGGAAGGAAGGAAGGAAGGAAGGAAGGAAGGAAGGAAGGAAGGAAGGAAGGAAGGAAGGAAGGAAGGAAGGAAGGAAGGAAGGAAGGAAGGAAGGAAGGAAGGAAGGAAGGAAGGAAGGAAGGAAGGAAGGAAGGAAGGAAGGAAGGAAGGAAGGAAGGAAGGAAGGAAGGAAGGAAGGAAGGAAGGAAGGAAGGAAGGAAGGAAGGAAGGAAGGAAGGAAGGAAGGAAGGAAGGAAGGAAGGAAGGAAGGAAGGAAGGAAGGAAGGAAGGAAGGAAGGAAGGAAGGAAGGAAGGAAGGAAGGAAGGAAGGAAGGAAGGAAGGAAGGAAGGAAGGAAGGAAGGAAGGAAGGAAGGAAGGAAGGAAGAAAACATTCTTCCTTCCTTTCTTCCTTTCTTTCTTTCTTTCTTTCCTTTCTTTCCTGGGCTGGCCCATGGGGCTTCGGGTTTAAGACGGGCTCCAACCATTTATTTTGCCCTGAAATGTATAATAAATGCTGTTAAAGACTTTGCCTTTGACAGAGGTAATAATAAATTCCCTGTTAAAGACAGTAGTTTAATTCCTTATCCCCTCCAATACTGTGCAGAATAAACTATATTCATCACCGAGTAATTTTTTACCACATAAATCTTTAAAACTAACCATCGGAGGCTGTTGAGGCTGAAATATTGGGAATTTATGAGATCTGCCCATGTAGGATTGGATTCCGAGGGCTCCATTTGAATATATTAGAGAGGAAATTTGTGTCTTTAAGTGTGACAATCGCTTCCATTTTCCAAGGCAGCCTTAGGAGCAGCAGCTCCTCCAGAGTCAACTCTGCCTTTATGAGACAGAGATTTAGCAACGAGCCCCTTGCTAATCTGGTTTTGGGGTTGGGGGGGGGGGAGGGGGAAGCTTTTGCCCTGATTCAAATGGTGCCAAAGACAAAAAAAATGAGATATTTCTATAAAAGGCTACAAAAAATCTGCTTTTTCTTCCCAGCATCAACAAATGGGACCTGATTTCCGGCTTATTTCATACATGGAAGTGGGAATTTCACTTGGGGTTGCGACAAGGGGAAATGTGCAGAGCTTCGGCATTAGAACCATCCCTCCCCGGCCATAACTTCCCAGGCTGCTGGTGGTTTATGGATCTCCATATTATCCAGCTGGATATGGGGCGAATAGAGCGGGCGGGGAGATGGGAGTGAGTCGTTTGGATTTGGGGGGTGGTTAATGGGGACTAATGGGGATGTAAGGATGAAATCATGATCCCACGGGGGCAAAACAGAGCAGAGAAGGATCAAATCCAGTCTCTGCCCCTTGAAACTGATGGGTTTATGTTCCTGAGTCCCCTTGTTTTGCTTTGCTGATGCCGAACGCCAGCAGACAGCAGCAAATCTGACTTCATTAGGGAGAGGCAGAGATAATTATAAGCCCATCTCCCAGTTCAGGGTAACATTTAAACCAATGGATGTGGTAACATTTAAAGGCAAAATGTCACGTACGGTCTGGTTTCATTAGAGACGCGTTAACAGGGGGATGGAATTGCACTTCCCAGGCCTGGCTGTTAAGTAAGAAGTTTCCCTTTTGCCATAACTCCATTAGGGTTACCTAACCCTAACCCTAACCCCTAACCCTAACCCATCCCTGATGGATTCAGACTTCCAGGGCTTCATCCCCTCAAGTCACAAGTGGGAAGTGACAAACCCTGCGGTCAAGGGAAGGGATGGATCACACCCCATTAACGTTCAGCATCACCCACTGGTGCTCTCCTCCACCAGCCACTGGTGCTTCCCACTCCTTCCCCATCTCCTTTCCTCTGCTTTCCCCTCTTTTCCAAGCTGCTCCATCTGTAACTGAGCAAACATCTTGATTTTATGGCCTTTGCTTTGTACCACAGAGGGGAGGGAGGGAAAGGAGGCAGTGGGGTGGGGGGGGGGGGAAGTAGTGGAATGCCTAAGTAAGACTTTAATTCCAGATTCATTTACGCCGGAGCCATGAAGTTGTCACAAAGCATAATGCAGTATTTAATTAAAATAACACAAGTGCATCCCGCTATGTCCTGGGGAAGCTGTCACCGGGTTACAGCCGCCGCTCCCCGCCTGCTATTTATGAACCAGCGGTGTCGGGGGTACAGCTCTTCCCCTCCTCCCTGCCTTTCCCCACTGATTCCCCCCTGGATTCGGGCCCTTCTGTGTGAGTTTGCCTGTGGAATGGGTCACAGGGTCCCGGCGCTGGCGCTTTTGGGGTGTTTGGGGCTGTTGTAGGAAGGGGCTGGGGCAGAGGGGTCCGGTGACCCCCCCCCAAGTCCTGGTTTGGATGGGAAATGGTCCCTTGCAGCAATCCCTGCGGCAAGGACGCGCGTTTCAAGGTCATCAGTTAATTAGGATCATAAATCCTAAGGGAGGGATGGAGGCTCTCCGGGGCTGGCAGGGGTTGGGGTTTGTGCTCTGTGGAGAACAGGCTGGTTTGGCACATTCCCGGTTCGGGACGTTCCCGGGAAGTGAAGGAGCCGTTTCCATTGCCATGACCCCTTTGCTGTCACCATCCTTCAGCCACAGCCCCCCCTGCTCCCCCCCAGCCGCAGATACCAGGAGTTAATGAAGGAAGGAAGGAGGGAGAATGCCGTGACCTTAGTGGGGAGGCAGCCGCTATAGGACACATCCATCGCGCCCATCGCTGCTCTCATCGCATCGTATGGCCGGGGAAGCGGTAACAGGGCCGGGGCTTAGGGTCCCACTGCCGCCGGTGCTCTCTTGTTCTGCCGACCCGCGCCTGACCCCGCCGGGGTCGCTCGGGAGCCGGTGGATGCGGCTGCCATGGCAACGCAGGGATGCGCTGCCGGGCAACGAGCATCACACACACACACACACACAGAGCATTCTCCCTTTGACACCCCCTGCATCCCAGAGCCCATATCCCTCCCTGCAGCCCCAGAGCCCCCCCCTGCACCCCACACATGATGTGGGGCAATTTGGGGGTGGCAGCCAGGGAGATAGAATCACAGAGTCATGGTTTGGATTGGAGGGGGACCCTTAAAACCCCTCTCCAAGGGTAGGGCCATCCCCAACTGAGCAGGACCCTCAGAGCCACTCCAGCCTGATCCTGATCCAGATCCAGGGATGGGGAATCTCACACCCCCTGGGCACCCTGTGCCCCAGCATGAAGCATTTCTTAGATCTGGTTTGAATCTCCGTATTTTCATTTAAAGCCACTTTTCCCCCTTGTCCTATTGCCACAGGCTCTGCTAAACTCCATCCCCATCTTTCTTACAACCCCCGTCTACGTATTGAGAAGCCACATTAAGAGGGGATCAACCTTAGTGTGATGGGGAAACTGAGGCAGGGAGCGGGATGCACCCGAGCTGGAGCATCTCAGGAGGACACAACATTTGCAGGGGCATGGGGGGGTACCCATGGGTGCTGTGCCCCACACCCCTCTCAAGCTATGGCTGTTTTGGGGTCTCCCCCATCACCCAAGCATCCGCATCCATTTTATATGTGAGGAGGAAGGAGCTTTCTGAAGCAGGATGGGGAGAGGGATGGGGCTCTCCAGAGTGGGATAGGGTCTGCAAGGGAACATCAATAAAAGCGATTCTTCAGCAGTGATTTCTTGCCCCATTCCAACCCATTTGCTCCCACCCCCCCCGCCCATCACCTCCCAGCAGCCACACGATCCCTGCCCTCTGCTGTTCCCCCCTTTCCCATCTCCCTTCCTCCCCTGTCCGAGGGGCACAGGATCCCCGTTCCCTGGGAGCTGCGCTCCGGCACAGCCCATCCCCGCAGCCCCCCCGCTCCCTCCCTGCACTCTCGATGAACCTGCGCTATTGCAGCAATGGCCCTTGAAGTGCGGCGGGGAGGTGATTTAGGGGAATATTAAAGGCAATGTGGAGCTTGGGAGGCTCCTCTCTCGGGGAGCTCATGGCACAGATGGGCTCAGCACATTAAACGTTGTGCTGGCATCGCGGTGCCCCAGGCTCGGAGCGCGCCGGAGCCCCCCGCGTGTGTGGCACCGGTACCGATGCTCCTCACACAGCCCGTGCTGCTCTTGTCCCCTCCAGCTGCACCTTCTGCTGCCGTCTGGATGTGTGCCCCATCCGCTCCTTGTCGTTCCGTTGTTCCCCATGGATGCGGTGTTACAGGCTCAGCGGCAGCAGCATCTTGGGCCGTGGTGCCTATGGGTCGGTTGGGTTTAATCATAGAACCTCAGCCTGGTTTGGGTTGAAGGGGTCTTAAAGCTCATCCAATTCCAACACAATGGGCATGGACCCCTTCCACTGGAGCAGCTGCTCCAAGCCCCATCCAGCCTGGCCTTGAGCACTGCCAGGGATGGGGCAGCCACAGCTTCTCTGGGCACCCTGTGGCAATGCCTCAGCACTGGAATAATTACTTATTATTCCTATTTTTTTCCCCTAATATCTCTGGTATGTGGAGATCCTGATGGGATGTGATACATGGACCACAGTGGGGTTGGATACACAGACCCTGCTGGGATGGGACTCTGCAACACCCTGGCACAGGCACTGCAATGGGACATGGGGAAGCAGCAACACCCCAGCCCCAGCTGAGTGTCCTCAGCTCCTCACAGCAGCTGGGAATTGACTCATTGGAAACAGATGGGAATCATTGCTTTATATGGGGCTCTACCTTATAAAAGAGCAGTGTGATGGGGGCAGGCCATGGCAAAGGATGAGCATCACCCAAATTAACCCCCCATGCACCATCCTGGATGATGTGCCAAGGAAGTGGCATTCCCAGCTGCATCCCTCAGTTGCTTCCAGCTCTGGCTCCCTGAGGATCATCTCCCCCTTGATTCCGGAGCTTACGGGCTGGGTTTTGAGGTAAGGAGATGTATAGCTGACCCGGTATAAACCTCCCCGGTGTCAGCCGACCCCTCGTGCTCCCACCATCCCTCATGCAGGAATCAGATTCCTCCATTTTCCTAACCATAATGTATGGTGCACAAGCACTAATAATGGGGCCGAGCAATCATAAACCGATAAGTCCCTGAGTGATTGGCTTTTCTTTCGGCATCCATCAAAGCATCATTGATCTCCTATGTGAAGGGGGATGATTAATGTGCTTCCCGAAGCCCAGCAGGGTTGTTCGTGAGGGAGAGCGGTGGCAAAGGAGAGCTTGGGAGCATCAGCAGAGGAAGGGAGCCCGTGCTGCTCCCTGAGGGGGGCTGCAGGGGGGATTGGAGCTGCACATTGAGGCTCCCACCAGGTGAGGGGACACTTGGCTCCATCCCCACCTTTGGTGACTGGATATGGGGTGTCCTCCCCAGTGGGGCCATTCAGGGGCTCCATGTTCCCGCAGCATCATCATCTCTCCTGGGTGATGCTGGAGGAGCAGTGGAGCAAGGCAGGGAGAGCAACCAGGTTGTGGTTGTGTTGTTTCTTCCCCCCCTTTTCCTTCTCCCTTTGTCGATGGAGATGAGCAGCATAAAGCTTTTTATGGCCCCATGCACCAACCGGCCATAAACACCCTGATGTTGGGCGATTATGGGAACGAGCGTCTGCTTTGGGTTCGCACCAGGGATCTTAGGAATGGAACAGGGAGAAGTGCTTCGAGGGGATTTCATCCTTCTGGGCTAGAATCACAGCATTTTGGGAGCAGAGCAAGGCCATGGTGGCTCTATAGGTGGCTGGGCTGGGAGAATGGGTGATGGGGTGAGCCTCACATCCAGTTTCCTGTTACATTCCAGCCTGGAAGGGGGTTGCTCATCCCTGCTGTGCTTCTGGGGCAGGAGCTTTGCTCTGCCTCTTGAAATGACCCAGGAGCTGCTGTAGCAGCAGCACCCATGGGTGCAGCCTCTGAGCTCCCGCAGCCCTGATGGAGCTTGAGCATCCCTCTCCCTTCTCCGAGTGCACCGACCTCACTGGAGCAATTCCCCTCCCAGCTAAACGGCTTTTCAGCCCCGTCTGTAGCATCTCAACCAAACGACTTCCCCCTCCCCACCTCGGTCCACGCAGGTCCTGGGAGCACAGAGGCCCCATTAACGTGTAATTAGGTAGATCCCAGCAAAACCAGCCTCAGATTCCCTCCTCCCTCCCTCTCCGAGGCGAGCAGGATGTAAATGAGAGCCGAGTGGAGGCTGCGCTGGGCTCCTGCCTCCCTGTGCCAGTGCTCTCCTCGTTTTAATCGCTTAATAAAAATTAGCATAATTAAGGAACATCTGTACGATGCAGCGCGGTGCAATTTGGCACTCGGAAACGAGGACTTGGCCGTTATTGCGGGACTTTAATGGGCTTTTAATTCTTCTTGGCACCGCGCAGTGAAATAAAGGCTGGGAGGGAGGCGCGGCCTCTCCTTGGCTCGCGTTTGCATCCCCCTCCCCTGGCTGAGGGGCTCGGCTGCCGTTCGGGCTATGGCAGAGCTGGGGCTTGCGGGGGTCCCCATCGGCCCCTCTGCCCCAGGGCTCCGGGTACAGCAGAGCGCAGGAGGCTTCCTCCCTGGCGGCTGGGATGGGGCTCGCATCCCTCCGTGCTCCTGCTTGTCTATGGACGGGGTGTGGTTTGCATGGGAGTCCATGGGAGCGGTGGGATCCCAGCCCCAGGAGTGTCGAGGGATCCTTTCCTGGCTCCAGTGAGGGCAGCACCATCTGGAAGCATCAGGAGCAAAATCCGTCTGCGGGGACTCAATCCTGAGCAAAGCCCTTTTCTTCCTGTTGGGAAGCAGGGATGAGGTTGGAGACCCATTAAATGCCCCAGGCAGGTGGAGGGGCCGGAGCTCGTGTGGGATGCAGGATGTGCTGCTCTGTGCATCCCTGTTAACATCTATTTCCTTTACATAATACATGAAAATCTCCTGGTTTGATGGCAAACCCCTCGGGCCTGCGTGTGCCAGCTCCTCTCACACACACAGGGGGTGCAAGAAGCTTTCCCTGTTACAATTTGCCTCCAATATCTTCTGTCATGGAAAAAAACCTTGGGAAGGGGCATGTTAACCAGGCACAGTCTGGCTGCAGAGAGCTCCAGGCTGGGACCTGGGACATCCCAAGGGTTGGCATCTGAAATGAGAGCCCTCAATTCCCACCCCAGGGGGTGAACTGAATGCTGA
Organism: Melopsittacus undulatus; assembly: GCF_012275295.1. Taxonomy (NCBI): domain Eukaryota; kingdom Metazoa; phylum Chordata; class Aves; order Psittaciformes; family Psittaculidae; genus Melopsittacus; species Melopsittacus undulatus. Next base: position 614,409 of record NC_047543.1, on the reverse strand, counting down.
GCTTCCAAGCCATGGCCTGCAGGACCCTGGGTGAAGGTGGGGAATGGGGTGGGATGAAGGGTGGGAAGGGCAGTGATGGGTTTACCAGCGTGCCAGCACTGACCCCACTGTGTCCCCTCAGGAGTACAACGTGTATGGATGGTGGGTTGGAGAACTCAACAATGTGGTCGGGATCGTCCCAAAGGATTACCTGGCAGCTGCCTATGACCTGGAGGAGCAATGAGGACCCATCAGCCCAGGTGAGGGATGGGCCACAGAGGTGGCAGCTCTGTTCTGGGGTGCACCAGCATCCTCAGGGTGCTGAGCCTTCAGAACTGGCTTTGGCTCCATCTCCTGGTCCCTGTTTTACACGGGAGCAGCTTAGCCCAGCAAAGCCAGATGTGGCTGAGGGATGATGCCTCCTTGCCCCATGGCCCTCCCTGGGTCTCAGATCCTTCAGACTCCATGGGGAGAAACATGGTAGAAGCCCAGCAGCCGCCTCCACCAGCGCTGACACCAGCCCAAAGCACGCTGGGGTTCTGTGATGGTTCCATTATGGGGGAATCTGGGAGATGGGGAAGCTGAGGCAGGGTCAGGGCTGGGAAAGCAGATGGGGTCTGCAGCCAAGTCCTGGTACCCACCTGGGGCAATGAGACCTCCACGTTCACCCAGGCACATCCCAGCCTTGTCACCCCCTCTGTGCCACATCAGTGCCTCAGTGTCCCCTTCCCACCATCATCCCTATCTGTCCCCCCCCAAATCCAGGTGCTTCTCTCTCCTTGACCATGCTGAGATACCACCGACACCGTCCCCATCACCCTACAGGCACCCGCTGCATGAAGAGACCCACATCCCATCACCAGAGCCCTGCCCTGTGGTACCCACAGCAATGCCACCGGGACACGGGGGGTGGCACCCCCCAATAAAGCCGGTTTCCTTTCCGTGTTTGCCTGCTCCAGACGTTGCCGTGGGGCTGGAGCCGGAGCTGGGTGCAAGCAGCGGCTCTTGGCCCGCAGCCTCAGCTCTGAGCATCCTCAGATGTGGTCCAGGCCCGTTGGGATCCCCACGGCTGAGGATTAACCCGGAGCATCCTGATCCTCCTCCCGCACTTGGCTGCAGGGCCGCTAGATGGTGGTAGGTACCTGCAGACCGCGGCCATCCCGGGGAGGGTGTCCGAACCCCCCCGGGCTGCACCGGAGCAGGAGCATCACCCGCAGGGTGAGCCGGGTACCGGCACAGGGGTGCGGGTGTATGGATGGAGGGGACCCGTTGGTGCCCGGTTCAGAACAGTCGGAGTTGATGAACCTGGAGAAGGCTCCTGAAGGGGAGACCTGAGAGCAGCTCCAGGGCCTAAAGGGGCTGCAGGAAACCTGGAGAGGGGCTTGGGACAAGGGATGTAGGGACAGGCCAAGGGGAATGGCTTGAACCTGCCTGAGGTGAGACTGAGCTGAGCTCTGAGGCAGAAGCTGTTCCCTGTGAGGGTGCTGAGGCGCTGGCACAGGGTGCCCAGAGAAGCTGTGGCTGCCCCATCCCTGGCAGTGCTCAAGGCCAGGTTGGACACAGGGGCTTGGAGCAGCTGCTCCAGTGGAAGGGGTCCCTGCCCATTGGGTTGGAGCTGGAGGAGAAACTCTCCCTCTGCTCTGTGCCTCCCCTGTCTCCTGTACCCATCTCTCCAGCATCATTCCCAGGAGCCCTCTGGGATCCAGGCAGGGAGGAATGGATGCTCTGGTGTGAAAGGGACGAGGCCTCGGCCCTGCCTGGATGCATTCACCCCAGCCCCACACATACCCCCCCCGGGGGCCTGATCCTGCCCCAGCTCCACCCCTGGGATGCAGGAGCTGGGGGTGGGAGGAGGCTGCTTTGTGCGGGTCAGGGGGGGGAGCTCTGCCCTTTGTCTGCAGCGGCGGCAGCGCCAGGCGGGGGGGGCTGCGCTGTCTGGAGTGCATGGCCCAGCTCCAAGCCCTGTGGCAGCAGCAGGAGCCGTGCCAGGCAGCGAGGGCACGGGGAGGGGGGGGGGCTGTGGCCTCCCTTGCTCCGGATGGGGATGAGTACCGGGGCTGGGGGGGGCTCTGTGTGCTCACCCCATCCCCATGTACCAGCACCCCCTGACACAGGACCGAGCCGGCCCCGTGCATGGAGCGGGCACTGTCACCCCCCAGAGCCCTGCATGGGGGCATCAGGCAGGACTCACACCCCTGGGGGGGTGCCTATGAGCAGGGCTGGGTGCTCCCCCCCCCCCCCAGGCCCAGCTCTGCCCCTGAGTCGTTGTTCTCCCGACAGCTTTGCAGAGCTGATGGGCACCACTAAACGGGCCTCTGAGAGGCAGCAGAGCTGCAGCCCTGAGGCAGGGAGATGGGCTCCAGGGGGACTGTGAGGAGGCAGGAGAGGGGATGCAGCCCCAGGGCTGCCCTGTCCAAACCCACCTTCCAGCCAGCACTGGCTGGCTCCTGGTGAGGTGTCAAGGGGAGGATGCAGCCGTTCCAGGCCAAGCTCATGGAGCAGAGTGCCAGGGGCAGGATACGGCCCTGGCTGAGGGCACGTTGTCTGCATGAGGCTGTGCACAAGCAAAGGGCATGCGTGGCACAGGAGCGGGTCCATGGGCACATCTGGCTTCACAGCTGCACCATTTGGAGCTGCACAGCTCATGAATATCCATGAATATGCATGAGGGAGGCAGCCAATGGCCGCAGCGCACCAGCAGCTGCCACCCTGCACCATGAACTTCTGACATTTGCTTTCCCAACCATTCCTGGTCCTTGGGGGGAGGTCAAGACCCCCCCAGAGCCAAGCCCAGCCCCCCAAAGCTCACCTCAGGGACCCCTCAGCTCTGCCTGGACCTGCCAGGGCAGGATCAGCCCCATGGTGAGAGATGCAGTAACCCCCTCTGGTCCCTAGAGCCATGGCTCTGCACTGAGCCAGGCCGGGGCTCAGCTGGCTCTGCCCATGCAGCGAGGCCAGACACTGCCACCACGCAGTCCCTCTCTGCCACTTCATCTTTATTTCAAGTCAGAGCACGTCGGCTCTGCCTTCACCAGTGCTGAGGGGGAGGAAGGAGGTGCAGGGGAGACAGGGAGAGGCAATAGGAGTCAGCAGAGCCCGAGCACTGCTGGGCACTGGCTCTGAGGCAGTTGCATGCTCCTGCTTTCCCAGCTAACTGGAGCCTGGCTGGGAGGATGCTCACACCTGCCTGCATGGCAGTCAGTGTGCAAGGAAGGAGTCTATGGAAGGGGCATCCCCTCAGAGGAGCAGGAGAGAAAAACCTCATTCTCCTGCCCCATGCTCATCCCAGTGCAGGCAACCCACAGGGTGAGCTGTGCCAGGAGGCCACAGGCACGGATATGGGATCTGCATCCCACATGTGGGCACCAGCTCCAGGAGCTGCACAGCGTGGCTGTTGCTGAGGACATGCAGCATCCCCTGCCTGCGGTACTGAGGGGAACACAAGGGACTAAACTGAAGAGCCCTTCCCTGCTCCACAAGGAAAAACCTTCCTCCATTATGCTGGATGTGAGCCAGAGCATCCTCCCCTGCCCCAGGCCAGGGACACCCCAAGAACACGGATCCCCTGAGTCCTGCTGCTGCTCCAGTCCGAGAGCAAAGGCCATGGGAAGAACAAACACAGGTTGCACTAACCACTACATCTCTTCTCCACAGAGGAGAGCGATAGGAACGCACTGCCTGGGGACATCAAGGACAGGCAGAGAGCACTGGAGCCGCTGACCCTGCAGAGCCCAAGTCCCTCCATCCTGCCCCGGCCGCAGTCCCTCTTCCAGCGAGGGCTGCAGGGCAGGGGGAGGTCTCCAGCACCGGTTACTGCTCCTCACGCCCTGCTCCCAGCGGCTCCTCGGGGCTGTCCGAGTGCGGCTCGTCCATGCCGAAGTCGCTCCAGTAGGGGAAGCTCTCCAGGCAGCTCGGCCCTTGAGGGCTTCCCAGGCCGGCACAGCTGGGAAGAGAGGCAGGGATGTGGGAATGACGCAGGGCTGAGGTGCCCGCGTGTCTCCAAGACAACGGCTGCCTCCCCGGCACAACCTCGGCTCCCAGCCACTCACCCTCGCACGCAAACCCCGAGCAGGCAGAGGCAGATGCTGCTGCAGGCGCAAGGGATGGACAGAGCCACTCTGCCTGGGTACCTGCCCATGGCCCTGCGCTGCTGCTCACCCCCCAGAGCCCTTCCTGAAGCCAGAAGGGCTCTGTTTCAAGCAGGTCTCTCACTGGTGTCCAGACACCCCCCCCCCCCCAAGGAGATGCCTGATTAATTCCCCAGCAGGCAGCAAGCACTGTGAAGCTCTGATGGGCATAAGGAACTGCAGAGCCCACTCATGTTGTGAGGACAAAGGCAAGATGCACAGAAAGCTTTGGAAGCCTCCCAAGGCTCCTCACTCCCCAGAGATTAAGGGAGGAAAGAAGCTGAAGACCTTGGTAAATCTCAGCTTAAGGTCTGAGAGACTCAAGCTCTTTCCTTGCCCACGGCCAGGGCAGGTCCCCCTCCTGGTGTGCAGCACAGGAGGCTGCTGGTGACAGCCCAGGATGCCCAGCTCCGATGGCCTAACCCCAAGGAATCCAGGGCTGGAGAACACATGCTCAATGCATTCCCTTGAGTGGGACAAGGAAGCTCCAAACCATGCAGGGGGCTCCAGGCAGCTCCTTGGCTCACTCCTGCCTTACCTGGCCTGCAGGTCCCCCCCCGGCAGCAGCGCGGGGCGGCTCTCCTCCTCCTGCACCCAGCCACAGTTGGACATGGCATAGTGCAGGATGGCTTCGGTCACCGTCTGCGGGCCCTGGCCTTGCACACACGCCTCTATCTCGGGCACCGAGAGCTGGCTCTGCAGGAAGAGGTGCAGGCGGCTGTCGGAGAGGAGCACCACGTTCTGCACCACCCTGTGCACACAGAGAGGAGGGCGGCTGAGGCAAGAGCTCCACTGTCACCTCGCAGGCAGCATCCCTGAAGCCAGGCTGGAGCAGTGTGTCCTGTCCCTCCATCCAGCCCTCCCCAGCCCTCCACTCACTTCTCCAGGAACTGCTGCAGCCCCTGTCTCCGCTTCTCAATGAACTCATCCGTGCTGCCCACGAAGAAGGTGGATTTCCCAGGCAGCTCTGGGACAGGCCTGCAGGGACAGAGCAGAACCAGATCACCCCAGTGCAAGGAGACACGGGAGGAGGACACCCAGGAGCTCAGGTATCCCCTGTTAGTGCCTGGAGTTTCTATCCACATCTGTCCTGAGCTCATGTGGGTCAATGGGAAACAGTGTCTGCCTGCAGGAGGGGGAAAGGAGGGAGAACAAGGCACAGGCATGCTTACACCAAGCCTGCATTCTTCTGGAGCTGCCTCCTCAGCCACACGAATTCACGGTACCGGCGCCGCACACACGAGGTCTTGGCAGTGAAGGCCTTGCTGTTGGTCTGCAAAACAACCCCAAACATGGGAATAATCCACACGACATGGAAATAATCCACATGCTCAGGCAGCACAGCAGAGGAAGGCAGGAGCTTGTCTGCACAGAGCCCAGGGACTGAAGGAACCTCTCAAAGCAATGGGGTTTGGAAGAGCTCAAAGTGCCTTGAGCAGGCTCCAGGGGAGAAGCTGGATCTCAGACCTGCACAGGAGGAGGGTGCTGAGGGCTCCCCCTTCATAGCTCCTTCCATCCCTGCTCAGCACAGCCACCCATGGCCACACAAACCCACCCAGGAGCCTCACGGCCCAGCTCTGGAGCTCGCCCCTGTCCCACAGCCACAACTCACGTGGAGGAAGATCTTATAATCCACATAGGAATTCCAGGAGCCTTCATTCTGCACCCGAGGGTCCTGGACACGCACCGTGGTCAGCTCCTAAGGCACAAGCACTGCCTGAGGTGGGGAGGGAGGCACTGCCAGCCCCCCCCCCGTCACCAGCTGCCCCTCAGACCCAGCACCCCTCACCCCAGCCAGGAGCAGAGAAAACCCAGGTCAGCAAGGTTCTTACTTCCTCTCGGTTCTCCAACATCCTAAAGCCAGAGCTCAGCGGGAAACATCTGGAGGGAGAAAAGAGAAGGATTTAGGAAGCAAGTTCAACACATGAGGGTCTCACATGGACTCTGCACCTCCCACCATTGTCCTGTCCCGTAGGCACCTCTCCAGCCCCCCTCTGCCTGCTCCTCTCCCTTCAGTCACCACATCAAGAGGATGCATTCAAACCCACAGCAAAGAGAGCATCCAGCTCCATCACTGTGTGCTCCTGCAGGAATTCCTGTTCTGCAGCACTACCACAGTGCCAAGGCTTGGAGGAAAGGGGGGGAACAGCAAGATAACCCCCCCAGCCCCCAGGAAAGCCCAAGTCCATCCAGTGAAAACCTTTCAGAGAGGGTCCCCCCCACCCCACAGACACATTGTGTGCACACAGAGCACGCAGACTCGTCAGGGGGAGCTGGAAGACCAAACATATCCCATGGCCTGGCTCCACCTCGGCTGTGGGATGAGTTGGAGGAGGTTTTGGAGCCCCTGGGCTGAGGCAGCAGCACTTGGTGCTCATGGAGCAGCCCTTCACCTGTTCCCCATTCCTGGAGCGGTGCCTTTTAGGCCATGGGAGCTGCCAAGTGCCAGGCAGCACTGGAGAGCCAGCCTTTATTTATACGCTCAGCTGTGAAGCGAAGCTCTTGTGAAGACAGAGCTAATTTTAGCTGGGACATGGGGAGGGGCTGAGCTGGAGCCACGCTGGAAAAATCCCGCTCCACCGGTTTGCAGGTGTTTTCCCTAGGCTGGAGCCACCCCATCCCAGAGCACACACAGTGTTAATGCAGCAGAGGGGAAGCTTGGGGGATAGAGAGCACCCAGAGCCCTGCTCCGAGCTGCCTCCCAGGAGCTGAACTCTGTTGGAGCTGGGTCAGGCTGCTGCTGTTCCCAATTGGAGCTGTAAAGGGGGAGGGCGAGGGGAACCTCCCAAAATAACGCCCAGCCCACGCCGCAGCACACATGATCCTTCCCCTGGGGAAGGAGGGCAGCGCAGGAGCCAAATGGGACCGGAGTGAGTCACTGCTCAGCACGGGAGGAGGGCGAGCTCCGGCCTCCCCCGTGCTGGGGCTCCCAGCCAGAACCAGGCCAGCAGCAGGGTTTGAGCATCCTTTTCCATGTGGATGCTGCTGCCCATCCCGTTGCTTTTGGAGCTCCTCGTTTTGCATAACAGCCCTGGTGAGATTAACACTGCAGGAATGGAAGAGCAGAGGGTTGCCAAGAGGAGGAATTCACTCTCCCAGCTATGGAAAGGGTGCTCTTAAGAACTAGAGGGACCCACAGGGAGGAGGTGGCTCCCTGCAGGCGGTGAGGAGCCAGGCAGGCTGCAGGAAAGCAGGGATCAGGGAGTCTGAACGCTCCCATCTTCCCCCTCTGCTCCATGCAGAGCTGGACCAAGAAATGTGTAATCTTATTTATGCCTTATTTGGGGTTAATTGATCTTAATTTAATAAATCAACTTACACCCAGCGCAGGAGGCAGCTCCCAGTCAGCTTTAAGCAGTTGCACCAAATCCTCTTTCAAGGCTTAAAGCCTCGGTCTACAGGACCCTGAGATACGCGGCTGGGTTTGGGTTTATCTTCCTCCCATCTGCTTTGCGGTGCTCCCAGGTTCAGGCTTTGGGGGTCTGGCAGCGAGAAGAGGTGGAAGGCAGAGAGGAACATCCCATGGCCCTGCCCGGTTCCGGATGCAGCCCCCAGCGCTCACACTGCGGACAGAGAAAGTGACAGCTTTTATCTCTGCCCTGCTATCCGGTATCTCCCTGCTGACTCAGACACGGCCTCACCAGCAGCCTCTATCCCTCTGGAACAGCGGGACCTGCATGGAACCAGCACACACCAGCGGCAGCTCCGGGGCCCCCCTCAGCCCCATTCCCTGCCCGCGGTCACGTCCAGGCGCCTTCCAGCCCCACGGGAGCCTCAGGATTGGGAGGACCGTCTCGCATCGCTCCGAGGCACCCATCAAGGAGCGAGCCCCGGTTCTTGCTGCTCTCGCCCGTCACGCTCGGACACAGCCGGCACCGGAGCGGGTTTCCGGTGCCCCACTTAGGAAGGAAGGGGCTCCCCGTTTACATGGGCGGCCCAAACCCCGGCCCCAGGGCCTGGTAATGCTGGGCCCGGGCCCAGCGCCCACTCACGGGGGAGGGGGGGGCAGTGAGGCCCGGCCCCGCCGCCGCCGCCCCGAGCGGGCCGAGGGCTCCCCGCCGGCACCGATCACCCCCCCGAACCCCCTCACCTCCTCTCGCAGGCCGCGGCCCCTTTAAGCGGCGCGGCAGCACCGGAGCCTTCTCCCTCAGCGGGTGCTTCCCGTCCTCCGGCGCGGGGGGTGCTGGGAGTTGTAGTTCACACCCGCGGAAGCAGCGGCTATCGGCAGCGCGGCCGGAACTACACTTCCCATCGTGCCCCGGGGCGGCGAGGGGAGAGGACTACGCCTCCCATGGTGCCCCGCGGCGGGCGCGGGTCGCGGCGCAGGCGCAGTGCGCACGGCGGGCACCGGGGCTGGCCGGGCTCTTTTGTTCGAGGGAGGCGGACGGAGCGCGGCCAGGCCCGCGGCGGCACCGAACGGGCCCCGTGTGCAGCGGCACCGACCGGGCCCCGTGTGCAGCGGTACCGACCGGGCCCCTTCTGCAGCCCCTTCCCTCGGCGACGGTTGGCGGGGCTGTGCAAGGTGAGCGGCGGCCGCGGGCGGGGGGGCTGCGGTGGGGCCGTGAGGGGCTGAGGAGGACCGGAGGGGGGGGGGTGTTGAGGTAAAGCTCGGGCGCTGTGGGGGGAACCGGGCGTTGCTGCGCCGGAGATGGGGGTGAGGGGGTTAAAGGGGGGTTTGGGGTGTGGGGGAGCGGTAATGGGGGTGATGAGCCCCTCAAAGCGGGGGGACCTGAGGGGCTGGGTCCGGTAAAGCGGAGCCCGGAGAGGAAGAGCTGAGGGGAGCCCTTGAGGAAGATGGGGCTGGTGCGGAGGGTGCGGGCTTAGGGGTGGCAGTGTGCTCAGGGAGCGGCTGGAGCCGCGGTCCCTGCGTGGGGAGCGGGGCCTGGGACGGGACAGGGCTCCAAGGGAGCAGCGGAGGAGCCGCTGGTCCCTGCGTGGGGAGCGGGGCCTGGGACGGGACAGGGCTTAAGGAGGCAGCGGAGGAGCCGCTGGTCCCTGCGTGGGGAGCGGGGCCTGGGACGGGACAGGGCTTAAGGAGGCAGCGGAGGAGCCGCTGGTCCCTGCGTGGGGAGCGGGGCCTGGGACGGGACAGGGCTCCAAGGGAGCAGCGGAGGAGCCGCTGGTCCCTGCGGGAATGCGCCGGGAAGGAGGAGGGGACGAGAGGCGGCTTTTGGCGGGGAGAATGAGCGGGAAGTGCGGAGCGGGTTGGGGCTGGTCCCGGAGGAGCGAGCAGGGAGGTGGGAAGGGGCAGAGGCAGCAGAGCTGGGACTGGGGCCAGCGCTGCCCTCCCGTAGTGCACAGTGAGGGGCTGGGCAGCTCCTCCTGCTCCTGAGCTGGGGGATTCAATCCACGCTTGCAATGGGAGTTAATGGAGCGGTTAGGGGGGAAGAATAGGGCTTGTGGAAAGGGAAGGTGGTGGAGCCAACGTGGGGTTCGTACCTGTGGAGGAGGAGGTGGTGGATGTGTCCCTGGTGTGGAGGAGGTGGCAAGGGGCTGAATGGGGAGGTCCCAGCGATGGGGCAGTGCTGGTTGAGGTTTGGAAGCAGTTGTGTTGTGTTACCCGTGTGTTGTCCCGGTAAAGTGAGGGGTTGAAGGGGAAGGGGGTTTCTGGCTGTGGAATTCCAGGGCCTGCCTGTGGAATAACCTATTAACTTCAAAAAGCCGAATTAAAAATCCCCGTGCATTTGAGAGGGGAAAGTGTTTGTGATGGGATAGAATCAGGGAATGGTTTGGGTTGGAAGGGACATGAAAGCTCCAGTTCCACAGGTGGGGACTCCTTCCCCTAGGGCAGCTTGCTCCAAATCCCAACCAGGCCTTGAGCATTGCGGGGATGGGGATGCTCGGGATGAAGGGATGTGCATTCGGTTGGTGACACAGGCTTGGTTTCCTATCAGTGCTTGAGATCCTGGGAGTGGGAATGATGAGGGTGAAGATGTGGCTGCTCTAACCCATGCCCAGCGCCAGGGAGAGGCAAAACCAACCAGGTCTGGGAGCACTGGGGAGATGCCCCTAGATGCAGCCCCAGTGTCCATAGGGATGAAGGGTGAAGGGGAAGGTGCTGGAGGGACCTGGGCTTGCTTGTGAGAGGGACACAGCGCAGTGTCAGGGGCACTGGAAAAACAGGAATCCCACAGCACTTGGGGCAGTGCTGTCCCTACTAAAGGAAGGAGAATGCAAATCCCTGCTCTCATTCCAGGAGCAGTTATCTGATCTAGAGGAGTTCAGCACTTGTGTCTGCCTCGGTCACACCATTCCTGGTGGTGTGACAGGGTTTCCATCCCTCCTGTTGCATGTGTGCTCCTCGGAAATCCAGAGGTGCTTTCTCTGCTGGATTGTGAACTGAACTGGGAATGATGTGGCTGAACTGGCAGCTTGTGGCTCTGCCCTCAGCTCAGAGGCTGGAGCTTTCCCTCCAACTTTCCAGGCCTGTTTGCTTGCTCTTCCCAGGTCCTGGAGAAGTGGAAGCCTCCATGTGCCGCTTCCCACTTCAAAGGCAAGATCCCTGCTGCCTTTCCCTGGCGCGTGCGGGATGCGCTTGGCGTGCTCAGGAGCCAAGGAGGGAGGCAGGAGGAGGAGACGGTTTGGGTTTAAAGCTGCTGGAAGCAGAGCTGAGCTCTTGTTCCTCCTTGAAGATGCAGCCAATGAGTCTGTGCTCAGTGAAACCTTGGAGCTTTCTTCTTAGCCTGCTCTTTGCCTTTGCTGAGCCCAGCACCAGGCATCCCAGGAGGGTGTGGGGAGAGCTTCCTCATCTTCCAAAGGCAGTGTCCTCCCTGCAGGGCTGGATGCTGTTCTCTTGGTACCAGCATCTGACCCATGCTGCTCTCCTTTACCCACTAGCACAGGCTTCTGTGGCAGCACTGCCTTCAGCCCCTCTTTCTTCATGGCCTTTTACCAGAGGCTGGATCCTTTCCCAGTGGCTCAGGTCTGTCCTGGATCCTTTTCCCTTTAGCTGCACCAAGAAGTTATCCTTTCGGTCTCTCCCTGCTCTGCTTTCCTCTTCCCAAAGGCTTTCAGCTTCCCCTTGAGTGCTGGGGAATAAGCAGGAAATGCAAATGGAAAGCTTTGGCATAGACGCATCCTGAAGTTGTCTTGATCCTATTTTTTCAGCATAAGCCAACTTTATTTCACACATCAAGTATAGAAGATTGAAGCTGAATTTTAGGCAGCACACAACTGACGAGATCTCTTTGAGGCAGGACTCACCCAGCCCTGAGTCCCATAGACACGAGTTTGCTCATGGAAACACCATAGGAGTTGTCTGTCCTCCCTAAGAATGCCCAGGCAGAACGCATTGGCTTCATCCTGCACCTCTGGTGTGAGATGTGTGTGTATCTGCAAGCTCTGGAGACAAGGCAGCAGAGCACGGGGGGAGTCTTCCCTGTGCTGCCTTTCCAAAGAGCTGGAACTCTCCCATCCCAAACCTCCCCCCTTCCTCCGGAGACCAGAACCCAGCCGGTGCTTTGGCTGCTTTGTTTTGAACACCTCAGACTGGAGGGTTTGGATGTTCCCGAGCACAGGAGGCTGAAATCCCAGTTCCACAGCAGCATTCCTGACACGGAGGGTTTGGGGAGCAGCTCTGCAGCTGAAGCCATGCACGAGTCTGTGCCCCCGGGAGGGCTGAGTCCCTTTCTCTTGCACTGAGCTGCGTGTTCGACTGCAGTGCAGTGAGAGGCCTGTGCAGCAGCTTCTCTCCGTGCTGGCTCTGTGCTTGCAGCAGTGCTGTGAGCTACAGCTCAGCCTTATCCCCATGGATATCTCCTTATCCCTATGGATATCCCCTTATCCCCTCTGGTTTGCAGGATCCAGAGGCAGACCCACACGTTGTCCTGCTTGTGAGCAGGCATGAGGAGCCACAGAGGCAGAGCAGGGCTCTGTATAGGGTGATGCTGGTACTCCGGGGTGTAAATGCCTCCAGTAGAACCAGGGCAGTGCCTGCAGGAAGGAGCAGCCCTGAGTGAGTGTCTGGGGGCTTTGCAGAGGTTGCTGCCTGCCAGATGCTTACACTCTGGTTGCTGCAGCCCTTTGCACTGGGGTATTGGTCCCTCCCCTTGGCAGGCTCTTTCTCACAGCGCTCCTGGCCTTGGGTTTGCATCTTTTGCCACAGTAAAATGCTGGATCTGGGCTATTGTATTGCTCTGGTGCCTCTCTCCATTTCCCTTTCCACACCTGCTTGTCCTACACCACCTCGAGCTTCAGCAGCTCCTCTCTGAGGCCAACTCTACCGCTAGGCTCTTTGATCTTGTTGCCTTCTTGGGAAGTTGCTCAAGTTGCCTGGGGATCCAGCCGAGCATCCAGAGGTGCCTTCAAAACAAGTCCCTCTCCAAGCAGAAACCACAGCACTTTCCACTGAAGTCATCATAGAATCCCAGCCTGGTTTGGGTTGGAAGGGACCTGAAAGCTCATCCAGCTCCAGGTCCCTGTGTCCAACCTGGCCTTGAGCACTGCCAGGGATGGAGCAGCCACAGCTTCTCTGGGCACCCTGTGCCAGCGCCTCAGCACCCTCACAGGGAACAGCTTCTGCCTCATCTCAATCTGATCTTAATCCCTTTGCCTGCAGCTGAACAGAAGCGGCTGCTGAGGGAGGGGGAGCCCAATCCACCCCTCTGGGCTGGGTTTATTTGCATCAGCATCTTCTTGGGGACCTCCTCAGCTGGGGCACACTCGGCTCTGGCCCCTTCCAGAACAGGAGGATGGAGGGGAGGGAGGAAGGAGCTGCCTGCAGCATTCCCAGCTGAAACAGCCCCTCTGGGCTTCCTGCTGGGGCTGAGGTGCTGGTGGTGGCTCCGAGCCTGATGTTGGTGTCAGGAGCTCAGCCTCCTTCTCAGCCCCATCACAGGCACCCGGAGCCATCCTGCCTGGTTAAGGATGCTCTCAGTGCATTTCAGGAGCTGGGGAGGACAAAGCCTCTCTGCTGCGTGTTCCTGGGTGGCTGTTCCAGTGGGATGTTCCCAGGTGGTTGTTCCCCTGCCTTGGGATGAGTAGGGCAATAAAACGTCATCCTGGAACTGGGTGTCCTGGACATCAAATAAGGATCCAGGGGGGAAGTGCTGCCTGTCTGTGGGAATATCCCCAGCACCACCTCGGATCTGGTCTGTACAAGGCAGGGAGCTGCTTGGAAGGGGTTTGGTTTCCACCTTTGGCTGGAGCTCCATGAGCAGCACTCAACGTGTGCAGTAGCAGAATAAGCTCCTCCCTGTCTGCTCTGCACCCTGCTCGGGTACCAACCCCTCCTTGAGACCACCAGCAAAAGCAAAGCAAAGCAAGGGAGATCTCTAGTGCTAAACATGAGCAGAGGGAGGAAAAGGCTTTTGGTGCAGAGCCTGGACTCAGTGAGCACCAAGCACCTCCTGATGCCAGCACCCACTGGGGCCTGGCCCTGCACAGGGAAGATGGAAGATGTCTGTCTGGCAGTAAGCGTGGTCCAAGCATAAGCACATCAATCCAGCTCCTGCCGAGCAGGGAAGTGCTGCTTCTCCCTCTGCACTCTTCCATGCTCCTCAGCTGCCTTCGAGCCCTGTCTGTGGGGTAGCAGCAGAGATGGGTGCTCTGGGGTGCACTGTGCTCCCTGCCATCCTCTGCTGTGGCCTCTGCTGGTCTGAACTGGTAACTTTAGAGCCTGTGGGCCTCGTTTGAAGCCTTCTCCTTTAATACCCCAAGAGCAGCACCTGGTGCCCCAGGGAGCTCATCCAGCTGCACCCTGAGAGCTGGGGATGCTGCTGAACCCTGTGTCTCCTTCAGCCAGTGTGGAGCTCCAGGTCTGGGCTGAGGTTGAAACCAAGCCCAGTTCACAGGGATATTTACTGGAATGAATTCTGTTCTAGAAGGTTCATGCTAAACCTGAGTGGCAAAACGAGAACGTTCCCAGGCAGGTAACGTGTGACCCTTTGCTTGGCAGAAAACAGGGATTTTCCTGGCATTTCAAAGGAGTCCTGTCCCTCAGTGCAGCAGGGGGGGATTGGGGTGGGGGCTGAGCTGCAGGGCTGGGTTTGGGTGGTCTGGGTCCTGTTGAAAGCTTCACCAGGGGCTCTCTGTGACAGCGGAGATAACAGATGGGGAGACCTGGGCCCTCCTGACCCTTTGGTTGGTATCAATCAGTGCAGCTCCAGCGCACTCGGTTCTCAGGAGCAAGGGCTGGTGATGAGATCAGAGTCTTCAGCCTAAAGACCCCTTCACAGATGCTCACTGGTGCCTTGGCTGCGGCGCTGGGACCTTCTGGTGTACCTGGGAGCAACTGGGAAATGGCTGGGGAGCATCTGCAAGGATGCAAGGGCAGAGGCAGGCGCTGCCATCCCCAGCAGCAGGG